>NC_081438.1:12722893-13417893 GCF_949786415.1 Peromyscus eremicus | reverse complement strand
TGCCTCCCAAACGCTGGGATTAAAGGTGTGCACCACAATGCCCAGATAAAATAATTAATCTTGCTAGGTGGTGGTGGCGCACACCTTTGATCCCAGCACTTGGGAGGTAGAGGCAGGCGGATCTCTGTGAGTTTGAGACCAGCCTGGTCTACAGAGCGAGATCCAGGACAGCAAAGGCTACCCTATCTTGAAAAAAATGAAAATAATTTTTTTTTTTTAAATATGGAAACAGGGGTTGGAGAGATGGCTCAGCAATTAAGAACACTGGCTGCTCTTCCAGAAGACCTGAGTTCAATTCCCAGCAACCACATGGCAGCTCACACCTGTCTGTAACTCCAGTTCTAGGGGATCTGACACCTTCACACCAATGCACATAAAATAAAGTTAAACAGATTATTTCAAAAATAAATAAATAGGAACAGGAAGGCAGGAAGATGGGAGGGGATGGAATGGGTCTGGGAGATCTTATGGGGTGAATATGATCAAAATACATTGTATACATATATCAAATTCACAAAGAATAAAAATATTGAATTATAAAAAATCTTTGGGGTCCATGAGGCTTAATTCTGGGTGGAGAAAATCAGATACTTTGTGTATCAAGCCATGAAGTAGTATTACAAGATTCCACCTCATTTTCTGAAGCTCCAGACTGGATTCCTGTTGATGCAAAATAACAAGGGGAGCCAGGCATGGGGGCACGTGCCTTAGTTCTGGCACAGGGTAGGCAGAGGCAGGTGGATCTCTGTGAGTTCCAGGTCAGACAGGCAGGGGCTATGTAGAGGTAGCAAGAGCACCAGAAATTATTACTTTATTTATTTACCAGAAATTAATCATTACTTTATTTAACAATTTCCAATGTGTATGTGTGTGCCTGTGGGTAATTCTGTGCACCATCGCACACAGGTGCTTGTGGAAGGCAGAAAAGTTCCCCTAAAACGGGCTGACAGGTGGCTTTGATGTGGTGCTGGAAACAAAACCCAGGTCCTCTACAGGAAGTGCTTTTAGCCATTTATCCATCTCTCCAACCCCGGGAATCATTTTTATAAGATTTATTTTTAAAATTGTCTTGTTTTTTTGAGACAAGGTTTCTCTGTATAACAGCCCTGACTGTCCTGGAACTCACTCTGTAGACCAGGCTGGTCTCGAACTCAGAGATCTGCCTGCCTCTGCCTCCTAAGTGCCACCACCGCCGCACAGCCCTTATCTGAATAATGTGGTAGGTTTGTGCGTGTGTGTGTGTGTGTGTGTGTGTGTGTGTGTGTGTGTGTGTGTGTGCGTGCGCGTGCGTGTGCATGTGGGTGTGTACACATGGGTGGAGGTGCGCATTGGAGGCTTTGGATCCTCTGGAGCTGGAGTTAGTTATAAAAACCCCCTGATTGGGGGGCGGGAGGGGGGAGAACAAGGGAATCCATGGCTGATATGTAGAACTGAATTGTATTGCCAAAAAAAAAAAAAAAAAAAAAAAAAAGACAAAAAATAAATAAATAAAAAATATAAACCCCCTGACTAGTGCTGGGAATTGAACCCGGGTCCTCTAGAAGAGCATCAAGTGCTCTTAACCACTTGAGTCATCTCTCCAGCCCCACCCACAACATTTTTTAAATTAATTTATGTGGATGGATGTTTTGCTTACATGCATGTCTGCATCACATGCATGGCCCGGCACCCACGGGTGCCAGAACAGGGCATTGGCTCTCTTGGGTTTGGCATTACAGATGGTTGTGAACCACCATTTAGGTGCTCAGAATTGAACCTGGGTTATCTAGGAGCAACTAATAAATACTCTTTACCACTGAGCCATCTCCCCAGCTCCCACCCTAACCCCACCAATAACTTTAAAAAAAAGTGTTTATGCACTTATTTATTTATTTATTTTTCGAGACAGGGTTTCTCTGTGTTGTTTTGGTGCCTGTCCTGGATCTGGCTCTGTAGACCAGGCTGGCCTTGAACTCACAGAGATCCGCCTGGCTCTGCCTCCAGAGTGCTGGGATTAAAGGCGTGCGCCACTGCCACCACCGCCCAGCCTGCCCTTATTTATTTTGGTGTGTAATACATTTTGTGTGCAGGGGCACACACCTGTGTGGGGGTCAGAGAACAGTCTGGTTTTACAGATTTTCCCAGAATCTGACCTTGGGTCTTCAGGCTTTCCCTGAAGATGCTTTTGCATACTAAGCTATTTCCCTGGCCCAGAAATCAATTTGAAAAGAGGACGGGAATACGCCCATGGTAAAATCCTTTCCTAACTTCCCAATGCCCTGGGTCCTGTCCCCATCACGGAGGGACCAAAAAGCCAAAAAAAGAAAGGAAGGAGAAATGGGGAAGAATACTAAAGATCAAAGAAATATAAGCGACCTAGCCAGTAAGTACGACGTGTGCCAATTAATTGAATCTAATTTGGAACGCGTCAGCTATAACACATTTTGGAACAATTGGGAAATTTGCATATGGTCTGGATTCTTAAAGTTATTAAGGGATTATTGTTAATTTTGTGAGGAGAGATAATGGCACAGTGGGTCTGGGTTAATGTCACCCTTTGGCAACGTATGCTGAAGTGGGTAGGTACAGATTAAACATGGCTAGGTGGGGAAACGTACTGCAGCTCAAACTGTAGACAACTGTCAGGGCTCCACAGACTTCATACCCAAGAGACATGTGTCTTTTATGCAAATTAAAAGTCAATCACAAACAAAACATTAAAAAACACGCGGCAAATATGGCCTAGTGTTCATAAAAACCGAAGCAGGGAGTCGATGGGGCTTATCACACCATGTTTTTGCTTTTTTCTTTCTTTTCTTTTCTTTTTTGTTTTTTTGTTTTTGTTTTTTTGTTTTGTTTTGTTTTTTCGAGACAGGGTTTCTCTGTGTAGCTTTGGAGCCTGTCCTGGAACTCGCTCTGTAGACCAGGCTGGCCTCGAACTCACAGAGATCCAACCTGTCTCTGCCTCCGAGTGCTGGAACTAAAGGCGTGCGCCACCACCGCCTGGCCACACCGTGTTTTCTCTACAATGAGACTGATGAGGATGAGAGGCAATGGGGCAGTGGTATTAGTGTTTCAGGTGGAGACAGATCTGGGACCAGGGTATACCTCCCCTTGTCCTGAACCCCCTTCATGGGTACAGTCATTTTAATTTTTAATTTTTATAGAGAGGGGTTGGGGATTTAGCTTAGTGGTAGAGCACTTGCCTAGCAAGCACAAGGCCCTGGGTTCTGTCCTCAGCTCTGAAAAAAAAAAAAAAAAAAAAAGAAAATAATTTTTATAGGGAAAAGCATAAATGCATCCCCAACTCCCACAAATTACACAGTTGAGTTTCTCACACTGGGGAGAATCACAGGGGTCATGTGTGAATCAGCAAATCCCAAGTGTAATGGAGGAACCTCGCCCTTGGAAACCACCTTCTGGGCCATGCCCTCCTCTGCCAGGTAAGTATGATACAGTCATTGTAGACCGAAGATACCCAAGGAGTGATCTTATAGAAACACTCTATCACATGGCAGCTCATGCTTATAATCCTAGTACTCAGGAGCAGAGTCAGGAGGATTACTGAAAATTTGAGATCATCCTGCTCTACATAGTGAGTTCAGGCCAGCAAGGACTTCAAATTGACAGTCTTGCCAGGCGGTGGTGGTGGTGCACGCCTTTAATCCCAGCACTCGGGAGGCAGAGGCAAGCAGATCTCTGTGAGTTCGAGGCCAGCCTGGTCTACAGAGTGAGTTCCAGGAAAGGTGCAAAACTACACAGAGAAACCCTGTCTTGAAAAACAACAACAAAAAAACAAACTGACAGTCTCAGACAAAATAAATAGCACTATAATCTGAGGCTGTCTTTGTGGGCGGTGCTCTGTGTGTGTGTGTGTGTGTGTGTGTGTGTGTGTGTGTGTGTGTGTGTAGGGCCTTGTAAAAAGGAGGGAGGAGGTACTCCAAGAGCTCTGGGTATCTACTATGTGTCATGCTCTGAGAAAGAGCATTTACAATTACCCCATTATGTTCTGAAAACAAGGCCTTGCCATGTGGTCCAGGCTAGCCCCAAACTCATAGTCTTGAGCAATCCTCTGGCTTCAGCTTCCAGGGAGTTGGGGACTACAGGTGTGCTACCATGCCCAGACACTGCATTCATTCAACAATCCACTCAGGGGCACCTACTTACCTACCTACCTACCTACCTACCTACCACCTACCTACCTGATATTGCTACCAAAATTCTTACAGATGGGAGAACTGACCACTCAGATCTATCTGTTGTTTTTTGGTTTTTATTTAAGACAGAGTCTCATGTAGCTCATGCTGGCCTCGGGAGACACTGAGGATGGCCTTGAACTCCAGTCCTCCTCCCTCTATCTCACCAGGGCTGGGACTACAGATGTGTGCCTCCCATCTGATGTAGACCAACTCTCAACTCCTAGTCTCTCTTTTCCCTCCACCTGGAGGAGCACCAGGCAGTCACACAGCCCAGCGGATCTCATGTAACTATACTCCGGAATGCTAGTTACATAAAAGCACTCTCTTGTGAATATGTGTTCTCCTCATTTACCTGCGAGAAAGTCTAAATTTCCCTGGGTCAAGACCCAAACGTGATGGAAATTCTGTTAATAATGACCGTGAGCATTAATGTCCAACCAGGCCGATGCTGGGGCCCGGGCCTGGGAACTGTGGTCCGCAGCTGACATGGCCAACTCTGTAGACTACAGACACCAGTGCAGGAGACCTCCACAGCTCCTGCTGTGCCCCTTCCCCAGCCTTCTGGAAACACTCTTGCCAGGCCCACCACATCTGTCCCCAAGCCTTCACGCTTGGCCACCCCTGCCTTGGTCTTGGTTGTTCATGAGCTAAAATAAAAATGATGGGGAGCGGGTGGATATGTTCCTTACGTCCAGGAGCTGACTCTTTCCCCATTGGTCCAGGCAGCAAGTCTAGATTCTGCCCACAAAGGCTCTCACATGTCAACTCTAGCATTGGAAGTTATCAGCTTGCTAATGGGGGAGTTGACATCCCCCCTCCCACCCGCCCCCATCCCAGCCATAGTTCTTCATCTGTGAGATGAGCCGTGTTGTTACCAGACACTTGGCACATTGTGACGGCTTCATAAATGGTAGCTGTTAACATGCCAAGGCTCTTTGGAGATTGTCTCCTCTAATGCCCACAAGGACTTCATGTAGCAGGCATTGCCACCGCATTCTACGGGTGAAAACCAACCAGAAGGCTAGAGGTTACATCGCTAACTCAAAACGACACAGTTAGGGAGGTCCTGGAAAAGCCAGTGAGGGGCTGCTTCGGAATATGGCAGGGAACCGGGCCATATTCCATATCTCACCCCGAAAAGGAAATACATTCTAGCCTTGAGCTTGGTACTTATGATGACCTTGAACTTCCGAGATTACAGACCTGTACCCCCAGACCCGGTTTACACAGTACTAGGGATAGGACCCAGAGCTTTGTGTAAGCCAGGTGATCACTCTGTCAATGGAACCACACCCCCAACCCTAGTTTTGTTGTTTTGTTTGAGACGTAGTCTCATGTAGCCCAACCTCGAACTCCTGATCCCTCTGCCTCCATCTCTGGAGAGCTGGGATTACAGACCTGTGCTGCCACTACATTCTGGGATCTTGGGTCTTTCTTTGCTCGTTAACCAGCAGCAAAACCCTGTTGTGCTTTGATGAAGCCAAGTCACTAAGAAACCAGGCCCCTTGATTAGGTGCCAGGGACTGGGAATTCAGAATGGTTAGTTTGGGTAAATGAGGTGTGCTGGATAATTTTATGCCAGCTTGACACAGGTTAGTGTCATTTGAGAGGAGGGAACCCCAATTGAGAAAACGTCTCCATAAGTCTGGACTGTAGGCAAGCCTGTAGGGCTTGCTTGCTTGCTTGCTTGCTTGCTTCCTTCCTTCCTTTGTTGTTGTTTTTTGAGACAGGGTTTCTCTGTGTAGCCTTGGAGCCTGTCCTGGAACTCGCTTTGTAGACCAGGCTGGCCTTGAACTCAAAGATCCACCTGCCTCTGCCTCCCAAGTGCTGGGATTAAAGGTGTGTGCCACCACTGCCCAGCTGGGCATTTGCTTAATTAGTGACTGATGTGGGAGGGCCCAACCCACCATGGATGCTGCCACCCCTAGACTGTTGGTCCTGGGTTCTGTGAGAAAACAGGCTGAGCAAGCCAGGAGGAACAAGCGAGTAAGCAGCTCCCCTCCTGGCCTCTGCATCAGCTCCTGCCTCCAGGTTCCTGCCCTGCTTGAGTTCCTGTCCTGACTTCCTTCGATGATCAACAGCAATGTGGCAGTGTAAGCCGAATAGACCCTTTCCTCCCCAGCTTGCTTTGTGGTCATGTGTTTATCATAGCAATAGTAACCCTGACTAAGACACCAGTGTACTTATTGCCTCTGCCTGGATTCTCAGGATGAGGCAGGCTGTGTCTGAGGGCATGAGCAACTTCAGCAAGCCACTATTCCTATTTGACTTCAACTAATCTACTGGATACCACCTTGTACAAAAGGTTGAGAACGGCTAAGAGTACGCACACATGCATGGGCCATCGAGATGGCTCAGTGGGAAAAGGTGCTGTTGGTCACCAAGCTTGACGACCTGAGTTCGATCCCTGGAACCTACTTGGTGGAAGGAGAGAACTGTCTCCCACAAGTTGTCCTCTGACACTGTAGTACTCCTACGTCTCCCCAACTCACACACAAAATAAATAAATGCAATTAAAAAAACTTCGAAAGTCAAAACATTAAAATCAAGATCAAGAGTTGGATGCGTATCTAGTACCTGGGAGCCAGAGACAAGATGACTACAAGCCTGAGGATAGCCTGGGCTACATAATACATTTTTAGACCAGCTTGGGCTATAGAGCGAAACACTGTCTCAAAAAACAAACAAACAATACAGGGCTGGCAAAATGGCTCAGTAGGTAAAGGTGCTTGCCACCAAGCCTGGGGACCTGAGTTCGATCCTCGGGACCCACAGGGTGGAGGGAAAGATAGGACTCACCCAAGCTGTCCTCTGACTTCCATGTGTGCCATGGTGTGTGCACATATAATAAGTAAATGTATGGGGTGTGGTGGCACATGGTTTTAATCCCAATACTCGGGAGGTAGAGGTAGTTAGATGTGTGAGTTTCAAGCCAGCCTGATCTACACAATGAGTTCCAGGCCAGCCAAGGCTACATAGTGAGACATTGTTCTCCAAAAAAAAAAAAAAAAAAAAAAAAAAAACAATAAATAAACTAAGGAGAGAGAGAAGGAGGCAGGGAGAGAGGGAGTGAAGGAGAGAAGAAAGAGGCGGGGAGGGGAGAGAAGTACTGTAGATTCTGGAAGGGTGGGGCCAGCCTGGAGACAGAACGGGTTGGCCAGGGGGGGCCAGAGCGTCCATGTCTCCCCTAAGGGATGATTGCTGTTCCTGTCGCAGCAAGCTGCTTCCAGCACAGCAACATCCGACTTCTCCAACAACAGCAGTAAAGCAGGTTTTCTGATTTACAAATATCAAACGCCGCTATATGGCTTGAATCTTAAATGTCCCCAAAGGCCTATGTGTTAAAGGCTAACTCCTCAGCTTGGTGCAGTTGGGAGGCAGTAGAAACTTTAAGCGGTGGGGCCTAGGGAGAGGTCTTCTGGCCACTGAAGGGGCCTCTTGGTTTTGAGATGCGGTTTCACTCTATAGCCCAGGCTGGCCTAGAATTCACTATGTAGGCCAGGCTGTGATCTTCCTGTCTCTACCTCCTGAAGACTGGGACTATAGGCACGCATCTCCAAGGAAGCCTACTCCGCTTCCTCTTTGGCCAGCAGCTTTCTCTACCTCGCTGTTCCTGCCATGATGTGCTAGCCCACCAGAGGCCCCAGAACAACAGCATCAACTGAACGGACTCAGCCTCTGATGCCGGAAGCCTAAGCAAACCTTTCCTCTTTCAAACTGCAGCATCTCAAGCATTTTGTTATAGTGACAGAAACCGAATCATCTCCCACCAAAACTTCAGGCTGGAATGTCTACAGTGGCTCTCCTCGTAGGGATGGGGCAACCGGGAAGGGGATAAGAGAGGCCTGTCGGGACAGGTGATGCACATCCTGTGCTTTGGACTGGGCTGGCTATGAGGCGTGCGCATTTTATGGACATTTCAACGGAGCCATAGGACTGTGATTTGAGCCTTTCCTCTCAATAAGGTGAGACAGACAGACAGACAGACAGACAAGGTGAAGACAGGAGACTGGCTACATCATGGCCCCAGCCTCACCCTGATGGATAGGACGAACACACATCACAACTTCTAAAATCAGACAGCCAAGGAAGTTAGGCTGTCAAGAGAGGGCAGTGCCCGGGTTCCTACGGTGACCACGATCTACTCAGAAACCCATTCTGGAGTTTCCCAAGAGCAAAGCAAAAATGGAGAGTGGGAAATACAGTCGTGGGTCTGGCACATCACACACACACCCCCCTCCCAAATCTTCCTGGGTGGGCAGGGCTGCTGGGATCGTCTGTGAGACTGTGCCCCTGGGTGAGGGAAGGGTGTGATTTCTGTTTCTGTTTTGTTTCTTGGCTAGGTATGCCCGGGAAAGAAATGTCTCCTCTGAAGAGCTCCTCCTTGGCACGGAGGCCTGGCAGTCTCGCCCAGCCCTCCTACCCTTTGCCTGGAATGTGAACAAACCAGTTAGAGAAACAAAATCACAACTCAGGGCTTCCTGAGGCCCGGGCATGGAAGCCCGCTGTGGTGGGGCTCACCGTGCATGTCCATCATCCCTGGTGACGAGCTGTCCTCTGGAGTAGTCACCTCTGAACCACACTTCTCATCCTTGCCCTTCTTCTTATTCTTGTTTTTCTAGAGGAGAAACATGGAGCAGAAACCCAGTCAGTCAATCACGTACGTGTATGTGCGTGTGTGCGTGTGTGTATGTGTGCACGCGCAAGTACACAAGAAGCCCCGGGGAGTGGCATGAATATTTAATTCCATCCGTCAGAGGCCCCAAGCCCTGGCAGGTTGTCTTGGCCTGCATTTGAATGAGGCCCACAAGGTGTTCTGCGCCCACCTTGGCATCAGAGCGTCTCACCAAGGGAAGGATTCTGAGACATCGTCTCACGTGTCTGTGGGGCTGTCACCTGCAGGCAGGCCAACACCCTGGCTAGTGAGAACGTCTTCTTCTGGAGGGAGAAACTATGGGCAAGGTCGTGGTGACTGTCATGCTGGCCAGGGCCGGTATGGCCATGGCAAAGACATGCGTCACTCTTGAGCCCCTTAGGGGCTGCCGTTCTCAAAGTGCTGGGAAGGATGGAAAATTCAAAGAGGCAGTGGGGAATGGAGAAGATGCTTTTGGGGTGCTGGGGATCAACCCCAGAGCCTCATACATACCAGATGAGTGCTCTGAGGGTGAGCCACACCCACAGTTCTCAAGGAATCATTTTGGTTCCTATAAGTGATGGTAAAACACTCCTAAAGTAAATCACAGACGGTCTGATGGTTCGATGCAACCATTACAGAGACTAAGGCGGCTCTCTCTGGATTTTAATCAGAAAGATCTGTGAGGCATGAACATGTTAAAATACCTCAATATTCCCAAGACAAAGAGGGGCAGAGCGTGCAGCAGCCAGCACTGGTGGGGTGTGTTGAGGGGACTGCCCCTATGTGCACACTAGTGAGCATGGACACTGTGGAAGGGTAAAAGCAGATGTACTGTTACCTACAGGGAGGTAAACTCAAGAGGGGGTGTGTGTGTATACAGGTGGCAGATTTAGGAAGAGGTAAGCAGCAAAATTAATACTTAAATAGGTCTGGAGAGATGGCCCCGCTGTTAAGGACACTGGCTGCTCCTGCAGAGGACCCAAGTTCAGTTCCCAGCACCCATATAGTGGCTCACAACCGTCTGTAACTCTAGTTCCAGGAGATCCAATGCCCTCTTCTGGTCTCTGAGGGAACTGCATGCATGGGGTGCACATACATGCATGTAGACAAAACATTCATACACGTTAAGAAATAAGCCATTTTCTTTTAAACTAACATTTAAAGAAAATACAAATGAACAGAGGCAGAACATACATATGATTACTGGTGGCATGGGGAGTAACTGCTAACGGGTACTGATGAAAATGGTATAGAATTACTAATTTTTTTTTTTCTCCGAGACAGGGTGTCTCCGTGTAGCTTTGGAGCCTGTCCTGGAACTCACTTTGTAGACCAGGCTGGCCTCAAACTCACAGAAATCCACCTGCCTCTGCCTCCTGAGTACTGGGATTAAAGGCGTGCGCCACCAATGGCCCGCAAGAACTACTGATTTTTACATTATATTTATTTTACTTGTATGTGTGTGCAGGGGGTGGGGTAGGGGAGGTTGCCCAGTGCATAGGCAAAGGTCAGAGGCAACTTTCCAGAATTGGTTCTCTCGTTCTACCATGGGACTTCCAGGGATCGAACTCAGGTTATCAGGTGTGGTGGCAACGGCCTTTACTACTGGGCCATTATAGACACTTCCAATCCCAGCATCGTGTAGTTTGAAGAACACAGAGCACACACACACTAGGCAAACATTCTACCACGGAGCTGCACCCTCCAAACAAAATTCACCCTTTCAAAGAATGTGCTTTGGTCTGCAATCCTAGCATGACTGAGACAGAGGAGAGTGAATTCGAGACCAGTCTGGGCTGTATAGCAAGAACCTGTCTCAGAAAACATAAAATAAAACGAAACAATGACCGCGCACTTCAGAGTTAGCAGGGCCATAGTCATTCAAATTTCTCAGCTAGAATTCTGGAACAGGAGCCCGTGAGCGGGCTCAGCAGGAAAGGCACGTGACTGTCACGCCCGAAGACCTAAGCTGCATCCCTGGAACCCACAGGGTAGAGAGAACAGAGCCCCACAGATTGTCCTCACTTCCACTCACATGCCATGGTACATGTATGCATGACACACACACAAAAAAAACAAATAAGGCCGGGCGGTGGTGGCGCACGCCTTTAATCCCAGCACTCGGGAGGCAGAGCCAGGCGGATCTCTGTGAGTTCGAGGCCAGCCTGGGTTACCAAGTGAGTTCCAGGAAAAGGCGCAAAGCTACACAGAGAAACCCTGTCTCGAAAAACCAAAAGGAAAAAAGAAAGTAACATCCGAATTTTGACAACTGTTCTGCTTATTAGAAAGAACGAAAACTTCAAAAATATTGTTTATTAAAAAAAAAAAGATGGTATAACTGTGTCCTTATTGAGTATTTTCTTTTCTTTTCCTGTTTTTACTTTTTGAGACAGGAGTTCTCTGTTTAGCCCTGGCTGTCCTGGAACTAGCTGTGTAGACCAGTCTGGCCTGGAACTCACAGAGATCCCCCTGCCTCTGCCTTCCAAGTGCCGGGATTAAAATTGTGCGCCACCACTGCCCAGCTCCTAATTGAGAATTTTTTAAAACCATAAAGCTGACCCCCACCCCCACCCCCGAGACCCCATGCAGATTCCTGGCTGTCTGGAGATTCTAACATAGCTGTCTGGGGTAGGGCCCAGGAATCAGCATCCTACCCAGATGCTCAGCCCTGGAGAAAGAGGGATTAGGCAGCACCCGGCTGTCATGGCTCAGAGGTGAAAGGGACTCAGCATTTCTGGAACCCTATGCTAGGCCAGGTATTCTCCAGGGAACACAGTGCACATCCTGGGTACAGAAACCACAAGTCAGGCATGGCTCCTCTACACAGGGAAGAGGGCAGGGGGCCCCACGGTGAGGTGATGCATCCAGCCTCACAGGTAGGCCAGGGCTTGTCTGACTCCGTCGACAGCCAGTGTGCTTTGCCCAGCCGGAGCTGTCCCCTCCTTCCCATACATTACACGTTCCCCTCGATCATACTCCACTTGGCACCTCCCTGATGTCTGCTTCCTGCTAGTCTATAATTACCTTCCCCCAACGAGATCAGAAATTCCTTGAGAGCAGGGACCACGTCTCCTCAGACACAGCCAGCATTTCTACATCACCTAATGATGTGCAAGGCCCAGGCAGGGGCCGGAGCCAGGAACTGCCTCCGAGGACTAGGGACACCCTGCTCTTTGTCCAGTTACAGGTGGACAGGCCAAGCCTTGGTCCCTTATGGTAAGAGGGGTCTTGGTGGTTTCAGAAACCCTGGTCAAAATGAGAAGGATTGCCAGTTACCTAAGTTCCCAGCCTGGTATCAATTGTGTGTGTGTGTGTGTGTGTGTGTGTGTGTGTGTGTGTGTGTGTGTCCATCTGTGTCCGTCCGTTCGTTCCTGTGCCGCCACCCCCACCACCACTGCCTCTCTCCCCAAGAGCTCAAGGAGCAGGTTATTTATTGAAGATGGGTCAGAGAGGCAAGTCCTTTGGAAGGGAAGCTTAGCCTCCGTCTTTACCGAGGAAGCTGCTGCTGCCCCATAACAAAACTTATCAACCATGGCCATGTTGCTCTCAGAAGCAGTTGGGGCCAAGCTCTCGTCCTCCCAGAGGAGGGCACCAAGTATGGGTAACCCAGGCAGGGGCAGGCATGGAAAAGACCAGTAGTACAAAGGCCTTTTGGCGGGAAGTGGGTTGGTTGCTTGTAAACACCCTTCTCCAGGACACAGCATGGCCACCACCATCAGCACCGTCCCATCTGTCTCGCCCGGTGGTCCCTCTAGGAAGTGGTACAGGCATCCCTATACTAAGCTCTCTCCTTCCTGGTCTACCAACGGCCCCAACTATTAGAAGGCTCTCCAGCAACAGAGAACACATACATCTCAAAACCAGAGAGACTTGAGGTGGAGTCTCCACGTTGACATAACTATGACTCTGGGGAAGTGGCTATACCTCTTAGAGATCATGTCTTCCCCTTGTGAAAGGATCTAAAAAGATAGTTAAGTAAGACGATGGTATGAAGCATGAGCGCAGGGCCTGCCAGATGGATGGGTGTTCAGGAACGGGGCCACAGCGAAGGCGGAGGTTTGGTATCCTGGGTACCACACCGCCTGTTTCTACACATAGTGCCCAGGGTTCTAGGGGGAAGTGAGCCCTGTATAAAAGTGTGTCTCCACGGACCGACTGTGGGGCTCTTAATACAGAGGACAACTTTCTAGGGACATTCCCCCTGTCAATGAGGGCCAGATTCTAGGGTAGGACTGTAGGAGGCTGATGACCCAGGCCCAGTGGGCTTTCTAGGCCTAGGCTGGGTTCTGTGCCTTCCAAGTAGTTTGGTTCTAGGTCCCCAGGCCATGGACAGAGCCCATCAGCCTCTCTTCCCTGCACTGTAGAGGCCACCCCAGGTAGGGGATGAAGACATGACAACCCTGTGTACTCACGTCGTCAACCTTCGGCTCCGTCACAGGAACCCACTTGTAGATCCGTAGGGAGGTGTCGCCAACAGTCACCCATTTCTTCTCCCTGCAGGAAATGAGGAAGAGCCCATAACCAGGGGGCTTTGGACAGGACGAGAGGACTGCTTATGGGTGGAGGTGGCAGAGGTCACAGCTACAAAGAGATGTCTGTGTAGCCCAGGGGCTAAGACAGCAAGCTTTGATCACACAGATATGGCTGGAATCCCAGCTCCGTCCTTGATGGCTGGGGCCCATGGGAATGCCCTTGGCTTTATGTAAGCCTCATCCGGCCTACCCTCCTGGAACCGAAAAAGCAAGCAACAGCCCTACCCTCCTGGCCTGCTTCCCTTCACAACAGCACAGGGGCGTAGAAGAGGGTGGGGTGGCCTTGAGAGGTGAGCCGGGCCTTGTGGGGACGGATCCTTTCAGCTGAGGCTCCACATGGACCCCTGATCACCTGGGTTCTAAATTCCCACAGGACAGAACCCAAGTGCCCCGCTGGGAGAGATGGGGATACAGATGAGAAGGAGAAAATGACAGACTGCAGGAAGGGGAAGGAGTGACCGGCTTCATCAGGGATAATAATGGCGCCCTCTCCCAGTCACTACCATCTGCCAGACTATTACTGTTAGACAGTGTCACCTCTTAATATTCAGAGGCCCTGTACCTAGGCGGGGGGTAGGCACAACTTGGGGAGTCACCAGAGGCAGAGGTGGAGTTTAAACCCCAACAGTCTGGGGTCCAGCTTGGCCATCTCAGGGAGGTAGCCTGAAGTTTCACGGAGTTCAGAAAGGAACCCAGCGGATCCGAGGGACCCACAGGGAAACGAGAGATCAGAGGAAGAGGCATGACTGCAGTTCCAACCGTAACAGTCCCGCTGCTACCTAGGCAACGTGAGGACCTTGGCAGAATCTCCACCCCGACTTTACCTGTGGTCCTTCCCCTCACAGGCTACTGGGACACACACACCACTACTGAGGCTCTGGGTAGTGCTGGGGGAGGGGTGCTAACCAAACCCTACACCTCCATCCACAAACTCTGCCCCGTCAGGTCTCCAAGTTCCCGGCTGTCATTGTTCAAGGGGACCATTTCTGGTTGCTCCCACGTGCTAATACTCTGATGTTTACATGGTGTCACCTTCCCACTCGACAGACAGATCGAGGAAGTGAGAGACTTGAGGAGGTGAACTCATAACCCCATAGTGAGAATCCAAACCCTCGGCAGCACCGGATGGACGGACGGACGCACTTTCCAGAGCATCTGCCAGGCCCCGCCCATGCTCCTTTTAGCAGGGGAAGCATGAAGTGGAGACAGAGGTCTACCTCCATCTCTCTCCTGCCTCCTGGAGGCTGAGTGCACAAGCCACAGGTACCACCTTTCACTCTCTACTCAGGAGGTACCTGGAGGGAGAGGGCCATTCCCAGGAACAACCTCACTGACAAGTAGAGATACAAGCCTGATGGCCACTGTGTACTAGAGGCCAAGCTCTACGACCCTTCTCTTCTCTCTCCTTTCTCTGAGATTACTAAAAGGTAGGAACACATCTTACGGATGAGGAAACAAGCGTTCCGGAAACTTTTACCACGGTCGTGGTCGCACAGACAAAACACGGTAAAATAAAGATTGGATATAGGTTTTGATGCCAGAGTCCACCTTCCGCTATTTTCTGCTGCCCATGGACAGGAAAAGTCCATTCTAGAGACCACCTGGGGACAGAAGTTTCTAGAATCAAAAGTCCAAAGTCACTCCATCAGTACTCACAAGCCCTTGACTAGCTTTCTTGGTCTGAGTCTTAGTAAATCAATCAATTCAAAGTCGGAGAGTGTTCATTTAATTTAATTTTTTTTTAAATAATTAATGTGTAACACAAAGGCCATAGTTTGGGTTGGAAAGTATGCCAGAGTTCTGGATCTCTCAAGATGACAGGAACCAGGGTGCATGTCTGAAGTTAGCAGGCATTATAGGCCACCAGCTGCACACTGGTTCCTTCTTCCCGAGCTGATGACCTTCTTCACTGGAGTACCGAGGTCACCCCAGAGAGAAAACAGTTTGTAGACTATTGCTAGGTGTGGAAAGTGAGGGGGCTTTGGGACAGAGGCAAGAGTTATGAACTTGACCTTGGGAGCTGGGCATGATGATGCACAATTTTAGCAACCTTAAATCCCAGCACTTGGGAGGCTGAGGCAAGATGATTGCTAACTCTAGGTCCCAGGTGGCTCTAAGCTACATGGTGAGAGTAATAATAATAATAATAATAATAATAATAATAATAATAACAGGGGCTGGTGAGATGGCTCAGAAGGTCACAGATGAAGGTGCTTGATGATCTGAGTCAGATCTCAGAACCGACATGGTGGAAGGAGATGACCTACTCCCACAAGCTGTCCTCAGACCTCCATAAGAGGTGCATCATAGAATCTGTGAGGGCTCTCTCCTCCCCCTTATATGAGAGCACAGACAGAAATAAGTAAAATATAAAAGAATTAAAAACAAAAAACAAAAACCCAGCACTCTGGAGGCAAGTTCCAGGACAGCCAGGACTACACAGAGAAACCCCATCTCAGGAAAATAAATAAATAAATAACAACAACAAACCAAAAGAAGATGACACTGACCTTGGGATTGACATTTGACCTCTGACCTGGGACTTAGCTCTTGGCCTCCTGGGAAGCGGGACAGAGTCCTCGCAAAGGCGCTGGCTGGCTCGAGGGAGCAGCTGAGATCTCCTTAAGTGCCCCATGCCTGTCAATGGGGGACACACAGCTGGCTGCTCCCATGATGAGGGAACAGGACAGTTCCCATTACCTTACAGCCAGGGCGGCAAACGAATGACCCACAGGCCTGTCTTGTTGGACCTTCCTAGGACTTTTCAAAAGCTGACTCCACTGCCAAAGTAGAAGAAAGAACTAAAGAAAGAGGGAGCCATAAAAACCAGATTTTTGGCCACTCTCAAAACATGATCTGGGGCTCACATGGCCCCTGGAAGCCACAGCTTGCTCCAGATGACACACACTGGCTCCCCTCCCAGCCCCCACCTCTCACCACCTGGAGGCATTCACACGGACCACCAGGCTGCCGCTCAACCTAGTCATGAAACTAACTCCGCACAGAGCCCGAGTCCTCTCGCCTCCATGGCCCCCGAAACCAGCTTCCCTCCCCTGTCTACCAGAATCGTGTTCCTGAGATAAAAGGATGAAAGGAAGCCCCAGATGTGGGAATAAAGCTCCCAAGTTCTTCCCCAGCTCAGGCTCTTATATAAACTACAAGAGTCCATTTTCAGATTCTCAAGGCCAAGGGAAATTTCCAGGGTTCTACTGGATCTAGGTCCAGTGTGCTCCAGGAGTCCCTGCTGACTCCAAAGAGCTCTAAATCCATCCTTTGACATTCACTACAGGGCTAGTCTTCGTCACCTTGGGAGACTTGTCCTCATCCTAATCAGGAGGGTCTGGGTGTCCCTCAGATGGCCCCTCTCTGGGATGGGTGGAAAGCCTCCAACAAACTGCCCACTGTCTTTATGGCAAGTTGCTAAGGGACCCCTTGAACCAAGAGCAGAAAGGCTCTGGACCAACGTCTACTATGCAGCTCTGATGCCCCCTTTGTCTTTTCCACTCATATACGGGGCCTCCTAAGTCTGGCCCAGTTTCCCAAAAAGGGACCAACCATTTTGTTCTCCTACAGCCATCTTCTGGCCCACCTCACACCCCACCAACCTGCTCTGCTGGGACACCAGGCAGAAAGGGGACGAGAAACAGCTTCCAACTGCGGCTAGGGAGGCCATAGCTCACACAGGCTTCCTCTGCAGGGCAAAGGAAGGGAAAGGCTGGCCAAGAGGGTATGAGGAGAAATACCACCCTAGGCTTTCGGACCGAATAGAATGCCAGGCACCTCAGCTCCCCTCTGGGTAAAATACAGAATGACTCGTTGATTTTGATTTTTTCAGATAAATGGATAACTTTCGATATGTGTCGGTATGTGTATTTCATGGAATATACTTAACATAAAGGTGTGAGTGTGTGTGAGTGTGTGTGTGTGTGTGTACAGGCCGAAGACAAAACCCAGAGCCCTGCTCATATTAAGTCCAAATTCTACCACTAAAGCATTAATCTCAGCAGAAAACTGCATTTATGTTTGCTTTTTTTGAGAGAAACTTGAATGTAGCCCAGGCTAGCCTTGAAATCACTAGGTAGCTGAGGCTGGCCTTGAACTCCTGATTCTCCTGCCTCTACCTCACAAGTACTGAGATGATAGGCATGCACCACCATACCCAGGGAGAAAGGTTTATTTTTAAAAATCATTTTGCTATTTATCTGAAATTCAAATTTAGTTGGGTGCTGTGTATTTTCATTTGCTAATTCTGGCAACCCCATGTCTCAGCCAGTGGTGAAATGCATGGTTGGTGGCCACAGTTAATAAACAGCCCCGAAGCCTTCAGGGTGGATTGCAAGACTGTTCTACAGACAGGGAAAGACCAGATTTTCTGCACCTCAAGGAAGCCCCCTCCATTTTTGTTTAAAACGGGGAGTGAAGCAAAACCAAAATTTCTACAGTGTCCACCTCACATAAGGACATTTACAAGGGTTCCTGTGTACTCCGGTGACTCCTCCTGACTGGTCCGTCAGTCCTCAACAGTTCCAGAAGGCGAGGGGGCACTGATTCCCCGGGGTTGCCAGGGTGAGAGAAGTGAGTTTCTTACTCTGCTCAAGGTCACAGCAAGGAACTGAAGTAGAAACTTAACCAGGAGAGGTCTTTGGAGGTCATGATGTGCTTATTTCCCCCAAAAGACATAGGAAAGTAGGCAGCCACATCCCCCACTCCAATCCCAGGCTTGGCAGGCTGTGAACCGGGCGGATGGAAGCCTCCAGGCCTGCTGCTCTGGGGCCCGCAGGGTGGAAAGCCCCATCCCTCCATCTGCCCGCCCTGAGGAGCAGCTGGCAGACTCAGCCGCAGCTGTCACAGTTCCAGGACCAGAAAGGCAGCTTACACCGGGCCCTTTCTACCCTCCAGGCGGGTGACAGACAGAAGGGACTCACGCCCTCACATCAGCTCTTTCTTTGCACCGGGACTGAGGCAGGGGAGGGGGGCCACCCCAGCCTTCCCTGGAGAGTCCCACAGGAGAGAGGGTACCGTGTGTTTTCCTCTGTGTTTTGGCCCGCAGCTGTTTCTGCCATTTTTAAATGGCTCCAGTTGGGCACTGGGCGCCTAGCTCAGCAGGGGAGCTCCCGGCACCCAGGACTTGGATCTCAACTTTGGAAAGCCTCCCCTTCTCACGGTTGTGAAAATTCTTTGTCCCACTGGAGCCAAACCCAGCCCACGGCGGGCATCCGGCCATCCGCAGACAGCCCTTTCCATAGGAGGCCCGGGAGCACGTGGACTTTATTGATTTTTCTCCTTGCCTTTTTTTTGTTGTTGTTTGTTGGGTTTCACTCTGAAAGGACAGCTAACTTGTGACACCACCAGACCTGAGACATGCCCCCGAGTAGTGTTTTTAAAAAAAAAAAAAAAAGACAACCACCACCGAGACGTTACTCAAGAAACGACACCCCCAAAAGAAACAGCCTGCAGTGGGGCCTGGCCAGTTCCTATAAAGGACAGGACCAGCCCGCGGCCGCTGACACTTGGGGACACCCTCGCGGCTGCTCGTCTCCCTCTCGGACCCCGATGCAGCCGTGAGAAAAAAAAAAAAAAAACATAATAAAGTTGAAATCAGGGAGCAGGGAGTTTTCAACAAGTCTGACCCAACCTGGTGGTGGACTACTGGCGCCTCAGGCCTGGCCTCTGGGGCCGCCTCGGAGTCACGATCCCGACGAGGCCCGTGAAAATGTTCCATCCTACTAATGATAACGAGGCCACGCCGGGCACGATCTAATTTGAGCTTGAAAAAAACACGCACGGCCCACACCGAACCTCGCGGTCCCCTCCTCCTCCCCCAGTGCAGAGAACAAAAAC
Source organism: Peromyscus eremicus (assembly GCF_949786415.1). Lineage (NCBI taxonomy): Eukaryota > Metazoa > Chordata > Mammalia > Rodentia > Cricetidae > Peromyscus > Peromyscus eremicus. The sequence goes on along the minus strand of NC_081438.1, from coordinate 13,398,706 downwards.
AACGGTCGCTCGCTCGCTCCGCAAAACAAACACCAGCTCCAAGCTTGGGAGAAGGCAGACGCGGCCCAGGACTGGGCTTCTGGCAGCCAACCTCGCGTCCCCCGCGAGCTCCCGGCACCCGCGCGGAGCGGGTGGGAGCCATGGGTGGCCCGCTGCCCAGCCGCGCCGCCGCCGCCGCCGCCGCCGCCACCTTCCCAGCGCTCGCCCCCATCTTCCTTCCTCGCCCGGAGCCCTCGCTCCAGGCTGCCCAAAGCGCTAAATTTAAACGGCTCGCGCTCTGCAAACTCCGCAGACTCGAGGGCGCCGAGGCCTGGGAGGCGGGGAGCTGCGGACGGGTCGGGGCGTGGGGTGTGTGTGTGTGTGTGTGTTGCAGAGGGGGGGGGGTGGACACCGGCGCCGCGTCGCCCCGGGAGGAGACCGCGGCCCGCTCCGCGCTGCACAATGGAGCTCGCGCTCTGCCCGCCGCCGCCGGCGGCATCACGGCCCCGGCGCGCGGGAAGCCGCTTTCATGTGACTTGCACAAAAAAACGAAATGGCTTCTGGGGCCGGCTGCGAACCCCCCTCTCCCGAGCTCCGAGCTCCGGGTTGCAGCCGCCTTCGCCGCCGCTGCCACCACCGCCGCCGCCGCCGCCGCCGCGCCAGGTGGGCGACCCCGCGCCAAGCACACCTGGGCAGCGGACGCAGCCCCCGCGGGGCGCAGGTGACCCGGGCCGCGCGTCCTCGCCAACTCCGGGCCCGGGGTCGCTGCGCCCCGCGGCTCTGGGTGCTGGGTCCCGGCTTGCCGGCGGCCGCGACGCGGTGCAGCGAGCCGGGGCGAGCGAGCGAGCGAGCCGGCGCCTCGGCTTACCATTTGCGCACTTTCTCGATAGCCGCCATGACCCTCTTGATATCATCTTTGGCCCGGCTCCTGGTCTCGGCTCGAACCGACCTGCCCGACATGGTTCTGGCGGGGAGGGAGAGAGAGAGAGAGAGGAGAGAGAGAGAGAGAGGCTGGGGGAGCGCGCCCGCCGGGTCCTGCTCGCCACACTCGCCCGCTCTCTCACTCGCGCACAGACACACACTCACACACATACGCGCACACACAAAGCCTGGTGCCGCCGCGCGCCCGGGGCCCAGTGCGCAAGCGCCGGGCGGGCAGCTGCACAGAGCGAGGGGGAGCGGCGCGGCCGCCAGGAGTGCGGCCTCCGGGCGCCGCCGCCCTCCCCCGGGGAGCCTCGGGGACCTCGCCCGGGGGGTGGAGGGGAAACGATCAGGGGTGACCCCGACCTCCCAGCACGCGGGACTGGCCCCGCGCGCCGACTCCCCGACTCGGAGGCCGCAGGTGCGGTGGGGACCCCTCCCCCCCCCCCCCCCCCCGCTCCAAGACACACACCCTGGGGATGGCAGACTGGAGGCCGTGGGTGCTCCTGGCCTTGGGTTGGTGGCCGCGGGCGCGATCGCGCAAGTTTCTTGTCGGGCGCTTGACTTCTCAGAGTTGGAGGCGGCGGTTCCGGACTCGTGATCTTGGAAAGAGTTGAGGCGCCGGGCTCTGGCCAGCTAGCTAGCTGCCTTGTTGAAATGTGCGAGCTAAGACGTCTGCCTCAACCATGCTTAAACTAGAGTGCTCGTTTAAGGTGCCCGAGCCCGGTGGCAATTGGCATTGTCGCAAGGCTTCCTTTCCCTTGGAGATAAGTTGCCCCAGTCACGGATAGACCTCCCCGGGGTATGTCAGAGGACCACAAATTAATCTTAAATGGCTCCTGCTGGGGGAGCAGTGTACTGACCGGGAGCAGTAGGTAAACTGGACTGGTCCAGCCCAGAAAGACTTTTCGAGAGGCTGACCCCCGATCCCAGGACAGAGCTGGGTGGCAGAATCTACCGCGGTCAATCAGGATAGGGACAGGTGGGTTGGCTAAACCCGGCTGGACCAGAGCGAATGCTTGCCCAGGTGGATGCTGGGAAAAGAGATGACCTAATGTGGGCAAGCTAGTGCCTGGAGAGGAACTAGCCCAACACCAGTCATTTCACAGATGGGAAACTGAGTCAAGGAAGTACTTCCAGGTTGCAGCCAGGAATTTCATTGATTGTGTTACCAAGCAAATCCCCTGAAGTTCGGGGGCTTTTTTTTTGGGGGGGGGGGTTGGTGGAGACAGCTAGTGGGGAAATGAGAGTGAGAAATTTGTGGGCTTTTCCCCAGGCGTATCATTTTACACACACGGTCCTGGTGTGAAAAACAAAAATAACAATAGTCGGGCGTGGTGGAGCACTCCTTTAATCCCAGCACTTGGGAGACAGAAGCAGGAAGATCTCTGTGAGTTCAAGGCCAGCCTCCAACTCCAGTAAGGCGTTCCAGCCTCTTCAGGACTATATAGTGAGACCCTGTTTCAAAAACAAAAATCAGGGGCTGGAGAGACGGCGCAGCAGTTAAGAGAACTGACTGTTCTTCCAGAGGACCCAGGTTCAATTCCCAGCACCCAATGTGGCATCTCACAACTGTCTGTAACCCCAAGATCTGACCCCCTCACACAGACATACATGCAGGCAAAACACCAACAACGTACATAAAATAAGAATAAAGAAATTATTTAAAAGAAACAACAACAAAAAAAAAATCAAACACCCAGGTTGTGGTGGTGTACCCCTTTAATCCCAGCACTCAAGACAGAGGCAGGTGAACCTCTGTGAGTTCGAGGCCAGCTAGGTCTACAGACTGAGTTCCAGAACAGAGAAACCCTGTCTCGAAAAACAAAACAAACAAAAAATTAGAACAATTTATGTCAGAGAACCATTCTGAGGGCTGGATTGGAAAATACACCATAAATCAGAAGTCTCATACTTTTGGCCCTCTGTGCCTCACCATCAGATATGTGCCTGGGCCCCAGGGAATTAATTTTTGTTTAGTGCTAGGCATTGCGCTAGACAAGTGCTATACCACAGTTAATATGGGTATAATTTAAAAATAAGATATATTAAAAATTCCACGTATCAGGTCAGCAAGACAGCTTAGTAAATGCACTTGCAGGTAGGTCTGAAGGCAAGAGTTCGATTCCTAGAATCCACGTTGTAGAAAAGAGAGAACTGAGCCAGCGGTGGTGGCGCACACCTTTAATCCCAGCACTCGGGAGGCAGAGGCAGGTGGATCTCTGTGAGTTCGAGGCCAGCCTGGGCTACAAAGTGAGATCCAGGAAAGGCGCAAAGCTACACAGAGAAACCCTGTGTCAAAAAAACAAAAAAATAAAAAAGAAAAAGAAAAAAAAGATAAGAAAAAGAAAAGAACTGACTCCTGAAAATTGTTCTAATTGCCACGTTACACACACACACACACTGAAATGTAAAAAAAATTTTAACTCCAAATACCAATTGATGAGTGGATGTCTTTACACGCAGTGGGGTTATTTACCCATGAATAATAAAAGGAATACAAATGGAAAGCTCTGGGATTGATTGAGAGAGCCTGCCTCAATAAATAAAGTAGCTAGAGGATGATTCCCAGCTTCAGCTTCTGGCCTCCATGCGTGTGCACCCATACCGTGCATGTAAACGTGCACACACAAACACAGATGCTGACCACACAGACTCATAAAAATGGAAAAAAGGAGAAAAGTGGTCATAACGGTCAGTGCGATGTTACCTGAATTGGACTATCATAAAAAGAAATCCAGATTCATTAGAGCCAGCCCAAGTTCTGCAAACTGGGCCCCCAGGTCACGCAGCAGCTGCTGGCGCTGAGCAGTGCTTGCCCTCCAAACGGCTCAGGTGACCATTTGCTCACCCAGCCACCTGACTGACTCACGTCTGTTTGCTGTCTAGACCCTGCAGGTATTTGTGGTTTTGATCCCTGATTAAACCGTAAAGCTTTCTACAAATGTTCTTCTTAAATCTAGTATGTCATTTTTTTTTTTATAGTTTCCTGTCCCTGCGGATATTTTTAAGCTTCTTTCTTTCAACAAAACCTGGTTGTTTTATAGTAAGTGTCTGAGACTCTAATGTTTCCGCTAGGTCTTGCTCATGGTGTTCCAATTCTTTGTTGTATGCCTAGCCCTCTTTGACTAGGTCAGACAATGTTTTATTTCCTCTCCTTCCTTCTCCCTCCCACCCCATAATCCTCCTCTTCCTCCTCCTTCTCCCTACAGGGTCTCATATAGCCCAGGCTAGCCTTGAACTCACTAAGTAGCTGAGGATGGCCCTGAACTCCTGACCCCTGTACCTTTGCCTCCTATGCCCAGTAGGGCTTAGATTTAATTTTTTTGTCTCTTGGCCCACAAAATCATTCACAGTCAAGTTCAAATGTACCAAAGCTACCATGATAGTAGCAAAACTGATGTTTCCTGGGAATTTTTGCTTTTTTTTTTTTTTAATGGAGTGGGCTGGGTGTCTCTACAATTTTGTTCGTATGACTGCAGATCCCAGAAGAGCTGTTGCTGCTGGTGATGCCTAACATACTGCTATCATTGATCTTTTTATACAAACATAAATACATGTGCTTGCACACACACAAATATATATATTGAATTCTTGGAAACTTTTAGCTGTCAGCTTTGGAAAAAAGCATCCCGATTTACCTGTTGAGTTGGCATTACAGACATGAACAGCCATATTGGTGTAGAAACATTAATTTTTTTCCCATTTGCACAGGTAACACGGTATTAAAAATGTAAGGTCTTATCTATGTGGGCTTGATTGCAGAAATGAATAGTTTGTAAACAAAAAAGAAAAATGTAAAGCTAACAGGTGTAACAAGTTCGATTCCCTGCTGGAACAGCATCATCCCAGTCTCGGTCTACCTTGTCTTGGCCTTAAGATGGCTCCAAATACTTTCTTTTTAAATTTTAATTGACTATTTTATTTAGAAGGGGATATACACATACCATGTTGGTTCTCTCCTGCCACTATATGGGTTCTGGGGATCAAACTCAGGTTGCCGGGCTTGTTGACAAGTGGCTTTACTTGCTGAGCCGACTTGCTGACTCTCAAATACTTGCTTAGTTTTTCTTTTTCTTTCTTTTTTGTTTTGTTTTGTTTTTTGAGACAGGGTTTCTCTGTGTAGCTTTGCGCCTTTCCTGGAACTTACTCTGTAGCCCAGGCTGGCCTCGAACTCACAGAGATCCTCCTGGCTCTGCCTCCCAAGTGCTGGAATGAAAGGCGTGCACCACCACTGCCCAGCTTCTTTTTCTTTTTAGAAACAGGGACTTACTCTATAGCTCAGGCTGGCCTCAAACTTGTGATCTTCCTGTCTTAGTCTACTGAGTATTGGGATGACGAATACCGCCGTGGCTGGATCCTCTTCTTGGCACTTTTGAAGCTTTCAATTCAAGGGTCAACCTAACTATGGACCAGAAACTACCAGTCAAATTCTCCACAAACATTAGCCTCCCAGACAGGTTGAGAGCACAAGATGATCTCAGGGTAACAGAAGTTTGTCACCTCTGGTGTCAACTGTCTTCCCAGCTCTGAACCTGTCTTTAAAATGAAGATACACTAACAGTTCTCACCTCACGCGGTTCTTATGAGGAGGAAACAGTTTGGTTTTATTTGTTTGTTTGTTTGGTTGGTTGGTTTTTCGAGACAGGGTTTCTCTGTGAAACAGTCCTGGCTGTCCTGAAATTCACTCTGTAGACCAGGCTGGCCTTGAACTCACAGAGATCCTCCTGGCTCTGCCTCCCGAGTGCTAGGATTAAAGGCGTGTGCCACCACCGCCGGACTAACAGCTTTGTTTTGTGTAAGTGCTTGTGTGTATCAGAAAGCATTTGCTAAATCCGGGGACCCATAAGATCGCTGGCATCATGAAGCCCCACCCAGGAGCCTGAAGGCCAACGCTCCTCTTTCCTGGGTTGCTAAATTCAACTCTCCATGCCTGCTGTTAGGCATACCTCCAGGGTGGAGGCTGGTTCACCACTGCAGGGTGGAGGAGGTTTCCATCTCTGGAACGGAGATGTGTAATTGGGAGGGAACTGCAGGCCTCTCGCTTCTGCTCTTTCTGCAGCTTAGCAACTCACCAGGGTGGCGGTCACAGACAGAGGTGCTCTGTGGTTTGGGGAACAGGACATCAGCCAGGCCCAGAAAATGTGTGTGTGTAGGGATGTGTGAGGTGGCGGGGTGAGCGGGTGAGGAGAAAGTTCCAGCCACATACTGCAATATTGTCCCTTCCTCTGAAACAGGAACAGAAAGGACACACCGCTGATGAAGCTGACCCAGCTGAGACAATCTCTCTTTCACAGAAAACTAACACCTAAGCTCTGTGTATAGGCGCTCTCTCTCTCTCTCTCTCTCTCTCTCTCTCTCTCTCTCTCTCTCTCTCTCTCTCGTTGTTGTTTTGGGTTTTTCTTTTGTTTTGTTTTTCGAGACAGGGTTTCTCTGTGTAGTTTTGGTGCCTGTCCTGGATCTCGCTCTGTAGACCAGGCTGGCCTCGAACTCACAGAAATCTACCTGGCTCTGCCTCCCGAGTGCTGGGATTAAAGGTGTGTGCCGCCACCGCCTGGCTCCCATTAGCACTTACAACTTAATTTAACCAGTTTCTCTTCATCTACCTTTTGCCTCAGGGATTTTTTGCTGTTCTTTCATTCTGTGTGAATTACTTTGTGTCTGTCTGGCTGTCTGGCAGCTGCCTGACCCCGGGCATCTTCTTCACTTTCTCCCTGTTCTCTCCATCCTAGACTCCTCCTCCTACTTATTCTCTCTGCCCACCAGCCCCACCCATCCCTCTCCTGCCTAGCTATTGGCCATTAAGCTTTTTATTAGACCAATCAAGTGCCTTAGGCAGGCAAGGTGAAACAGATGCAACACATCTTCACATAGTTAAACAAATACAGCATAAACAAACATAACACATGGGGTGGTGGCGCACGCCTTTAATCCCAGCACTCGGGAGGCAGAGGCAGACAGATCTCTGTGAGTTTGAGGCCAGCCTGGGCTACAGAGTGAGTTCCAGGACAGGCTCCAAAGATACACAGAGAAACCCTGTCTTGAAAAACAAAACAAACAAACAAACAAACAGACAAAAATGTAACACATCTTTACACAGTTAAAGTAATATTCCACAACAAAGCTGGGCCTGCTTCTACAGGCCTGTAATTCTAGTGCTTGGAATGGAGGTAAAAGGATCAGAAGTTCAAAGTTATCCTTGACTGTATAATGTGTTAGAGGCTAGCCTGGGCTACATGACGTCCTGTCAAAGGCGGCGGGGAGGGAAGAAAGGAAGATTAATGTGTTCAAAGTGAGATAATATCTCCTCTAATATTAAAGTATTAAACTCGGGCAGTCTGGTTATGACCTAGTGACCTGGATTAAAGTTGGAACCCTTCCACAAACAGACGCTGTTGCCAGGCATGGTGAACCTTGAATCCCCATACTCAAGTGGATCTCTATGAGTCTGAGACCAGCCTGGTCTATGTGGTGAGTTTTGTATTGTTTCACAGGATTATAGACTAAACCAAGAGCTTCTCACACACTAGGCAAGTACTCTCCCACTCAGCTATACTAGGATCAGTTCTAAGATCACGAATTTCAAAAACCGCCCAAAATCCTTCTAGCGTCTTGTGTGTGGCTTTCCCAAATCTGAACATCCTCCCTAGTTCTGGGTGGGAGCCCTTGGGTTTGAAGACAGAACCCACCAAAGGGGCCCATCTCCCTGCAGCTGGGATTTCAGTCCTTGGCATGGCACCTAGCCTTGTTCATGAGTTGATGTCTGAAGTCTGGAGAGCAAACCTTTAACACTCAGTCTGTGGGGCACAGTCCAGATTCAAACTGTAGCACGTATGTTTCACAAAAGTAGAATACTACAATGTGTGCCGTGTGTGTGTGTGTGTGTGTGTGTGTGAGAGAGAGAGAGAGAGAGAGAGAGAGAGAGAGAGAGAGAGAGAGAGAGAAAGAGAGAGAGATTTTGCATGTATGTTTCACAAAAGTAGAATACTACAATGTGTGCCGTGTGCGAGTGATTTCAATTAGCATGTGCTCAAGGCTCATCCATGTTGTAGCATGTACGATTTCTTTTTATAGCTGAAATGAAAAGATTGAAAGTACGTCTAAACAATATTGATTATGTAGCTGTGCCCGAGTGTGTCCTCTCATTTGATTATGAATGATGCTGCTGTGAATGTTAGTGTGGGGGTTTTGTGTGGATAACTCCCTTTTGTTTGGCAGTATGCCTAAGAATAGAATGGCTCGGTCAGACGGAGAGTCTATGCTAAATATTTTTCAGGAACTTCCAAACCACGTTCCAAAGCAGGACCTTTTTATATCCCATCAGCAAAGAGTCCAACTTCGCCAGCTCCTTGCCAACACTTGTTATTGGCAGTCTTTTTTTATTTAGCCAACTTGGTTGATGAAGTGGTATTACACTGGGGTTTTGATTTGTCTTGATTTATTTACTTATTTTTGAGACAGGATCTTGTTATTGTAGCCCTGGCTAGCCTCACACTTGAGGCCATTTTGCTGCCTGACTTCTAGGTGCTAGGATTATAGGCATGTACCATGATACCCAGCACTTCTTTTCATTGTTGTTTTAAACATTCTCTCTCTCTCTCTCTCTCTCTCTCTCTCTCTCTCTCTCTCTCTCTCTCTCTCTCTGTGTGTGTGTGTGTGTGTGTGTGTGTGTGTGTGTGTGTACATGTGTCTTGTGCCTTGGCGTATGTGTAGAAGTCAGAAGATGGTGTTCGAGGAGCGTTCTTCACCATGCGGGTCACAGGGCTCCGACTCGGGTCCTCAGCCTTGTCAGCAAGCCCCTTTACCTGCTGAGCCGTCTTGCTGGCCCACACTAGCTTTTGATTTTCACTTTAGAAGATAGAGAGGCAGAAGAGAAAGGCATGTGGGAGACATGGCCTTTGGAGAGCCTGTGGGGACTGGAAGGTGGCGTGCACAGTGGTGGTCCTGCCCATGTTGATCTTGCCTCTCTCCAGATTCTCTCAATTACCTGATGTCCTTCCAATAAAGCCCCTTTCCACTCAAGCTAACCAGAGCCACCTTCTATTACCACAAACTAGAGGTCGTGATCAATACACACTCAGCTGCGCCTTCATCTTATTAAGCCTCATTTATTCTTCCTGAGAACTACTTCCAACAGAATCCTTCGCTTTTCTGAACTACGCAAGAAAATTCTTCGCTTTCCCCTTTCCCGTGTATCCTTCTGCCTCCAAGATACAAATTTGATCCTCCTCTCCCTTCCTTTTTAATCCAACCTAGCCTTTTTGTTTGGTTGGTTTTGGGTTTTTGTTTTTGTTTTTTGTTTTTTTTTTTTCTGGAGCTGAGGACCGAACCCAGGGCTTTGCGCTTGCTAGGCAAGCGCTCTACCACTGAGCTAAATCCCCAACCCCGTTTTGGGTTTTGATTTTGTTTTTCGAGACAGTTTCTCTATGTAGCCCTGGCTGTCCTGGAACTTGCTTCTCTAGACCAGGCTGGAACTCAGAGATCCGCCTGCCTCTGCTTCCCAAGTGCTGGGATAAAAGACGTGTGCCACCACTACCACCTCCACAACCTATACCTCCACTCCCATCCCCCACTCCTGGCTTAGCCTTCTTGATTCAGTACCCCAGACCTGTACTGTAACCCACTGCCTCCTCTGGACTGATCTTCTGCCCTTATCCCCATCCCTGGCACCCTTGGGATCCGTCAGTGGTCTCTTGCTATTCCGACGCGCTCACCGCCTGGGATAGCTTGCTTCATTTCTGTAATTTCTCCTTCTCCTCTGATCCCTTCCTCCTCTGCACTGCCCCTGCCCTGACCCGGGGTCTCTCACAGGCCTTTTCTCTGTCATGTAACCTTCTTAAGGCAAGGACCAGGCTTTCCGACACAATGTAGCACGGAGTAGCATGTATGGCTGACACTGGGCCATTGTTAGCTCGGGCATCTGAGGGTGGCAAACTGCCCTGGTTCTATCCCCAGCATGGTACCCAACACAGAGCAAACAAAACAGAATTAAAAACCAAAAGTTTTCAACTAGGGGTGTGGCTCAGGGGTCTAGCATGTGCTTAGCATGTTCAAGGCCCTAGGCTCAATCCCCAGCATCCCCTTCAATGTTGGTATCCCTGGAAACCTTGAAAGGATGAATAGGCACCCCTCAAGGACTCCAGACCTATGGGACTGAAATACCCTTGGAGTTTTGACGTCAGTTTAGTTTCATGATTAGCTTCAGGGTTGGAACTACTTGCAGCTGTGTGTGTGTGTGTGTGTGTGTGTGTGTGTGTGTACGCACACACACACATATATATAGTTTCTAGATCCTCAGAGAAACACCTTGTCCCACATGAAGACTTTTTGCTTGTGAAGAAATAATGGGACCCGAAAGATGGCTCCAGTGAGTAAAGATGTTCTCTGCCAAACCCGATGACCTGCTTTTGATCCCCAAAACCCACAGGGCGGAAGGTGAGAGCCAAGCTCCTGCAAGCTGACCTCTGACCTCCACACATATACCTTAGCATGCACGTGTCTCTCCTTTCACAAAATGAGAACATAAATGCAGTAAGATTGAGAGAAAGGGGGGGGGGGAGAGAGAGAGAGAGAGAGAGAGAGAGAGAGAGAGAGAGAGAGAGAGAGAAAGCGAGCTTCCACTTATATCGTTGGCTGGTCTCTGTCTCCCTGCCCCTTCCATGTATGAAAACATTCTTGTTCAGACACAGGAGGATCACATGTGAAATGATAAGGCACCAAGGAAGGAACTTGGAGCTCACCATGCCCACAGTATCCTGGGGATACACACACACACACACACATACACACGCACACGCACACGCACACGCGCGCACGCCCTTCCTAAGCTCCCGGCTCTGGGACACACTGGCTGGAACGCTCTGCACCGTTCACCCTGTTTCCCCAGAATACAGTCCTCTCTGATGTCAGTCTCCTGGGGCCCAGGCCTTCCCTCCAGTCTCCCAGCACAGTGGGACTATTTGTTTGGCACATGCCCCTAGGAGGTGAGAGCCACACCTGTCTTATTCACGGAGGACAGGCACTTGTCAGGGGACAGCTAACTCTGGCTTACTAGTCTCTAGTGTGTAGTAAAACTCGCACGGAACCCGGGATTGGGTAAACAAGTGAAGTTCTTTGTTCTTGGCTTGTGAATGAAGACATGAGGGGCTGGTGGTGCTGTTAAGCTGTAAGGAGCCTGCTTAGCATGCGTAAGAGCCCTAGGTTTGGGCTGAGGAGATGGCTCAGTGGTTAAGAGCACTGGCTGCTGCTCATCCAGAAGACCAGGGTTCGATTCCCAGACCCCACATGGTGGCTCACAACCATCTGTAGCTCCAGTTCTAGGCAAATCTGAGCCCCCTTCTCACCACGAAGGGTGGTTCATACACGTTCTGCCCTTGTGGCAATCAATCTCACATGTGGTGCGCTTGTGCCGATATTACCTCAGCCTCCTGACTGCTGGGATTACAGGTGTGTACCCGAATGCCGGTTCCCTGACCCTTTCTTTCTCCTTCGTATTCCTGCAAGCAGAGACAGCAGAGGGTAGTTAAATGACATGAACACAGGGTGGTAACTAGATACCGGTTCCCAAGGCCTCTGTTTACTGCAGTCAGCTGTCTACCGGGACCTGCCGGCCAAACCCTTAGAGACCGTGCTCACCTGCTCACCACGAAAGCACCTGTGACTCCAGGAGCGACAGCCCCAGGATGCAAAGGTCTCCCAGAAAACCTTTTGGTTTGCACCACCTCTCAGCCTGCTCAGGATGGGTTAGGCCAGTCGGAGAACAGGGGTGTCGGGTGTGGTGGGGGGCGGTGGTCTCGGGAATGTTCCCTGGAGGAAGACCCGGGACAGGGCAGCAAAGGCAGGCCGTGATGTAGACCCCGCCTTCTAAAAGGCGGCTTTTGTAGAGGCTGGGGGCGTGGCTCAGCGGCAAAGCATTTGCTTGGCATGGGCAAGACCCCGAGCATAGTTCCCAGCACAGCAAAAATAAAATACCGCACAAAGCTACACAGAGAAACCCTGTCTTGAAAAACAAAAACAAAAAAAATAAAAATAAAAATAAAAATAAAAATAAAATAAAATAAAATAAAATACCGCCCCTGCCCCCATTTTTAAATCATTTTCGATTTAGAGGGATTGGAGGACAGTGTAGAGGGTCCCCACAGACCCTTCACCAGCTTCCCTAACGTGAATGTCTTACAGAGAGGACCATGGTAGGTGAGCAAAAGCCGCGGAATGACCACTGGTTCGGCACTATTAACTAAGCACTGAGCTTCTTTCAGTCACCTGGGTTCTCCAAGCTACGTCAGCAGACAGATCCAGGGGGCCATGCGACATCTGGCCTTTGTCTTTTGTTTGTTACAACCTTAACATCTTTTGTAGGATATGGGCATGTATTGCTTTTATGTTATTATTATTATTATTATTATTATTATTATTATTATTATTTTAAAGACAGGGTCTTGTGTAGCCCAGGCTGGCCTCAAACTCACTATGTAGCCAAGGATGACCTTGGACTCCTGATTCTCCGGCCTCCACCTCCTAAGTGCTATGATTACAGGCCTGCACCACCACACCAGGCTGTCGGGTATTTTGTATAGATTCAGTATCGTTGTGATGATCTCTTAGGCTGAGTGACTTGGCCTATGAAGCAAGGCAGAAGCGGGAAGACTCCAGCCTGTGGGCAAACCAAGGCTACTGTCGGCTCTTGTCCAGTCTGAAAGCTAAGAGATGTTCATTTTCGTTTTCAAAATGGTTGAACAACACTAAGAGAAGAATGCTGTCACATGCGGGGGTCATAGATTCCAAATTCTCGTGACTGTCGCTAAAGCTGGGTTGGTTCCCTGGCACGGGCACTCTTTTCTACAATGTCCACACTTATGCTTGCCCTACAACCTAAGGTCTGGGGAACTGAGGTAGAGACCATGGGCCTGAAGGGATCCCCTTGAAGAATTTGCCAACTCTGATGTGGAGGGTTGGGAGGACCCAACATTCACTTCAAGTCAAAAGCTATTAAAGGGACATGGAAGAACTGGCTGTGGATGGTGGCACATGACTGTCATCCAGCACTTGTGAGTGCTGTGTAGCAATTTTCTCTGACATAAAACCTTCCATCTTAGGCCGGGCGGTGATGGCGCACGCCTTTATTCCCAACACTTGGGAAGCAGAGCCAGGCGGATCCCTGTGAGTTCCAGGACAGCCTGGTCCACAGAGCAAGCTCCAGGATAGGCACCAAAACTACACAGAGAAACCCCGTCTCGAAAAACAAAAACAAAAACAAACAAAAAACCCTTCCATCTTGGAAAGTTCACTAAGACACAGATGTTCCAAGGGGAGGTGAGACTTTCCATCAGTCCTGCAGGGAAGCTCCATAGGCACAGGAAGAAAACAACTCAAAAGTTTTAGCTAGTCCCTGAAACTGAGCAGATTCACTAGGCTCCTCCCTCCCCCAGATTACAGGAACAGTAAGGCCTGCTGAGAGAAAGCTGGCTCAGACAGGCTTAGACCAACTTACATGCCTCAGAGAGACACTGCAGCTTGTTGAGCCGCCCGCAGGCTGTGCAGTGGGCTCCCGGTCCCCAGCTTTGGTGAGCTGTCACCCGTGCTGGGGTGGGCTTTGGTGGTGCAGCTGTCCTTAAGTCATTTCTGTCCCTGTAAGTGACCCCGGGAAAACTCGTCGGCTCTCCACATTGGACTGTGGTGCTCTCCTGACTTTGGTCCCTGTTTGAGTTGAGTAGATGTTTATTCACATCTCCCCAGTAGTGTCACATGACATACAGACAGCAGGACCGGGAGTTCAAGGTCATCCTCAGCTACACAAGTTAGAAGCCATCCTCATCTACACCAACGTCTGCCTAAAAGCATCAATAAATAAGCAGTTGCCAGGCCGTAGTGGCGCACGCCTTTAAATCCCAGCACTCGGGAGGCAGAGCCAGGTGGATCTCTGTGAGTTCGAGGCCAGCCTGGTTTACAGAGTGAGATCCAGGACAGACACCAAAACTACACAGAGAAACCCTGTTTCGGAAAACAAACAAACAAACAAAGCAAACGAACAAGCAGTAAAGCATACTGAGGTTTCTGGTGCACTCAGTCGCTCTACAAATATTGCAGACCCAGGCTCTAACCTAAGAGAGACCCCCTTCGGGGTGGGAATGTTATGATGCTCAAACCGTAGTCCCAGGAGAAGTTAAGTCTGGTCGGGCAACTTCTCAGTTCTCCGGTACAGTCTCTGCCTGCGGTAATAATAGCTGCTGTCGGATTGGGAGCGGTACCCCGTGCCAGGAATGCTTTACTTGTTCCGTCTCTTTCAATCCTCACAACCTCCCTGGAGCTATTCCAGGACAGAACTGAGGTTTAAGGGCTTAACCACACCCGAGGGAGCACCGGTAGCTACAAAGTATCAGAAGCGGAGCTACAAAGTTTCAGAAGCAGACCAGGGACCCAGTCCCTGGGTTTCCAGTGCAAATGCTGCATGCACTAGGCGCTCACAGTTCTCAGAGCTGGCTGGGGATGGGTGGTGGGATGAAGAGGTGGGGTGGGCATTGGGGAGGACGGATGGTTCTGGAAGATCACTCACTACGGGTCTGTGAGTTCACAATCTTATAGTAACATACAGCCTAATAGGCAGAAGCCTCGTCTTTCAAAGGAACATTCCGGTAAGGTTTTCAATGTTCAAATTTCTGTCCTTTTGATCTCAACAGACAAGCTCTATGACCTCTGAGCCTCTCTGCACTGTCCCCATCCCCAGGACCAGCGGGCCAGGGTGATGGTGCTGGCCTGTCCCTTCCTTTACTCAAGTGCCCAGAAGCTGCTGACTGACTTTGCCTCGGTCAAATATACCAAGAGACAACTACATCAAGTCACCTGCCGGAAGTGTCCCAGGTTGAAGGGTCCCCCTGGCACACTGGGAGGGAGAGAGTGGGAAGCTGCAACCAGTTCTGCTGTCCCTGGCTGTTTTGGCCTTCCTGGAGGAATGTCCATAACCAGGACCTTGGCCTTCCTTCTCTATGGCTGGATGAACACAGAGAGATCATCCCAACTTGCCTCTGATGGTGACACTAGCCCGGTAGGTTCAAAGGCACTGACAATTTTGCTCATGACAACCACTGCAATAGATATAGTCAGGAACTGCAAGATTAAAAGGTGCCAGATTGGATAAAGCGAAGTCCTGCCTGGTCTCCAGGCTGACTCAGTTCCAGGTTTTTTGTTGTTGTTGTTTTTAAGAGAACAAGTTATTTGCCAGTTTCCTGTTCCCTAAAATGTCCCCAGGAACTTTTTAACCAGCTTGGTAATATATCTCCTAGGCCCTTAGCCGCTACAAAATCGATTCATAAAGCTTGTGTTTCTTTTCCATGATTTTTTTTTTTTTAAAGAACAAAATATAAACCAGGTTGCAAAGTCCTAGTGACATGCTCCGACAAGCAGGTGCCTGCAGAACCGTGCCTCCTGCCCCCTGCCCCAAGGTCGCCGTGACACAGCATGGTGTGGGGTAGATGGTTCTGTTCCTTATTCCAGACTACTGCAAAGACTCTCACTGAGATAGACGTGCAACGGCACACCCATGAGGAGAAGGGGGGCTTGGTGCCCGCGTGGAGGTGCAAATGCAGCGCTATCTCTCTAGTGCTCTACAGGAAAAGGGCTCTTTAAAGGATCAGAAGTGTTTCCCTAGGGCTGGAGAGATGGCTCAGTGGTTAAGAGCACTATCTGCTCTTCCAGAGGACCCGGGTTCAGTCCCAGCACCCATATGGCAGCTCCCAACTGCCTGTAGCTCCAGTTGTAGGGGGTCTGACAACCTCACATAGACATACATGCAGGAAAAACACTAATGCACATAAAATAAGAATAAGTAATTTTTAAAAATGTTTACCCCACTCCTCAAAAGAGAAATATTTCCTTAATGCTGTCTAAGGAAAAGGCCCTGGTAGGGGTGGGCAGGTACACTGGACTGAATGTGATATGGGGGGGGGGGGGAGATACTGGAGACACTTGCTAGAACTGGACCTTAGAACCGAGGGCAAACTCTAGAAGCAGACCATAGCTCTCCCTTGTTGTGCCAGAGAGCAGGAACAAAACATCACTGTAAACTGAAAGATGTCCCGCAATGTCCCTGGTTTTGTCCGCTGAGCGCACGGCGGCGGTCCAGCGGAGGGTGGGGTGGTGAGGCAGGGCTCGTCAGTTGCATCACGAAGAAGCGGGGCTCTGTGGCTTCTGGCCCAGGTGCAGTTCGGGGAGACTCAGATTGCTTCTCATTTTCTTTGGCAGTTGCCACCAGAGTTCAGCATGGCCAGTGATGCTCGTTAGAACGACCGCACACAACGGCTTGGGTGTTTTGCTGAGAAAGAAAAATAGGCTGGCACTCCCAGGAGCCCAGAACACCCCCCTCCCGGGGCCAGCAGTACAGACAGCACTCCAGAGGAAGGGTATGACTGTGACTTCCATGAAGCATACATGTCATGAGAAGGCCTGCCACTGGCGGAGCGCTGCCCCCACCCCCCATCAGACCTGGGGATCCAGCTGCCAGGCCTGTTCTCTCCTTCACCCACTCTTTTCTTTCACAGACAGTACAATGTCCAACTTTGTAAGATCCATCGCCTAAGAGGAATCTGCTTTTAATGTCTAAAGGCTCTAAAAAGGATGGGGGGGGGCAGGCATGTACAGAACAAAGGAACACCTCCTGGAAAACGCGCACACACATGTGCAAGCACCCACAAAGTCCTTTGGGCTGCCAACATTCTCAGTGACATCACTGATCCAACTGTCCGGAACCGTCAGAAATGGTTAAGCCAAGAATTTCAGTCGCGAATATTTCTGCAGTGATTTCGTCTGGAAGTTCTTCTTCGAGGCAGATTTCTGGATCTAGACAGGCAAGAAGAAGAAAACCAAATGCCTTTCCGGTGATGAAGCCCCTAATAAGAGGGAGTTCTCAAAAACCCAAGGGAATGGCACTGAGCGGAAGTAGCGGGTAGGCTGGAGAGATGGCTCAGTGGTTAAGAGTACTGGCTGCTCTTCCAGAGGACCCGGGCTCGATTCCCAGCATCCACACAGTGGCTCAAGCCCATCTGTAACTTCAGTTCCATGGGATCCCATGCTCTTTCCTGGCCTCCCTGGGCACCAGGCATGCACATGGTACACGGTACACAGACATACACACAGGCAAAACACCCATGCACATAAGGCAAAAAAGCCTCGAAAGAAAAAGGGGGGGAAAGGGTTTGGGGATTTAGCTCAGTGGTAGAGCGCTTGCCTAGCAAGTGCAAGGCCCTGGGTTCGGTCCTCAGCTCTTAAGAAAAAAAAAAGGTGGGGGTAGGCAGTACTTTGTGCTAAGGGTCACCTTTGACCCTTCAAACTAGTTCATTATGGAGTAGAGCCTTGCTAACCAAGGTCCTGGCAAACCTGGTTAGGCCATAAAAGGAAGAGATGGCAGGGAACCAGGCCAGGAATCTTCGCTTCTGTAGTCTCAGGAGCTGGGGGCCTGACCACCAACTACCCTGGGCTTGTGGGTGGAGATTTTCCAGCCCAAGGAGGCCCGGAGGAGCTGTGAGAATCGGCTCCTCCTGAGATTAAACTCACCACGGTCACACCTGTTAGTGACAGCTGGCTGGGAAGAGACAGAGGTGGGACATTCTTGGGGTACAGCAAGAAGAGGAAGAGGAGTTTTTGTTCATTTGGTGCTGGGGATAGAATCCAGGGCTTCTTCGGGCATGTGAGGAAAGTCCTCTACCATAGAACACACCCCAAGGCTGGGATGACCTTGGAGACCTTGAAACTGACGGGGAGATGTCGTGGAGGATAAAGCTCTCACCATACAATTTCAGTCACCCTTACACAGACAGACATGCAGGCAAAATACCAATGCATACAAAATAAAAATAATACCAATTTTTTTTTTTTTTAAAGAAAGAGAAATAGAGCTTTAAAGTCCTGCAGTTTGGAGCGGAGTTTGTACACCTACCCAGATGTCACCTCTCTCCACAGCTACCTCCAGGAGTGGCTTAATGTTCATCCACCAGAGCCAGAAAGATGAACCCATTGTAACAAAGAAAGGAAAAAGGGCCGGGTGGTGGTGACCCCACCTCCTTTAATCTCAGCACTCAGGAGTCAGAGGTACGTGGGTCTCTGTGAGTTCAAGGCCAGCCTGGTCTACATAGTGAGTTTAGGACAGCCAGGGCTTCACAGGGAAACCCTGTCTCAAAACTGCCCCCCCTCCCCCGCAAAAAAAAAAAGAAAGGAAGGGAAGGAGGGAGGGAGGGAGGGAGGGAGGAGGTCAGAAGATGCCACAGGACCGGCAGAGTGGGAAGGAATGCTCCATCTGGCAGACACAGGCACGGCTCACTGGCTCTGTGGTCACCTATTCACGGGATTCCCGGAAGACTGACTCTTGTGGGCAGGGTCTTAAGGACAGTGGCTCGCACCGGTCAGAGGGAACAAATGCACTTAAGTCTGTAACAAATTAGTGAGCCGGGGCCACAAGACCAGACAAAGGCCAGGTACCTTTGACGGAGGTGGATGCAGGCTCCAATTTCCACCCCTCAGGTTTCAGGCCGAACAGCGTGGCAAAGCAGTCATACATCTCCTCCTCTGTCATGTGCTCGCCTGGGCACGGGGGATAAAAGGAGTCTGGTTGACTCTGGGGCTCCGTCTCACACTTCTGTTTTGTTTGTTTGTTTTGAGGCTGGCTCTCCTGTATCACAGCCTGGCCTCAAACTTGGCTGACCTCGAGCTGGGATGACCTTTGAACTCTCCCAAGTGCTGGGATTACAGATTTGGGCCCCCAGGTCTGGCTTGTGCGATACTGGAGATTCAACCGAGGGCTTTGAGCAAGCTAGGCAAACACTGTATAACCGAGCTACGCATCCAGCCCTGCTGGGAACTTTCCATCTTCCTGCCTCTACTTCCCAAGTGCTGGGATTACCGCTGTGTGCCACCCCTCGGGCTAGAGATCTCTCTTTCTAAATTTTACATTTCTTTATTTATTTGCGCATGCGTGCGTGCGTGCGTGCGTGCGTGCGTGTACCGGGCATGGGGTATGCTCGCAGTCAGAGGACGGCTTCTCTCCTGCCACTCTGGGGGTCTTAGAGACTGAACTTTTACCCGCTGAGCCGTCTCACTGGCCCAGAGAACTTCAGGAGACGTACTCTTGCTGTTTCTTTAGCTAGGAAGACAATGTACAGAGTCCTAGTCTGTCACCACACTTCCTTATATGGTACTACAAAGCGGGGGGGGGGGGGGGGGGGGGATGGGATGTTGGGGCTTGAGCAAGGGACCGTGGGGATGAAGGCTGGGCTCGGCTTCATTTCAAGCTCCCTCTTCTCAGAGCCATCTTAATTTAAAAAAAAGCCTAATACTTGTCAGATGTGCAAGACAGGACAAGGTGACCCTCACTGGAGTGTGGTTTGACACCCCAAACCCATCCTGACCTCGTTATAGCCCAAGGAGACGGATAAGCTGGCAAACACCTCCCCATTTTACAAGCCAAGCTGGGTGTGGTGGTCTACACCTCCAACCCCAGAACGAGAGAGTGAGCACGGAGGATGGAGAGCGTGACCACTCAAGGCTAGCCTGGGCTACGAAACAACACCACAGTACGTGGGGCATGTGGGCATGCTGAGACTGGAAGTCTTGGGAAGCTGAGTGTGAAACACACTTTTCTTAAATATATTTTTTTTGCACTTTATTTTGTGGGTGGGGGAGGGGAGAGCATGTGCCATGCCTGTGCTTGGGGGTCAGAGTACAGCTCTTCCCACCATGTGAGTTCTGGGAGTTGAACTCCGGTCACCTGGGCTTGTGGCAAACACCTTGACTCACCGGGTCGTCTTGCTGGCCCGTGAATCACATGTTTCTCATTTCTAGGTCAGGGACCTTCTCATTAACCTACACTTGTCAGATACGCAAGACACGACAAGGTGACCCTGGAGGTTGAAGCCCTGTCATCATGACAGATGGGGATCCCAAAGTATCTGCCTGCCCTAAAGAGGCTTTTTCTGCTGGCAATGGGAAGGACGCTTGCTACCAGATGTCCTTGCTTGGGTGTTACCTTTAGTGAGGAGCAAGTTCAGGAAATCCTCTCTCCGAATAACCATTTTCCCTTCGGAATTTTTGAAACCCAGTATGTTAAAGCTCTCCTGGATGCCAGTCATGGTGTTACCAAAAGGTGGCCTATGATTCAGATAAACTTTGAGGAAATCCGGTAAGTTGATTTTGTCGATGAGGTTCCCAGTGTCCACGTATTCACTAAACTTGATCTCATTAAACATGTCCTCAATCTAGAGAACAGAAAATAAAACAAAGACTATGGTCAACACAAAAGATACTTGAAGCCGGGTGTGGTGGCACACGCCTTTGATCCCAGCACTCGGGAGGCAGAGGCAGGTGGATCTCTGTGAGTTCGAGGCCAGCCTGGTCTACAAAGCGAGTTCCAGGATAGCCAGGGCTGTTACACAGAGAAACCCTACCTCAAAAAACAAAACAAAACAAAAACAAAAAAAGAAAAAGATACTTGATTATGCCACTTGGGAAAACTGAAGAGGAACAAATATTTGTGGGTTGTGTTATGGTCCCCCAGGAAGGATGCTGAAGTACTAACCTTGGGGACCTTATTAGAAATGGGGTCACTGCAAATGTAATTATAAAATGAGGTCATGCTGGAGGAGGGTGGCTTTCAATCCAACGTGTCCATCATTATACCATTTCAGCTTGGAGCTGAACACAGTGTGATAGCGTGCACACCTGTTTCCTCGTGGTCAGGAAACAGAACTCAAGTATCAGAGTGTGGGAGGAGCCCCAAAGGAATCAATCCGACAACCGTCACAGGGGACATATCGCACCGATGACACTGACTTTAGATTCTGACAGAGGATAAAATCTTGTTGTTTTAGCACATCCTAGTCCCTGGACTCGGTCCTTAGCGTCGAAATAAAATAAACTAATAAATAAATAATTTTTTAAGGCTTACTTTAAAAAATCATGTCTATGCATGTGTGTCTATATACACAGATGTGAGAGTCGGTGATTGTGTATGTCAGAAGAGGGTATGGGATCCCTTGGAGCTGGAATCACAAGTAGTTATGAGCAACCTGATGTGTGGGTCCAGGAACCAAACTCTGGTCCTCTGCAAGAACAGCAATCACTCTTAACCTCTGAACCATCTCTCCAGGCCCTAATTCCTTTCGTTTTTTAAGCCACCCAGTCTGTAGTACATTGTCCTGCCCTGATGATGTCACACTGTCCATACCATGTGGACTGTCACAAATACTATTCTATTATGTCACTTTTCACCCTGAGGATCTCACAGTCTATCAAAACCACTTCCTCACCCTGAGACATACGTGTCAGCTTGTTTTAAGGGTAGAATCTAGCCAGGCTTGGTGGTACACACCTGTTTCTTTGTGGTCAGGAAACAAGAGATAGACTACCATAAGTTCGAGACCAATCTGTGCTCACATAGCAAGTTCTAAGTTAGCTAGGGATAGAGAGATGTTGTTTCAATAAACAAACAAACAAACAAAGTACTTCCCAAACCATGAAGATAGAATCTACAAGAATTTAAAAATATGTTTGGATGAGTAAGTACTTCACTGAGAAACTCAAATACGTGACTCATACCCTAGTAAATTTCTTTTTTTTTAAATTAATTTTTAAAGTTAGTATACAGCCGGCTGTGGTAATGCATGCCTTTAATCCCAGCACTCAGGAGGCAGAAACAGAGGCAGGTGGATCTCTGTGATTTCAAGGCCAGCCTGGTCTGCATAGTGAGTTTCAGGCCAGCCAGAGCTACATAGTGAGACCTTGTCTCATAAAAGAGAAAAGAATTCTAAGAAATTCACTAAAACCTACTAGAATCGGTAAAAAGTTTCAGTGATATTTCAGAGTATGATGTCAATATGTAAAACTCAGAGGTGGAGAGATGGCTCAGCAGTTAAGAGCAGTAACTGCTCTTGCAGAGGACTCAGGTTTGGTTCCTGGAACCCACACGACAGATTATAACCATCCGTAACTCCAGTTCTGACGCCCTCTTCTGACCTCAGCAGGTACTGCACGCACATGGTGCACATACATACATGGAGGTAAAACACTCACACATATAAAATAAAAAGTTCAATATATAAAAATCAATTGTATTGTTATACAATGAACACAATGAAGATTAAGAAAATAATTCCATTTCTTTTAAAAAATAGATTTGTGAGTGTGTGTGTGTAGTGTAATATATGGGTACATGTGTGCCATAGGGAACATGTGAAGAACAGAGGATACCATGAGGGTTCAACATTTATCTGCGGAGCCATCTCACCAGCCCAGTAATTTTATTTCTAGTAGCATCAAATTCAATAAATACTTAGGAATAATTTTAACAAAAGAGGCTTAAGCTCTAAAAACTATGAAATAATGTTGACATTAAGAGAAACCTAAATCAGTGGTAACATTTCCTTATCTGGTGCTTGGACGACTCAATAGTGTTAAGATGAGACTGCACTCTAGGCTGATGACCGGTCACTTGCCTAGCATGTCCCAGACCTGGGGGTCCACCCTCAGCACCGCCAGGGAACAACGGGACGGAATCCCGAACCCCAGTTAGCTTTTTTGCTGTTGTGGAGAGTGACAAGCTGATTCTGAAATCAATACTGCAAGAATTGACAAGATAGTGGAAAAAAGCAGAACAGGCAAAACCGTGGGGCGACAACGGACTAAAGCTGAAGGACGCACGCTTCCTGCTTCTCAGTGTCAAGGCTCACTGCCATCCTGCAGCCGTGGACACGGTGTGACCCAGGCCTGGTGGCAGTCAGACACCACACTGGGGTGGGATTAAGAGCATGGAAAGGGGACTGGCAAGATGGCTCAGAGGTTAAGACTGTCCGCTGCTCTCGCAGAGGACCTGAGTTTAGTTCCAGCATCCACACTTGGCGGCTCACAACCCTGTCATTCCAGACCAAGGGGACCCAGTGCCCTCTTCTGGCCTCTGTGAACCCACTCCCCCACACACATATACACAGATACACAAAGTAAAAGTAAGAAAATTTAAAATACTTTTTATTTACATTTTTGTGTGTGTGACACACACACACACACACACACACACACACACACACACACCACGGTGCATATATGGAGGACCCAGGGACAACTTGCTGCCATTAAATTCCCGCTTCTACCATATGGATCCTGGATACTGAACTTGGGTCATCAGGCTTGCGAGTAAGCAGCATCTCTATCCACTGAGCCATCTTGCCAGCCACAGACATTTCGCTATTTTTGTTTCTTTTTTTGTTTGTTTGTTTTGTTTTGTTTTTTTTGAGACAGGTACAGTTTTGGTGCCTGTCCTGGACCTCACTCTATAGACCAGGCTAGTGTCAAACTAACAGAGCCTGGCTCTGCCTCCCGAGTGCTGGGATTAAAGGCGTTCGCCACCACTGCCTGGCCATTTTACTGTTTTTGACCTTAATTTTATTTTTTATTATTCTATTTGAGACATGGTCTCACTGAGTCACCCCGACTTACCCAGAACTCACTCACCCAGATCCACCTGGCCCTGCCTCCAGAGTGCTGGGATTAAAGACATGGGCCACTACGTCTGACTTAATTTTTATTTTTGCTGACCCAGCTTGAGATTCAACTGTCTCAAGCCAGGGACTCATTTTTTATTATTATTATTATTTTTTAAAGCCACCAACCAACTAAAGAAGAAAATCATCAGCATCTCTCTATCCCTTCATGTGCCGTTTTCGTGAGACATCGTGGATTTGTGCAAACACTACCATAACGACCCATTTCTCACTACCTCGCGGCTTATACAGTTTTGTTGGGTGGTGGTGGCACACACCTTTATTTTATTTTATTTTCCAGAACTGAGGACCGAACCCAGGGCCTTGCGCTTGCTAGGCAAGCACTCTACCACTGAGCTGAATCCCCCACCCCCGGTTTTGTTTACTTGAGCACGTGTCTCTAAACCAGGGGTCATTTACTTTCACTTTAAGGATAGTTAGATCGTTTCAAACCTGTTGCTCTCAAGCTGTTCCCTGCACAACTGCAGCCTGCTGGGGCCTCCGTTTTCATCCTTTCCCTTGCAGAATTTTGCTGCTTAGATCTGTGTGTCATGTTGGAGGGAAAAAGGTGTGACCACTTTTCCCTAAGTGTGAAGCAGAACTGCTAGAGGCTGGCAGCCTGAGCTCCCGGGAAACAGCATTATTGGTTGCGAGCAACTGTAACCGAAACTGTGTGCGCGCTGTGTGCGAGGACACCACTCCATAGTTAGCGTTTCCTGGGTTTACAGTTGACACAACCGCACAATCGTACATTAGATTATATATGGATAGTTATGCATATTAAAAACAGCATATTAACATGGCATGCTATATGAATAGTACAAGGCAAAAGATGTGTACTATCTTAAGAGAAACTTTTAATTTTAATCATTTTAAAGGTTTATTTTTAGTGTATGTGTACAAATATTTGCTTGCATTATGTGACAGGCGACTGAGAGAACCAGATGTGGGTGTCAGACCCCCTGAAACTGTAGCTACTGATGGTTGTGAGATGTCATGTGGGTGCTGGAAACTGAGCTTGGGTCCTCCGCAAGAGCGGGAACTCTGTAGCCCAGGCTGGCTCTAAACTCACAGAGATCCACCTGCCTCTGCCTCCCGAATGCTGGGATAAAAGGCGTGTGCCACCACTGCCTGGTGCAGTAACTTTTTTAAAAATTATTTTTATTTTATGTGCATTGGTGTTCTGCCTGCATGAATGTCTGTGTAGGGATTGTCAGATCCTGGAGTTACAGGTATTTGCGAGCCGCCATGTGGGTGCTGAGAATTGAACCAGAGTCCTCTGGAAGGTCAGCCAGTGCTCTTAACCACTGAGCCATCTCTCCAGCCCCAAGGGCAGTAACCCTTAACTGTAAGCTCTTAGCCATTGAGCCATCTCTCCAGTCCCAATTTTACTAATTTTAATAATACTGGGGCTGGAGAGATGGCTCAGTGGCTAAGAGCACTGGCTGATCTTCCAGAGGACTCGGGTTCGATTCCTACCACACACACACGGTGGCTCACAACCCCCTGTCATTCCAGTTTCAGGGGATTCAATGCCCTTTTCCTGTCTCCGTGGGCACCAGACACACAGGAGGTGTACAAATGTACACACATGTGAAACACCCATATACACGAACATCTTTAAATGATAAAATGTAAAAATTTTTAAAATGTTAATACTATTAAGAGATGCACAGGCCACCACTTACTTAGTAGAGAGTAAAGTTAAGTGATAATTTCTTTTTTTTTTTTTTTTTTGGAAGTGATAATTTCAGAGAACGGATCTATCTTTTTAAATTCTAACAGTGCCATTTTCTGTGTGTGGGATCTTGAGTGAGTTACTTAATACTACTTATCTCCAACTTTCTTATCTTGAGAGAGTAGAGCAAAGCATAACACATAAACACTGGGGTGGTTTGTGCTTTGTTTAGTCTGGGTTTTCTTTTTGTGGACTTTTTTTTGAGATAGGGTCTCATGTAGCCTGAGTTAACCTTGATCTTGCTATGCAGCTGAGCATGACCTTGAACCTCTGATCTCACAGGCATGTGCCAGCATGCCTGGTTTATGTGGCACTGGGGGTCGCACCCAGGCCTTCCTGCAAGTGCTGGGTGAGCGCTCTGCCATCTCAGCTATATCCCCAGCCCGCACCGGGTTGTTTTGAAGAATACAAGTGTCTACACAGGGTAGGGACTGAACAGACAATAATTATACTGTGATTATTATATTTTCTACGTGCTTACTAATTAGAATTCATGTAATTACAATATAAATTATAATTCTATGTTAATGACATATGATCAAATTTATAAGTAATAAGTATATAAATTATGATACATATACATTACTGATGGAATATATGATTTAACTCGATTCCTAAGTAGGGGACTATGATAACAAAGGGAATTGATATGCCTGCATTAGTCATACCCAGAGAGTCCCAAGACCTCAGCGAACATCGGCAGCACAAACCATTCAGTAGGTGATTTGTCTCTTTCTCCCTAAGAATCACCGCTTGGGCTGGCGAGAGGGCTCAGAGGGTAAAAAGGGCTTGCCGTACAAGCCTGGCTGCTCGAGTTCAATCCCTGGTGAGAGAGACTGAATCTAGAAAGTCGTCCTCGACCTCCACATGTACACACCAGCACACAAATAATAATAATAATAATAATGATAATAAGTTGGCAGTTTGGCAACCCCATAACTCCTTCCTGAGCCTGTCTGCACAGGTTCTACCACATGTCTAAATGAAGTTTGTGCTTAGGAGAACTGGGGGATGGATGTGACCCACTCAGTGTCTTCTGGATGCTCTGGTGTGCAGGCGACTCTGGAGATTCAGGAGGCCAGGATAACCAACACAGAATGCTCCTCTGTAATCAGCCAGGCCTCCTATGGTACACTCACCCTAGTCCATCATCCGCTGAGGCAGCGGTCCATTCCATCAGCCTGGAGAGTTCTCCTAGTTCTGAGGGCAGTTCTGTGCCCAGAGATCCTGATTTCATTAGTTTTGGGTGCAGAGTCAGCCATATTATTTAAAAGTCACACTATTGGAAGTGTGGCTGAGGTTGTGAGGCCTGGCTTTGAGGCGAGGATTCTCAAACTGCCCAGGCCGAAACAGCCTGGAGGGCTTGTTAACCATGGGGATTCTGACTCAGTAAGCCAGGGGCTGGGGGTGAGAATACGCTGTTTACACATCCTCAGGAGGATCTACGCTTAGAACCCCTGTGCTTGACTGTGGGGGAGGGGGTTCACAAAAGTGACATTCATGCGGAAGAGTCAGCACCCAGCCTGTGGCTTTCCGCAGAGCAAGGACAGGTGGCAGCTGCGGTGTCTAAGCTGGCTGTTTGAGTTTGCATCTGTTCCCCTGGGAAGCTGGAGCAAGCCACTTTCAACTCCACTTCCTCAGCGGCTTGGTGTGGACAGAGCCTGACTTGACAGTCGCTCAGAGAAAACATGAATGAATATGTGAGTGAATGAATGAAGGAGACAGTGACGGGCTATGGAAGAATTCCTCTTAAAAGTCACAAGAGGAGGGCTGGAGAGAAGGCTCAGTTAACAGTGTTTGCTGCTCTTGAAGAGGACCCAAGTTCAGTTTCTAGAACACATGTCTCGAAGCTCACAACTGCCTGTGACTCCAACTACAAAGGTCCTGACACCCCCCCCCCCTTTGGCTTCTGAGGACACCTGCATTCACATGCACACATAGACACATACACACACACACAATCGAAAATAAAAATCAATTGGACCCGGTGGTACACGCCTTTAATCCCAACGCTGGAGAAGGTAGAGACAGGAGGATCTCTGTGAGTTTTGGCCAGCCTGGTCTACAGAGTGAGTTTCTGGATAGCTAGGGATATATATCACAAAAGCCTCATTTGGAGTAACCACCTCCTGCCCTAGCTCACGTGGTTCAGCTTCTAGTACTGACTCAGTGCGGGTTTGAGGTAGATCATTTATTGAATGATTTCTCACCTGACAAATAATTTTTTAAATTTAATTAGTTAATTAATTAATTTATTTATTTTGGTTTTTGGAGACAGGATTTCTCTATGTATCAGCCCTGGCTGTCTTGGATCTCGCTCTGTAGACCAGGCTGGCTTCAAACTCACAGAGATCCGCCTGTCTCTGCCTCCCGAGTGCTGGAGTTAAAGGCGTGCGCCACCACCACCGCCGCCACTGGTGAACAATTTTAAGCATTTACACATGCAGCACGCCGGCCCTTGTTGGTGTTGCTACCACAGGCCCAACCCGGGGGTGGCCCCAGTCCCTCCCGCGGAACGATTTTCCTTCAAGCCGTTATTGAACCCGATGGCCTTTTGGTGTGCAACCCCCCTTGCCAGCCACAGGAAGCCACTGAGGGCTTTTGAATCATGTTTTATAATTAAGTTTTATAAGCTCCTTATTAAATGGAGAGCAACATAATACACTTGAACGGAGGCCATTCCCCTTTTCAGAAGGCGGCTCTGGGTGGCCGGCGTGTTTCCTTCCGTGAGAGTGTCACAGGCTCACAGGGCTGGAGGACTCTCCATACTCCCTACACTCTCTTCCTGTCGCATGCAACTCTCTAGAACATCCTTGACATACGGGAGTCAGCCCTTCACCACAGCTCATCCTGGTTGTCCACACCAGCCTTTTCACACCGACCTGGGGCAGGGGAGGAGGGGGCTCAAGAGGGTGACCCACAGCCAGGCAGACTCTCGGTGCTGCTGTGTCTGGAGACTCCCCTGAGCCCCTCTTCGACTTATGCTTCACTCCGCTCTTAAAATCCCAGAGCGGCCTCCTCTCATCCTGGGGACACATCACCCAAGACCTCAACAGATGCCAAATAGAAGCCACTGAGAGTGTGCTGGGATTAAAGGCGGCGGAGGCGGCGGCGGGGGACGTCTTTATAGCATGCAGGCATATTTGTAAAGATTTTTAAGAGATGCTTTTGCCTGAACGCCAAATCATGGAGCTTTTCCCCCAAAGCCACAAGGATGAGTTGATTAGGCGCCCACCACTCTCAGAAATTCTGATCAGGTCCTGGACACTCTGAAGCAGGCAGATGCATGCTGGTTCCAGTCAAGAAATAACAGGGATAGAAATTCCCCTGACAGACAGATACAAAACTCCTCCTTGACAAGGCAATTCCCCTCCTTAGTACATGCACCAGAGAACTAGAAGGAGATCCACACAGCAGTGCTCATGGTAGCATCCCTCATAACAGCACAATGGTACGAACAACCCAAATGCTCATCAAATCATGACTAGGCAAATAAAATGTGGCAAGTTCACAGGACCGCATAAAATATTATTCAGCAAAAAAAAAAAAAAAAAAAAAAAAGGAATGGAGGGGGATCGGAAGATGGCTCAGCTTTTAGGAGCACTGACTGTTCTTGCAGAGGACCTGGATTCTAGTGCCCATATGGTAGCTCATAATCATTCATAACTACAGCTTCAGTGGATTTAATCTCCTTTTCTGACCTCCATAGGCACCAGGCACGCACATGGCACACATATATACATGCAGGCAAAATACTCATTTGGGTAAATAAAACAAATATTTAAATCCAAAAAATTTTTAAAAAAAACATCATCACCACCACCATCATCACCACCATCATCACCACCATCATCATCATCAAGGGGGCTGAAGAGAAGGCTCAGCAGTTAAAGGTAGTTGCTACTCTTTCAAAGGATATAATGCCTCCTTCTGGCCCCTATAAGCAACTGCACTCATGTGCACAAACCCACATAGAGACACACAAGCACACAAGTAATTAAAAAATAATAGGAAGCCAGGCAGCAGTGGCACATGCTTTTAAGCCCAGCACTTAGGAGGCAGAGGCAGGTAGATCCCAGAGTTTGAGGCCAGCCTGGTCTATAGAGTGAGTTCCAGGACAGCCAGAACTACACAGAGAAAAATCTCTCAAAAAAGCAAAACAAAAAATAAATAATAATAATAATAAGTGGCTGGAGGATTGCTCAGCAGTTAAAAACATTTCTTATTCTTGCAGAAGATCCAGGTTCAGTTCCCAGCACCCACATGGTGGCTCACAACCATCCAAAACTCCAATTTTAGGGGATGTGACACTCTCTTCTTGTCTCTGAGGGCATGCAGGCAAAACATTCTTACACATAAAAATAAGTCAAAAATAAAAATATTAGCCAGGCAGTGGTGGTGCACACCTTTAATCTCAGCACTCTGGAGGGCAGAAGCAGGTGGATTTCTGTGAGTTCGAGGGCAGCCTGGTCTGCAGAGTGAGTTCCAGGACAGCCAGGGCTACATAGTGAGACCCTGTCTCAAACAAACAAAAAAATTAAATTAAAAAAAAACCCCAAGAATGAAGGTCTGAGCATGCTACATGCTGAATGAATCTTGAATGCATCAGGCCGAGTGAACCTAGCCAGGCATATCACATACTGTATGATCTATTTTTATGCAATCAAGAATAGATGAGACCGTGCAGACGGAAGACAGATCGGCAGTTGCCAGGGCTGGGGGAGGAGGGGCAGAAAGGGGCTGATAATGGATGTAGGGTTTCTTTGGGGGGTGATAATATCCCGGGGTTGCGCAGGGTTGATGACTACACCATTCTGTGAAGAACCCAAAAGCCATTAAACTGCACACAGAAAATAGTTGCCTCGTATGCTGTGTGTGACGTTACAGTAAACTTATTTTTTTTTTTAAATGTAGGTCATAGCAAAAGCAAGCAACACAACTGTTCAATTCGAGAACATCGGTATTTTAGAGACTAGATTTTTCCCAACATGGCTGTGCTCCATCCAGTCTTTCATAAAAATCACAAAGCTGGTAAAGATCAATGCACGCTTGTCGTGAAAGCGTCCAACAGTGGGGACATAAGAAAAAGCACACATGCCCTGGGCAGGGTGTAGCTCAGTGGTCAAGGGCTAGCCTAGCACAGAAACAAACAAACAAACAAACCTGGAACTCCAGTGACATGCAGGATTGTCTTCCTTCTTCCTGCCGGGGCTCACGTGTAAACACAGAACGCCAGGTCTGGGCTCAGCCTATGTGGTTCAAACTCTGGCTCTGTTCTCAGAAGCAGAGTGGCAGTGCAAGCTGCCTTCCTGCTCCAAGCCTCACTTTGACCACCTGTGAAATGGGCGGGACAAGTAAGGCAAGGGCCTGCATGCTTCCCGAAGCCAGAGAGGACCAAACCCTTGAAGAGAGGACCATCCTTGAAGGTGCTAGGGGCTCACTGAGTAGCGATAGAGAAGACCCCCATGGGCTTTGCATTTGGTGTGAGTGTGACCACCTGCGTGCTTTATCCAGTGGCTCTCGGGTAATCTGGAATTTATTTATTTAAATGCTCACGTATAAATACTTTTGCCTTGCAGTCTTTCTGCAGGAAGCTCGCTGGGTGACGTCCTGCTCTAGACCTCTCCCAGTCGGCCAGTCAGGCCTCCCCTAGAACAGTGAGCCATCTCTGTTCCCTTTAGGATGAGAATTACCTGATATTTACTTTTCGGCGCAGGACCCAACATACTAAGCGCCTTGGGGGCTTTAATCACAGGAGGCAAAGCTGCGCACATGATCTCTTTCTCAAGTTTCTCCCTCTCCATATGGGTGAGCTCGCACCAATTGGCTGCGATTTCTACCCCAGCTGGGACCAGTTCTAACAGATTAGCACGCGAGGGTTTCAGAGGATCCTGTGTGTTTATCTCCTGGGTTTTTTGTTCTGAATACAAAAGAAATACAGACTATATGCTGGCAGTTTAGGAAAACCGAATAGCATGAAGACATATGTATTATCTCCTCCCCCTCTTCACAACCACTGCTGGGGAGGGGAGAGGATAGCTGTTGAGCAAGCAGGCTTCTCGTGTAGAGACACTTGATGGGCTGACAGTGCGTGCTGGGAGACAGAAGCTGAGAAGAGCCAAGGAGAATGAGGTTGTCGCCAGCGCGTCCCCCCACCCCCCCATGACAGGAGGTAGGAAGAGCGAGGGGTGGTAGACAGTGAGAACCCAGTGGGATGGAGACCGGCCAAAGAGGTTTGAGGTAAATTGTTGTGAAATGAGGTTATAGGTGACCCTTTCTGGCGATTTCAAGGAAGTTCTCTAGAGGGAGTGGGCTTCATGTTTGTGTGCCAAGAGAGGAAGAGACGAGCATCGGGCCTGGAGGGATGTTGAGTGCGGAGACCGGGAGGGCCTGAACCTGCTGGATGAGACTACAGTCTGGTTTCGGTTGATCCCAGAGGCCCCAGCTGACCTCAGACTGTACATTGCAGAAAGTGGGAAGAGTGTATCCCCCCAACTCGCAGCCCCCAGATATGAGTGTCATCATGGGCTTGGAACCTGTTCCTGCAGGTTAGGCATGTAGTCAGATGTTTCTCTCCTGCCCGCCAGTTCCCAAATAACCACATTCCTTATTTATGCTCTGCCACGTGGCGGGACCTTTATAAGCATCTCCTGCTCCCTCTGCATATGGCTGGCGACGCCTGTCCTCACCCTTCTCCTCCCTGCATTCTCAATTTGGCTTTCCCACCTAACTTTACCCTGTTCAGCTACTGGCCAGTCAGCTTCTTTATTAAACCAGCCACAGCGACAAATCTTCACAGTGTACAAAAGGATTACCCCACAGCATAGGTACATGAATATACAAGTAAAAATGATAATTACAATTATTTGGTGGTCCTGGGGATTGAACCCAGGGCCCGCACACATGCTAGGTAAATGTTCTGCCACGGAGGCACCAGAAAGTTCATTTTGAGACAGGATCTCACTAAGTTGCCCAGACAGGCCTTGAACTTGTCATTCTCCTGCCTCAGCCTCCCGAGTAGTTGGGACGACAGGCCTGCTTGCTCTTGCTCTCCCTCAAGACAGAGTTTCAAGATGCATCCCAGACTGGCCTCAGTCTATGGAACTGAGGTCCATACCACATTCCTTCCTTACCCTCCTGCCTCTGCCTCCTGAGTGCTGGGGTTATAGGAAGGCACATGATTTTATGCAGGGCTGGGTACTGAGAACCCAGAGCTTTGTGCATGCCACAAGAACACTAAACTGAGCCCAGCCCAGCCTATCAATTCCCCTCTTCAGTGGCTCCTGAGTATAGACAGGCTTGCCTTATTTTATTGACCCCCTCTCCCTCCCTGGGCATTGTAACTATTCCAATTTTTAAAACTTCACGTATTTTATGTGTATGATGTTTTGCATGCATTAATATCTGTATACCATGTCTGTGCCTAGTGTCCTCAGAGGCCAGAGGCGGGCACTGGACCCCCTGGGACTGGCATTACAGACAGTTGTGAGCCATGTGGGTGCTGGGAATTGAACCTGGGTCCTCTGGAAAAGCAGCCAGTGTTCTTAACTGCTGAGCCATCTCTCCAGGTTGCTTTTTTCAGTGTTTGCTGAAATGACACTCCCTTCCCTGTGTGTATCATTTTATATGAGTGAAACTTTCTCCAGAGGATACCCTTTTTAATTTTTAAAAAATTTATTATTATTATGGATATGTTACCAGCATTTATGTCTATGTACCACATGCATGCCTGGTGCCCATGGAGGCCAGAAGAGGGAGGGCATCAGATCCCCTGGAACTAGAGTTACTAAATGGTTGTGACCCGCCATGTGGCTGCCAGGAACTGAATGTGGGTATTCTGGAAGTGTAGTCAGTGATCTTAACTTTTTTTTTTTTAAAGATTTATTTATTTATTATGTATATACAGGCCACTGAATCATCTCTCCAGCCCGATCTTAACTTTTGTTTTGTTTTGTTTTTTTCTTTTTTTTTTTTCTTTTTTTTTTTTGGTTTTTCGAGACAGGGTTTCTCTGTGTAGCTTTGCGCCTTTTCCTGGAACTCACTTGGTAGCCCAGGCTGGCCTCGAACTCACAGAGATCCACCTGGCTCTGCCTCCCGAGTGCTGGGATTAAAGGCGTGCGCCACCACCGCCCGGCTGTTTTGTTTTTTTCAAGACAGGGTTTCTTTGTGTTGTTTTGGTGCCTGTCATGGATTTCTCTCTGTAGACCAGGCTGGCCTCGAACTCACAGAGATCCACCTGCCTCTGCCTCCCGAGTGCTGGGATTAAGGTGTGCACCACCACCCAGGCCAGGATACATTCTTAAAACAAAATGTGTTGGGGCTGCTGACATGGCCTAGTGGCTAAAGGTGATTGCCACCAAGACTGACAACCTGGGTTCGATTCCTGGGACCCACATGATAGAAGGAGAGAACCAACTCCAGCAAGTTGTCCTTCAGCCTCTACATATACGCCATGGCGTGCATGCGTGTACACACACACACACACACACACACACACACACACACACGTACGTACATACGTACGTACACAATTGAAAAGTCAAGCAATCATTATTTCCTCTCTAAACACTCCTGCACAATGCGGTCGCTCCTGAGTTTGCCCGGCCCGTTAGGGAACTTGGTAATTACTCTGAGATCAAACACTAATGTCAGGGATCCTACTCTTCAGCCTTGCAGCTGAACGAGGCCACTGGGTACCATTGGCTCATTTACACATTCATTCAATTACCATTTGCTGACTGCCTGCTATCGGGACGCTTGCTGGGGGCACATGTGTTTCCACCAGAATTAGCCTTAAATTTATGGAACAAAGAGGGTGCACTGATGCTAAGTCGCTACGAAACCCGGCCCGGATTAAACAGTGCTGGGTAAGCGACATGGAAAGAGAGCCGGGAGCAAGCACCACGCATGGGCTGTCCCCCGAGTCAGAGGGACATTAGAGACAATAGACACCGGCAATAGAAACTGGACACTTAGTTCTGGCTCCTTCTATGACGTTATATGCTTTTCTCCTTGTTCATTTAAAATAGGGTGTGGCGCACACCTCTCGTTTCTACTACTCCAGAGACCGGGGCTGGAGGATTGCCAGCCTAGGCTGCATAGGGATTCAAAACACACAAACAAAAAGAAGGTTTGGAAGAGCCTCTCTAGGCATGCTCTGTGCACACGCACCTTTCTATAGAAGAAAGGGGGACTAGGAACTCTTCAGGGGAAAGGCTGTATTCTTGTGAAATTTGACTTCAGCTTACTGCACTGTCGTCAAATCCAGAGGTGGCTATAATGAGGTACTAAAACTGTGAATACTGCATAGTCTTGGGGTGGGGTGGGGGGCTGGTCTGGCTCTCCACCTGAGTCTTGTGTGTGCCCAAGCTGGCTAGGCCAACTTTTCTATACAACTTCTTAGGAAAGTGGGGTTGGGGGCTGGGGGTGGAGGCACAGTTACGTTTTCACAGGAAGTGTTCCATGAACTTCAGCAGAGCCGGGTTTAGAAATTTAGAAGCCATGAAAAGATTTTTTTTTTAATCTTTTTAAAAATACTTTAAAATCGAGGCTGGAGAGATGGCTCTGTGGTTAAGAGCACTGACTTCTCTTCTAGAGGACCCAGGTTCAATTCCCAGCACCCACATGGCAGTTCACAACTGTCTGTAACTGTAACTTCTGACACCCTCACACAGACATATATGCAGCCAAAACAACAATGCTCATAAAATGAAAACAAATACATTTTTTAAAAAATCTTTAAAATTGCTGTAAATCTGACATGAGAAGAACAGATCAGAAACATCTTGTGCAGCGAGTGCATCAGCTAACAAAGGCTGCAGGCTGGTGTGGGGCACATCTGGATCACAGGAACATCTCCAAAGAGTAAATGCATCTGTGTGCACAGGGCGGGTGGTGCTGGGCCAGAACCTGGGCCTTGGCCAGGCAAGACCCACGCCACTGAGCTACGCCTCCAGCCCAAGTAGATTTTGTCATTTGGGGTTTTTTGAGACAGAGTTTTATGTAGCCCAGGATAGTCTAGAACTAGCTATATAGCTGAGGATAACCTTGAACTTTTGAGGGCTGGAGAGGCAGTTTGGTGTCAGCATGTGCCAAGCCCAAGCCCTGGGTTCTAGCCCCTGCACAGAAAAGGGTGGGAACCTTGACTTCTGGCCTGCAATCCGTTAGCCAGAGGCAGGACTATGAAAAGACACCGGATGCTTTTCAGATACTTACCATGCCCTGTGGACTGAGCTAAACAGCTAGCTACCCACGACATCTTTCCAGTAATCCCAGGATGTGGGTGCCACCATTGTCCCATACAGAGCTGGGGATGGAACCCAGACGCTAGGCAAGAGCTCCACCACCGAGCTACATCCCAGGGCATAGGCAGGATCTCATTTGGAGACCGTTCCACCCTGCTCAAGTCCCCACGTGGGCCGAACCTGTCGCAGACTCTAGGAAGTGTCCATGCTTAGCAGCCTGGGCAGTATGTGCTCCTGGACAGTGATGAGGTCAGGCCCACCATTACCAAGTGATGACCAGGGCTCTGGAAAGGAAGCTCTTCCCAGTATCTGGGTTTGCGGCCTCCTAGGCACAGGCAGGGGTGAGGACAGACCACAGTCCAGGGCATTGGCACAGGCAGAGGTGAGGACAGACCACAGTCCAGGGCAACACAAAAGCAAGAGAGGACCAGAGAGAAGGGCGTTTCAGGGAGCTGCATGTGAGGCTCTGGGTTCGGTTAAGCCGCACACTGCCTCTACTACAGGACGTGGCTTCTCTGAACCAAGACCTGGCATGCCTTAGATACCTGTGACTTACAGCCAGAGAGGGTTCCTGACCAATAACCCTGCAGTGTGTGTCAAGCCCTCATCCTCGACGGTGAGCAGCCCCAGGAAGTGACACTCAGAGCTGGTGTCCGAGGTCAGGGCTCTCCGCACGGCGGCGGCACAGCTGAAAGACCCTGGACAGATGAGACCCTAGCGGCCCCCGTCCTCGCTGGCTACGGTACTCAGCCTGTGGTGAGGCCTAGGAATCCCATCTCGCTTACCTGACAAAGGTTCAAAGTAATTCTGATACGACGGCCAGTTTGGAAGCCAACGTTTAAGAATATTGCTTTGGCCGGGCGGTGGTGGCGCACGCCTTTAATCCTAGCACTCGGGAGGCAGAGCCAGGCGGATCTCTGTGAGTTCGAGGCCAGCCTGAGCTACCAAGTGAGTTCCAGAAAAGGCGCAAAGCTACACAGAGAAACCCTGTCTCGAAAAACCAAAAAAAAAAAAAAAAAAAAAAAAAAAGAATATTGCTTTGTAAGATACAGCTGTAAGAGTGGGTCATGGTGTCATTTGTACCTTTAATCCCAGCACTCCGGAGGCAGAGGCAGGTGGAGCTCTATGAATTTGAAACCAACCTGGTCTACGTAACAAGTTTCAGGCCAAAGTTACATGGGGAGGTCCTAAAAACAAAAAACCAAAACAAGCTGGGCGGTGGTGGCGCGCACCTTTAATCCCAGCACTCGGGAGGCAGAGGCAGGCGGATCTCTGTGAGTTCAAGGCCAGCCTAGGCTACAGAGTGAGTTCCAGGAAAGGTGCCAAAGCTACACAGAGAAACCCTGTCTCGAAAAAAAAAAAAAAAAAAAAAAGAGTAAATAAATAAGTAATTTTTTTTTGTTTTGTTATGGGTTTTTTTTGTTTTTGTTTGTTTTTGGTTTTTTGGTTTTTTGTTTTTTTTTCTGAGACAGGGTTGCCCTGTGTAGTTTTGGTGCCTGTCCTGGATCTCGCTCTGTAGACCAGGCTGGCCTCGAACTCACAGAGATCCACCTGCCTCTGCCTCCCGAGTACTGGGATTAAAGGTGTGTGCCACCACTGCCCAGCTAATAAATAAGTACATTTCTTTTAAAAGAGGGCGAGTGATAGAGAGGACAATACCCCCACACCCCCACATGCATACATCACATATAAACACAAAATAAGTATCTTAAAAAGAACATTTTTTTCTAGAGAATTTCTAACCAAATGGAAAGTGCTTATGACATGTCATACAATATAAGGATACAAGGCAGTCATATACATTCAGTGTAGTCACCATTCACTGCCTAAATGCATAAACACCAGGAAAATAATAGTAAGAGTCAAGTCTGGGTGGTAGGATTATATTATAAGTAATTTTTCTTCATTCTACCTGCATATCTTTCCCAAATTTTCTGCAATGAGACTGTATCACATTTCAACTCAGAAAGGAAATCCTGTAAGTTATATTTAGAAGAGTTCCCGTTAGGAACACACGTGGGCTCCTTGGCCCTGTCCAGAGCTGTTAGTGTCTGGGGATTTCTGCCATGTGGTCAGACTCACGTCTGAGCTGCAGAGTTAGAACCAGCATCCGTCCACGTCCCAAGAACACACACCAGGTTAATGTCAACTATACAGAAGGAGACAAAGTACCAAGCTCTTTCTACACACCTGGTGATGTGCTCCCTGCCTTGGACACATCACCCCCTGAAGCCCAGGGTTCTCATCCTTGCTCAGGGAGGGCAGAGGTAGACCAGCCTCATGTGCCCAGTTCTCCGTCCCCTGACTCTCTGCTTCTTAAATTGTAGGTTTAGGGCTGGAGAGGCTGCTCAATGGTTAGAGCACTGGCTGCTCTTCCAGAGAACCTGAAAGGACCAGGAAGATGCCATAACAGGCTGCTCAGTCTTCTCTCAGAGATCAGGCCTCAATTTCAGTTTCCTGAGACTTGAGCAAGCAGTTTCTGGGAGGGCCACGAACAAAAGACATAGTCCTTGAAGTAGCTCCCTTTCTGCACATACTCTGACCGCTCAAGGTTCAGCCAGTTATTTATTGTCTGGGACCCCTCACCAACTTAGAGCTATGCGCATGAGTCAAGGACAGAGTCTGGGCCACTGAGTCAGCCCCCACAGTCAGTATGTGCTAGGCCAGCCAGTCTCCCTCGCAGCTCAAGGACAAAGCCTGGGGCTTGTCCAGGCCTGCCCAAAAAGGGGTAACTGTAACACCCAACTAACTAGCCAATTAAAAGTTACTGACATGATTGCCACTTGTATAAACCAATCCTGAGTCTGTTCCTATGTAGTCTGTAGCCCCCAAGCCCTCCCTTGCTTTCAAAACCTGCCCCATTGCTACTCGGGGTCTCTCCTGCTCTGCTGCTGCATCAGACAGATGAAGAGACCCAAGTTAACTCGAAATATAAAGACTCTCTGCTTTGCATCAGATTTGGTCTCTTGGTGGTCTTTGGGGGACTCCGGGTACAACAGACCCAGGTTCAGTTCTCAGCAACCACATGGCGGCTCACAGCTGTCTGTAACTCCAGTTCCAGGGGATCCAGCACCCTCTTTTAATCTCCACGGGCACCAGGTACACACATGGTACACAAACATGCGTGCAGGCCAAACACCCATACATATTAAATAAAAATAAATCCATCTTTTAAAAACTATGGGTTGCAACCCCTATATGGGGCCATGCAATGAATTGCTTGGTAGCAGTAAATGGTTTCTGAAGACATAACAACTGAAAATATGCTCAAGGTCAAACCTGTCATCAATCCGAGGGGCTCATGGCAGCACTCATCACCCGGTGCTGCATCAAGCAACCTCTCTGCAGCCTTGGTTCTGAACACACACGTATGTACTTGCCATAAATGCCTTTATGCCGCAAAACACCACTGAGTGCCGACAAGAACCTCGGCTGGGATCCGTGGCTACACACTGAAAACTGCAGTGTCTTTTCTGCAGAAATATGATCGTTTAACTATGGAAAACAAAGACTCCATATTTCCTACCATTGCTGCTCAGCATGTGAGTATCAGAATATATTTGGAATGTACTCCATTAGAAGTTCGATTTTTTTTTTTTTCCCCTAGTCCTGGGGTTCGAACCGAGGGCCTCGGGCATGCTAGGCAAGGGCTCTGTTGAGCTAGATCCTCAACTCAAAATGTTTAAGAATTGCTGTTTGAGTTGCTGACTAAAGTTCCATTTTTTAAAAATCACTGTATAAATTTTGACTTGAGATTAGAATTTCCAACCACTTCTGAAATGGCCCCAAAATACGTCCTGACTTTTTTGGCATCACGCATTTATGTGAAGCAGTATTCTTGAGATTAACAATGACAAAACCAAATCTCAGCCACCTCTGAAAAACACTGAAGGTACTCTACATCCTGCAGCATCAGACATTCAGGAAGATTCTATTCTTTATGTAAAAACAAATGAACATGACCATCTCAATAGTACGAAAATTTGTCTTCAACAAATGGTAAAAACTGTATGGAAGCCACAAAATTCCTTTAAAATAGATTTCTTCATTGTTTATTATCAGCAAAATGTTTGATTTGTGTATCTATTTTATACACCAATATACCCAGGGTTGTGTAAAAAATTCTTGGGCAAAAAAGGTTTTGCAGGCCCCGCGTGGTAGCACACGCCTTTGATCCCAGTACTGGGGAGGCAGAGGCAGGCGGATCTCTGTGAGTTCGAGGCCAGCCTGGTCTACAGAGAGAGTTCCAGGACAGCCAGGGCGACACAGAGATCCTGTCTCAAAGAAAAAAAAAAAGGGGGGGGGTGCAGCAGAGGTTGAGGAGGCCCTGCTGCACCTAATACCCCACATCCACAAGGAATCTGTCTTGGGGAATGAGTGCATGTTAACCTTCAGTCAGTTACTCAGCCCATTTGAAGTCCTCAGAATCTTCTTGCTGATCTATTTACTTCAGAAAAAAAAAAAAAAAAAATGGCATGTTTCCAGGCTGGCCTGCAGTGACTGTTCCCGGAGGCGCTTGATATAAATAGCCCATCCCAGCTCTGATCTTGCGGGGAGCTCTACCTACCTTCTCCTCTGATGGGTAAAAACCAATCGCTCTCATGACAAAGGGGAGCTCCGACAGGCAGATGTGTTCTGACACCTGCCTGGTCTCCATCGTATCGATACCTTGACTGCGGAGCTGAGAATAGTAGAAGTAATCCTCCAGCTCCTGTGTGGGACCAAACAGAAACAGCACACAGAACAGTCAGACACATCCAGGAAGGGGACACTTTCTAGAAAGCGTATTCTAAGCTCGGTGAGGGGGAG
Organism: Peromyscus eremicus; assembly: GCF_949786415.1. Classification (NCBI taxonomy): domain Eukaryota; kingdom Metazoa; phylum Chordata; class Mammalia; order Rodentia; family Cricetidae; genus Peromyscus; species Peromyscus eremicus. The sequence continues at coordinate 13,358,501 of NC_081438.1, read as the reverse complement.
GGGGCTTTATGGAAAAGCACATAATGTTTGCTCTACAGCCTTGACTAGATGTCCCCAGGAAGTGTCTGATGACAATTACCCTGTAGAATTTTCCTTCCCTGCCACCAGCCAGCAGACCGTAGAACGGGGTCAAGTCTTCACCCCCAAGAGAAACAGCCGCCTCCAGGGCACTGGAACAATGAGAAACATCACCATTAGGAAGTACTCATGCATGAAGTCATGCAGTCCCACAAACAGTGGCCTTGGCAGGGTCTCTTGTCCCTCAGTGATGAAGCCTGTGACAGAAAATTCAGTTTCAAGCGTGGAACGCAGCCGTACAGGGCACCCACCTTAATTATGGTGATATGCTCATTCTGATGATAGGGCAGGTGCTTGGCAATTTGTCTGCAATCTTTAGGGACCACATCTCTCCTGGGGGCTGGGGGGGGGCCTCCAGTCTGAGACCTCAACCCTCTTGAGCTGAGCACGGCCGACCAGCGCCAAAAGGATGGGGTGTTGTGCAGGTGTACTGCCAGCGCTAATTGCTTCCAGAAAAGCCCGGGAGATCACAGGGACCCATGCCAAGTGGATAAAAATAACCCTCTGCTCTCTAGCATAGGGTCAGATTCTCCAAAAATAGGCCCTTTGAATGGGAAGAAAACCTACTTTTGCATGAGACCAACCGACTTTTCCTCACACAAAAGGCAAATAATCTAAAGTCACTGTAAGAAAAAAAAAAAAAAAGCCACTCACTGGATTTCTGCTAGTTCAGTGAATTAGAACCCACTTCAATGAAGACCTATGGTAAGAACTGAAGGATCCAGAACTGGAATCACAGGGACATGCCTGTGAGCCCCGACTATGCCACTTGTAAGCTGTATGACCTTGAGCTATACCACCTCTGCTCAGTTTCCTCATCTGCAAAATGGGTAGGGTCATACAGGGCTGCCATGAGGATTAAACAAGCAAACACACATGAAGGATTTGCCGCTGGCCCTTTATTTTTCTCGGGTACCAGTCCATCACTTGAACCATCAATAGGCCCCTTGGACGTTTAGTGACCCGTATGTGGGGATAAGAACAGCACTTGTCTCCCAGGATGGCTGTGAGGATGAGGTCGAGAGGACAATGTAAAACACCCAGGAAAGGGTCAAGGCCAGAAGCACAGCTATGTCCACACCAAGGGCTGATGGGCACTGACATGCCCTTACCCCTCTCATAAGAGCCACAGAATGTCTCTGCCCTGCTGCTGGGTCCAGGGGATGGCCTGATGCATTTGTTCCCCACATGAGTCTGGGGTCTTCTCCTGCAGGGCCCAGTCTTCACCCTCCTTCTTGGCTCTGACAGAAAACTGTGAAGGCAGGTGACCAGCTGTTCCTTCTCTGTGGCCCCCAGGCCAAACCTGGCCTCTTCCTGACCCAAAGAGTAACAAAGCCACTTTTAAATATGCTGCCTAGAGCAGGCTATCAGGACCAGAAGTGACATGGGAGCCTGTCACGACCAGGAACCCCTAAGGGTAATGTTGTGGAATATTAGTTTAATATGTGTTACATTTATTTATGCCAAGGGATATTCATTTAATGATGCAAAGATGTGTTGCATTCTTTTATGTTGCATTTGTTTAACTCTGTGAAGCTGTGTTACTTTGCCTACATAAAACATCTGATTGGTCTTATAAAGAGCTGAACGGCCAATAGCTAGGCAGGAGAGATACACAGGCAGGGCTGCCAGGTGGAGAGAATAAAGAGAGAGGAGCAAGAAAGGAAGAAGGAGAGGAGGACATCAGGGGCCAGGGGCCAGCCACACAGCCACACAGCCACACAGCCACACAGCCAGCCACGGTGTAAGAAGGGAAGAAAGGTATCTAGAATAGAGAAAGGTAAAAGCCTAGAGGCAAAAGGTAGATGGGATAATTTAAGAAAAGCTGGCTAGAAATAAGCCGAGCTGAAGTCCCCAGGTATTTGGTTTGGGAGCTGGGTGGCAGGTCCCCTAAGAGTGAGAAAACAACAACCACTCCAGGGGAAGGCGGCACATGCACTGGGCTCCCTAAGACGGCCCAACGTGCTGGGTTCTGCGGTCACCACGGTGCCACACGCGTCCTGCTCCTGCCACCGCCTGCAGACCCTAGAGGGACCAAATTCCTCTGGCCAGAGCAAAGAAAGAGATCCGTTCTCTCTGTGGCAAGAGCTATAACCTGAGGAAGCTGAAGAGGAAGACACTGAGAGCAGAGCTAGGCAGGAAGAAGGCTGAGGGCCACAAGTGGGGGCTATGCTCCAGGTCCTGCTCTGTGGCCAAGCAGCCACATGGGATTCCAGCTGCCTTCCCAAAAGCCTCCTTGTGCCTAAATTGGGGTCTCAATATTCACACTGAAAGAGAGAGGGAGAGGGAGAGGGGAAGAGGGGGAGGGAGAGGGGAAGAGGGGGAGAGAGAGGGAGAGGGAGAGGGAGAGATGGCTCAGAGGTTAAGAGCATTGCTTGTTCTTCCAAAGGTCCTGAGTTCAATTCCCAGCACCCACATGGTGGCTCACAACCATCTGTAATGAGATCTGGCGCCCTCTTCTGGCCTGCAAGCATACATGCAGGCAGAACACTGTATACATAATAAATAAATCTTTGAGAGAGAGATCACTGAGATTTTTATTAGATTTTTATTATTTATTAGATTTTTATTAGACTTATTAGATTTTTATTTTGCGTGTATGAGTGCTTTGCCTGCATGTATGTGTGTGTGCACCACATGCATACTGGTGCCTTAAGGAAGTGGTGAGCCTCTGTGTGGTTCCCGGGAATCAAAGCCCAGTTCTTTGCAAGAACAAGTGCTCTTAACAGCTAAGGCAACTCTCCAGCCCCAGAAAGTGGCATTTATTGAACGTATGTATACTCAGGAATAGCATGGTGCTTCTAGGCAAGGGGCCGGGGCTAGAGACACCGGGCACATCATGATTAGCATCAAGCAAGTGGTGCCTTGGAGATGCTCCCCAAAGGGGCATGAGACAGTACCCCATCCATCGCATGGAAAAGCTGGGGCTCAGAGGAGTTAGAGTGTAGGATTATTTTGTTGTTGTTTATATTTTGTGTTTTATGTACCTCAGGTTAGCCTTGACCTCACTATGTAGCTGAGGATGGCCTTGAACTGCTGACCTCCTGCCGTTACCTCTGAGTACTAGGATTACTGTCACGAGTTCCCATGTCTTACCAAGCCGGGATTTGAATCCAGGTCTCTGCTTTTGTGTGAGCAGGGTGGAGGTGGGAGGTTTTCCAACTCCACTCCACTCTATAGCTCTAGCATCAGTAAATTTAGTACAAAACTTTCTTTTAGAGAGGGTCTTATGTAGCCCAGGCTAACTTTCAACTCAATATAGTCCAGGATGACTTTGATATTCTGATGCTCCTACCTCCACCTCCACCTGCTGGATTAGCGGCGTGTGCCACCATGATGGGTTGTCTTAGGGTTACTATTGCTGTGATGAAACACAGTGACCAAAGCTATTTTGGGGAAGAAAGGGTTTATTTGGCTTAACACTTCCGTATCACTGTTCATCCTCAAAGGAAATCAGGACAGGAATGCAAACAGGGCAGGAACCTGGAGGCAGGAGCTGATGCAGAGGCCACGGACGAATGATGCTTACTGGCCTGCTCTCTCACAGAACCCAGGTCAGCTGGGCAGTGCACGCCTTTAGTCCCAGCATTTGGGAGGCAGAGGCAGGTGGATTCCTGTGAGTTTGAGGCCAGCCTGCTCTATAGAGTGAGTCTAAGGGCAGCCAGGGATACACAGAGAAATACTGTCTTAAAAAAAAAAAAAACAAAGCTGGGCGGTGGTGGCGCACGCCTTTAATCCCAGCACTCGGGAGGCAGAGGCAGGCAGATCTCTGTGAGTTCGAGGCCAGACTGGGCTACCAAGTGAGTTCCAGGAAAAGGCGCAAAGCTACACAGAGAAACCCTGTCTCGAAAAACCAAAAAAAAAAAAAAAAAAAAAAAAAAAAACACCTAAAAAATACCCTAGGACCATCAGCCGAGGGGTAGCCCCACCCACAATGGGCTGGGCCTTTCCCCGTCAATCAAATGCTCTACAGGCTTGTTTACAGCCGATCTTATGGACTCATCTTCTCAATTGAGGTTCCTCCTCTCAGATGACTTTAGCCATTGTCGAGTTGACATAAAACGAACCAGCACACACGTCTATGTGGTATTGGGGATGGGACCCAAAGCTTCATGCATGTTAGTCAAGCACCGAGCTACAGCCTGGGCCCTGGGAGAGAAGTGTATTGTTTACTTGTTTGGGGTTTTTACATTTCTTTCCATTAGTGAAATGCTGAACATATTAAGTCACCAGAAGCAGCAATAAAGTGCTAATTAGTTTATAATGATCCTTTGTCCCCACAACAGATTAAATTGAAATTCTCAGAAGCCTGGATTCTGGCCAAGTATAAGGAGGCTACTGGAGATCCCTATTGGATCCCACAAGGACTGAGGGCAAAAACCAAAATGGGGAGACTTTACCTCTCCCCCCAGCGTGCCACTGGCCCCAAAGATTGCAGGTGGCATGTGGGTGTCACACTGGGCCTGTTGGGTAAGTGCTTCTGGATGGAGAGCTAGCCCCCACCCCCACCCCCCACCCCCACCCCCACCCCCCACCCCCACCCCCTGTTTCCCAGTCCCTCAGGTCCCTGGATCGGCTCACCTGGGCTGGCAGAGGCAAAAGGCAGAGTTGCAACCGCAATCTGAACCAGAAGCCATCACGGCACCCGAACAGATTTTGTCAGTTATTTTCACTCAAGTTCAGAGTAAGAAGGAGAGCGTTAACATCTGCCGTAAAGAGAAGGATGTGCCCTTGGCAGATGGCGGGTGCAGACGTTACGGGGAGCCATGAATCAGGCTGCTCTTTGAGGGAGGAAGGTGCCAGTGCCGTCTGCCCCTGGAGCTTGCGTGGACCCGGTCATGAGAAACATGATCTAGCTGCCCAGCCCTTGGCTCCGCCCTGGTTCAGACCACTGTGTTTAGATGGATGCCCTTCTCAGGAGGAAAGGAAAGGAAGGATGCTATCATTTATAGATTGGCTACTGCATTCACCTATGTCAACCTGTCTGATCCATACCGGGTCCTGTAAAAGTTGTTACTACACAGACAGACTCTAAGGATTAGCGACATTAAGAAAACCACCCAGATTCTGGAGCAGAGACTCCAAGCTATACCGCAACCCTTATCTCTTTGACCTTAAAGGACCTATATGTTCTTACTCTGGTGTACAAGTCTAGCATTTTCCAGCTTCACTTTAGGCAGACCAGGTCTCCTCTCAGGGTAGAGAGGGGCAGAGGAGCCCTACTGGCAACAGATTTTTAATCCACCCTTAGTGTTTCTGTAATGCCCACTCTGGAGGCTCAGCCTTGGTCTCTCCGGCCAGCATGAGTATGCACAGATACTGAGAACTACTTCAGGGAGCCAGCCAGAGGCAGGGACACTCTCAACACCCGAGCTGGAAATTAAGTGCAGGGTCCATGAGTTTGCACAGCAGCCTTTGATCTGCACACGTCACCAGGAAGCATCCTGAGAGCCAGGTACAGTTTGGTCCTAGCACAGCATGGGGCATGTAGCAAGCACTCTGTAACTGTTGTGATTGAAGAAGGGGTCTATAGGCTGGAGCAAGGGCTCAGAGGGTAAAAGCCCTTGTGTAAATGGCTCACAACTCCATGAACTCCAGCTCTAGGAGACCCGATGCCCTCTTCTGGCCTTCTCAAGCACCCACACGCGTAAGTGCATACTAACATGCACACATGTGTGTGCATGCACACGCAAACACACACACAAATATATCTTTTGAAAAGGGATGTCTACACTTCCACATGGGGTCAGGTTCTGTCCCCTCACATACCTTAAGTTGATTTCCCACTGCGCCACGGAGCAGTCTTCGCCTCCTGCTGTGAAGGCATAGCGGCCATCATAGGAAAGGGCCATGCCAGCCACCCCGCTTGGGTGGCAAATGATAGCACACGTTTTGTGTGGGTTGCCGTCAACAGGTAAGATCTGGAGTCCGACCTAGAGAGGCAAGTGTAATTAGATATTCAGACTCGAGGGCCTGACACACCTGAGCTTTACCTCCAGACACTTGTGCCACGCACACACACATCTGGTGCCATCTGTCAGAGTCAAGTTTAACATAGGACGAGGTGTCACTGATTTGTGTATCTTCCATGTAAATTAGATTTTTCCAGGTCAATGAAAAGAAAGAAAAGCGTAACTTGGAAGGCTATGAGTTTTCACTGGGAAACTTTGAGAACTCTCTTCAAAACTGTCTCCTAGGGGCCTGTGAGAGAGCTCACTTGTTGCCAGGCCTGACTGGGTTCTACCCCCAGGACCCACGTGGTGGAAGGAGAGAACTGAACCATGAAAGCTGTCTTTTGACCTCCACATGCATACTGTGGCACATGTTCACGCATGCGTGTACACACACACACACACACACACACACACACACACACATACACACACACACTAAAAAAAAAGAAATGCCTCCCAGAATTCCTTCTCACACACCTGTGGCCATTTTCAGTTTGGCCAGTGACCCATATGGAGGTAATTCTGTGCAGCAGAACTGAGGACCCAGGGGTCATCTTATCATCTACGCGATTATTAAATGTATTTATCTGGGAAAGGACATTTGTGCCACAGTGCCTGTTTGGAAGTCAAAGAACAGCTTTCCCAAGGCAGTCTCTCTTCTCACCGGGTTCCAGGGCTCAAACTCGGGCCCCCAGACCAGGCAGGCGGTAAGCAGCTTTCCTGCCTAGCCGCCTCCCCGGCCCTGGATCTCATGGATGCCTGGATCATCTTGCAGGGGCCGAGAAAGGGAGCCCACCTTATCTTTGTTGATGAATACCAAGTGGCGTTTCTGCAGCTCGAATGTGTTCTTTACGGGGAGCACCTGGGTGTACTCGATGGGAGACCCGTAAGCAGGTCCGAGAAGTGTCTTTCTGTATAGGAAAAAAAAAAGGAAGTAAACTCCATAAACTTCAATGTCTGTTTTAAGACTGGAATTGGCACTATCATACTTGTGTTGTGGTTTAGGGTTTGGGGTTTTTATTTTGTTGTTGTTGATGGTGTTTTTTGTTTTGTTTTGTTTTGAGACTCAGAGTCTTGCTATGTAGTCCAGGCTGGCCGAGAACTCACAATCCTCCTTGCCTCAGCCTCCTGAGTGCTGGGGATTAACAGGCATGCACCACTACACCAGACTTCTTATACATTTGTGACTCTGGATTTCCTCTCTCGTCACTCAGCTAATCCCTACGCAAGAACGTCTCATTCAAGCGCTGCCAGCGGCCGCTGTAAATAAGGAGCCTTGGCTCCCAGCAGCAAATGCTCTAGGGAGCTGAGGGGAATGGACTGTGAAGAAGGCTTCCAGTGACTGTGGTGTGGGCTTTCCTCTTGACACTATGCCCTAGGAAACTGTCTCTGAACCACCGACAAGCCTTTGAGGAAACGGCATGCCTAGGCAGGACGCAAGCAACCACCCAATTCCTCAGGTCAGGCCCACGGACTGGAATGAGACACCACCTTCTTTCGGTCCCAGACATCCCTAAATACAGGGCTATGGGACACACAGGTCTCCAAACCCATCGGTGTATCAAGTCGTAGTAACACTGGTCAGGCTTCTAATTCGACTTTAACATTTCTTATGACATCATTGTGCTCATGTGTGGCAGTGTGTACAACTTATGGGAGGTGGTCCTCGCCTCCCATCCCAGGGATGGAACTCAGGTCCTCAGGCTTGGCAGTATTTATCCACTGATCCGTCTCACTGGCTCCACCTTTTTTTTTTTTTTTTTTAATCTTGGTATTTTGCTCAGGCTGGCTTCAAACCCCCAGGCTCAAGAGCGCCTCCTGCCTCAGCCTCCTCCCTAGCTGGAATTGCAGGTACAAGCCTCTGTACCCAGCTGGATTTCTCTAATTCCAGCTGCATCCCTGAGCAAGGGGCCTGCTCTGAGGTGAGGCCCCTCTGTGGGATGTGAGTGCTGGATAAAGGACAATTGATCCTATCACACCAGCCTCGTGAGAGGTCCTTCTCATGCCAGGCATGAGGCAAGGCAGTCAGGATGCAGAAATGCGCAAGGTCTAGCCCCTGCTACTGAGACAGGACAGGAGACAAAGAGCTGTTTTGAAGTGAGAAGGGAGAGACAGCTGTGAGTCCCAGGGTCTGGAGCAAAGCATTCCTAGGGGGGCAGGCAGCTGTGTGCAGAATGGGGGATCAGAGGCAGGCAGAACAGCTTGGATAGCAGGAGAATGGGCATCAGGAAGGAAAGGGTAAATAAAGGCAGGGACATGGATCTAAGAGGCATAAACAGTGACAGGAAAGGGACAGAGGCAGAGCAAGGGGACACGGGGGTAGGGACAGTTTTCAAGGTGAGCTTTCCCTGGGCCGTGGGAGGCTCAACACTTTGGAACACTACAGAGCCCACCAGGTAGATAACGCATCAGCTAATGCCTTCTCCTGAGGCTCTTCCACATGCTGGCTGGTAAGTGAACAGAGGCAGGGCAACAGAGGTAAGAGCCCAGGAACAAGGTATGAAAAGACTGGGACCTTTGTCCCTGGTTGGGGGAGTCGTGGGGAGTGGGGACTGTGGAAACCCCAATCCTAGGGCCATTCAAGAAATTGTGCACGTCTGTCTACGGCAAACCCTGCACCCTAGTGCTCATGACTGCTACAAAATGGAAACAATGCAAATGACTGTGAGCATCCTCAGACCCACGGGTAGACAGGATAGGGGCATCCTAGGTCGTGACATACACTAGTTCACATCACAAAGTGGGCAAGTCTCAAGAGCGTGTTAAGTGAAGGAAGCCAGACCCAGAAGGCCATGTGCTCTGTGTGACTCCATATATAGGAATATGAACTTATACTCACATGTATAGAAAAGTTCATAAGACAGAAGCAGGCCAGTGGTTTCCAGGGACACGGGGATGCGGGGCTGGAGAGTGTCTACTCATGGGAACCAGAGTTTGCTACTCTGTTTGGCTTTCTCATGTGGTCCAGGCTGGCCTCAGACTCACTATGCAGCTGAGGCTATAGCTTTGAATTTCTGGTCTTTCTGCCTTCTCTCCCAAGTGATGGCACTCCAGGCACGCATGCCTGGCTTATTGGGTACTAAGTCTAGAACCCAGGACTTTGTACATGGTAGGTAAACATTCTACAAACAAGCCAAATTGGCAGCCCAGGAACCAGTTCTCCTTTGGGTGTGACAGATGTTTTCTTGAACTGTACAACTTAGTGAATACAGGGGAAAAAAAAAACGCTCAGAACCATTTCTGGCATAGTGTAAATAACCATTAGCCAGTGACAGGCAACCTGTCTACCAATTTTACAAAATTCTTATCTCTGCATTCTGATGGAAAGACATTTCATATTTGTTGTGAAAAGAAGAGGCTCAAACCTTTAGACATTCATAAAACAGAACGTCCACATTCTATGATGCTGACTCCTGTCCCAAGAAAGGCACGGGTAATCATTTGGTCCATAGGACTCACCAACATTTACATATACATGATTTCATGGGAAGAGAGAATTATACTCTCCGTGCTTATTTGGAAATCTGCTTTATCTCTTACTATATCTTGGAGACATTGCCATGTTACTGCATAAACAGCCATCTCATTATTTTTCCCCATTTGCCAAAAGCGTCATTGTGCTCTGGTATACTGACGAGACATCATTTAACTAAGGCCCTATTAACGGACATTGGAACTGCCTCCATTTCGAAACATATTTCCATACAAGAGATCCTTTTACTTATGTCTTGGCATACGCGCCCGGGCACTTCTGCAGGCTCCGTTCCTGGAAGTCAGAGGGTATAAAACTTAACAGAGGGTGACAAATTGCTTTCCCCAAAGGTTACACCAATTTACACCCCCACCAGTGGTCGGACGAGCAAGCCCACTTCCCCACACCCTTGCCAACGCTCGGCCCCATCAATCACTTTTATCTTCACTAATCCCACTTGTAAAAAATGATGTCTTGCTTTCGTCTGCCTCATCCAGAGAGGCTGCTAAGCATCTACCCCTAAGCTTATTGGCCTTCTTTGAGCTACCTTTCCGTATCCTTTCAAACGTTTTAAAAGGCATTTAAAAATTCTTTTTCGAGTCATCACGAGAAGGCTAAGCTTCCCCAGTTGAACTGTGCTTACCAGACTCACTCTTCCTCTAACTCAAGAGAGATGCCGTACACAAGGGGCTCTTATTTTGGAAGGATAGGAATGTTCTGGAACTGTGGGAGAAGGAAGTGGCTAGGCAGCACTATATACATACAGACTCAAACAGCAGTTAAGTGCTGTGTGAGGGGGACTCCCAACCTTGTTATTTCCTGTACTCGAGTTTACCCGAGAGGTTGAGAGGTGATGGTAATTTTTTTTGTTTTTAATTTCGCTTTTTGTTATTGTGTGTGTATGATGGGGGTGAGCGATGCACACATGCTGTGTGGACAACTTTCAGGGGTCAGTTCTCCTCACTTGGACTCATGTGGCAAGTACTTTTTACCTGAGGAGCCATTTCCTCCAGTCTTATATACTGTTTTCTTCTTCTTCTTCTTTTTTAAATATATTTATCTCTTTTGTTTTGTTTTGTTTTTGTTTTTGTTTTTTGAGACAGGGTTTCTCTGTTGTAGTTTTGGTGCCTGTCCTGGATCTCGCTCTGTAGACCAGGCTGGCCTCGAACTCACAGGGATCTGCCTGCCTCTGTCTCCTGAGTGCTGGGATCAAAGGCATGCACCACCTGGTTCAAGTTCAAGGCCAGCCTGGTCTACAGAGCGAGATCCAGGACAGCCAGAGCTACACAGAGAAACCCTGTCTCAAAACAAAACACAAAAGATGCTTTGAGCTAACTTCAGATGGATGATCAATAGGCAGAAATATGAACACACACCGCACGCACACACCACACACAGACACCACACCACACCACACACACACACACCAACACCATACACATACACATACCACACACACACACATCACACACACACACACCCCACAGACACACACCACACGCACACAGTACCTCTGTCTCTCTTCGCTGATGACTAACAGTCAGCAGGAGCCGCACGTCTAAGGCATGTGCCTCTTCCCCTGAATTCAGTTTCTAGGACTGACTAGGGGTTTCCAGGGATGCTCTTTGCTCAGAAGTGTGTGTGTCCATTAAAGAGGGCGCATGGAGAGCATCCTGAGGCTTTCTACCCATTCTCTCAAGGATTTTGAACATCGTGTCACATTCTATTCCCTGCCATTGTTCCAATCCTGCCTTCTGGAAAAGGACTGGTCTTGGTTAGGGGGGATGGGCAGGAGGAATGGCTCATGCTTGCAGTCCCAGCACTTGAGAGGTGGAGGCAGGGGGATTACTATCAGTTTAAAGCCAGCCTGGGCTACAGAATGAGACACTGTCTCAAAAGAGAAAAACCAAAACCCACAAAGCAAACCAAAGAGGAAGAGAAGTCTGGGGGGTCCTGGGGCTCTGGAAATCTCATCTGAGATCCCTTTAAGGTATGAGCATGTCCGGGCATGCCTGTAATCCCAGTACCTGGGAGACAGATTACATAGCAAGAGCCCTTTTCAGAAACAAAATAAAACCAACCAACCAATTAAAACTCTGCTCTTCCTCCCACAGCCTGGGCACACAGTTGCTGCTGCTGGCTCCCCCATCAAACATTCCTACTGCCTCTGGGTCTTCCAGCCACAGCCATTGGTGGCCAGTCCCGCCACCTAGTCAGTCCTAGGCAGAGAGGCTCGCTCCCCACAGGGTAGAGCTCTCTCTGCAGTCCACAGTAGAGGGCCGAGTCAGAGCAAGAGCCAAGGCTTGAGGCTTGGCTTGCCTGCCTAACGGTTGTCCGGAAATTATGAAGCCTCCCCCAGCCTCAGAGGGACAGTACTTTGCAAGGCTCTGGGAAGCTGAAGACAGTGGTCCTGCTGCAGGGATGACACACAAGGTCAGTGTCCCAGGTGAGGGAAACCTGGGACCCACAGGTCTTGCAGAACCTATGGCCACACCCAACAGAACACCCCTGCAGGGAGGAAGATACCCACACACACACACTCCCCACCCCACTTCTCTCTCTTTGGTTTTTCGAGACAGGGTTTCTCTGTGTAGTTTTGGTGCCTGTCCTGGAACTCACTCTGTAGACCAGGCTGGCCTCGAACTCACAGAGATCCGCCTGCCTCTGCCTCCCGAGTGCTGGATTAAAGGTGTGCACCTCTCACATGTGGCTGTGGGAGCTCTGGTTGCGGTCTGCAACCTCACCTACCTTTCCCTCCTGGTCTCCTGCCTCACGGCTTTAACGCTCTCTGCTCTTGACTCCAGCTTGGCTTCTACCCCCAATCAAGAGTCTAACTCCGGAGCTCTCACATGCAGTGGGATCTCTAACTTGCCATGTCCAAACTTGGATTTTAATGATCTCAAATCTATCCTTCCCTGTCCACACACCCACCCATTCAAGGTCAATTCAACTTTTCTGGCTACTCGGTCTTCAGGTATGTAGGGAAGTCTAGGCTCTCTCTCACTTACCATCTGATCCTTCCCTGCCACCTTCAGGCCACTGTCATCTCCACAGGACAGCCTTTTTTTTTTTTTTTTTTTTTTTTTTTTGGGTTTTTTGAGACAGGGTTTCTCTGTGTAGCTTTGCGCCTTTCTTGGTAGCCCAGGCTGGCCTCGAACTCACAGAGATCCGCCTGGCTCTGCCTCCCGAGTGCTGGGATTAAAGGCGTGCGCCACCACCGCCCAGGACAGCCTCTTACCCTGGCTGCACCCCCCAGTCTGCATCCCACAACCCAGCCCTGAGGTAGAAAGCAGAAGTCAGTCCCTTCCCACCCTCTCCACTCACGCTTCCAATCCCACTCTCCAGCCAAGCCTCTTTCTAAGAACTTTAGACCCCAAACACCTTGCTCTTGCAGATCCTGTCTGTGGGCTTTCCCCCAAATGCCCATGTCCCGATTTACTCCTTCCTCCCGAAGATGCCCCGCCCCCGGTACTCTTGGAAGACAGCAGCCCATCTGCCCCCAGGAACTCCCTCTGGACACCTGTCCCTCCAGTCATTCCGCACGACACTGCCACCCCCACTTCCTCACTCGTGTGGCTTCCCCATCACTGAAGTGTCCGCCCCATGGTGGCACTTTGTACCCACCTTCACCATCCGGGACACTACCTGGCCCATGTTAGGAATGAACAAATGAATGTGATTAGCTGGACTGAAAACTCCTTTGAGAAGCAATGTGAGAAGAATCAGATGTGGCAGCACACATAGGTGATCCCAGGACTCAGGAGGCAGAGGCCAGGACTGCAGAGTGAGACCCTCTCTCCAAATCAAATCAAAACAACCACAACAAAAATCAAACATTTGTCGTGTTTTGTTAAATAGTTGGTTTTGGGTTTGTTTTGTTTTTTTTCTCCTGTATGGAAAAGGATGGCGGGTTTGGGAACACCAGTGACTTTTAGGTTCCAGAGCTGTGTCCTTCAGAGATACATGAGCACCAAGCTCTGGGACCCTTACCTCCCTGGCACCTGGCAGAAAGCAAGGACCCCAGGCTGGCATCCTTCCTCAGGCATGGCCCCGCTGTGTGTTTTTGGGTGAACCTGACTTACGTTTTATCTGTGACTCAGTTTCTCCCTTTGAGAAGGGAAAGGGATGAGCTGTTACCAACTGGGAGCTGAAAAGTGGGGGTAGCCAGCACATTAGTGGGATGCCCTGGCGCTCACCTGCACATTTTCGTGGTGGAATTGAAAAGCTTCACTTTGTAGCAGCTGTTACAGATAAGCAGGAAGAGCTCCTTGGTGAGCGGCGGGTACCAGATCATACAGGTAGGGTAGGTCCCCTGGTCCGTTCGGTGAATGTCCAGGACTTCCAGGTGGTCTTTGTAGCTCTTGATGAGATTGTACTCTATCTGCAGAGGCGCACAGGGGACGCATGAAGACCCAGCTCAGTGGTTCTCAACCTTCTTAACGCTGCGACCCTTTAATACAGTTCCTTGTGTTGTGGTGACACCCCCAACCATAAAATTATTTTCATTGCTACTTCATAACTGTAATTTTCCTACTGTTATGAATTGTAATTAAGTATCTGTGTTTTCTGATAATCTTCGGCAATCCCTTTGAGAGGGCTGTTCAACACCCCCACCCCCAAAGGGGTCACGACCCAGAGGTTGAGAACCACCGGCTCAGCTGGCGGACAAACTTGGCTGAGAAGCTTCAGGCCTTGGCTGGGTCCCTAAGTTCCCTGACTCTACACCTGGGTGCCACCTTCACGAAGGACTCCCAGGAAGCAGGATGGTGGGCTCAGCGCCCTAAACCCTCACACCCGTGGATGTAACCAGCACTCTTCCATGGCCTCTGCCTCCAGGTTCCTGCCCCCGCTTCCTTGAACGACTGTGAGGAAAAAGGCAAGTAAACTCTTTTCTCTCCCCAAGTCAGTTTTGCTCAGTGTTTTCTCACAGCAATGGAAAGCAAATTCGGCTGCCTCACTGCGTCTGCCCCGTCCTGCTGTTTTCTCAGGTAAGTCACAGTCTTACCCTGACCTCTGGATGCCGAGGAGGTATCGCCAAGTGTCAGCTTTCCCAGTGGTCTCTGGGAGGTGAAGGCAGCCGCATCATCTGTCCTGTGTGGGACACACCCTCCCTGCTGCCCACCTGCCCGAAATCCCCACCTCGGGACATGAGCCGCGTGAGCCGTCACCTCAGAGATGGTAGTGTGGAGAGCTTGGGAGACTCCCCCATACATACTTCACCATACAGTTAGTTTCTGGACACGTTACAGGTGGAGTGCGGGGCGTTTACCCACCAACCCCACAGCTCCCCAGAGTTTTCTTGAGTGCGAGCAGCAAGAAATATTAGATAGAAGGATTTAGATTGCGGAGATAAACAGATAGAAAATAAAGGATAGCCTTGAGAGGGCCTGGAACCTATTCCAACGGCCCCCGACTGTCTCTGCCTCAGGGTATTTATAGAAAAGCCAAGGAGTGGAGCAAAAGACTCCCCCCAGCACAGCCAAGTGCAGACCATCTCAGACACCTGCACTCAGGCCCGTGGTCCTAATCATCCTCTATGAGGACCTGCTGGGTAAAGCCACGAGGAACCTGAAAACGGGCTCCCACAGTGGAGTTTGCACAAAATGTCAGGGATGAAATGGGCAGGACGGAGGTGGGGTGGGGTGAGGTGCGGTGGGGTGGAGTGAGGGGTACGGCGCTGGGGATGAGCAGACCGAACGGAACAGCTCACCAGGAACCTGTCTTTCCCGAGGCTCAGCAGCCTGGGTTCATTGCTGTCCAGGTGAACACCAAACAGGAGGCTTTGGATGCTGTTATGATGAGAGCGGAGTCTCGCCAAGTATTCCCAGACCCTCTGTCCGTCTATGACCACCACCTTATACACGGCCACGGTGAAACTGACATCCTAAAGGAGCAAGAGCGGAAGCTGTCCCTCAACAGCTTTAGGATCTGGGAAGCGCCAGCATGGTTTTCAGACCCGTCGGCCTTCAGAACATCTTATCCAAATAAATCTTAGCACAGCAGAACAAGGAGGAAGCGTGGTGCCCATTCTGCAGACTGGGAGACTGAGGTTACTGGGGAGGAAGGACAATGCGAGGCCAGTCTCACTCCTTCCTCCCATGCTCTTACACAGTGCCCCAGGGAAAGCCAAGGGCTGAGGCTTTTGCCTTTGTCCCCCCTACTTTTCTCTACTACAGAAAGTAAAAAAGGTCCGGTATAGGTACAGGTACAGAGGGGCGGAGAGCAGCCGACAGGAAGGTCTGATGTCCATGCTGGGTGCCAGGATAGCTCTGATCCTTACCGGTGCTGCGTGTACAAGCCAGGCTGGAAGTGATGGGATGCCAGAGGGAAGTGGCCCCCCATGAGGACCTTCCTCCTCCCCCTCCTCCTCCTCCTCCTCCTCCCCCTCCTCCCCCTCCTCCTCCTCCCCCTCCTCCCCCTCCTCCTCACCACCACCACCACCACACCACCCTGCCACACCTGACAGAAAGGCAGACCAGGGGACAGCCAGAACCACTTTCCTGAGATCCCAAGCCCTAGTCACAGAGGGAAGGAACAGAGTCTGAAACCCTGAGGAAGGACATTGAGATCAATGAGGAGGCCGCCTTGTCAAAATGAGTGAGGAGGAAGGATGGGATACAGAGAGATGGGGGTCCAGAAACATGACAGCCAGCCCTTGGGTCTCGGGGTCCAGAAACACGACAGCCAGCCCTTGGGTCTCGGGGTCCCAGAAACACAAGAGCCAGCTCCTGGGTCTCGGGGTCCCAGAAACACAAGAGCCAGCTCCGGGGTCTGCAGAATCCAAGTCTGGAAGTTCTGAGGCCTTGCTCCTGTCTGCCTGAGGAAGCCCTTGTACCTCACCAACCCCCTCCCCTCCCCTCTGTACCGCAACCTGACTGGGATGTGATCCCATCCATATCCCCCCCCCCCCACTTTCCTCATACTCCTCGCCTCTTTGTTCGGAAAGAGCCCTGAGCAGAGGGAAGGACTCACAGCCGTCGCCAAGTAGTTGGAGTCGTGGGAGAAGCTGACGTGAGACACACTTGTTCTGGAATATTTGAAGGGCTCTGGAATTTCATTTTCTAAAGACATCGCGTCCAGAATATAAACTGTCCCCTCGGTGAATCCAGCTCCAAGCAGGGCTCCTGAAAAGACAAGTCAGAGGACAAGGATAGAAATGAGGACTTCCTTGGGGGCTGGAGAGAAGGCTCAATGGCTAAGAACACTGGCTGCTCTCGCAGAGGACCCGGGGTTCAATTCCCAGCACCCACATGCCAGATCACCACTGTCTGTGATTCCAGTTGCAGGGACCTGACGCCCATGGCCAAACATCAATGTACATAAAATTAAAAAATAAATAAGTTAAAAAAAAAAAGGACCTCCTTCATTCCAGGGGTGAGTCTGTGGCAGGCTTTGCTCAACAGCAATAAGCAAAAGAAAAAAAAAAGCCATAGAGAAAATGGGAAGAGAGACATTTGGGAAGGTCGCTACGGTATAGGTGTGTGCAAGGCGGGGGAGCGGGACAACCGGCTGGTGACAGCCCAGGGCAGGGCCCCTGTGGGTATCTTGGCCCCTGTTGACAGTGAGAGTACCTTCGGGGTTGTAGGTCAGACTCTGGACTCCAAGCCCCTTCTCGAAGGCCCTGCTGAACAGATACATCTTCTTCTCGTAGTCCCACACCTTGATCATCCCACAGACACTTCCAACCGCGATGAGGGGTTGGTACGGGTGGCAGGAGATAGCATAGACGGCATCCCTGGGCTCCACAAAGAGCTTCTCGAGTTTGGTGCCATCTGCCGTCATGTGGTACACCGTGGCGTCAAATGTTCCGATAATAAAATTCCTGTTTGCCGGAGAGAGACCCGACAGGATCAGTGTTTGCAGGGAATGGCCACACCAGCCATTCTGCTTCTAATTGCCCATGAACCGCCTTTGTCGTCTATAATTTGGTGACATTATTAACCCAACAGCTCCAAAAATATACCGCCAACATCCAACAGCCTCCATTAGCAAGTGAAAAAAGCCCACTTTTCCTCATGTAAATTGAGTCATTAAGTATGCAGATGGACAGTCAGTTGTACAATTAGCTAATCTGCACATGCAAATATTCATTTGTGTATGCAAATATGGAGTTGGGTGCACACATACAGATGTGCCTGTAAAGACTGCAAGGGTAATTAAGCAGACTCGCAGATAATTCGGTCCTGAAATGTTATGGCTACTGATTACCCAATGCCTTTAACCTCGGTGGCTAGGACAAGCTCAGCTCCAAGAAATGAGGTCACTCCACGGCCAAGGACCCCAGGCACAGTGGAGATAAGAACTGGGGGATAAAGGCCACCCAGCTTCCAGTTACTCAGGCAGCTAAGTAGTTAAAACCTTTAACTAAAAAAAAAAAAAAAAAAAAAAAAAAATCTCCAGGGCAACACAGAGAAATCCTGTCTTGAAACAAAACAAAACACACAAGTCAAGTGGTAGTGTCACAGTAGGGAGGCAGATGCAGGGGGATCTCTGTGAGTTCCAGGCTAGCCTGGTCTACAGTGTGTGTTCCGGGATAGTCCAGGCTACACAGTTAAACCCTATCTCGAAAAACCAAACCAAAAACAACCTAATACTGACTGCAACCAGCCAAGGAGAGCCACCTGTAAAACTAGGAAGGTGAACTCTCTCAACTCTATGTCCTAGGAACAAGAGGAACATTCACTGCACTGCGGTGCAAGCTGAAAGGGACCATCAGTCATTTCGGGGCCGTCCAAGTGACGACATTCATTAACGACTCACCGGACGACGAAAAGGTCACCTTTCAAAGTGCAGTCTATGGGGAGGTTGGATTTCTCGGTAGGCGGACTTGCTGGGGCCTTTGAAAAGGACAGCGTCCTTATGGCACCTAGTTTGAAGTTACTGTACCAGTTGACGACAGACAGGGTGTGGTCGTAGAACTTGATGTTGCCCTTAATGTCACCTGTGACAATGTAGCTGGAAGAGAGAAAAACACACCAGACTGTGAAACAGCACTAATGGCAGGTGCCGTTTATTGAACATCTGATTGTGTCAGGCTCTGGACCCCAGGTGTCGCCATGTTCAACAGTGGCCAACGAGGCTGCTTCTCCTGTCCCCCATTTCACATCGACATCTCCACGGCTAGAGAGTTCAAAGCCTAGTGTCGCCAGATCCGGTGGACAGACTGCACAGTCGGTCCTATTAATCTGAATCTCCGGTAAATGATGACGAATCATTTGTTATAAGTAGATAGCAAATACCACTTATACCTGGCTGGGCTCTGTGGTTAGAGTACACGGGAGCCCGGTGTGCCTGACGTAAATGGCTTGTTCTCTCACTCTCCTGGCTCCAAGGTCGGCTCCTTGCCACAGTGGGGGACAGTGATTTACAGTCACTACCACATGACCACAGATGACAATGGAGAGCGATCCAGCAGCCCGCCCTCATCACACAGGCTGGGCAGTGGGACAGCAGAACCATCATAAAGCTGCACCCGGTCATCACAAGCAAAGGCTGTGATAAAATGGCTTTTATTTCTAGTGCTCCAATCCATCCCTAGAGAGCTTTTTTTTTTTTTTTTAAGGCTTTTTAAAAAATTCTAATCACAGGGAGGAGGAAGAGTGATTTTTCTCAGATGTTATGCAGCGTGATTAAATGAGGCTTCTGATTAATAAGCCAGGCAGGTGGGCAGAGTAATTGGCTAGGACCGCGTATACTGCCCTCTGCTGGGCAGAAGCGGCAAAACTCACCCCGTGTTGGTGGAACCCTTCCCCTCCTAGTGTTCCTCAATACGGGAGAGGGGGGACCCAGGCCTGGTCTTCAAAGGCTCTAGCCCCCAGCTAACATGTCTTCTCACACCTCTGAGATGGTGACTGCATACCTCTTTGCACAGGCACGCCAGGATGCCAGGACTGCCCAAGCGCCCCTGCACCACTTATGAAACGTTAATGGGCGCAGTGAAGACGGATTGTACAGTGGCTCCAGCCACAGCGCAGGTTCGTGTCGTTAAGACGTTACATGCACTAACAGGTATAATATGTTAGTGCATGTAACAAGCAAGAACCTATTCCTGCTGGGCAGCGGTGGCGCACGCCTTTAATCCCAGAACTCAGGAGGCAGAGACAGGCTGAACTTCCGGGAACTTTCCTAACACATTAATGACGGCTGCTTTTTACCTAGGGCTCCCCAGTGTGCCAAGCAGGGTACCTGAAATCCTCATAAAAATGCCCCGGGGGATGAGCGCACGTGAGCAAGTGTACAGGTCAAAGGGCACTTTGAAAGTCAGTCCTCACCTTCCCCCCCTCTTTCACGGGTTCCAGGGACCGCACTCAAACCGCCAGATTTTCGTGACAAGTGCTTTTACGCAAACCCAAGAACTGCAATTTTACCACGATATGCAAGCTCCCGGGGTGAACACACGGAATATTAGCACTTGGGAGGCTGAGCCGGGAAGACCACAAGTTTATGGCCAGGCTGGGCTCCGGAGTGAGACCTTGTCTCAAACAGCCAAACACAAAAACATAGTTGATCTTTACATAATGTGTAGACATTATTTTGCAATCAAAATGATAAAGCTGCCGAGCAGCGGTGGTGCACGCCTTTCATCCCAGCACTCGGGAGGCAGAGCCAGGCGGATCTCTGTGAGTTCGAGGCCAGCCTGGTCTACAGAGCGAGATCCAGGCCAGGCATCAAAGCTACACAGAGAAACCCTGTCTTGAAAAACAAACAAACAAAAAATGATAATGCTATCTGAGTCCTCTTTTTTTTTTTTTTTTTGGTTTTTCGAGACAGGGTTTCTCTGTGTAGCTTTGCACCTTTCCTGGAACTCACTTGGTAGCCCAGGCTGGCCTCGAACTCACAGAGATCCGCCTGGCTCTGCCTCCCGAGTGCTGGGATTAAAGGCGTGCGCCACCACCGCCCGGCCTGAGTCCTCTTTTTAAAAATTATTTGTTGTTTTTTTTTTAAATCTTTATGTGCATGGGTATCTTGCCTACATGTATGTATGTGTGCCACATGCATGCTTGGTGTCCTTAGGGGTCAGAAGAGGGTGTTGGATCTCCTGGCAATGGAGTTATGGATGGTTGTGAGCCACCATGTGGGTGCTGAGAACCAAACTCAGGTCCTCTGCAGGAGCAGCAAGCGCTCTTAATGGCTGAGCCATCTCTCCAGCCCCTTGCGGTATTTTCTTAAATTTAAAGTATGAGATGGGTTTCATTAGCACAGAAGAAAAGGAGTGACTTTTTGTGTCACTAACACAGAAGAATTTTTAAACACAGTGTGTACCCATGAGCTTTTAAAAATCAAGTTCGGGGTCAGGCAGGGTGGTGCACGCCTTTAATTCCAGCACTTCAGAGGGATGAGGCAAAAAAAAGGCATATCTCTGTGAGTTCCAGAACAGCCTTCTACACAGTGAACTCCAAGCTAGCCAGAGCTACTCAATGAGACCCATCAAAATAATAATAATAATAATAATAATAATAATAATAATAATAATAATAATAATAAAACCTGTTAGTGCATGTAACAAGCAAGAACCTATTCCTGCTGGGCAGTGGTGGCATTTACCTTTAATCCCAGCATTCTGGAGGCAGAGGCAGGTAGATCTCTGGGAGTTTAAGGCCAGCCTGGTCTACAGAGTGAGTTCCAGGACAGCCAGGACTACACAGAGAAACCCTGTCTTGAAAACCCAAACCAAAAAGAACCCTTTCCTATCCTGAACCTCAAAGTGCTCAGTTCTCCTGCTGAGAGGCAGCTAATGTCCCTAAGTTAGCTATGGCTGTCCCCAGAAACACTCTGAGTATTTGTGACTAGCTATACAAAAGGGTCTAATAGAAAACTCAGGCATATGGAGAGAGCTGGAAGAATAGTCTTCCCCAGGGACGAACCCCTCAACTAGCCATCCAATACCAAATGCTCAGCCCTGAAATCATAACACATACAGGCAACATTATATAGACTGTGTGGGTTGCATCTACTAATTTAGGAATATATATAAATATATATATTATAATATGCAACAACAATTTTTTTTGGGGGGGGGGTTCCAAGACAGGGTTTCTCTGTGTAGCTTTGCGCCTTTCCTGGAACTCACTCTGTAGCCCAGGCTGGCCTCAAACTCACAGAGATCCGCCTGCCTCTGCCTCCCGAGTGCTGGGATTAAAGGCATGCGCCACCACCGCCCGGCTGTAACAACAATTTTTAAAAAGAGGCTATGAACTGGGGAAAGGGTAAGGGGGTACCTGGGAGGGGTTAGAGGGAAAGAGGATGTGATTGTATTTTATTTATTTATTTAATTAATTTTTAGATAAAACAGAGGTCTACAATACATGTGTCATCACCCCAGGCTCTCCTCTAATCAGGCTCCTTACTTGTCTACGGTGGTGAGGACAGTGATGCCTTCCTTCTGTAAATGGACCAGTTTACAAGGCTTGATGAAAGGAAGGGCCGGCACGGAGGAGGACGATGGCGGGTAGTGGACGTCCCAGACAACCAGCTTCCCTTCCTTCGTGGCTGACAGTATTTGCGATAACTTCAAGTGAAAGATGGACTGGCTAAATTTTCCCACGAGTTTGTTGAATGTCTGGGTTTCAAAGACAGGTTATAAGTTACAGCCAGCGGGCGGGGCGGGGGGAGCACCAAAACATGTATCGGTGTGGAGTTTTATAATGCTAGGATGAAATACAGTTAGATAAAAAAGAAGGGGAAAAAAAGGAATGACTGAAAACCCACGGGGGGATCGCAGGTTATGTGCTGTGCTCAGTTAGTTACACTGTTTAACCAAACCAATGAGTGGTTAATTACTGCTGATACCCATCCAGCGTCTCCCATGGAGGTTGTTAAATGCATAGTCTGTCATGAGCAGAGGCATGCTCTGGGTGAAAAATACAAAGCAATTACCCTGATGTCCTTTGCTAGTAAGGTATTGTCTCATCAGAAGAAATTATTTCATCCCTTCACATAAGAATACTTTGGTAAGGCCTCTTAGTCAGGGTATGCTTTGAGAAATAAATAAGGCATTTAGCCGTCTTTCTTACACAAGGTTTCAGAGGGGAAATATGGAAAGAGGGCTGGAGAGACGGCTCAGAGAGTAAGAGCATGTACTGCTCTTCCAGAGGACCTGAGTTCAGTTCTCAACACCCATGTTGGGCAGCTCACAACTATCTAGGAGTCCAGCTCCAGGGAATCTGATATCTCAGCCTCCAAAGACACCAACACTCACAGGCACATAACGCCCCCACCCACATACACTTAATTTTTTTTGGGGAGGGGGTTCCCAGACAGGGTTTCTCTGTGTAGCTTTGCACCTTTCCTGGAATTCTCTTCGGAGACCACGCTGGCCTCGAACTCACAGAGATCCGCCTGCCTCTGCCTCCCGAGTGCTGGGATTAAAAGCGTGCACCACCACCGCCCGGCACACTTAATTTTAAAATAAAATCTCTTAAAAAATATATAGAGAGAAACAAATGAGCTATGATGAAACCCTTCAGTGAAAAGGAAGAAGGAAGGAAGGAAGGAAGGAAGGAAGGAAGGAAGGGAACGCAGCAATCTATCACATAACACAGCCTATCTGCTGCCCATTGCCCTCTACAAAGAGATCCTAGTTTTGTGTCTTAGTTGGAGTTTCTATTGCTTCGATGAAACACCGTGACCAAAGCAACTCAGGGAGGAAAGGGTTTATTTGGCTTACATTTCCATATCATAGTCCATCATTGAAGGAGGTCAGGACAGGAACTGAAACAGGGCAGGAACCTGGAGGCAGGAGCTGATGCAGAGGCCATGGAGGGGTGCTGCTCACTGGCCTGCTCCTCATGGCTTGCTCAGTCTGCTTTCTTACAGAACCCAGGACCACCAGCCCAGGGGTGGTACCACCCACAATGGCTGGGCCCTCCCCCATCAACCACTAATTAAGAAAATGCCTTATAGCTGGATTTTATGGAGGCATTTTTCTCAATCAAGGTTCTCTTCCTCTAGATACATGGTAACCAAGCACTGTACCAACTGAGCTACATCCTCAGCCCTCAGTGTTGCTGGGATTTTCTTTTTCTGGTTTAGTTTTGTTTGAGACACTGTACAGTCCTGGCTGGCTTGGAACTCACTCTGTAGACAAGGCTGGCCTTGAACACAAAGATCCATCTGCCTCTGCCTCCCAAGTGCTGTGATTGAAGGTGTGTGCCATCACACCTGGCCCTCGATGTTATATCTAAAAATATCTTTGAAGGAGGAGCCTACATGAACAAGGTTATGCACTCATCAACTGAAAACATGGCACCAGCTTACAGAAACCAACTTCTATATTCCCTCAGGAGCAATGATTCACTATTTTCTAATTTGTTATTCTCTGAGACTTCATAAGATCACCAGGAGTCATAACCATTGACCATACTTCCTATGTTTTAATTCCTGAGAACACAGTCTGCAGACCGACACAATTATCTTTCCTAGGAGTGTTCATTCGTTTGGTTGGTTGGTTGGTTGGTTTGTAGTCCTGGGATTCGAACCCAGGATCAACCATCTTTCCTTGTGCCCATTCATCTCATCGTTATTCTCCCCTTTGGCAAACCTTCTGTCATACCTCTTTTTTTTCTTCCAGAGCTAAGAACCGAACCCAGGGCCTTGCGCTTACTAGGCAAACACTCTACCACTGAGCTAAATCCCCAACCCCCATATCTAACTCTTATTCTTCGTCAATATACACATGCACGTGACAAAATCTGTCCATTCTCTGGTTACCTCCTCACACCAATAACGACTTTTCCCATCACATTTGATTTTATTTTTACAATACTTCCATTATTTTTAACAAGATGATTCCTTATGGATAAAGGATCCAAGCAAAAATGTTCAAATTCTTTCCCTCCAGCTTCACATTAAGGCACAGCCCCGCCCACTGAGTCTGCACATCTGTATTTACCCTTCACAATGTCTGCCATGCAAATACGACAAGAATACTCACTTTCTCTGTTAAAACCGGGGCACTGTGAGCCAGGATACCCTTCTCTTCAAACTGAAAAGCACAGAAAAAGACGTTACTATTTAAAGACTAAGCTGCCAAAACAGGGACCCCGCGCTAGCTAGACCAGACCGAATGTGCCCAGATGGGGCCGGAGGGCTGCAGTTCCTATAGGAAGAAAGCCTGTTGCCTGGGGAATGTCTAAAAACATTGGAAAAAAAACGCAAATCTATTTAAAAACCAGGCGTGATTGTGCCTCGGTATGGCGGTTAATGCAAGTCTGAGCTCTACACTAATGAGGCTTTAAAATGAAGATAAACACCCGGAGCAGTAAATACCGCTGACAGACAGCTTTTCAACAAGTCTTTGGTTTTGCTTCGCCTTTAAAAAAAAAAAAATTTAAAGCAAGTGCATCTTGTTAGGTGTTCACGTCAGTGCCATGTATGATATTCACAATGCTGCATAGGGACCGTGCCTGTCATCCTAGGGAGACCTGCGGTCACTCCCTTCCTGCTCTGCTCAGCCTCTGACCGCCATGAATCTACTCCCTGTCTCTACGGACTTCCCTAGTCCAACGTTCCATATAAATGGAATCATACACTCCATAGCCGAATTGTGTGGCTTCTTCTTTATCTTTATTTTTCCCTTCTTCTCTTTTTTTCAGACCATGCTGGCCTCGAACTCACAGAGATGCTCTTGCCTCTGTTGCCTTAGTACTGGGATTAAAGATGTGCACCACCACACGCCGAGCATTTTGGTCACTGTTACTAGTGCTGCTGCAGGGACAAGTTAGGCAGAACTATTTGTATGAGCAGCTGCTTACAGTTCTGTAAGGCCAGCACCTCGGAACTCGGAGTCACAGTTCCTCTGTGGTCAGCTGGGGCTGTTTGGGTGTTTCTTTAATCTCATTAAATGAATGAATGAATGAATGAATGAATGAATGACATAAAAAGGTGGGGCACATGTTGTGGTACCTAGGGGAAGTAGATAGAGAAGTTGGGGGTTCCTGAAGGGAATGGGAAAGAAGAGTTGGGAATCCTGAGGGCAGGTAGAGGGGGAATTGGGGCGCATATGGTCAAGATGCATTGTTTACATGTATGAAATTGTCAATTTATTTAATGAACTATTTTTTACTTTCAAAAATTCCTTTCTGAGCCAGGCGGTGGTGGCACACGCCTTTAATCCTGGTACTTGGGAGACAGAGGCAGGTGGATCTCTGTGAGTTCCAGGCCAGCCTGGGCTACAGAGCAAGTTCCAGGACAGGCACCAAAGCTACACACAGAAACTCTGTCAAAAAAAAAAAAAAAAAAAGAAAGAAAGAAAAAAAAAAAAAAGAAAAAGAAACAAACAAAACAAACCTCTATCTTTTAGACCTATTAAATATGGTCAAATAAATATTTGCCTCATTACCTTAAAAATGTAAATGAAGTTTAATTATCTGCTTCTAATTTAATATGCTAATTTCCAATGAGACTAAGAGAAATGCCATAATTAAATCAAAATGTTTAAATACATGCTCACTTTTTCCAAAATAGATGCACTATTACTATACGATGGAACATTTGTATTCAAAAACTAAACCTACGTTTTCGTCCACAGTTGGAAACGGCTCTGCCTCTACTTACCCAGGAGTAAAAGATGGCCTGCGTCTTGCTGTTGCTCACCAGTTCTTTGTTGTTCCTGGGGTTGAAGGTGAGGTAGTTCTGCAGCAGAAGGCATGAACATGTGTTACATGAAAACGAGCCTGCAGCCGGGCGGTGGTGGCGCACGCCTTTGATCCCAGCACTCGGGGAGGCAGAGCCAGGCAGATCTCTGTGAGTTCGAGGCCAGCCTGGGCTACAGAGTGAGATCCAGGACAGACACCAAAACTACACAGAGAAACCCTGTCTTGGAAAACCAAAAAGAAAAAAAAAAAAAGAAAATGAACCTGCCTCTCGCTGCTTCAGCTGAGCGTTGCAATGAAATGATAATTTTCATTCAAATAAATAACTGAGTAGGGATAGACGTAACAATGCAAGACGTCAAACCTGGGAAGCCAAAGGAGCATTTAAATCCTGGCTGTGAAGAAAGTAGGGTAAGATGTGTTCCTTTTACAAGTTTTATCTACTATAAGTCATCACGTATAACAAGCCAAGAATAAACTACAGTCACCATTTAGTTATTCATTTATTCTTTTCTTTCCCCTTGGTGGGCAATGAACCCAGGCGTCACACATGCACTCTCCCCTTCATCCGCAGCTTCTACCCCATCACTAACAATCTTTAGTCTGCGTTCTTGGAGACAAAGGCTGACGCATGCACACTTGGGAGACTGACAGGGCCACAAGGGATCTTGGAACGGCCGTGAGGGCTGAGAAGGGAATTCCTGCCAAGACAGTATGGCGTGAGCTGTTGGCGCCCTTCCCAAAAATCAACTCTGCAGAAACTGAAGTGAGGGGAAACCGTTAGATGCAGGAACCAAACAATAACAACAGCTATGGAGACAGAAACGCCCCCCCCCCCCAAGGGCTGGAAGGTGGGAGCCTGTGTAGGGAGAGGGGACTGCAGTCTGGGGTAGTGGTGGCCTGGCACAAGATGAGGCAGGGCAAGCTGTTTCTGCCCCCACTCCCGCCCCACCCCCTGCCCCCTTGCCACAGCAATGGAAACGTGAACCACCAATGTCTGTGTTAGACTCACAGGCCAGCACACGGGCCTGGGGGTGATGTGGACTGGTGAAGTGCTTGGCCAGACCTCCCCAGGGCTGGAAACCAGCTTTTCAACAGCGCACTTTCTGGTCAAAGTGTCTTTTCTGTCAAGGAAGTTCTCTACTGAACTGCAAGGAATTTCGATACTTTTGTGTCTTTTTTCTTTTTCTTTTCCCCTGAGACAGGGGCTCACTCTGTAGACCAGGCTGGCCTGAAACTCACAGAGATCCACCTGCCTCTGCCTCCTATGTGCCAGGATTAAAGGTTACACGGTTGGCCTTCATTTAGGGGAAATAAGCCTTCAAGAATAAAAAAAAAATAAATAGTTAGGATTCGGTACATGCGCAGCTTGGGTCTAACTAACGGCTTACATCATCAGCAGGCGCTGACACAATCCCCACCTTAAAAAAGCCTGGTCTCCTTCCCCACACCCATTTTCCCTCCTAATAAAGCTCAAAAATCTAACATTGGGTTCTGCCGTGGCCCGTGACTTTTCCGCCGACCAACCAGCGCCGTATACCCATCATAAATAAATAATGAGAAATGAAGCTTGTCTCATAAAAGCATCTGCTCTTATTAGTCACTAGGAGGGAATAACCTAAATGCCCATGAACAGAGGATAAACAAGCAGTTGACACACCCAGGCACCACCAGCCAAAACTGAGAAGTTAAAAAAAGAAATCTGTGACAGGTGTCAGGAAGTAAGCTGAGTGAAAGAAATGAGGCTGGAAAGATAGCGCAGCGGGTAAACATGTCTGGTGCTCGCCATGCAAGCTTGACAGCCCGAGTTCGATCCCCGAAACCCACGTACACGTGGAATGAGCATACTGGCTCCACAGAGTTGTCTTCTGATTTCTAGGCACACAACCTCCCCCAAACACATGTGCACACAATGATAATTATTATGAAATTAAACATTAAGAAGTCAAAACTTTCCGGGGTGGGAGGCAGTCTAAAAAAAAATTTTTTTTTATATATTATGCATTGCGTGTGTGAGTGCGGGCCCTCACATGGAGGACAGAGGAACTGTATGGCTCACTCTGCCGTGAGATGCAGGGGTCCAACTCAGATCATCAGGCTTGTGTGCTAACCGCTTTTACCTACTGAGCCACGTACCAGCTCCCTTCCAGAAGTTTTATGTGAAGAGCAGTGTGCTGGTTTGAAAGAAAATGGTCCCCAAAGGGTGTGGCACTATTAGGAGGCGTGGCCTTGTTGGAGGAAGTGTGTCACTGTGGGGGCGGGATTTGAAGTCTCCTGCTCAAGCTTCCCTTAGTGTGACTGACAGTCAACTTCCTGCTGCCTTCTGATCAAGATGTATGCGTACCCCCCAACCCCTGTTATGATGATAATGGACCGAACCTCTGAAACTGTAAACTGCCGCCTCAATGGAATGTTTTCTTTGTAGGAGTTAGTGGCCATGGTCATGGTGTCTCTTCACAGCAAAAAAAACCCCAAAAAACAAAAACAGACAAACAAAAAAATAAACCCTAACTAAGAAAAGAGCAAAGGGCAAAAGCTAGGAGGAGATTTGGAGCCCACAGGAACTAAGTGATGTGATCTGCTCTGTGCTGGTTCAGGGTTAAAGAGGCTGAGTGGAGGGCCACAGGGGGCGGGGTGGGGGGGTAGGGGGATAGCTGGAGGAGTCCAAGGGGTCTAGTGAGCTAGCCCTCCACGGAGCAGTTAGAGGGAGAAAGAAACACTGTGGGGGTGGAGGCAGATGCAGGCTCTGGAGTGGGAACAGGCTAGTGTTTGCCCCTCATGGCTCTAACCTCTCTAAATTTTTTTTTTAAAGATTTATTTATTGGATTATTATTGTGTATACAGTATTCTGTCTGCATGTATGTCTTCAAACCAGCAGAGGGCACCAGATCTCATTAGAGATGGTTGTGGGCCACCATGTGGGTGCTGGGGATTGAACTCAGGAAGAGCACCCAGTGCTCTTAACCTCTGAGCCACCTCTCCAGCCCGGCCCTAACCTCTCAGTGGCATATGAGGAATGCTGTCAGCCGTCAGCCACAGGAACAGCTGTGGGGAAGGTGGAAGGGACTCCACTAACAGGACACCTCTGCGGTGGAATGCATCGAATACTGTTGCCACCCAGCCACATGTGGCTGGGTAGAACTTAAAATGTGGCTAGGAGAGCTGGAGAAGCAAACTTGTCATTTTGTTTCGCCGTCATCCATTGAAACCTAAATAGTGCGTCTGGCAAAGTTGCAGGACACAAAGCTAAGGAGGCGGAATCCAGCTGTGTTTCTATACAGCTGCTGTGAACAACCTGAAAAGGGGAATTAGGGAAGCGATTCCACTTTCAAAAGCACCAGAAAGGGAAAAAAATATGCAGGGGTAAATTTAACTCAGGAGGCAAAACGATTTGTACGTTCAAAATTACAAAGCCCTGCCCAAAAAAAGAACCGAAGACCGCATACACAAACCGAGGGACACCTGGTGCTCTGGGATTGGAAAACAATATAATTAAGATGACAATATTTCACAAAGGGATCTACAGACTCAGTGGGAGAAAGCCCCCAAAGCCAACTGTGGCGTTACACACCTGTAATCCTCACACTTGGGAGGCCAAGACCTGAAACCAAGGCTACCTGGGTTCAAGGCTACCTGGGTTCAAGGCTACCTGGGTTCAAGGCTACCTGGCTGCACATCCAGGACTCGTCTCAAAACTGCCAAGTCTGGGACTGGTGTCCTGGTTTGTGATACAACATTGACCAAAAGCAATTGGGAGAGGAAAGGGTCTGATGGAGGGGAGCCAGGGCGCGGACACAAGGCAGGAACCAAACAGACTACAATCTTCATGGATTGCATAGCTTTCTTTCTTTCTTTCTTTCTTTCTTTCTTTCTTTCTTTCTTTCTTTCTTTCTTTCTTTTTGTTGTTTATTTGTTTGTTTGTTTTTGTTTTGTTTTTCAAGACAGGCGGAGATGGGGGAATCCCCAAATAGCTGGCTAGCAAGAGTAATCAGATCAGTTGGCTCTGGGTTTGATTCCGAGACCTTGCCCCAGTAAGTGGGAGAGCAATGGAGGACAATTTCAGACATAAACCCTTGCGGCCCCCACATGCATACACACGCACACTTCACACACACACACACACACACACACACACACACTCACGCCTAAATAGCCACATATGGCTGGCTGCTGGGTCAGTGCAAATTCTGAGTGATTGACAGGATGGTGGAGGTGGGGCAGCTGGACATCTGACTGCATCAGGATCTGAGTTTTGCTGAGTTAGTCAGTTGACACTCTGAGTTTCAGGTCCCGTGACCCAGGTACCACAGGGCCAGCTATAGACCAGTCCTCTATATACACACCGGAGGAAGGAAGAAAACATGAGAAGCAGCGTTGTGGGACACAGAGAGGCCTCACGGTAGCACTCGGGCTGTCCTAGCCAAGCCTTCTTACGCAAGCTGACACCGATGTATCAGTACACCTCACCAACTCACCGCAAGGTTAGAAGCAGCCGAGCGCCTGCTTCTGGAGTAAGGAAGGCTGTTGTCGGGGTGGCTTTAGATAGATTACTTAATAATTAATAGTGGCAGTCCACAGACGTTAATAACTCTGTACCTGCATGTTTGTGTAGATTATGGGAGATAACGTAAGTAAAGAATTGGGCAGGATCTAGGACGTAGCAAGTGTGTCAAACACATTAGCTGTTATTAGGAAGGATAAAACGAGGCCTGGGCTAGGAAAGTATTGTCCAAAGGTCCCGCTACACCATGACAAAACCCCACCAACACAAAGAGACCCAACAAGGCAGCCTCAGCGTAAGCACAGGCTAGCACTCCCAGGCTCAAACACGACGCACCTGGAAACCATACTCTTTGGGAAGATCGAGAGTGCATGCAGGCTTCTCCACTGCCAAAGTCCACTTCCAGATGCACACTTTCTGCAAGAGAAAGCATAGTGAGGGACAGAAGAGGCCCCTGAGGGTGCAAGGAGAAGCCTACGGATATGGGAACCCTGTGGCCTCAGGTAACTGAGCAAAAGACTCAGTCGAGCCCTAGGCACGGGCCCCGCAACTCTGCACTGTGAAGTCTAGAACACACACACACAGGCACACACACACACACACACACACACACACACATGCACACACCATGTGGTCTGTACGGAGGTGGCTGCAAAGACGTCTGGCATGTTGGCGAGCTCAGAGAGGTCTCCTAAAGGACTCTTTACCTGGATTTCGGCATCTGAGATGGTAGCCAGAAGCTTGGCGTCACGGGTGATGGCTATTGATCTTATGCCATTACCTTCTGGACAGCTGTCAAATATGGTGTGCACAGGGATTCTGAAAAACAGGACAGAGAGGGATGGCCTTGCCGAGGGATGCCTGGCTTCCCAGTGAGGCTGTGACAGGGCTGAACGCCAAACCTTCCAAAAACATAACAAAGTATGATTGATGTCTATGCAAAGGAATATTCATGTCTAATTAACATTAGTGTATAAATAATTTATTCTTTTTATTATATATGTTTTTGAAAGATTCATTTATTATGTATACAGTGTTCTGCCTACATGTACATCTGCAGGCCAGAAGAGGGCACCAGATCTCATTGCAGATGGTTGTGAGCCACCATGCGGTTGCTGAGAATTGAACTCAGGACCTCTGGAAGAGCAATCAATGCTCTTAACCTCTGAAGCATCTCTCCAGCCCGTTTTTTGTATTTTTTTGAGACAGCGTTTCTCTGTGTAGCCCTCGCTGTCCTGGAACACCCCTGTAGACTGGAGTGCCACTACTGCCTGGCAATTTATTCTTTTTTAAATATTTATTTTATTTTAAAATGATGTATATGTGTGCACAGATACATGCATGTAAATGGCCTGTGGAGGCCAGAAGAGGGCATTTGATCCCATGAATCTGGAGTTACAAACGGTGAACTGCCAGACATGGATGCTAAGAACTGAATTCAGCAAGAGCAGCCAGCCTCGTAACGAACGGCTAAGCCATGTCACCAGCTGTCACCCCTACCCACCCACCCCTTTTTTTTGACATGATCTTGCTCTATAGCCCAGGTTGGCCTCCACATTATGATCCTCCTGAGTGCCGGGGTTACAGCTATGAACTAGTAGGCACAGCTGAATTAATTCATTTTTATTCATTAATAATACATGAGCAAACAGTCATTATTATTCATTCTTCCACAAAGAGGAAAGACGCGCTGATACATGCCACGACTCAGACACACCCCGAGAACGTGACGCTAATGAAGGAAGCCAGACATAAAAGCTCACACACGCCAGCCCACAGATAGGAAATGTACCGACTCTGTGAGCAGAAAACAGACTGGGGGGCGTGGAGGGACATGGGGAGTCAACGCTCCCAGGGGACGATTAAACTGTTTTGTAACAAGGTAAAGGTGATGCTTGCGTAACACTGTGACCAGATGCCCACCCTCACTGCAAACGTTCATGTGTCCGGTTTTCCGTTATTTGAACGGTATCTCAATAACAACAGCAGGTCTAACTCAGAGCAGTAGGGTGAGTGTGCTGGGTACTGTCTTCAGGAGCACTCGGTCCCTCGTTCACTTCTTCCTGGTGCTGATTCTATCCAGGGCACTTTTGCCAGACATGAAGGATGCTGTAAGGCTTTGAACCGGCCATGTCCACAAAGGCCTGGCTATCAGCTGATAGACTGTGGGGAAGTGACTGAATCCTGAAGGCTTTATACTCATCAATGGATTAATTCCTGGATCAATTCATAGTAGGATGGCATTACTGGGTGACAGTAGAAACTAGAATGTGGGGCTGGGGGGATGGCTCAGTGGTTAGAGCACTTGCCTTGCAAGCAAAACCAGAGTTGGGGTCCCCAGAAGGTGCATATAAATGCTGGGTGGGTGCAGTGGCCCACTTGTTAATCTGGTGCTTGGGAGGCCGAGACAGGGATCCCCAGAGCAAGCTGGTTAGCTAGACTAGCCAGATCGGTAATAGAAGATGGCACCCCAAAGTCACACTCTGGCCACTAACACTAACATATGCACCCCCCCAACACACACACACACACACACACACACACACACACACACACACAGGGGTGAAGGAGACTAGAAAGTGGGGCCTTACGGAAATAGTCACTGGGGTCATGTCCCGGGAAGAGAGCTTGCCCCAGGCCCTTCCTGTGTGCTTCCTGGCTAGTGTGAGGTGAGCTGCTTTGCTCCCGTGCACCCACTATGACTTCCCGGCCACCGGGCTCTGCCTCCCAAGAGACTCGGGGCAAAGGGTGCTTACCACCAAACCTGATGACCCCAGTTTGACCCCAGGGACCTGCATGGTGGAAGGAGGGAACCGGCTCCCACAAGTTGTCCTCTGACCTCCATACTTGAGTCACCACATGCCTGTGCCTCCCAAATAAATGGATGTGATAAAAAAAAAAAAAAAATGATGTTTTAAAAAGCAATTGCTGGCTGGGCGGTGGTGGCGCACGCCTTTAATCCCAGCACTCGGGAGGCAGAGCCAGGCGGATCTCTGTGAGTTCGAGGCCAGCCTGGTCTACAGAGTGAGCTCCAGGACAGGCTCCAAAACTACACAGAGAAACCCTGTCTGGAAAAAACCAAAAAAAAAAAAAAAAAAAAAAAAAGCAATTGCTGGTAGAGAGGGAATTAAAACATTCTTCTTCACTTACAAGTATATCTGTGTACCACATGTGAACCTGACAGCCACCAAGGCCAGAAGAGGGCATTGGGTCCCCTACAACTGTAATTACAGACGATTGTGAGTCACCATGAGGGTTCTGGGAATCAACCTGAGTCCTCTAGAAGAAAAGGGCTCTTAACCACTGAGCCATCTCTCCAGACCACAATTAAAACATTTGTTTAATGAGGTTTGAGCCGCATAAGTGGCCAAAACATGTGAAAAAAAATAATGTGCTGCATAGTAGTGGCTCACGCCTTTAATCCCAGCACTCAGGAGGCAAAGCCAGGCGGATCTCTGTGAGTTCAAGGCCAGCCTGGTCTACAGAGCAAGATCCAGGAAAGGCACCAAAACTACACAGAGAAACCCTGTCTCGAAAAAATAAATAAATAAAAATAAAATAATAATAATAATAATAATCCAAGTGCAAACAGGCAAACACAGTCTGCTTCCTTGTGTGGACACGCACACTCCTTCAGACACGTAAAACCTGGAACAGATTCCCAACCTACTTCGTGGTTCTGGTTTGGAGCCTGGGTTTGAGTAAGGAGACATTTTCGTGTTTTCACTTACACACTCCTACTCTGTGTCCATGCTGAGACTCACAACAGGGCAGTTCATTCAGAGTCTTGACACATGCCGAATTCAAGTAGGTGACGTGTAAACTGTAATGGGAACTAATGAATGCAAGAAAGGGCAGGAGCAAGTATGTGGGGGTGGGAGAGGTCACTGACTTAAACTGGGAGGGGGGACCGGGTGACAGTGAGATTGTGGGCTGTGTGGCGCCCCACACTTTCTTACTACAGAGCCCCTGTGACAGCCGCTATGAACAGTCCTCTGTGTGCTCCAGCTGAAGGACACTGGCTCTCTGTCATCTGGGAAGTGTCAGCTAACTACAATGCAGCCCCAGACGTTCCCGTGGCAGCCCTCACATCGTTGGGGATGGGATCACAGAGCTCATGGTGGGAGAAAGGACCTCAGCCCTGGAGAGTCATGGAACACCCGACTTGACCCTGAGAGAACCCTGACCCACGCAAGAGGATGTCCACAGAAGTCTCCCAACAGAAGGTCCTGTCAGCCATGTCTCTTCTTGGAAGCCTCTGTGGACAGTCGCCTTCGTGGCTAGACCCAATGGGAACAGTGTGGACCCATCACTGCTTTCTTCTTTATGACATGGGCTCCCAGCTAGACTCAGAGGTTTTTTTTGTTTTGTTTTTTGAGACAGTCTCACTATTGTAGCCCAGCTTGGCGCTGTGGAATAATCCCTTTGTACACTGTGAAGATTTGTCACTCAGATTGGTTTGACAAAAAGCTGAACAGCCAATAGCTAGGCAGGATTTTGGGGGCAGAGAGAATGCAGGGAAGAAGAAGGGTGGAGTCCCCAGGCAGCCGCAGAGGAAGCAGGAGATGAACATGCTGTACTGAGAAAAGGTACTGCCACATGGTAGAGCAGAGATAAGAAATATGGGTTAATTTAAGATGTAGGAGTTAGTATCAAGCCTGAGCTATCAACTGAGCATTTATAATTAGTAATAAGTCTCTGTGTGGTTATTTGGGAGCCTGCTGGCTGGACAGAGAAAGTCCACTTACAGCTTGGTGCCTGGTTTGAGTTTTATGATATCCGATCTGATAACTTACGGCCCATAAAAGATTATTCAGAGGCTGTTTCTCGTCTGAGAATTTAATATTCTCTTTATTAAAGTGACAAGTTAAAGAAAAACACTATTTTTCCTTAAGGTTTTTGTTCAATTGAAAAGTCTTACTCAGGACTGGGGATGTAATTTGGTGAGGGAGTGCCCACAGAGCCTGTGTATGACCCCAGGCTCAATACTGCGGCCTCGACCACAGCAAAAGATTAGCTGGGTGTGGCGGCCAACATCTGTCAGCCCAGTAGCTGGAGGCTGAGACAGAAGGATCCTGAGTGTCAGGCCAGTCTGGGCTACACAGTGAATTCCAGGTCACCTTAGATTATCTAGGAGGTTACTGTCTCAAAACAAATCCTACTCACTTTATGAATGTAGCATATTTTTCAGTCACCTTTGTGCAGCTTTGATTAATGTATAACTACACAAATTTGGCCATTAATCTTAAAAAAGTTTTAGGCTGGGTGTGGAAATATAATATATTCAGTTTTATGGTTAAGTTTTTTTGTAGTCTAATTACGAAACAAATTTCTCACCTATACTGAAGTAATTCCTATAAGTCTAATAAATTTATCCACAAATATGGCAAACCTTAAGTTTTTGTAAGTATTTCTAACACTGTTTATAAAGCTAAAATGATTTCTATTTAAAATTGGAAGTCTAAATCAGCCACACATTTTCAATTAGAATCACAAATCTAATCTGCTAGAGACTCCGATACATCAAATTCTCTAAAACTTTATGCAGTCCTAAAATTATGAACAAGTTTTTTGGGTCATATGTATGTAAATACCACAGAGCTGAGTGATTTGATTGGAAATCTCTCCAGGGCTGAGGTCCTTTCTCCCACCGTGAACTCCAAGCTTCCATTCCCAACGATGTGAGGGCTGCCATGGGAACGTCTGGGGCTGCATTTTAGTTAGCTGACACTTCCCAGATGACAGAGAGCCAGTGTCCTTCAGCTGGAGCCCAGACTTTGTCCCAGCCAGTGACGTTACTGTGGCACACAGAGGGACTGTTCATAGTGGCTGTCACAGGGGCTCTGTAGCAAGAAAATGTGGGGCGCCACACAGCCCACAGGGACCTCAAGCATACAGGTGGGGACAGTTCCCTGTCTGAGGAAAGCGCCTTTGTGGCTCTGGTGTGGGGTATGTGTTCTCTGCAAGCCAGGGTCAAGAGAGCTACACCATCAGATTTATTCTTGGGAAATGACTGTACAAAATACCATGCAGAAAAGCCACACGATGAAGGCCCTCTGTGTGTGTTTAAATCAGTAGCAGATGTTCCAGAAGGAAGCGCACCAGACTGATTATCACGGGAAAAAGCGCTGTAACCGGCGATGATGGGCAGCGCAGACTTCAACTTTCAGCTAAAATAATTCACTTAGGTTTTCAGAAAAATTGTGACGAATGTCTTCAGCGACGAGTCACGCCTCATTCCTGTTGCGCTGAGGGTCAACGGAATTTGAAAGACAGTGCAGGGCTGGCGAGGCGGCTCGGCAGTTAAAAGCACTGGCTGCTCTTGCAGAAGAGCTGGGTTTGGTTCCCAGCACCCACACGGCAGCTCGCAATCATCTGTAACTCCATTTCTGGGGGATCTGACGCCCTCTTACGATTTCCCACACCCATAAGATAAAATTAAATACTTAATTATTTGTGTGTTTGTGGGTGGCTGTTTCACCTGCATATATGTCTATGTACTATATGTATGCAGTGCCCCCAGAGACCAGAAAAGGGCCTAGGATTCCCTGGGATTGGAATTACAGATGGCTGTGAGCTGTCATGTGGCAGACGAGAATTGAACTT
The DNA here is from genome assembly GCF_949786415.1 of Peromyscus eremicus. Taxonomy (NCBI): domain Eukaryota; kingdom Metazoa; phylum Chordata; class Mammalia; order Rodentia; family Cricetidae; genus Peromyscus; species Peromyscus eremicus. The sequence goes on along the minus strand of NC_081438.1, from coordinate 13,321,298 downwards.
GGGTCGTCTAGAAGAGCAGTCCGTGATCCTAGTCACTGAGCCATTGCTCAAGTCTCTAAATAAATAGTTGTTTGTTTTTTTTTTTAAACCAAAAAAGACTGGAATGCTGTAACAGGGTGAGCTTTTTTATTTTTAATTTTTAATTTTTATTTTTTTGGTTTTTCGAGACAGTGTTTCTCTGTGTAGCTTTGCACCTTTCCTGGAACTCACTCTGTAGCCCAGGCTGGCCTTGAACTCACAGAGATCTGTCTGGCTCTGCCTCCCGAGTGCTGGGATTAAAGGCGTGTGCCACCACCACCCGGCTCAGGGTGAGCTTTAAAGGTGTTACGCTCCATGAGAGAGGCACAAAGTCCACATGCTTTGTGACTCCGTTCCCAGGAAATGTCTGGAGTAGACACATCCATGGAGGAGAAGGTGTGTCAGAGGAGCTGGGGGAGAGAGGATGGGAGCAGCTCAGAACGCGACTGCTGTTGCAGTGACGGCAACATCTGGAAGCAGCTCACTGTGGTGTGACGAATGCCCCTGGATTATACATTAGAAATGGCTGCCGGATGTGGTGGTGCACACTTAGAACCCCAGTGCTCAGGAGGATCGTGAGTTCAAGGACAGACTGGATCTATAGCAAAATCCGGTCTCAAAACAACCCAAAAATAAATAATAAACATAACTCGGGCTGGTGTGATGGCTCAGTGGGAACAAGCACCTGCTGGCAAGATTGATTGCCTCAGTTCAACACCCAGAACCCACACAGAAGGAGAGAACCATCTTCCACTAGTATCTATGATCTCCACACATGTGCTGTGGCGTGTGGGGACACACACACACACACACACACACACACACACACACACACACAAATGTAAAAAAGTAAATAAAACGGTTAACATGGTGGCACACGCCTTTAATCCCAGCACTCGGGAGGCAGAGCTAGGTGGATCTCTGTGAGTTCGAGGCTAGCCTGGTCTACAGAGTGAGATCCAGGACAGGCTCCAAAGCTACACAGAGAAACTCTGTCTCAAAACCTGGCCCCCCCTTAAAAAAAAGAAAGAAAGAAAGAGAGTCTTTGGGGAAGATGAGCTGGCTCAGTGAGTGACAGTGCCCACCATCAAGTCTGACTACATGAGTGCGATCCCCGGGACCCACAGGGTATTAGAAGAGAACACTCTGCAAGCTTTCCTCTAACCTTCCCTTGAAGGCCATGGCATGTACACGGACACAGACACAGACACAGACACACACACAGACACACACACACACACACACACAGATTAAAAATATAATTTTAAAAAGAAAGGAAGAAATTGAGTCTTTGCAGGTGCAGTTGGCCAAGGTGACGTCATACTGGATTAGGAAGGCTCTAGGGCCCATGTCCTATAGAAGAGGACACACAGAGATGGGGGCAAATGCCAGAGAAGATGGAGGCAGAGACCAGATGCCAAAGGACACCCAGGACTGCCAGCAGCCAGCAGAAGTGAAGGGAGCATCCTGGGACAGTGTCACCCTCAGGGCCCCGAAGGAATAGACCTGCTGACATCTTAGTTTAATACCTCTAGATCTGTAAGAGAGTAAACTACTATTTAAACACACACACACACACACACACACACACACACAGAGTAAGTAGTTAAAGATAAAACTATACACACACATACACAGAGAGACAGAGAATGGTGGACTGTGAAAGACAGGACTGGTTATAGGTAAAGGCTGCAGAGGACCCTGTTAAAAGAAAAAAGAACTTCAATGAAAATCTGATGTAGACGTAAGGTTCTCGACTGTGACAGATTTGGCATCCAGTGTATGCTCTACCCTTTCATGAGCTGGGTTACTGTGACCCTCCCTCAGTCCAGTCTACTCTGGGCCACCAACAAACCAATGGCAACAATATTATTTAGCCCTTTCTCGGTCACAGTGGCAGATGATCCTCTGCAAGAATTAGAATGAGGAACATTCGACCACACGGAGCCTACCCTGTGAAGGAGTCCCATATAATTATGAGGCAGTCTGGTCCTTTGTCTGCTGTGGCAATCCATCGCCTGTCTTCGCTGACACAGAGGCAGGAGATGATGTTAGGGTGGCCCTATGGGAATGCAGAAGACATGCTTAGAAACAGTAAGGATGGGGCCTGGTGTGGCCCTCAAGGAGGGCTGAGTCCAGATAGCCCTGAGCTCTTTCCAAAGCTTGCCTGCCTGGAAAGTGGCTTCTATGGGGCCTCCTAGAGGTTTCTCTACCTCTTGTTGGGGTTGGGGGTGGGTTCCCAGGCTTTCTCTTCCTCCACAAGACTAAAGGAGCTATACTCACCAAAGGAATGGGTCCTCCCTAGGGATGGAGGTAAGTGGCCAACTCAATCAGGACCTCTGAACTCCCTGCTGGCCTCGTCCTCCACAAACACAGCTCACCTTGGATCACCGAGCAGCTCTGCAGGTCATTGGTCTCTGATCCAGTCTTAACACCCTAGTCATTTCCCCCACACAACAAAGGAAACTTCCAGAAGCATACTCAAAGATAACAGCATTCTTTTCTTTTTTTTCCCCCAAGACAGATTGTAGATGGAGTTTTCCTGTCCCAACCTCCTGTTCCCAAATAACTGTCAGCTGCTTCCCAAATAACTGACTCAGAGACTTAATATAAATTATAAATGCTCTGTGAATAGCTCAGGCTTATTACTACCTAACTCTTACATATAAATTAACCCATATTTCTTATCTATGCTTTGCCACATGGCTCATGTCTTGTTACCTCATTTTCTACTTATCCTGCTTCTTTGGGATATCCTTCTGGCTCCTCTCTCCTTCTCCCATCATTTTGCTAGTTTGGTTGTCCCGCCTATAATTCCTGCCTGGCTACCAGCCAATCAGCTTTTTATTAAACCAATCAGAGTGACAAATCTTCAGTGTACAAAAGGATCATTCAACAGCAACAGAGTTTCACTGTGTAGCCCTGGCTGTCCTGGAACTTGCTCTGTAGACCAGGCTGGCCTCTAACTCACAGAGATCCCCCTGCCTCTGCCTCCCGAGTGTTAGGATTAAAGACGTGTGCCACCACCACCTGGCTTGATGACAACACTCTTATAGGACATGGTCCCATTTTTCTTCCTCTCCCTCCTGACTTCCCCTGCCATCTAATCTGTACCAGTCACACTGACCTCTTCCCTGGCACACACAAGGCCTTAGTCCTGAACCTGCTTCTGTCTGGAAGGTTCTTCCCCAGACTGTCCTGTTGGCTCACTTTTCTCATTTTTCAGGTCTCAGCAGAAACAGGATTTTCTCAGGTCCTGCTAGCCAACCTGAGGTCTCTTGCATCATGACTTCCTGAGCACACCTTCCCATCTTCTCTGAATGCTTACTCTGTGCTTATCTGTTTATGCTCCCTACTTCAATGCCTGTTGATATCACAGACTGGGAAATCCATGAGGATGGGGCTAGGTCAGTTTTGTTCATGGTCACAGACAAATAATCTGAAACCCAGCAGCAGTTAGGATGTTAGGTTGTAAACAAATAGCCAAGGTCAGTTCTGGTGGTACACGGGCATGGCTAGGCTTCCCTATGTGGTTCCTGTACTTGGTGATACATGCTTAATCCAGCTTCAATGGGACTTGCTCGATGTTTTTATCAGAAAGGAAATTCCTTTGGTTGCATCCCCAGTATCACACGGAGTACTTCCTAGGTGCTTGGGAAATACTCTGAGATCCTTCTGATCTTAGCATTGACTACAAAAGGTCACACATTTATGAAAAGTGTCACATATTAACTAATAACCAAGTCAACAGTAGAGCAGTAGACGCTCAGACAGGACATTTAGGGTAATGATGACATTGAAAGGGGTCAAGCTATCAGGGATGGAGGAAGTGAGCAGTGTGAGGGACGTAGAGGACGCCCAGGGAGGGGTGGAATAAGAAACACTGTGGAAACGGGGAAGGATAGGAGCCACTCCTGGCTCCTGAGTACTTCTGAGTCCCGAGACCTAGAGCCACTGCATACTAATGCAGTTTGGGCTAGTCACTGTGACACTCTGAGCTTGTTTTCCCTTCTGTCACACGGCCCTCCTGACATCTACCTTCCAGCATGGAGAACCCGAGTCTAAGTGGCTGTGGGTCTGTATCCCCAGTGGATAGCTGCCCTTCGTGACTTACCAGACTTCTGTGGGGATGTAATCTGTGCTGCCATGGTTTTTGTTTGTTCTTTCACTTTGTTTTGTTTTGCTTTGTTTTTTGCAGAAATGTACAAAATCCAGATGTTTCCAATTCTTGAAATGTTAGAATTAACGACTAGTATCAACGACTGTTAGCCACTAGGTACTGATTAGACTCATGGACAGTGGGCAGTAGCACGTACTTTTTAAATATTCTTTTAACTTATTGCATTTATTTGTGTATCCCCATATACATGCATGCATGCGTATGTGTGTGCACGCACGCGCGTGCGTGCGTGTAGGCGTGTGCATGTGTGTGTGTGTGTGTGTGTGTAGGGGTGTGTGTGTGTGTGTGTGTGTGTGTGTGTGTGTGTGTGTGTAGGGGTGTGGGTGTGCATGCACACACACTTGCCATCGTGCACATGTGGAGGCCAGAGGACAGCCTATGAGAGTTGTTTCTCTTCTTCCACCACGTGGGTCTTGGGGACCAAACTCACGTCATCAGGCTCGGTGCTGGCAGGCTGAGCCACCTCCCCTGTCATAACGTGTGTCTCAAAAGCAGCGGTTCTCAACCTGTGGGTGGTGACCCTTTGGTAAACCTCTATCTCCAAAAACATTTATACTACAATTCATAACAGGAACAAAATTACAGTTATAAAGTAGCAACAAAAAATAATTTTATGGTTGGGGAGCCACCAAAACATGAGGAACTGTATTAAAGGGTCACAGTGTTAGGAAGGTTGAGAACCACTGCTCTAAAGGGAGAATTTGCTGGAAACAGGAAAGGCCGGAAGGTATGACAGTGAGGTACTGAAGTCGGCCTGGGACCCAAGGCAAAGTTCTGTGTCTGTTACAGGTATCTTCTTCCAGCCCGGCCTGGTGGCACACGCCTGTCACCCCTACCACTTCAGAGGCTGAAGCAGGAAGTTTGAGAGCCTAGAGCCAGGCTGGGCTCCATGTCTGAGTCCCTGCCTCAAAAAACAAAACAGAACAAAACAAAGACATCTTTTTGTTCACAGGGAGACAAAGCCAGCCCGCATACCTACCTGAAGGTGGTACTGTGTGTTCTTGAAGACGTTGTAAATGATGGCCGTGTGTGCACAGACGTAGAGGATGACTCTCTGGTTATCCCGGATGTAGTAGACGGGGAGGAAACTGTTCCATCCAAAGGACCAGGTCATGGTCTGGAGGACAAAAAAGAACACAGGGGGTGGGGGTGGGGACTTAGCTCAGTGGTAGAGTGCTTGCCTAGCAAGCACAAGGCCCTGGGTTCGGTCCTCGGCTGGGGGGGCGGTGGTGAACACAGGGAGCCTCAAGCATGCTGAGCCCAGAGCCGTGGCTCCTGCGTGCCCCACCCTGCCCGCCTCCGGAAGAGAATGACTCTGATAATCCACGGAAAAAAGAAACCTCTTTTTATTTGTTCGAGACAGGGTCACAGGTAAACCAGGCAGACCTTAAACTCACTACATAGGTAAAGGGGCCTTTTACTCCCCATCCTCACGACCGTCCTACTTTTTCTAAAAAAAAAAATCAAAGAATGGAGGGAGGGAGGGAGGGAGGGAGGGAGGGAGGGAGGGAGGGAGGGAGACGGAAGAGAGAGAGGGTCTTTAACATCATATAAAATACGTTTTTCTGGGCTGGAGAGATGGCTCAGCAGTTAAGAGCACTGGCTGTTCTTCCAGAGGGCCTGGGTTTAATTCCCAGCACCCACATGGCAGCTCACAACTGTCTGTAACTCCAGCTACAGGGGATCCAACACCCTTATACAGACATACATGCAGACAAGACACCAATGCCCATAAAATAAAAATAAATCTTTTTTTTGTTGTTGTTGTTTGTTTTTGTTTTTTTTCCGAGACAGGGTTTCTCTGTGTAGCTTTGTGCCTTTCCTGGAACTCGCTTTAGAGACCAGACTGGCCTCGAACTCACAGAGATCCACCTGCCTCTGCCTCCTGAGTGCTGGGATCAAAGGCGTGCGCCACCACCGCCCAACAATAAATCTTAAAAAAAATAAAATAAATTAAAAACAAACAAATAAACAACAACAAAAAAAACCCACCACTTTTTCTGTTCTTTACTCCCCAGACCTGAAGCCCCACTTGTTACTAACACAGAGTAAGTACTTAATGTCATGAATTCCATTACTTCCTGAAAACATAGGATGGAAAAGGTGTAATTTAGCAGGTTTATAAGAAAGGGAAGCATCAGGGCGGTGGTGGCACACCCTTTTTTTTTTATTTTTTTTTTTTAAAGATTTATTTATTACATATACAGCATATATGACTGCAGGCCAGAAGAGGGCACCAGATCTCATTACAGATGGTTGTGAGCCACCATGTGGTTGCTGGGAATTGAACTCAGGACCTCTGGAAGAGCAGTCAGTGCTCTTAACCTCTGAGCCATCTCTCCAGCCCGGCACACACTTTTAATCCCAGCACTTGGGAGGCAGAGGCTGGCGATGTCTGTGAGTTCAAGGCCAGCCTGGTCTATAAAGTAAGTTCCAGGACAGCCAGAGCTGTAACACAAAGAAACCCTTTCTTGAAAAATCAAAAAGAAAAAAGAAAGGGAAGCATTCAGCCTGAATAACTGGTTCTTCTGCCTTGTTTTGTGTTTGTGTTGTTGCTGCTGCTGCTGCTCTCCATAGCTCAGTGGTAGAATTCTTGCTTAGCACGGGCAAGGCCCTGAGTTCAATACCAGCACCACATACAGACACTAGGTAAGTAAATCTACCCTTCTGGGAGCAATGCCAAAAGAAGAATTTTATGAAATGAGAAACCAAGGCATTCTGGAAAGGGCCAAACAACACTGAAAATGATCAGTGGCTGCCAGGGTTCTGGAGGAGGAGTGGACAGGAGGTATGCAGGGAGTGAGACTGAAATGGTGGACATGCGGGGTTACACACCCATCAAAGCCCACGGAATGTGTGGCACGCCTGGCTGCTAATGCCATCTGCTAATATGAACGTTAACACTGGCGTATCGGTGCTGGCAAATGTGCCATGCTGACGTGAGCTGGCAATGAAAGGGGAATCTGGAGGAGGTGGCACTGAAGAGGCCTGACATTAGTGCAGCCATTGCAGGCAGCAGACTAACAATGCTTGGACTAGGCCTCATCATTACAATAACCAGGAAAAGCCACGAACTGTACCCTGCAGGGGACCAATCAGAACTGAGACAAACAAGTACTAGCTGCTCCAGAACATTAAGGACAGCTTACATCACTTGTATATAAGTTGCCAATCCCTGTTTGACAAGACTTTCTGTGCCTCACTCCTGCCCAATCAGGAGTCCAACCCCCATCTGAATCCAGAATTCCCCTACCTACCCCCCCCTCATCCTTTACTCCTTAAAAACCCTGCCTGAACTGAACTCAAAGCACTCCCTGATCCAACCGCTGTTGAATGGGATAGAGAGCCCAAGCTTGAGCTTGCAATAAAGGCTCTTTGCTTTTGCATGTGGACTCGGACTCCTGGTGGTCTCTTGGGGGCTCATGATGTGGGCATAACAGGCACCAAGGGATACGTGGAAACTCTATGTACTTACTGTCCACTCAAATTTCCCCTGAGCCTGACGCTGTGCTCTCTCCCACACAAAACCTAATCAATTAAAAGCGGCATCAAAAGTGGGTGGTTGAACGACAAACAGCTGAAGATCAATGAATCATCCTGTCACATGGCAACAGCTGCCTTTCTCCTCTTGGAACAAAACTTAGGAAGTTGAACCGTGGGACTGGGTATTTCTTCCCAAGACAGACACGGCCTGTAACGCGCGGTGACTTTTCTCTCACACAGCGTTCGCTCCCCACACTTCTTGTTCCCATCTGCCTGCTCCCTGGAACTTGTGTTTCTGTTTAGATCTCGGATTGCGTGGGCGTGAGTGGTAGAATTGTGGAGTTATAACCGTCTCAAGCTGCACCTTCTAGGAACAGAATTACTTAATATTTGCCTTGGTTCTAAAAAAGCTTATGTATGCAAATCAAACTGTTCTTTTGGAGACTTGCTAATCCTAAAAGGATCATCATGTTCATCCTGAAGTTTCATTTTGTCGTTTTAAAATTAGTCATGAGAAAGGAAAGGCTTCAGCTGGGTGTGGTGGTGTATGCCTATAATGCCAGCACTTCAGAGGTGGATTAGCCTTGGCTACACAGTGCATTTAAAACTAGCCTGGGATATACAAGTAAACAAAACAAGGGGCTATAAAGAGGGTTCATTGGGGCTGGTCACAGTGACATACACTTTTAGTCCCAGCACTCAGGGAGGCAGAGGCAGGAGGATCTCTGCGAGTTCGAGGCCAGCCTGGTCTACAGAGTGAGTTCCAGGACAGGATCCAAAGCAACACAGAGAAACCCTGTCTCAAAAAACACAAAAACAAAATAATAGAAAAAAAATAGTCCCCATAGGTTCATATATTTTTGAACTTAGTCGCCAGTTGACAGACTGTTTAGGAAGGATTATTAGGTATGGCCTCACTGGAGGAGGTGTGTCACTGAGGGTGGGCTTTGAGGTTTTAAAAGCTCACTCCAGGTCCAGCCTCTCTCTTTCTGCCAGCTACCTGCAGATGGATCAGGATATAAGCTCTTAGCTCCAGCACCAGGCTGGTCCCCCTGCCTACTTGCCTGTCTACCACACTCTCTGCCATGATGGTCACAGACTAACTCTCTGAAACTGTAAGCAAGGCCCCAGTAAAATGCTTTATTTTATAACAGTTGCCGTGGTCATGGTGTCTCCTCACGGCAACAGAACACTGATTAAGAAACCTCAGCAAAGGGGTGTGGAGGCAGGAGGATCCCAGGGGCTTGCTGGCCAGCCAGTCTAAAAGAAATGATGAGCTTCAGGCTAAGCGAGAGGCTCTCAGAAAAATTAAGTGGCACATGGGCAAGATTGGCTCAGTGAGTCAAGGTGCTTGCCGCCAAACTTGAGGATATCTGTGCAGTGCCTAGACCCCCAAGACGGGAAGGGGAAACTGACCTCTGCAAGATGCTCTCTGGCTTTCCCGTGTGTACTGGAGGCTGTGCATGCCCCCTCACAAATAAATACACTATAAATTCTTTCCTTCTATTTTTTTTATATAAATTCTTTCTTAAATAACAATAAATAAGATAGAGAGTGGTGGAGAAAACCAGTGGCTATTGGCAAGGTTGTACATGTCTATAATCCTAGAACTCGGGGCTGAGGTAAGAGAGTTGTAAGTTCAAGGCTAGCCTGGGCTACATAGCAAAACCTTGTCTCAAGGCAGAACAGAAAAACCAAAATCTAACGTGAGCTGTGTGGGAAAGGCTCACTCTGTGTCGGGACTAAGTTCTTTACATAGATAGAGTCAATCTTCTGCAGGCATGGATCCTCAGGGAAAGAAAGGGGGCAGGATAAAGGGGGGGAAAAAGCAAAAAGCAAGAATGAATCCTAGCAAAACGATTTCCACAAAGCGGCAGATGGGGAAAACAGTGGGGGAGGGACCTCCTCCTTCTCCGGCGCTGGGCAAAGGACAATATTTTTGTGCCTCGCAGATGGCGCCTCCCTGGGACGCATGTCAGCCACAGCGGCGAGGACAGATTCCTCGGGAAGGCCAGAGATGTGTGGCTTTCTGATGAGGGTCTGGGGACCTCTCAAAGCTCTCCCCCTAGCGGAGGCAGAAAAGTAGACAACGGAGGAGGAACAGTGGTACTGTCAGAGAAGGAAGAAGGTAAAGAGAGGAAGATGAGAGAGAGAGAGAGAGAGAGAGAGAGAGAGAAAGAGAGAGAGAGAGAGAGAGAGAGAGAGAGCGAGCAGAGGGAGGAAGGAGAGAAACCGGGTGGGAAAGGAAGAGAGGGAAAGACGATGGCGTCTCCCTCTCCAAGTCGCCAAGGCAACAGTCAAACTATGCCGGGAATTTCCGGCCTGCTGAGCAGTGCTATTAAAGCCAGATGTCCTTCCAGTTCCAGGTCTAACACATGGGTGTCCCCCCAACCCCCCAACTCTTGACAGAACTTTAAAAAGACATAGCTTGTCTGGAAAGTGTTTAAAAGGTTTTTGGTTTTGTTTGTTTGTTTGTTTGTTTTCTGAGTCGGAGAGTTGCCAATTGAAAGGACAGAGTTTACTCCTCAGAACCCCTCTAAATAACAAAAACCGGCTAGGCATGACAGAAGTGAGTTGCTGGTAACCCCAGTGCTGAGGAGGGCAGAGATGGGGTATCTTAGGGGGCTTGGGGGTGGATGTCACTGGCCAGGCAGCCCAGACTGCTTTACAATACAAATTCCAAGCGAACGGGAAACCTTCTGGAAAAAAAAAAAAGCCTACCAGTGATGGTAGCGCATGCCTTTAATTCCAGCACTCATGAGGCAGAGGCAGGCCAGTCTCTGAGTTCGAGGCCAGCCTGGCCTATAGAGTAAATTCCAGAACAGCCAGGGCTACACAGAGAAACCCTGTTTCGAAAAAACAAACAAAAAAACAAAAGTAATAATAATAACAGTGAACAGAGGCTGAAGAAGACATCCAAGGTTATCCTCTGGCCTCCATATCTATGTGGGTGCACACACATAACACACATACACACACAAGCACATACACACTGGGACTTCCCAGACATGCACATGTCCTCTCTCACAGAACTGTCCAAACCCAGGAATGGCACACTGTGGGGGACACTTACCAAAGGATACACCTTGGAGACCTCTTCCTTCTGGAACAAGGTGTCTTCTGTGGAGGTGGACACCATGGACGCCTTGGAACTCCCTTTGAACTGGGATGATATCTGTCCTTCTTCTTCCGAGAGGAAGTAGGACAGCTTTCCAGAGGTTCTTGACTCTCTGTCTCTCCGACCTGGGGCTGAAACTTCTGCCTCCTTGTTAGCCTCCTCTTTAACTTCCTGCAGTAACTTCCACCTGAGAGACTCCATCTCGGTCTCCTCAGGCCTGACGGCAGGTGCCTCGGTAATTTCAACCTTTGGACCGACCTCTCTGAAGATCTCGCTTACTTCGGGACTTTGGGAGTGTGTGGTCGACTCGTTACTCTCTGAGGTTTCAGTCTTTAAACAGAAACCAAAAGAGGGGTTGGGGATTTAGCTCAGTGGCAGAGCACTGAGTGGGTTCTGGGTTCGGTACTCAACTCCGACAAAAAAAAAAAAAAAAAAAAGAAAGAAACCAAAGATTCTGACACTGAATGTAGTACCCAGGCTACATTTTCCCGTTTTCCCATGGTGATCTTGTTCTATTCCCAGTCAGCCAGTGTCATAACAGGTGGTTCAAAAGGAAGCCTGGGACATTCTTTTAGGTCTGTCTATCTATCTATCTATCTATCTATCTATCTATCTATCTATGTATCTATCTATCTACCTACCTACCTACCTATCTATCTATCATCTATCTATCTACCTATCTATCTATCTATCATCTATCTATCTATCTATCTATCTATCTACCTACCTACCTATCTATCTATCATCTATCTATCTATCTATCTATCTATCTATCTACCTACCTACCTATCTATCTATCATCTATCTATCTATCTATCTATCTATCTATCTATCTATCTATTTATTATATATACAGTATTCTGTCTGCATGGATGCCCTAAGAGGGCACCAGATCTCATTACAGATGGTTGTGAGCCACCATGTGGTTGCTGGGAATTGAACTCAGGACTTCTGAAAGAGCAGCCCGTGCTCTTAACTGCTGAGCCTCTCTCTAGCCCTGTGCCAGGGACATTTTGTATTAAAGAAACGAATCACGACTGTGTTCAGATTAATTCTTGGCCTCTCAGCAAGACCACACAGCAATACCACACAGTAGAGCCTTCTAAGCACCACTGGGGGGGGGGGGGGGGGTCCACCTTTGGACCAGCACTGAGTTCTTTCTTGGGGAGCAGGCTGTGGGAAATCCATACCACTATTGTGTCATAGGAACTTGGTCCCAAGACAAGTGTGTCTCATCTTCAGCTAATCCATTGGCCCTTTCCCAGGCAGGTACACACTTCATGGAAGCTTGCATTGACCAGCCTCCAAACTGGATTAAACAACTCTCCTTGGCATCTCACAATTACTGTACAGAGCATATGGTTTTCTTTTTTTTTTTTTTTTTTTTTTTTTGTGTGTGTGTGTGTGTGTGTGTGTGTGTGTTTTATACAGGGACTCAAGGAGCCCAGAAGAGGGCATCGGATTCGCTGGAGCTGGAGTTATAGTTATATGGATGCTGGGAACCCAACTCAAGCCTTGAGCAAAAACAGCAAGGGCTCTTAACTGGCCGAGTCATCTCTCCAGCCTCAGGATCGTGTCTCACTTGGGTTTTGCACCCCATAGCCCGACTGCCATACCCCCAGCATGCCACTAACATGACTGAACGATCGGGTGGACCAGTCAGTTTGGACTCACCAGTGAAGACGCGGATGTGGAGGACTCAGAGCTGATGATAATGTCATCCAAGTTGAGCGGCTTTTTAGACTTCTTTGCCACGTGTTTTATGCCAGGACCTCCCTTTTTCTCTTTCTCCTCCTCTTCCTTTCCCTCCTGCCTCTCCCCCTCACGCTCCTCCTCTTCCTTCTCCTTGTCCTCTTCCTCACCTTTTTCTTCTTCACCTCTCTCCTTTTCCTCTCCTCTCTCTTCCTCTTCTGCTCTCTTTCCCTCTTCCGCTCTCTCTTCCTCTTCCCCACCTCTCTCTTCCTCCCCTCTCTTTTCCTCTTCCTCCCCTCTCTTTTCCTCTTCCTCCCCTCTCACTTCCTCTTCCTCCCCTCTCTTTCCTTCTTCTATGTGCCCCTCCTCCTCCTGAGGCCCCTCCCATGACACTGTGTCTTCGGTTAGACTCTGCTGCAGATTTTCTTCTTCAGAACTTGGATTGTATTCCTCTTCTTGTTCGGTGTCTACACGTTCTCCTGTTTCCTCTGGGGGATTTTCTTCTGTATCTGACATCCTGTAGCTTCCTCTAGAAAAACATAATTGACACAGACTCAGCAGACCCTCTGCCTCCTGCTTCAGCTGCCTGATGTGTTAACATCTTGAAATGCACAGAAGCAGCTCCGGCTCCTTCCTGTGGGAGTGAAAGGGATGCCATCTTCTTGGGAAAGCCTAGCTCAAATCTTAAAAATCTTTAGAATATCGACTTCCAGGCCTCCCATCTTTCTAGGAATGATCTTAGCGCCTTCTAACTCTGTAAATAATTCATATTCCCACAGGCAGCACAATGCATAAGGCAGACATTAGCAAAGACGTCAGTGACAGGCTGGGCTGGTGACTGAAGTGTGGGCTTTACAGTCAAAGGTTCCCTTCACTCCCACGTCCACCAACCAGCCTTGTTCTGTGACATTTTCCTTCCGAGGTCAAATTTGCTCACAGGCAAAACTAAAACCGAGAATCCTAAATTCTAGCATGATTTAAAGACTGGGGTAACACATGTCAAGTGTTCAGTACAGATACAGACCGGAGCTTGCAGAAGGGGGTGGCGGGAGGTATTATGGAGATAAAAGCAGCTCTGATTTTGCAAAGAACTTGAAAGTTTAGAAAGTGCTCTGGGGGGGTAGATGAGACACCAAGTCTTACAACCTGAGGTAGACCCCCAGGACTCACATGGTAGAAGGAGGAAACCAACTTCCAAAGGTTGTCATGTGATCTCAACACATACAACATAGTATGTGTCCCCCCCAATAAACAAACAAACAAATAAATAAATAAATAAAATTAAAAATTTAGTTCTGGGCTGGAGAGATGGGTCAGTGGTTAAAAGCACAGACTGCTCTTCCAGAGAACCCAGGTTTGATTCCTAGTTCCAACACATCTGTAACTGGAGTTCCAGGGGAATCTATTGCCCTCTTCTGGACTCCACAGGCGCTTCACATGTGGTGTGCAGACATGCATGCAGACCACACAGACACACAGACACATAAAAATAATTTTTAAAAAATTTTAATTAATGCCGGGCGATGGTGGTGCACGCCTTTAATCCCAGCACTCGGGAGGCAGAGGCAGGCTGATCTCTGTGAGTTCGAGGCCAGCCTGGTCCACAGAGTGAGATCCAGGACAGGCACCAAAGCTACACAGAGAAACCCTGTCACGAAAACAACAACAACAAAAAATTTAAATTAATTCCTCTGATAAATTCTCTCATTTTCCCCTACAACAAACAAGAATTTAGGAGGAGCAGGGCTGGGCTCATACCTGTACCTGTAGCTCTACATTCAGGAGGTTGAGGCAGGAGGATCATTGTGAGTTCTAGTCCAGCCCAATCTTTCTTTAAAAAAAAAAAAGTTTGTGGCTCTGAGAGGCGTGACTTAGAGTTAGAATTTACTTCTGTTTGAAAAAGCGCTGCTATGATCTCCGATGTCTACTTTGCCAGCGCTTTAGCCGGGACAACTTCTATGCCCAGGCAACGCAGGGGCAGGGGCAGCCCCTAGGTCCAGGCCCCGCCACTTGCTCTTTCTGGGGTGCTCCACGTCCCACAACCTCGCCCTGCCGGGCGGGACCCCCGCCTGGGCCATACCCTACACTTTGCACTCACAGGGGCGCGCCCTCTTCGTTCCTCCAAAGCCTTGGGTCGTCCTGCCTCCGGGACTCCGCAGCGGCCAGCGGCGTCTTCTGTCCGCGCTCCCTAGTGACGGTTGCTAACCAAGCTCCGTCTCTATGGCAACACCTACGAGCGCCAGGCCGGAAAGGGAGGGAGCAGGATGGTGGTCACAGGCCCAGCTGGACTAGCCTGCGCCCCTTGCTGGCGGAGCGGCTCACCCTCTTACTCTTTCCTGAGCGACCCTTGGAAAGAGCGTCCCCCAAATGAAACGAAGTAGTGTTTGCAGTTGTTTTCTCCAAATTGGGGCATTTTGGCTGGTAGAGGAAACGGGGGGGGGGGGGGGCATGCTGGGGAAACTAAGAAAAACAAACAAAATGACAACCCTGAAGTGTCAGGAAGTTCTTTCCTAGGTCATAAAAGCAGTCAAAAGAAATTAATTAATTAAAAAAAAAAAAAAGATGGAGCAGCCTCCTGGCCAGGTGTGATGTAACACACCTTCGAACCCGGAACTAGGGAGATGAAGACAGAAGGATCAGTTCAAAGTCAGCCTGGGCTACATGAGACTTGACTGGGGTAAAGGACAGTCGTGAGTGGAGATGCCTGTACGCTGTACATCCACAGCGCGGTGGGGCCCTCACTGCCTGCTGTAGCCGGAAGCTCCTTTAGGTGACCCCAGAAGGCTCACTGGTTCACCAGGTTCATCTGAGTGGACTGCTCCTTCATGTTCATGCCGCTTCAGGAAGCCATGCAACAAGAGCTCTGGGGGCTGGAGAGATGACTCAGTGGTTAAGAGCACTGACTGCTCTTCCAGAGGACCCGGGTTCAATTCCCAGCACCCACAGGTCAACTTACAACTGTCTGTAATTCCAGTTCCAGGGGATCCAACACCCATGGCAAAATACCAATGTACATAACATTTAAAAAGATTCTCTCAGCACTAAACCCAATTTCCTGTAGATGTACACACCCACACACACACACACCCACGCACGCACGCGTGCCCACCTTCTCACCAGGGCACAGTATGCAGAGTTTAGCTAACTGGGACTGGAGTTATGTGGAGTGCACGACCTTGGTTATCACACAGTTTCTACAAACCCACCTTGATTAAATCCTTCAGGGTCATTCATGCCAATGTGACTCCCAGAAGAGCCCAAAGGTGGCTGTCCTGCAGGAAACTGGCCAATGGGCCTGGTTCAGAGCACCCTGCTGCCGCCACTTCAGAATATGAACGACTCTCCCAACAAGTGCACCACCATGCCCCAGCCTGGTGATCATATGCAGATCTCAAAAAGGATGGAACTGAATGGTACAAGCTGTGTTTATTATAGTGTGGGACTTATCACGAGGCTGGAAACTACTTGGAATTGTAGCCTACAATCCAAACATTAAACACTGGTAAACACAGCACGTCTGGCTGCAGGAGAGGAATACATGAGGCTGGCTGGCTGGAGCAGTTTGGGGAGGCTTTCAAATTGAGTGTCAGGACTCGAGGCAGGAGGCACATGCCAATCCTGACGGCCGTCAGAGAAAGTTGTCTGCCTCCATCCTGAGCAATCCAATCCAAGGGCACGAGCTTCCTCTCGGAGCGTGCCAGACATCCAAAACAGAAACTGGTACCAACTGGGGGAGTAACTGGGGCACACGGAGAAAGGAAGAAAAATAGAGTCACTAAGAATCACCCACACCCATTTTACCATCTCAAAAGACAGAAAGTAAAAGGAAGCGGTGTCTGTAAACGTGTTCATCTTGGCAAACCTCTAGCATACCTAAATTCCCAGGGTACGGTCAGGACTCAATTAAGCCCAATCAGGAGCTACCTGCAAGGTCTTTTATTACAGGGAGCTTATTCTCCAGCAGGTTAAC
This sequence comes from Peromyscus eremicus, assembly GCF_949786415.1. NCBI lineage: Eukaryota > Metazoa > Chordata > Mammalia > Rodentia > Cricetidae > Peromyscus > Peromyscus eremicus. The sequence continues at coordinate 13,304,837 of NC_081438.1, read as the reverse complement.
CTGTGAGGCCTCCTGACCTTTGCTAATCTCTTCATGGAACTATGGTGGATACACAGAGCCAACTTCGGAGGATGCACAGAACTCTAGTGCTTTCTACCCAGGGCAGTACTGCTTCAAGCAGAGTTCCCACGGTGAACACCTGCCCAGAGTGTAAGCTCCAGGCTTCAGTTTCCAGCACGAGAATCAACTTGACTTTAGCCCAGGAACCGGTTTGCTTTGCCCAACTTTCTTTTTACTTTTTTTTTAAAGATTTATTTATTATGTATATAGTGTTCTGCCTGCATGCCAGAAGAGGGCACCAGATCTCATTACAGAAGGTTGTGAGCCATCATGTGGTTGCTAGGAACTGAACCCAGGTCCTCTGGAAGCGCACTCAGTGCTCTTAACCGCTGAGCCATCTCTCCAGGCCCCCAACTTTCTTTCCAGCTCCTTCTGAGCTTGGTTTGAAGATGGCAGGAAATTCAGGTGGGATGGTACAATGGTCACAATTACCACTACAAAACCAGGTTTTTTTGAAAAGAGAAAATCCATATGAAGAGCCAGGTTTGGTGGCATACACCATAATGCCAGCCCTTAGGAGACTGAGGCAGGAAGATCCCAAGTTTAAGGCCAGTCTGAACTCACAAAGAGACCCTGTCTCCAAACCCCACCCCCTACAAGAGGAAATGCCTAGGCAGGTGATATTGCATTTGGAAGCTGGAGGCTGAAGGACCCCACATTCAAGATCATCCTCCGCTCCATGGCAAATCTGAGGCTGGGCTGGGCTATGGGAGACCCTGGGGCACTCAAGTCCCTATGGCTGTTCGAGGTGAGGACCCTGGTAGGTGGACCACACTCATCCAGTGGAAGACCCCACATCCGTAAGTATATGGGGAGCATGAACTGCAATCAGTACGTTATTTATTTTTAAAAAGGGACATGAGGCTGGGAAGTGGATATGAGGAGAGATCTGGGAGGAACTGAAGGGACAAAGCAGGAGAGAAATATACTGTATGCATGTATGAAGGTCTCAAAACCTTCAGTAAAAATCATATATGTATAATAAATACCCCTCAGGGTCTAGCCAGGCATGGTGGTGCACGCCTCTAATCCCAACACTCAGGATGCAGAGGCAGGAGGATCTCTGTCAACTCAAGGCCAGACTGGGCTACACAGGAGAGCCAGAGCTACAGAGGGAGACTCTGTCTCAAAAAGAAAAAAGAACATGAAGTCAGATCATTACCTGCTAGAATCATTCCAACTCAACGTAGAAAATTCCCAGATAGGGCTACGGCCTAATTTGCACAAGACTTAGCTAGGCACAAATCACGTTTTTAATAATGCCTCAATGCAGAGAGTAACCAGGTGGCCAGAGCATTTCCTCCACCTCCATGTTCACGCTTCGCCCGCTCTCTTCCAGATCCTTACACCTCAGAGACTGAAGAGAATGAGGAAATCCCTACCAGGCCCAAGGGCAGGGCCTGGCTGAAGGCAGCTTTCTTGCAGGTCCCTGGGAACAGTCATCTCTGGAGAGGAATAATGTTGCAGCTGTGAAAGGAAACAGAGACAGGGTTCAAGCCTGACGGCTCCATCCTGGGAAACCGGCGGTGAAGCGGGGCTTTGCGTCAACACTTTTCTCTTTTTTAAAAATTGTATTTGTCTTTTTTTTTTTTTTAATCATTTATTTATTTTATGTGCATTGGTGTTTTTGCCTGCATGTATGTCTGTGTGAGAGTGTCAGGTCCCCTGGAACTGGAGTTACAGACAGCTGTGAACTGCCGTGCGGGTGCTGGGAACTGAACCTGGGTCTTCTGGAAGAGCAGCCAGTGCTCTTAACTGCTGAGCCATCTCTCCAGCCCCCAACTGTATTTTTCAATGTATTCGTTGTGTACAGAAGAGAGTTTGTAAGTGTGTGTGCCATGAACACCTTGCAGGAATCAGTTCTCTCCTGCTACCATGTGGATACTGGGGACCAAACTCAGGTCACAGGTTTGGCAGGAAGCCCCCTTCCCTGCTGAGCCATCTCACCAGCCCTTTCCTTCTCTTTAAGGCGATGCTCAGGTAAGGAACGCAGCAGAGACTCAGATGACCTGAGGACTCGCTGCCTCTTGCCTGCAGCCTCCTCTGAGAACACCCCATGGGTACTGTGCTGGCCCAGAACAAAGCAGAGGCATTACCCCAGCAGCCTCCTCTGAGAACACCCCATGGGTACTGTGCTGGCCCAGAACAAAGCAGAGGCATTACCCCAGCAGTCCTTTTCCTGCCCAGCGCCTCGGAGTCAGTCTGAGATGCTGTTTCTCTCCTCTGCGGATCACCGTCACATTCAGGGGCTTCTGAAAGGCAAAGAAGGTCACTCTGGCCTCAGCTTCCTTAACACTCAAAATGGACTCAAGCAGAACGCTGAGAAGCCACTTCCTGACGGTGAAATTATAGGGTGCTGGGCTCCTCGCCGGACAGGCTCCCGAAGCAGGTATTAAGGAAGGAGTTGTGTATAACTTCAAGGTGGTGGGAGACAAAATTCAGTGGTAGGAAGCACAGCGATTTGAGTAAGAATGTCCCCCACAGGTTTATGTATTTAACCACCTGGTCACTATTTAGGACCCTATTCGGACACCGCCCCAGATACTGGAAACCGACCCCCAAACCTGCTAACTAGCACCCGTGACATCTCTAAGACAAACCCTGCCCAGCTTGGGAGGCAGAGCAGCTCCCTCTGCTCCGCAGGAGAAGGCGGCGATTGTCATTATGAGGCACTCCAAGGCTGGCCTTGAGTGGCCTGACACCTGGTCACCTCCCTGTTCCACAACCTCCCAGCTCCACCTCCTGCCCTTCTCTAGTCTCCTGGTTCTGAGCTCCACCCACCATCCTCTGGCGGCCTTGCTTCTCCCGCTCCAACGGCCTTCGAACCAGCCTGAAGGCTCTCCTCTGGTGGCCATGCCACTTGATCAACTTCTATGCACACCAAGGCTCAGTCCTGAGGAGCCTTCTCCTTCAACCCCGAACGAAATCAGGACCCCACTGCTCTCCTCCAGGCCTCCTGCGCTTCCCTTTGTAACACTTGTCAGGGTGTGAAATTGCATGCCTGGGATTATTGAATTAATGTCGGCCCCGCAATGAGCTCTCATTGTGTCTGGACCCAGCCCCCAGTCCAGAAGTGAGCACACACAGGGGAGGGACCGAGGGAGGGAGAGACACAGGGCTTTGATTTTTAAACATCTCTGCACTGTGGGATTTTGTTCCTAAGATAAACAGGCATTCTAGTTATTACTGAGACACAATTTGCATATAATAAAGTACACGCTCAGTGGGTTTTCTGTACTCAGAGAGTTATGAGCCGGCACCACTAACTACAGAACGTCTGAATCACCCACAAGACCGTCAGCAGTCAGTCCCCATCCTCGTCCCTCCATCCCCGGCAACCACCAACTCCTCCCTGTCTGTGATTCACTGACTGCTTTTTAGACAGTTACTGAGTGGAATCATATGGCCTTGTGCTAGGTCTCTTTCACTTTGAACCGTGTTTTCAATATCTATGTTGTAACGAAGAACTTACGACATTCCTATGGCTGAACTAAACATGCATTGTTTTTATAATAAAATGATGCATGTATATATAGTTATACTTAAAAAACAAACGGTTGTGGCGGTGGTGGTGTACACCTTTAATATCAGCACTCATAAGGCAGAGACAGGCAGATCTCTATGAATTTGAGGCCAGCCTGGTCTACATAGTGAGCTCCAGGACAGTCAGGGCTACACAGGGAAACCCTGTCTCAAAACAACAACACTCCCTCAAAAAAACCAAACCAAACCAAAAACAGTGTTGAAGATCAAATCCAGGACCTGGAGCCTGAAAAGTGATCTACCACTGAGCAACACACCCCTAGTCCAAGACAGTAAGTTTTTTCAATCAAGGTTTCTTTTCCTTTGAAAATATATGCTTTTGATCTAAACACTGTACTTCTGGAAGGAGATCTGATGAAACAGTCTGAGCTACAAGAGTGTAATCTTCATAAAACTGTAAACTACAAAAACGTTAACAGCACAGCCAAAGAGAACCGAGACTCTGACTGGTTCAGGGCTCTGAGGGTTGGAGCTGGCACCAAGCATGTGACCTCAGACTACCCCTGCAGCTTGGCTTTTATACATTTGACATGTTGGGATTCTCCAAAATATTCTTTTGAAAGAAAGCTTCTAGAAGGAGGATTTATAGTCCTGACAGTGAAGCTGAGACCTGGGGCTGGAAGGATGGTTGGCTCAGCAGTTAAGAGCACTGGCTGCTCTTGCAGAGGACCTGGGTTCGAGTCTTAGGGTCCACATGATGGCTCAGAACTGTCTTGTAACTCCAGTCCCAGGGTGCTGCAAGCCACAGGAAAATATAATGGAATCCAGCTACTACCACAAAGGATACTACTTGGAAAGGTCAAGGAGTTTCCCGAAGGTCAAGCCGTGGTTTAAGAAGTCTTGGTGATATTTTAGCTTTTGTATTAGCTATTATTATATTTATATTATATATATTATTATGTGTAATATATATAATATAATACATTATAATATTATAGTATTATATATTAGCTGATTCCTGCAATGATTTTCTTGTATACTATGTGTGCTTCCAAGAACTCATAACAGTGTATTTTATCTGAAATACCTATCAAGCATCCAAGGCCAAACAATCTCCTGAATTAAGTCAAATTAAGCTCGGACCCTCCTTTCTTATACAGCCTTAGTGCTATTTATACTAACATTATAGACTCCTAACATTTCCGTAACCACCTCTAGGAATGTAGTGTGAGCACGTAAATTCCCTTTTTCTGATATATTAACCGATTTTAGCTCTCAGTTGACCTCCTCCTTTACTGCTCCCCTTTTGGGTTGTAAAAGAAAGCCTGATGGTCACTGCCGGAGAAAAACTCTTGTCTGCCTTTATGACCCTGTAGGAATTCAAGCCTGGTGACCTTGCTTTGGCTAGAGCACTGCTATTACATGGGTATATAACTGTAAACCTCAGAGGCTGAGGAGTATTTTGACTGGAGAACTAGATGGAGAACTAGAAGAATGAGATGGAAGATGAGGAAGAGCCTGACAGGGAAGAACAAGATGACAAAGACCAAGACGAGTAACACCAAGATGGGGCAGAACTAAGAACTAAGACGAGAGAATCAAAATAGAACTTAGAGGGGACAGCAGATAAATGTAGAGAGAAATCAGGCAAGACAGGAGCTAGGCATGAGAGCAGAACTGAAGCTGTGTAGAAAGGATTTTATCCCAGAGGAATAAAGCAGACAGACTAAGAGCTCGGTGTGCTTAGACTCTTTTCCCAAAAATAATTTGTGCTGTTTGGAGTTTCTCTTCTGGCCTCCTGGGAAGAAGATTATTAAAGCTGGACCTTAATAATTTTCGAGACCAGGAGATCTGATGCCCTCTTCTGACCTCAGTGGGTACCAGGCATGCCTATGGTATGCATATATAAATGTAGGCAAAACACATATAAAATATTAAGTAAGCCGGGCGGTGGTGGCGCACGCCTTTAATCCCAGCACTCGGGAGGCAGAGCCAGGCAGATCTCTGTGAGTTCGAGGCCAGCCTGGGCTACCGAGTGAGTTCCAGAAAAGGCGCAAAGCTACACAGAGAAACCCTGTCTCGAAAAAACCAAAAAAAAAATTAAGTAAATCTTAAAAAAGAAGCTGAGACATTTATCTAGAAAAATGCAGATTAAAACCAATCTGTCAATCATCACCCAAACTCGAGACCACCCTAAGTGTCCCTCATTCCTAAGTGGATAAAGTGTGTAACACACATGAATGCACACACCACCCAAGATCTACCAACCTGTTCTGGACAGTGCACAGAGCCACGCTCAAAAGGCAGTACCGAGGCCGGGTATAATGGTGGGTGTGGTGGTGCACACCTTCAATCCCAGCACTTGGAAGACAGAGGCAGGAGGATTTCTATGAGTTCAAGGGCAGGCTGCCTGACTACATGGCAAGTTTGAGGCCAACAAGGGATATGTAGTGAGACCTTTTGGGGGTTGGGGGGAGCCGCACTACGGTTATACTTCTGTAACGTTCTGGAAAATATAAACTTTTGACAGAGCGCTGATCAGTGATGGAGTGAAGGACTAGTTACCAGGGAAACTGAGTCACCTGGGGTCCAGGGCTCTGTGTGTTTACTGTGGTGGTAGTGATGTGACTATACAGAGCGATCAACGCTGAACGTGTTGGTCTTGCTCTAGGAAACTACACTCTAGAGACAGCCAAGAGCAAACACTCTCTGTTAGGAGACGCACAGGCTTCCTGGAAGGTCCCGAGCTAGAAAATGGCCAGGAAGATAACCTAGAGACTTTGGCCTTGTTTTGTGCTTTGGTTCTGTTTCCCAGACATATACACATCCTCTTCCAGAATCTAACAAGACATGTTTACAAGCACATCTGTAGCCGGGCATGGTGGCGCAAGCCTTTGATCCCGGTACTCCGGAAGCAGAGGCAGGTGGATCTCTGTGAGTTGGAGGCCAGCCTGGTCTACAGAGCGAGATCCAGGAAAGGCGCAAAACTAACACAGAGAAACCCTGTCTCGAAAAACGGAAAAAAAAAAAAAAAATCATTTTCTGGTTGGGCGTCACACAATACGAGGAACTCTATTGAAGGGTCGCAGCGTTAGGACAGTTGAGAGCTACTGCTCTAGACACAGAAGCAGAGTCGGTGGTTGTAGCCTGCGAACTTTCCAAATGGTTTTTGCACTCGCTATAGCAAGGTGTTAAGGCTCAGAACAAATAGACCATCACACATACGAAGATATCTGACAGTAACAGGGTGACAGTGTGAAGTAACAATAGCAAATGCTACTGGGTCAGCCACTATGCACTTGGGGGAAAAGTGGACTGGGGATGGGCCACACTAATTACAACATAAATTCCAGAAGAAGCCTATGTCCCGGAGAAGTAAGAACATATGTCCACGGGCTGGAGAGCTGGCTCAGGACTCCATAAAACCAGGCACAGTGGAGCACAGCTGGGAGGTGGAGGCAGTGGAGGGGATACAGTCAGAAGGTTCGAGATCATCCCAGGCTACGCAGTGAGTTCCAGGCCAGCCCGGGATACACAGGGACTGTCTCACATAAAAACAGCCTTCGGTGGCACTCTCAGAGCCTGTGACCTTTCTTCACGGTCCCCACCTAGAAAAGCATGCACACGCACACACGGTCATGCTGGTGTGAAGCTGGAAACCTCACAGTCTGGAGAAGGCAGTGTGAACAAGTGGGCCCATGAGCAGCTGCAGGGGAATGGAGCCTGTGGCAGAGTGAAGAGACCTCCCGGAAGAGTGACTGCAAACAGGCACTGGATACACAGGAGGAGGGATTTAGACCAGGTGACCGGGAAAGGCACACCAAGGACTCAGCTGTGTAAAGACAGTATGGGAAATGGAAGGAAAAGCATCCCAGGCAGGGGATGCAACGAGACTACTCTTCGGGAACTACACTGTCAGCAGCAAAGAACCCACCAACATCTTCTGGACCAAAATATCACAGACAGATGCCCAGTGCTATGGGCTGAATGTTTGCTTCCCTCCAGAAAGTTCTTAGGCCGGAAGCCTAACCCCCGGTGTGATGGTGTAGGAGACTGGGCTTTAGAGGGTGTCACTTAGGGGGTGGAGCCCCGGTCATGGAATTAGTGGTCCATCACCTGAGCAAGCTGTGCCGTCTACGGACTAGGAAACATCCCCACTAGAACCCCTCAGTCTGCAGGTCCCTCCTCTTGGATTTCCATCCCACCCCTAACTGTGAGCCACATGCCTCTGCAGTTTGTGAGGCACCCAGATGCCAGGGCACCCTCACTCACCCCCTCGCTATGCTGCACCACGTTGCCGACGTTCTGCAGCGACTGGAAGTTTTGGGTGTTCACAGAGCCGAACTCCACAATTTCATCATCCACTTGCAGGCCCTAAAGACAGGAGAAAATTAGAAACCGTCAAAGAGGTGGAATGCGTTTCTGGTCATTTTTACTGCTCAGTATACAACTCAGTGGCAAGGTCAAAAGCTCATTTTCTACAAGGGAAGAATGGCCAACTCAGAGCAAAAAGTTCAAAGATTTCGACTCCTCATACACGAAAGGTCAGTGGGTCAGTGGACCACCTCATCCTGGAGGTTCCCTCTAGGGCAGACCTAGCAAATGGTGTCCAGATGTGCCCAACAGAAGCTTTGAGGACAGAGAAAAAAGCTGCCTTCTGGAGTTTCTGAGCAGGGTTCAAGGGCAAGAAGAAGCAGGCAAACGCAGGCCTACTTTTTTGGACAAGACAAGCATTTGCCCTCGAAGACCCTCAACAGCAGTCACGAGCACGAGGCCAGCGAACCAGCATGGCCCTTTTACTTCAGATCCCAAGATTATAGACATCCACTTACTCATCCTTTCACAAACACCCGCCACAGGCTGGCTGCATTAGGTGCTCGATGCTGCAGACCCAGCTGTGACCAGACTAGAGCTGACTACAGTCTGCAGTCTTGTGACTTATTTTGCTTTTTAAATTGTTTACAGCACTAGGAATCCAACCTTGGCAAGAGCTCTACCCAAGAGCTACATCCTCGGTCTTTCTTCACTTTGAATTTCAAACAGGATTCTGCTAAGTTGCCCAAACTTGTGACGGTCCTGCCTTAGCTGCCTGAGTAGCTGGGATTATGAACCCATACCCAGCAGTCTTGTGACTTTTTAAGTTCTATTATTATTATTATTATTATTATTATTATTATTATTATTAAATGAGTATGGGTGTTTTGCCTGCTTGTAAGTCTGTGTGCCACTTGTGTGCCAGGTGCCCATGGAGGCCAGAAGAGGGCATTGGATCCCCTGGAGCTAGAGCGACAGATGGTTGTGAACCTCCATGTGGGACTGGCAATCGAACCTGGTCCCTTGGAAGAACAGTCAGTGTTCGTAACCACTGAACCATCCCTCCAGGCCCCAGTCTTGGGGTTTAATGGCCATAAGATGACTTGTAGGATCTGGATTCGGAATCCAGTTCTGCTTCCCAGGAGCTATGCATCCTGGTTCAGGTAGCTTCACGTTTGTGTGGCTTCTCCTCATGGCTCAAATTGGGAGAAGAGCAGTACTACCCTGGAGGATGGCTGCAGTATTCCATGTAAACGCAAGCCCCCACACAAACTTCTACATGAACAGTCACAGAAGCATATTAACAGCCCCAACGCAGAAGTGATCCGAACATACCCTAACTGACACACAAAGCACATTACCACACAATGGGATATTATCTGAAGCCCACATACATGACTAAGCCCTGAATAAACCCTGAAAACAGGACTGAGTGAAAGAAAGCGAACACGGAGACTATCATGTGGCTGCCTTCCCATGAAATGTACAGAACAGGCAGATCTGTGCAGACAGACCGGCGGTTGCCAAGTCCCGAGGGGCTTGTCTGGACCACAGGGCTTCCTTTTAGGATCTGTGGAAATATTCGGAAGCTGGCTGCAGTGCTGGACGCACAGCTCTGACTACTCTGCATCCTGTGGAGAGTATGAAGTCCGTCTCAGTAACGCTGCTGAGATGTCTGCTCAGAATCTATCCAGAAAGACAGAATGCATCTCAAGCTCTTCTCATCCTTTTTTTCTTCAGTGTTCAGGGAAAAGGGTTCCGAGAAGAGTGTCTCCTTCTGCACTGTGTCCCACAACAGGTCTCTCCCTGAGTCCCGTGGACTGACCCTATGTACACCAAGCTCTGGCCAGCAAGTGTTAAAGGAATTCAGAGCCAGAGAACGAGAGGATGGGTTTGGCTTCTGGCGAGGATCCACAGCCCAGGGCTACCTAACTCACAGCATTCCTGGGAGTGGGTTTAGGGGAGCAGGCAGGATTACCGCAATACTGGCCGGGGAACCGGGGCTGATACTGTTCACTTTGGCGAAGGCCTGGGGAAGGACGGGACTGTTGGAGCCCAGACTGCGGCTCATGGCCTCTTCTCGGGCTTCAGCCATGTCCCGGGCCTGCTTCTCCTTGTCCCGAGCGTGTAGCTGGTGCAGGGCCTCCTCCACCTGCTTCATCACTGCCTTGTGATCGTTCTGTAGACCTGGGAAGAGAACGGCATGTCAGAGGCAAGGAAAAACAGCTCAGGATACGGGGCAGATGAGATGAGACACCCGGATTTGCTTACTGTGATGCTCTACCTTGTCAACTTCATGAGACTGAGAATCGTCCAAGATAAGCCTCTGGAGCTGTCTCTAAGGGCATGTCCAGAGAAGTTTAACTGAGGAAGGACAGTCCACCCTGAATGTGGACAGCACGTCCCACGAGACAGGGGCTCGGACAGAGGACCAGCATCCAACGCTCAGCCTCCTGATGCGGGCACATCATCCCTGGGTGCCTTCTCCACCAGGATGGACTACAGCCTCAGACTGGGACCAGAACAAACTCATCCTTTTAAGTTTTTATCAGCTACTTTGTCACAGCAACCAAAAGAGTAACAACGGATGAGTTTACCGAGTGCTTATTAGACACTAGACACAAAGCCAGAGCCCATGGACGCACAGGGACAGACAAACCCACGAACCAGACACAGGGCCGGCCTCACGAGCGAGCTGTCCAGTGAGGAAGGCGAGGACATCAAGCAGGCCCCTCAAAAGCAGCACAGCCCTGCTGAGACCTAGAAATCTGGTACGTCCAGCCGCAACCATGCCAGACCTCATGTACAAACAGCGACAATTGCAGGAGTGAGGTGGCCGGGCAGGATGCAGCATCTGCAATCCCAACACCTGGGGACAGAGGCAGGAGGATCAGGAGGCCAGTATAGGGTGCCTGACACCCCATCTCCAGGAAAACAAAACAAACAAAAAACAGTGAGGCAGAATGGCTGCTGGAAGGATTTCACGGGGGCTGGGGGTGTAGCTCTGTTGGTAAAGTGTTTGTGAGTGCCCATGAGACCCTGGGGTTCGAGCCCCAGCACTGCATAACCCAGGCATGGTGGGGCATGCCTGTAATCCCAGCACTCAGGAACTCAGGAGGTGGAAGCCGAAGGATCACAAGTTCAAGGCCATGCTCAGCTAAATATTGAGGTTAAGGCTAGCCTTGGGTACATACAAGCCTGTCTCAAATAAACAAACAAAACAATTCTTTTTCTCTTAAATTCTTTTTTTTACGATGTATTCATGTACTTTATGTCTATGGGTGCTTTGTCTGTATGTACATTTGCACATCAGAAGAGGGCATCACATCCCATGCGACCACAGTTACAGATGGTTACAACCTACCATGTGGGTGCTGGGGATTGAACTCTGGACCTCTGGAAGAGCACCTAGTACTCTTAACCACTGAGCCATCCCTTCAGCCCCTTCTCTTAAATTCTTGTACAAAAAAAAAAAAAAAAAAAAAAAGCCACAAGACCCTTGTAACTCACGTGTGGGGACGCTCAGTGGGGTCGGGCAACTACTACGGGCTCCTGCTTGACACACAAATCCAGTGCTGCCAAACCTTTGATTTTTCTAGAAAGGCTGAAAACTGAGGGCTTGGGGTGGCGGTGGCCTCTAATTTTTCAGTGCTAAAAGCGAACTCATAATATTGAATGAGGGGCTGGAGAGATGGACCAGCAGCTAAGAGTACCAGCTGCCCTTCCAAAGGACCCGGTCCAATCCCAGCACCCACACAGATGCTCATAACCTTCTGTAACTCTAGTCCCAGGGGATCTAACGCCCTCTTCTGGCCTTTGCAGGCACCTGGAACACACACCGTATGCAGGTAAAACACCTATGCACAAAAATTAAAATTAAAATTAAATGATGAACCACCATGCCAGGCCATCAGGTCCTGTCTGGAGGCCAGTCCTGCATGTAGCTGGCATTTAATATCCTTTTTAAACCTAAAAAATGATTCCCCTACTTCTCTGGATTCCACTCCTTATTTCTTTCTTTTTTTTTTTTTTTTTTTTTGGTTTTTCGAGACAGGGTTTCTCTGTGTAACTTTGCACCTTTTCCTGGAACTCACTCGGTAGCCCAGGCTGGCCTCGAACTCACAGAGATCCGCCTGGCTCTGCCTCCCAAGTGCTGGGATTAAAGGCGTGAGCCACCACCGCCCGGCTTCCACTCCTTATTTCAATCCACGTTACTCAAGTAATTCATCGGTAGTCTCAAAGACAGCCTGGTTCTGTCACTCCATTTGCCAACCCGCACCTGGCACCCATGGGCCACAGACTCTCCAACTGTGCCAGAGCTTTTGACTGGGGGCTGTTGGGTCCTCTCACCTGGTTTGACATTCCTGTCACTATGGAGCAAAGATGAGGCCCTCGGGTGTTACAGGACTCGGGTACTCAGCCCACAGAGGCAGAGGTCAGAGGTGAGAAAAAACAAAAACTAGACACCAGATCAGGAAGGTTTAAGCAAAGTCAATGTCATATGTGGTCACTATGACTAGAAAAGCCACCCGATTGGCAAAGCCCACGTGGAGCCCCAGAACCTCCAGGAATGTCTGCACAGTCCACATTCACCACACAGCCGAGGGGAGAGGAGGGATGACTTGGCTCCTAATACATTTCAATTCCACATCGGAATTCAAAACGTTTGGGTCGCCTGGGTAAATGCTTCTGCAGCAATTATTTCAAAACCAAATTTAGTTGTCATAAATGTACCCTGCTAACACTTGCTGCTTCCTGGAGGACACCATGGACAAAGCAGATGAGACCTCTCTGCATTATTTCCCCAATTTCAATGTAAGCCCAGGACCGTTCCTTAAGAAAAGTCCCTGTTTAAGAATACAATAAACTTGTGGGAATACTTTTTTCAAAAGAATGCTAATAAGGGGGAATTGTTCAACCATATTAACACATAATGAAGTCACTCCGATGATATAAAATTAACACAGAGAGAAAAATAGTGTACAAAGTCCAGAAATAGGCTACGCTTAACTGAAAACCTATGCTGGAATTGGCATGTAGCTTAGTGATACAGTAAGTACTCAAGCATGAGACTCTAGGTCCCATCCCCAGCACACACACACACACACACACACATGCTGATGCATTTCAAATTAATGGGAAAAGAATGGTGTTGAAACACGACATTAATCATTTGAATAAAAACCAGCATCCCTCAGACATCCCCAAGGTCCCGCTAATACTGTGGAAGTGAGTGGGCCACATCCCTGGGGGCTTAGGGGTTTAGAGTAAAACCTAGACTTGGCCTCACACCTGCCTGTCTTGGCATGGTTTTCCTGTTCTCAGCATCTCCTCAGCTGTTTTCATGCAAAGCTGGAACTTTTTAAGACCAGGATATGCAGGGTAAAGAGGATGCTCTGTCATCCCACTGTGGCTTTAAGGGACCTTACATCTTACTCTGCATCCTATTTTTGAGAAGCAGGCCTCATTACCAAAACACTCAGCAGAAGAAGCCAGAGGGGCGCATTCAATGGAAATCATTAAGTGCAAATGGTGGGTGATTAATCGCCCAGTGTAACTAGGATGGAGGGCTGGTTATCTACCAGTGCCAGGTAAAAGATGCTCACATCCTCACCCCGGAAGCTGGTGCTCACGTGACCTCATGAAACAAAGCAGAGTGTGCAGCTCAGGTGTAATTAAGGATCTTGAGAGGAGGGAGGAGCCTGGATTTTCTGGGAGGCCCTGATATCATCAAAGGGTCTTAACAAGTTAAAGGGGGAGGTGGGAGGACCAGGGAAAAAGAGGTGATAACAGAACCAAAGTCTAGAAAGATGGGATCACTACTTCTAAAGACAGCCGATGGCCAGGAGCCAGGAGACACAGGTGGCCTCAGGAAAGACAAAGAATACACCCTCCCCCCAGCCGAGGGGGAGCCAGGCCCTGCTGACACCTTGGTTTTGTCAGTGAGACCATCTGGACTTCTCACCTCAGAACAGTCAGAGATAACACAGTCTGCAGCGACATTGTCGCGGCAGAAGCACAAACCTACTGTCCTCTCCAGGCTCTGCTAGTTCCTTCACTGAAACAAACGAACACCCACAAGACTCACTTAGGACAGTGACAGGCCTGCAGCAGACAGGCCTGCCCAGCTTTCCCGGCAGGCAGTGGGGCCGTGAAAGGACAATGTTCACTGGCACCGCGAGCTGAGGGTAGGGTGCCAAGGCCTTTTCTCCTGTCACCTGCCTCCTGACTGGAACCCAGCCCGTGGGCCCTGAAGACAGACAGAGGCAGAGCCTGGTTTCTGCTGACCCTTGTACTGCACGCCTCAAGGGTCCCCGCTGAGCGCCAGTCCAGGGCTTTCCTGTTTGAATGGAGGCAGTCAGGTCACTACCCTGAGACCTGACTCTACTTCATAGATTTGATGGGTAAGCTGGTAAGCGGTACTGGTACAGGCTTCTACTGTTAATTCAGTAAAGTTCCCAAAATGAAACAAAGTTTTCGTTCCTTGCTTTTTACTTCCTTATACAGCCCAGACTGGCTCAAACGCCTGGTCATTATAGTTGGGCACCACCATGCCCAGCTGGAAAGCAAGGGTTTTGTTTTTTTTTGTATTTTTGAGTTTGTTTGGGTTTTTTGGTTTGTTTGTTTTTTTAGACAGGGTCTCTCTACAGGTGGTTGTCGTGGAACTCGCTCTGTAGACCAGGCTGGCCTCAAATTCACAGAGATGCATCCACCTGCTTCTGCCTCCCGAGTGCTGGGATTAAAGGCATGTGCCACCCCACCTGACTATCAAACAAAGTACTTCAAATAGAAAAAGAAACCCCTCACCATGGAACTCTTTAGTCTCCTCTAGTCCCTTGGCTGTCAGTCCCACAGAGGTGACAAGATATTCTGTCAAAGCAGAAAAGCTTTGTAATGCTCAACACTAATCATCCCCCTGTGTCTTCAGCATCCCCACCGCAGGCTAAGCCAGAGCCCCAGCGAGGGTCACTCACAGATGATGTTGTGCCTTGCTGTTCGGACCTGGTACAGGTCCACATCTGCCCGGGGATAGCCCTCGCAGTCCACCAGAGGTTCATTCATCCCGATTCCTTTTTGCTGGAAGAAAGACACGTGGTTAAAAAGATCTCACGGATAAGGACACCATGACGCAATTCCCTAGACCCTTGTCCTTCTAACTCACAGCAAAAGTGATAGTAAGGGCCACACAGTGATCTCTTTAGCACACACCAGGCTCTTTAACTGTGTCCTTACAGCTACCTTCCCCAGCCGGTACTAATGAAAACAATGAGGCCAGAAAGATGGGTCGGGGAATAAAGACGCCTGCCAGCAAGATTAAAGACCTGAGTTCAATTCCTGGGATCCACATAAAGGTAGACGAGGAACACAAATTCCACAAAGTTGTCCTCCGACCTCCATACACACTCTGGGCACCAACACACCCCCTCCCCACACTGTACACACATTAATAAAATGAAGTCTTAAAAAAAAAATGCGAGCAATGCATGAGATTAGTGCACACAAAGGTGTCAGGGCTGGACTGTAGCTCAGTGGTAGAGCACTTAATTAGTATATGCAAGACCATGAATTTGATTCTCTGCAGCATTAAAAAAACTTTAATACTAGGGATATAGGATGCAGCTCAGTTGGTACAGTGCTTGCCTAGTGTGCATTAAACCTTGGACTCCATCCCCAGCACGGCATTAGCCAGGTGTGGTGGTGAATGATGTGGAGGCAGGAGGATCAGAAGTTCGAGGTCATCCTTGGTTACACAGTAAGTTCAATAACAGCCTGGGATACATGAGATCTTGTCTCCAAAACCAATTAATTACAGTAACAACACATCACTCAAAGAGCCTTCAGAGGTTCCCCCTCAGTCCCATCCCTGACCTGACCCCTCCAACCCCTCCTTCCCAGCTGACACCTGGCTGAAGCCTTGAAGCTGGGGGAGTAAACTCCAAAGACAGCCAGCTGTGGCCAGGTTTTGACTCTTCAAAAAAAAAAAAGATGTAAGAGGCCTACCAAGATTCTTTTCATCACTCACTGGATGGTACTGGCTGCCTCCAGGGAAAGAGACTAAGTGGCTGGGAATTAGGGAAAGGGGAGAGCTTTTGCATTTGATATCCATTAGCAGGTTCTGAATCTGAACTTTGGGAATTTAGTCCCTGTTCAAAACAATACACTCATTTTAACACTTTATCTTTAGCCTATGTTTACCCAGGCTGTTCTCAATTCCCTGGAATTAACTAAGTCTCGTGCCTCAGCCTCCTGAGTCAATGGAACGTACCTCTGCTCTAGGGCCTGTTTTATCAAGTGTTTACCTGAAGCAGACTCTCACACTGCAGCTCAGTTTGAATTCATACTCACAGCAATCCTCCTGCTTCCAGCCTACCAAGTACTGGGATTACAGGCCTAAACCACCACACCTGAAGTTTTTTCTGATGCTTCCCTACATAAATCAGGGGACAATGCATGAAAGCAATGGAATGTTTGGTACTGGGGTGGGCAGGAGCTGCCCAGCGGCCTAGACTTTGATCTCAATCCCAATTCTGCCATACACAAGCTGACAACAATCTAAGACACATTCCAAACCTCAGTGCCCTTGGCCGCACAATGGGAACACAACACACACCTACTGAAAGACAAATACATAGACTTGAATAAACACTTTGTAGAGAGCCAGACACAGAATGGTGGGCTGAAGAGTGGCCCCCAGATATGTCCACTTCCTACTCCCCAGAACCTCTAACTGTGACTTTGTGAGGAAGGATGGGATCAAGTCAAGGATCTCAAGGTAAGCTGAGAGAGGAGGACTGTGCCAGTTCTCTTCAGTTCTCCAGTAGTCAAGGAGAACACTCCCATTTGGGGCTAGTCGTGACAACGAGCTTAGGTTCCAGGCTAATCTGGGACCCTCCATTTAAAACAGTGGAAATGCAGCAGAATTCATACACAGATAACGGAGCCACTCAAAGTATACGATTCAGTGGCTTGTAATATGTCCAAGAGTTAATCACCCATCACCACAATCAGTTTTAGTACATTTGCATCAACACCCCCTAAGAAAAAAAACCTTTGAAAGCCCACTCAACAGTCCCAGCATTCAGGAGGTTGAGGTAGGAGCGTATGGAAATCAAAACCAGACTGACTGCATCCCAAGACCTTGTCTCAAAAGAGAAAGACATTTTTTTCTTAAAGACACAGGAGGGGGCATGCAGAGAGAGCCTGACCAACCTACCCAGGACCCATGAGTAAACACTCGCAGCCTTCCACTCCCCAAACCTTTGGCAGTCATTGAACAACTGGACAGGGCCACCTATCCTGGAGGTGCTCCGAAACGCTGAGAAAATGCCTGAGTGTCAGGATCAACATCGGGAGAAAAGGTTTATTTGGGTTCACGGTTTTGAAGTTTCAGTACAGAACTGGACAGACAGATTGGTTGTATGTATGTATGTGTGCAGGTATGTTATGTATGTTTGTATGTATGTATGTATGCAGGTATGTATGTATGTTTGTATGTATGTATGTATGCAGGTTTGTATGTATGTATGTATGTATGTATGTATGTATGTATGCAGGTATGTATGTATTTTTGGAGACTTTGTCTTTAGCTTTGTAGAGAGGCAGAACATCCACATGGAAGCATATGGTAGAGGAAGCCACTTCCATCATGATCCTGGGAGCAAGAAAAAAAAAAAAAAGGAAAGGCCTGTGGCTCCACTACCTCTGCACTCCTCCAATCACTTATAGTAACTACCCCAGCAAGGACATACCTCCAGTGACCTATAGTAACTACCCCAGCAAGAGCACACCTCCAGTGACCAACAGGAACTACCCCAGCAAGGGCACACCTCCAGTGACCTATAGTAACTACCCCAGCAAGGGCATATACCTCCAATGACCAACAGGAACTACCCCAGCCAGGGCATATACTTCCAGTGACCTATAGCAACTACCCCAGCAAGGGCACACCTCCCTGCTCCATCTCTTAAAGATTCCACCATGAGCCGGGCGGTGGTGGCGCATGCCTTTAATCCCAGCACTCGGGAGGCAGAGCCAGGCGGATCTCTGTGAGTTTGAGGCCAGCCTGGGCTACCAAGTGAGTTCCAGGAAAGGCGCAAATCTACACAGAGAAACCCTGTCTCGAAAAAAAAACAAAAAACAAACAAACAAACAAAAAAAAAGATTCCACCATGGCCCAAGACCATCACCCTGAAACTTCTAGCTTTCAGGTCTTCAGGGGAGACTTTAGAGACTCATATTAGAACAGGACATTTCATACACATGACCATGAAACACCAGGTACACTGACACACAATTACAATGCTAACATTTGGCAGGCCAAGAAAACAAAAACAAAAACAAGCTAGGTATAATGGTGTTCATCTATAATCTCAGCACTCAGGAGGCTGAAGCGGAAGGATTGCCAAGAGTTCAAGGCTAGCCTGGGCTATATAGTAAGTACAGGGAGCTAGCCAGAAGTTGTAGCAAGATAAGAGAGAGACAGAGAACGCATACAATACATGGTGTGTTGTAACTTCCTTATCACAATGTTTTCAAGGCTTATTTACATTATAGAATGAATTACTACTAATTATAATATGATTAATTCACTATTCCTTTTTTTTTTTTTTTTTTTTGGTTTTTCGAGACAGGGTTTCTCTGTGTAGATTTGCGTCTTTCCTGGAACTCACTTGGTAGTCCAGGCTGGCCTCGAACTCACAGAGATCTGCCTGCCTCTGCCTCCCAAGTGCTGGGATTAAAGGCGTGTACCACGACCGCCCGGCTCACTATTCCTTTTATTATCCAATAAAATTCACTATTCCTTTTATTATTTCAAATAATATCCCACTGTATGGTTAGACTATATTCTATCTGTTACCTGAAGAATATTTGTGTTGTTTCTACTTCTTGGATATTTTAAACAATGTGTACAAATTTAGGGATGAATATGTATTTGCTATCGTAATTATCACATGGGAGGAATGGATTTTCTGGGTTATGTAACTGTTTAATTTTTTTTTTTTTTTTTTGAGAAACTGCTAAACAGTTTTGGACAGCAGTTAAGTTACACCATCTTACAGTTGTATGAAGTTTCCAATTTCCCTGTATTCTCCCTAAGATATTACCTACATTTTCATTATACCCTTCCTAGTGAGTATAAAGTAGTATCTCACTATGATGTTAATTACCATTCCCTAACAGCTATGACTGTTCAGCATGTTTAGTTTTAAGACTTATTTTGTGTACGTGTTTTGCCTCCATGTATATATGCGAACCATGTGCATGAAGTGCCCACAATAGTTGGAAGAGGCATCTGTGTAGATCAGACTGGCCCTGAACATGGGGTAATCTCCCTGCCTCTGCCTCCTAAGTGCTGAGATTGCAAGTATACATCACCACACCTGGTTAAATGGTAAATAGGAGGCCAATACCAAAAGAATAACAATACGCGAGATGTTTAATTCTACTTGACCAACCCTGAGGTCTGAACCCCACTTGTGACTTTAAGCAAGTGACTTCTTTCATTCACTCATACACACACACACACACACACACACGTTTTTAAAAAGAGATTTGTGTTTGTTAATGTGTCTGTTTAAATGTATCCACAAGGATATGGAGTTACAGGTGTTTGAGATTCATGTGGATTGTTATACAGTAGGTGCTGGATCCGAACTCCAGGCCTCCTGATTGTACAGCCAGTGCTTAACCACTGAGCTGTCTCTCCAGCCCCTGCCTTGGCCTCTTTCAGCTTCAGGGGCACAGACCAGCTTGACAGGGCAGCTGTGACAGTTTCCTGACACAGCACACATACAAGCCAGCACCTGGTAAAATGGTACCTGGTATGTGGCACTGTCGTGGAATACTAGTTTAAGATGTGTTTACATTTCTTTATGCTGTGGAGTATTTGTTTAATGATGCAAAGATGTGCTGCGTTCTTTTATGTTGCATTTGTTTAACTCTGTGGAGCTGTGTTACTGTGCCTGTCTAAAACACCTGATGGTCTAATAAAGAGCTGAACAGCCAATAGCAAGGCAGGAGAGAGGATAGGCAGGGCTGGCAGACAGAATAAACAGGAGAAATCTGGGAGGAGGAAGACAGAGCAAGAGGAGGAGGAGGAGGACATCAGGGGCCAGCTACATAGCAAGCCACAGAGTAAGAGTAAGATTTACAGAAGTAAGAGCATGGGAAAAGCCCAGAGGCAAAAGGTAGATAGGATAATTTCAGAAAAATTGACAAGAAACAAGCCAAGCTAAGGCTGGGCATTTATAATTAAGAATAAGCCTCCGTGTGTGATTTATTTGGGAGATGGGTGGCGCCCCCCCCCCAAAAAAAAAGAGTAAAAACAACCAACAACAGACTTGGCGGTTTAAAAAAAAAAAAGTCTGCTTTGGAGGCAGACAGATGACAGAATCTGACCCACCAGTGCCACTTCTTAATTTGGCAAGCATTTGCTCCACTCTGGGCCTCAGTTTCCCCCTTTTACAGTAAGGATAATGTCCTTTACCTGTCACTTAAAACAGTCTTTAGCAGCGCAGCTGGGAGTTTTCTTGAAATGCAGTGTCTGTTCCCCACCCCAATGAGAATCTGCATCTTATTTTATTTTTAGACAGAGTCTAATATAGCCCAGGCTGGCCTCGAGCTAACTACGTAGCCAAGAATAATCCTGAACTCCAGATCTTCCTGCCTCCACCTTCCAAGTGCCCGGGATTACAAGTGAGGGTGCCTCTCCTGCCTACACCCTGCATTTTAATTCTCACCGATGACGTTTATTAAGTCCTAATGAAAAGCGGGGTGGCAAGGGACGCCAAACCCGGTAACGCTGCCTACAGAGGGTGACCGTGGTGATGACCACTATGCCTCAGCAAATATTCTATCTTTGTGACCAAGGCAGCTTAACTAACGCTTCAGGCCTGTCACTCCTGCACTTGGAAAGCTGAAGCAAGATCGCGAGTTCGAGGCCAGCTTGGGCTGCATTTAAAAAAACTAAAACCCACAAAGTTAATGCGTCAAAAAATGAAGATAAATCCCACGTCAAGGGGTTGTAGCGAATGGAAAGCGCTTAGTTAGTGCTTGGCAGGAACCCCTGGGCCTCGCATCCGCAGGCCTCCCGGTCCGCTCCGCCCGGAGCCCCGGCCACACTCACGCTCTCCAGGACGTCGTAATTAGCTTTAATCTGCGCCTCGATCTCCTCCTTGCGTCGCATCAGCTCCTGGATGTCGCTGACCGCGGCCGCACGGGCCTCGGAGGACTCTGCCCTGTGCCGGGCTTCCTCACCAGACATCGCGGAGCACAACCTGCAGCGCCGGACGCCGGGTTTCCCGGTTACGGACGCCGGCAGAGACGGCGGCTACGGGTCCCTCCGAGGGCCAAAATACCCCGCCGACGCGGGCGCACCGGGGAACAGCACGGGGTGTAGCTTCAAAGCAGGGTTAGGTCACCGGAAGCCCCAGCTAGGTAGACCACGTGGTTTTCCGATGACTAGGCGTCTCTTGTTCTCTCTCTATATCTCTCCTTCTGTCTCCTTCCTTCCTTCCTTCCTTCCTTCCTTCCTTTCTTGTCTTTTCTTTTCCTTCCTTTCTCTTTCCTTCCTTTCTTTCGTTTTTTTTCGAGACATGGATTCTCTGTAGCCCTGGCTATCCTGGAACTCACTCTGTAGACCAGGCTGGCCTCGAACTCAGAGATTCCCCCTACCTCTGCCTCCCGAGTGCTAGGAGCCACCATGTCCGGTTCACACTTTTATTTTTCATTCACTCAGCCTCTCCTAGGCATCAGCTGTATGAATGTGAGAGGATTCTGTCCTGCTGTCCAATTCAGTTCTTCACATCTACGAAGCCCTGGAGCATTTAAAAAAAAAGGCTTTTAAGCGTTTTGGGTTTTTCAGATAAGGTCACCTGTATTTCAGGTTAACCTCAAACTCATATAGATGAAGATGATTTTGGAACCTTTTTCAAATTTTTTTAGAATATTCTACAATTTCATACCTGTATACAGTAATGTGCCCTGGTCACATCCACCATCAACAGCCCTTCCCATCCCACCAGGGTTCCACCTCCCACAACACTTCCTCTTCACACCTTCAAGCCTTCATTTTTTTTTTTTTTTTTTTTTTTTAAATAACCTACTGAGTCCAATGGCCCGTAGTTGTAATTTTTCTTTGGGTCCCCAACCAGCTCCCCCCCCCCAAAAAAAAAACAGAGACGTTTATTAATTATGAATGCTTCGCCTTAGCTTAGGCTTGTCTCGCTAGCTCTTACAACTTAACCTGTTTCCATTCATCTGCATTTTGCCTCGGGGCTTTTTACCTTTCATTCTGTATGTTGTAGGTGGAGTTTTCCTGTCCTGGGAGATGCTTCCAAATTACCACGCAGAGACTTATATTAATTTGAAATGCTCGGCCAATAGCTCAGGCTTATTACTAACTAGCTCTTATATTTTAAGTTAACCCATATTCCTTATTTATGCTCTGCCACATGGTGGTACCTTTACTAGCATGGCATGTTCATCTCCTGTTCCCTCTGCATCTGGATAGCGACTCCTGACTCCTCCCTTCCTCACCCCATCATTCTCATTTTGGCTCTCCTGCCTAACTTTATCCCGTTCAGCTATTGGCCAGTCTGATCTTGCCTCTTCTCCCTCCACAGGCAGGGATTACAGACATATACCACCAGGCATGGTTTATGTAATACTGGGGAGTCAAACCCAGGGTTTCGTGGATGCTAGGGAGCACTCTATCACCTGAGCTGTATCCCCAGCCACATTTGGGTTTCTTATCCCTCATGGCACAATCACTACAAACCTAATTCAAAGCTGGACTATTGCCACTGACTGTAGCCTCTGTGAGCTTAAATAATTTCACCCTCTGACCTCTTACCTCATCGTGTGACACTAACAGCAATATGTCTCTTAAGGGTGTCCAAATTCTTACTGAATTTCACTTCTGCCATATGGTGCTGGAGTGGCGAAGAATAAGAAGCCGTGTCAAGGCCTCTATAAATGTAGGTAAAAACAGAAATGGGGTGGTAGTGGAGAGTTGGGTCAGAGGTTAAGAGCACTTATGGCTCTGCAGAGGGCCTGGGAATAGTTCCTAGCACTCACATGGAAGCTCACTACTGTCTGTCACTCTAGTTCCCAGTGATCCAATGCCCTGGTCTGGGCTCCGTGACCATCAGGCACATACATGGTACACATACACGTATGCAGGCAAAACCCTTGCACACGTTCTTAGTCAGGGCTACTATTGCTGTGATAAAACAACATGACCAAAGCATAGATAGATAGATAGATAGATAGATAGATAGATAGATAGATAGATAGAAGATAGATAATTGATAGACAGAAGATAGGTAGATAGATAGATAGATAGATAGATAGATAGATAGATAGATAGATAGATAGAACAAAAAGCAGTTGCATACTTTGGGGTCTGGAGAGAAGGCTCAGCAGTTAACGCTGGCTGCTCTTCCATAGGACCCAGCTTTGTATCCCAGCACCCACAGGGTGGCTCACAAACCTTCTATAACTCCAGTACCAGAGGATCTGACTCCCTCTTCTGCCCCCCAAGGCCACCAAGCACACATGTGGTATTACATACATACACGGAGGCAAAATACTGGTATACATAAAAGTAAATAAAATTCCTCTTTTCAAGTAGCAACTTTAAAAGATGCTATTTGGTGGCCAGGTGGTGGTGGTATTCATCTTTATTCACAGCACTTGAGAGGCATAGGTAGGCAGCTAGATCTCTATAAGTTCGAGGCAAGTCTGGTCTACAGAGTGAGTTCCAGGACAGCCAAGGCTAAACAGAGAAACCCTGTCTTGAAAAACAAAACATGAATAAATAAATAAAGAAACAAACAAACAAACAAGAGATGCTTTTGGAGCCAAGTAAGGTGATACATATATGTTATATATAATTATATTATATGCTATATTATTACATATAATATATATTATATATTGCTATATAGTGTATATGTCACAGTATGTCAATGTGATATATTGTTACAATTACATAAGACAATTTCCTTACTGAAAGGCAATAAATGCCCTAGTATTGAAGGGATCATGATTTCTGCAACCACCTTGCAAGTGGTGTGGAGTTTTAAAAGCTACAGGGTGGTATGAGGAAGCAAATGTAACAATATGTAAGTCAGGAGAAAGGTATGTGGATGTCTATGGAAACTGTCTGGCAAGTCTTCTGAGCTTTGAAATGTATCCAAAGAACAAGGTCAAGGAGAAGAGTCCCACCAGAGCTGCCTAAAACCAAGGCTGTTGTTTAAGTGACTGTGTTAGGCTGTTACATCGGTGTGGTTGTGATCAAGAAACCTGTTAATGTCCCATCCCTTCTGGGTAGCTCTCAAACCCATCATAGCCTTCATTTCTAGTCCTGTCTGCAATCCCCCCTCATCTTCCCTGATTGCAGCCTATTGGCTGACTTCTATTCATTCCCTGCCGCAGCCTGAGTAACCTTTCTAAAGGGCATCGTTGTCATGTGCTGCTTAAAAGCTCTCAAGGACTTTCTAGTGCTCTTCTTGTGGCCTTTCTGGCCTTTCTGGTCTCTGTTTACCTTCAGACTCTCAACCTCCCTCCTTCCTCCTGATACTCACACTACATGGATTCTAGTGCTACCGAGCATCTAGCAGTCTCTAGCATTCAGGGTCTTAATGCCTGCTCATCCCTTTCTCAGAACAGCATCTCAGGCCCAGATGATCCCTCTCCTCCCAGACTCTCTGTGCCCAGATCCCAACGCTTGGCTGTTCTCTGCCCTGTCCGCTTGGTGCGGTATGTAAATGTTTGCCCCAAATGTACATGTTTGGCCCGGATTCTCAGAAACTGTGGACAGAGCCTTGTTTACATTTAGATGTTCGTTGGGATAGCAGCATATGAGAGGTGGAGGGACCAATCTTTGTTCCTTCACCAGGCTGTTGGGGATACAGCCTGCAGTGGCCACACACAGCCCAACAAAACTTGTGTCTTAGGACGCTGCCAGGATCTGGAAGAGCCTGAATTGCTTGTCTCCTCTATGCAACATGTCTTTATCATGTTCCCTCAGAACCAGAGAGGCCAGGAGATAGGGAACCGGAGACAGAGCCAGCGACAGAGACCCACCCTATCGGGATCTGTGGGTCAGAAGTGGCAGTCTGGTGTTATTTCTGTCTTTCACCTCAGCCCTGGTCCAAGAGTCCATCTTCTCTTTTTTTGGACTTTCTTTCTTTCTTTCTCTCTCTCTCTCTCTCTCTCTCTTTCTTTCTTTTTTCTCCCTTTCTTCCTTTTTTTATTTGTTTTTTGTTTTTCAAGACAGGTTCTCTGTATAGCCCTTCCTGTCCTAGAACTCCCTCTAAAGACCAGAGATCCACCTGCCTCTGGCTCCCGAGTGCTGGGATTAAAGGTGAGCTCCACCACCAACTGGATTATCTGAGCTTCTTAACAATAAAAAAGTGAGATTTCAAGAGCCCAAAGGGTGGCAGATTTGTGCCAGTTGGTGCCCAAAGAGTTTTAAGAAATTAGAATAAATAAATAAATAAATTTAAAAAAAAAAAAAAGCCGGGCGGTGGTGGTGCACGCCTTTAATCCCAGCACTCGGGAGGCAGAGCCAGGCGGATCTCTGTGAGTTCGAGGCCAGCCTGGGCTACCAAGTGAGTTCCAGGAGAGGCGCAAAGCTACACAGAGAAACCCTGTCTCGAAAACCCCCCCCCCCAAAAAAAAAAAAAGGGACTAAGGAGAAGACTCAGTGAGTAAAGTTCTTGACACACGAGTCTGAGGGCCTGAGCTTGGAGCCCAGGGCCCACGAAGAGCCAAGTGTGGAACATGTACTCATAACCTCAGTGCTGGGAAGACAGAGGCCTGTAGAGCCCCTGAACTTGGTGTCCCGCCAGTCTAACAAAAATCGATGTCCCCCACGCTCGGCGAGGAGATCCTGTCTCAAACAAATATGGTGGAGAGTGATGGAGAAAGACAATGGGCATTGACCTTTGGCCTACACAGACACACAGACACTCAGACACACACACACACACACACACACACACACACACACACACACACACACGAAAAATGGAGAGAAAAGACATGAAAAGAGCCAGGAATGGTTCCTCCTATAATCTCAGGACTTTGGAAGTAGAGGCAGGAGGGCTAGGTGCTTAAGGTAATCCTTGACTACACAGTGAGTATGGGACCAGCCTGGGCTACATGAGTATCTAGAGTATCTATCTCAAAAAACA
Source organism: Peromyscus eremicus (assembly GCF_949786415.1). NCBI lineage: Eukaryota > Metazoa > Chordata > Mammalia > Rodentia > Cricetidae > Peromyscus > Peromyscus eremicus. The sequence continues at coordinate 13,278,777 of NC_081438.1, read as the reverse complement.
AAGAAGTATATATAAAAAATATATCAAGAAAAGTATAAAGTCTCTCTCTCTCTCTCTCTATATATATATATATATATATATATATATATATATATATATATATGGATATATTTTTAAAAGACTTTAGACAAGGTCAAAATGTCTTTCATTGTTTATGGATAAAGAATGATAAAAGGCCGGGCGGTGGTGACGCACGCCTTTAATCCCAGCACTCGGGAGGCAGAGCCAGGCGGATCTCTGTGAGTTCGAGGCCAGCCTGGGCTACCAAGTGAGTCCCAGGAAAGGCGCAAAGCTACACAGAGAAACCCTGTCTCGAAAAACCAAAAAAAAAAAAAAAAAAAAAAAAAGAATGATAAAAGATTACCAGTTTTTCAAACTTCCTTTTTCCCGTTTGTTACTCTTAATTATATATATTTCTTTCATCTCCTAAGTTAACTCTTATTTCTGTTATAAACAAACTTCATCTCTCAAAAAAAGAATATCAATTCCTCTGTCATGACAGTTTGTCCAGAACAGACACATGTACAGCCACACGCACCAGAGACCGTGAAGGAGGAAGGGAGGGGAGAGGCCCACATTTCCAAGCTGGTTAAGCAGGTATGTTCAGTTTGGGACAATTCAGGGTCACATGCTGATATGCGCTTTTCCATGTCTAGTCAAACTTCAATAGAAAACACTATCCTGTTTCCCAGTATTTAAAAATGTGCAGGCTGGGCACGATGCCTTTAATCCCAGCACTCTGAAGGCAGAGGCAGGAGGATCTCTGTGAGTTCAAGGCCAGCCTGGTCTATAGAGTGAGTTTCCAGACAGCCAGGGCTACATAGTGAGACCCTGTCTCTAAATAAATAAAGTAAGAGCTTCAGTGGCATCCGGTATACTCACAGTGTAGTGCAACCACCACCTCTCTCTAATTCCAGAACATTTCTTCCCATCATCCCTGAAGGAGACACTGTACTCCTGGATAAGCTCCTCTCCTTAACACTTGGCCTAGGCTTCAGCGAACTGAGTCAGTGGATTTGTCTATCCTAGATAGTTTTTTGTTTTAAAATGGAGTGCATTAGCTACTTGTCTTATTGACACGGCACCATTCCTGACAGAAGCAGCGAAGCTGTAATCCACGCTGTCTGCCGTCAAGAAGCAGAGGGTGATGAACGCCGCCGCTCAACTTGCCTTCTCAGCCCGAGGAATGGTGCTGCCCACCTTCAGGGTAGGTCTTCCCACCTCAGCTAACGGAATCTAGGTAATCCCTCGAAGATACACCAGAGGCCAGTATAGTCTAGACAATTCCCCACAGGCATGCCTGAGGCTTGTCTCCTAGGTGACTGTAGACCCTGTCTTATTGACAGCAGTATTGACGACTCCATGGCATTTTGCCAACACTGCAACTTGTTTTAGCTTAGACAAGAGTTTATGCGGCCCAGGGTGGCCTTGAACTCAAGATACTTCTTCCCCAAGCTTTGCAAATTTCTGGGATTACGGGCAACTGCTACCGTACCTGGATACAATAATAACTTTTTATCAACAGAGCTCCCAGGACCATTCGGATCCCTAACCTCTCTTTGATCTCTGGAGCCAACCTTGGTCCATGTCCCCACAGTCTCGATCTGTTATCGTCTTTGTTGGCAGCATGTGGGGAGCAGCTAATGCTTCACAGCCCCAAATGGCTCTGCCCTCTATGTCACCCACGTGGCTCCTAAGGCATTGGAGTTCAAGTGCAGGTTTACTGGCCTTCACACCCCTCTCTGTATAAAAAGCCCAAGGCAACAAGACCGTCAGAAAGAGGAGAAAATAGTAGAGGGTGTACTGGTTTTATGTCAACTCGACACAGGCTAGAGTCATCAGGGAAGAAGGACCTCGTTAGAGACAAAGCCTCTAAGCTTTAAGCTCTAAGCCATAAGATCCAGCTGTAGGACATTTTCATAAATTAATGATTGATGGGGGAGGGCCCAGCCCATGGTGGGTGGTGCCACCCCAGGGCTGGTGGTCCTGGGTTCTATAAGAAAGCAGGCTGAGCAAGCCATGAGGAGCAAGCCAGTCAGCAGCCCTCCTCCATGGCCTCTGCATCAGCTCCTGCCTCCAGGATCCTGCCCTGTTGGAGTTCCGGCCCTCACTGCCTTCAAAGATGCAGTGTTGCCAAGTGTAAGCCCAATAAACCCTCCCCTCCCCAAGCTGCTTTGGTCATGTGGTTTCGTCACAGCAACGGAACCCCTAACTAGGACAGAGGGTGAGGAGAGATGAGGCCCATCTCTCCCCGTTGGTATAAACCTCTCGGCTGCTGTGAGCCTCTGTTTCCTCATCTGTCAAACGCTCTAAGACCTACCTGGGGACAGGTATATAACTCAGTTGGTGGAGGTGCTTGCTGCCTTTGTGCATGAAGTCCCGAGTTCGGTCTCCGGCACAGAATAAACTGGGCATGATTGGCACAACCTGTAACCCTGACACTTGACGGGTGGGAGAGGGGAACATCAGAAGTCCCGGGCTAGTCTCAGCTACATAGTGAGTCTGAGGCCAGCCTGGGCTACACGTGCTCCTGTCTCAGAATGATAATCCAAGGCTATGAGGCTGAATGTAAATCATTAGACACTCTTATCACTCCTGGCCCTGTAGGTGACAGGGACTTCTAACAGCTCTCTTTAAATAGTCAAAAAGGTTAAGGGAGGTTATGTGGTGTTTTAAAGTTAACTCAGCAAATCAGAGACCAACAGTGAACTCCCCCATCGCCCTTGACAGAGTCAAGAGTCAGCATTCCAAATGGAACCATACGAGTTTTTTTTGTTTTTTTGTTTTCAAGCCTGGGGACACTGGATGGCAGGCAGGGACACGGGTTTAGCCTGGAGGGGATCAATGTTTGGCCCTGAGTAACTTCACCCTCAGCTTACGCAAGCCGTGGAGCTGCTGATGTCAGAGTAGTTTGGTTCACGTGGAGAGAAGCTTCCTTTGATGTGCCCCAGGCTGGATCAGCTTCTCAGCCAGTTTTCCTACACCTGGTCCCTAGGCACAGAGCTCCTCATCCCTGAAACCAAAGCAGAGAGACAACCGATATTGCCTCCTCGGAGTTCGCTGTTGATTCCTAAGCGAGTTTGTGCATCGATTTCTCAGGTCTTCTCACTTCAACTACTTGAATCCCCACAACTGTTCAAAGAGAGGGAGTTTAATGCTACGTTGGAGTGAATCCCACCATGGCCCTGAACAAAATGGAAAGTCAGCATTTCAAATGGAACCATAGGAGACTGTTGTGAGCCTGGGGACCTTGGAGGTCGAGGACAAGAGGGCAAGAGGGGCCCAGCAAGGTGGCTCAGTGGGCTGAGGTACTGTCGACAGGCTGTTCAATCCCCGAGCCCACAGGATGGAAGGAAGGAAGCCAGTCCTATGGGCTGTCTTCTGACATCGTCCGTGTGTGCACTGTGACACACGCATGCACACGCACACATGCACACACACACTGTAAAGAATAGAGATTGAGCCGGGCAGTGGTGGCGCACGCCTTTGATCCCAGCACTCGGGAGGCAGAGGCAGGCGGATCTCTGTGAGTTCGAGGCCAGCCTGGTCTACAGAGCGAGCTCCACTTGGTATGATTGTCATTATGCCTTCTGTACCTGCGTGTCCTTGCACACATCCTTCCCCATCCCAAGTCCAGTGAGTGACTTCCCCCTGGCAGCTGGAAATGGGCCAGAGCGAGTGATTACTACCCAGAAATCAGCGTCACAAACCGAGGCTGGGTCACCATCTTCTTCGTTGTTTAGGCAAGAGTTAGCAAGGGATGTCAGCGGTTCAAATCTGGACCGCTATTTTTGTTTTGTAGTTTTGGATTCGTGTGCTTTTTCATTTTTGTTTGGCTTTTTCTCTTTGAATCAGGAGCTTGCTTTCAAGCCCGGGCTAGTCTTGAATCTGTGATGTTTCTGGCTCAGCACCACCAGCACCTTGACATTCTGAAGATGGGAACTAGTTTCGTTGAGAGGGCTGGAATGCCCCCACTGAGTGTGGCGTGGATCTGAGTCCTGGCTCAGAGTGTTATTTTGGTTTTGTTTTTAACTTTTTAAAAACTATGGTGTAAGCCAGGCAGCGGTGGCACACGCCTTTAATCCCAGTACTCGGGAGGCAGAACCAGGCAGATCTCTGTGAGTTCTAGGCCAGCCTGGGCTACAAAGCGAGATCCAGCACAGGCACCAAAACTACACAGAGAAACCCTACGGTGTGTGTGTGTGTGTCTGTGTGTGCGCGTGCATTCAAACACCACGGCATGCATGTGGAGACCATGTAGGTCTTCAGGCTTGACAAAAAGCACCTCTACCTGCTGAACCATGTTGCCGTCCCCTTCCCTCCCCCCCCCCCCCCCCGAGATCTTTTGTCTATTTGGAATGGGATCTCACTAGGCCATCCAGACTCCCCTGTAGCCTCCTTAAGCCAGCTTTCTGAGTAACTACCATAGGGACAAACTGCCACATATGACTGGACTCAGCATTTTCTAACGACCATGGACAGGTCATTTGAGCATGTGCTGCTCTTCCAGAGGACACAAGGGGCACAGTGTTCAGCCGTGGCAGGCACACCAAGCAAGGAGAGCTGGGAGGTTGTGCGAGCCTGGTATAGGAAGGAAGGGGACGATAGTGAGCTGGGTCTCCCATTCCAGAGGCGGAGACACAGCTTGAAGTGCAAGTTAGTTTTAGGGATCCACACTGGTGAAATTAAATGGGTGTGTCGGGGAGACTGGATAGAGAAGTCAATGGTAGAGATTCAAAGGGGCCTTAGACATTTCTCCCCAGCTCTGGGAACAGACTTACCTACCGTACTGGGGTGAGTGACGTGACCCAAGTTTATTGCCCCACCGCTCAATACCCACATGTGAGCTGCTCTGGGAAGAAAGGGACCTGGAACAGTCTACAGGTTGAGGTAGACCTGATAGGAAATGACAGCTGGCTTATCTCTCCACAGAGGGGCAGGAAATCCTTCCCTGAGGAAGAGTGAGAGCCCTGTCTATCCCAAGGTGTGCCGTCCGCTCGCTTTGAGAACACTAAGTTGGAAACGCGGCGTGGCCTGGCAGTAAACATCGGCGATCCAGGCACTGCAGGGGAGTGGCAGGTGGATTGGAAGTTCAAGGTCCTCTACCACTACATGACAAGTTCAAGGGCAGCCTGCGATCTATAAAACCCTCTCTCAGCCGGGCGGTGGTGGCGCACGTCTTTAATCCCAGCACTCGGGAGGCAGAGCCAGGCGGATCTCTGTGAGTTCGAGGCCAGCCTGGGCTACCAAGTGAGTTCCAGGAAAGGCGCAAAGCTACACAGAGAAACCCTGTCTCGAAAAACCAAAAAAAAAAAACCAAAAAAAAAAAAAAAAAAACCCTCTCTCAAAAACGAAACAAAACACTCTTAACTTGGGCCAGGAAGTTTACAACTGCAGCTCCAGGCCCCTGCTGTGATAGGACCATAAGCTTTTGAGGCTAGCCTGTGGTACATAGTGACCCCTTGGGTGAAAAACAAAACAAAACAAAAACTAGAAACCTGGAAACTTAAGTTTGATCCCCAGAACCTATGATGGAAGGCCAACCTCTGAAAGTTGTCCTCTGACCTCCACACACACACTGTGGCCCATGTGTGCACATGTCCCAACCCCCCCCCACACACACAGAGTAAAACATTTTTAGATGGGGGTGGGGGGCAGGGCGGTGACTGAGTAAAGCGCTTTCGGAACAAGCGTGAGGACCAGACTTCAGATCTCTAAAACCCACACAAAGCCAGATTCAGGGGCTGGACGTGGTATCGCCCTGAGGAAAAATATATTTTTTAAAAAAAAATTATTTATTTATTTGTATTTTATGTGTGTTGGTGTTTTGCCTGAATGTATGTCTGTGTGAGGGTGTCAGATCCTCTGAAACAGGAGTTAGACAGTTGTGAGCTGCCATGTGGTTGCTGGGAATTGAACCTGGGTCCTCTGGAAGAGCAGCCAGTGCTCTTAACCGCTGAGCCATCTCTCCAGCCCCGGAGGAAAAATATCTTATAAAATCTTATTAACATGAACTTCCAGGCCAAGTGCTGTGGGAGGCAGAGGCTGGTGGATCTCTGTGAGTTCCAGGACGGCCAGACCTGTGTAGAGAGACCATACCTCAAATAAATAAATAATAAAGCCAGATCTAGTCGCACGCATCTATAATCCCAACTCTCCTACCAGAAATTCCAAGGTGGAAACAGAATGCCTGGAAGTTCATGGTCCAGCTAGCCTGGTGTATACAGTGGCTTACAGGAGACCCTGTCTCAATCAAGGCAGAGGGGAGAAAGGACACCAGAGCTCTTCCCTAACCTCCATACACATGCCATGGCATGAGTGTACCCCCAAAAATGTACACACACATCGTTTTTTTTTAATACAGAAAAAAATAAGTAAAAATGCTAATGATATTAACGCTAACACGTGAATATTAACAAAACCTGATAAATTCTGTTGGTTTTATCATTATGTGCCAGCAAACTTAAGCAAGCAACGTTGTTAATAAGATTTTATAAGATATTTTTCCTCAGGGCTGGAGGGATGGCTCAGTGCTTAAGAACACTTGCTGATCTTTCGGAGGACCAGAGCTGTTCCCAGCATTCACGTCAGGTGACAAAACTGCCTTTAACTCCAGTTCCTGAAGATCTGAAGCCTTCTTTCAGCCTCCAAGAGTGCCACACACAAGCACACACACACACACACACACACACACATACATACATAAATAATCTGAGTGGTTGTGGTACATGCCTTTAATCCTAGTGCTCAGGAGGCAGAGGCAGGTAGATCTCCAAGTTTGAGGCCAGCCTAGTCTACAGAGCTAGTTCCAGGACAGCTAGGTCTGTTACACAGAGAAACCCTGTCTTGAAAACAAAACAAAATTTTTAAAAAATAAATAAAATAAATCTAAAGGAAAAAAAAATTTGTCCTTGTTAAGTGAAGACTCCCTTGCCAACCCTAGGAAGATGAAGAAACACTTCATGATGTTGCTGTTCTCCTTGTGTTTGTCAGGGCTGTGTTGGGAATACCAGAAACCCTGCTCAAACTCCAGCCAATGGGAGGACACTGGGTTCAGGGAGAAGCAGACATGGAGCAAGATCCTAAGACCCTGGAACTCTTCCAGCCCCTCCTCGAAACTCTGCTTTCTATGTGTGGATCTTCCCTTTTGGATTTGCTCACCAGAGCACCATTTGATATGCACAGCGGACCCAGAATTCAGACAGCAACAGGCTTCCTCCAGCTCAGGGCAAATCCTCATCCATCCTCGATCCAGTCACAAGGATTCCCATAGGCCGGTTCTATCCCACGTGACCCACCATAGGCCAGAGCGGGTAAAGGGGCAATTTTACAAAGGAAGAGTGAGAAACTGTTTCAGAAACGGGCTGCAGGGCCGTGGATGATACAGCCAGGAGATTCCTTAGTGTCTCCAGCCACGCAGAGGAAAACCTTCAAGCCCGCTGGATTTCAGGGCTCCCTGCCTTAAAAGTTAGGGATACTGAGACTTAGAGAGAGGCTGAGAACAGCTCATGGTGACGGTCCCCAGTGCCTAGAGCCCCTGTATTCCATGTCACCAATGGCTCCAGAGAGCCTCTGGACTCTCTAGGTGTTCAATGATGCCTGGAGACACAGTTGCCTATCACCCCAAAGATCAGGCTAAAGCACTATGCTTCAAAAGATAAAAAGCAGTTCCACCCCAATGGCCCTGCCCAGCTGTGCCAGCACTGATAACGGATGAGATGAGTACCCTGGCACATGTCACCTTCTCTGTCTCCAGCTGTGACCTTAGCCCTTGCTTGGGAGGGCTATATGGCCGTCTGGGGAGAAAGACATTCTACATATGGTATCGCACCTCTGAGGCCTCACTATTTCTGTCTGCCACCACCTCCCTTTTGTTCCGTAAAATTTTATTTATTTATTTTTTTATTTTTTGGTGTTTTCGAGACAGGGTTTCTCTGTGTGGTTTTGGTGCCTGTCCTGGATCTCGCTCTGTAGACCAGGCTGGCCTCGAACTCAGAGATTCGCCTGTGCTGGGATTAAAGGCGTGCGCCACCACCGCCCGGCCAACCATGGGAAGTCTTATAAAGGAAAATATTCCATTTTGGGGTTGGCTTACAGTTCAGAGGTTCGGAGGGTGTCAGGTCCCCAGGAACTGGAATGAGAGACAGTTATGAGCTGAAAAGTAGATAGTAGGAACCAAACCCGGGTCCTCTGCAAGAGTAGCCCGCGCTCTTAACCGCTGAGCCATCTCTCCAGTCCCAATCTCTTTGTACTTAAAAACAACAACAAAACCAGTCTGCACACAACCAACCTAGAAAAACCACCAAATACATTACACTGAATGAAAAAGATTTATAAGCCTACATACTATGCTATTTATCCACATGCTATTCTGGAAAGGGCAAGAGTAGATGGTCCATTGCATGCTCATTAATTCATTCCTTCTCTCTCTCTCTCTCTCTCTCTCTCTCTCTCTCTCTCTCTCTCTCTCCCTCCCTCCCTCCCTGCTCCCTATCTTCCTCTCCCTTCCACTCTCTTCCTTTCTTACTGGTACCAGGGGTGGAGCCCATTCTCTACCACTGAGCTGCACCCCCAGCTTCATACGGTATAAACCAAACTGTTTGGGCACAGTCCACCACTTTTGTCATTTCTGAGGAAGAAGGGAACTTTCCTGGAGCTCAGGATCCTGAAGACCAGCCGAGGCCCCCCTTCTATCCTAGGACTGCTGTGGAAGCTCTTTCTGTACTCTGGGGTGTAATGCAGAATGAATCATAGAAGCCTGTCTGTCTGTCTGTCTGTCTGGTTGGTTGGTTGTTTTGAGAAAGAGTTTTCATGTAGCCTAGGCTAGCCTTGAACTCCCACTTCTATCCCTAAGTACTAAGATAGATGGCATGAGCCACACCACCACCTTTAAAAGCCTATTAATATAAAAGCTGTGTGATGGTGGAGCACACCTTTAGTCCCAGCACTTGAGAGGCAGAGGCAGGTGGATCTCTGTGAATTCAAAGCCAGCCTGGTCTACAGAGCTAGTTCCAGGACAGCCAAAACTACACAAAGAAACCCTGTCTTGCTGGGCGGCAGTGGCGCATGCCTTTAATCCCAGCACTGGGGAGGCAGAACGAGGTGGACCTCTGTGAGTTCAAGGCCAGCCTGGTCTAGCAAGATCCAGGACAGGCACTCAAACTACACAGAAAAACCCTGTCTCGAAACACCCCCCCCAAAAAAAAAACCAAACAAACAAACAAAAAAAAAAAAAAAGAAAGAACAAAAGAAAGAAGCCTTGTCTCAATATATATATATAGTTTCTTGGACAATGCTTCTGAAATCTGTCCCTTAGCACAGGGTGGCTTCAAGAGCAGCAATGGTCACATCCAACCACCACTAATCTGATATCCAACAGAGCCCAGCTAGATAGCATGAGAGAGGGACAAGGAGGGTCGAGAGGCTAAGACCTGAGAGTTCCCTCCCTAGGCTCTGCCCAAAGATGGACGAGCACCTGGTAGCATATCTAGAATGTGACTGAGAGCCATGGCGTTTCTGGAAGTCAAAGCCGGAGGGGAGGGGAAGTACAGGTACCGCCTGTGCCCAGCTGAGCCAGACACCTGCCACTCCAGCCTCCTGAACCCCAAGGCTGCTCATGACGTGCTTGCCGGATTCAGGAAAGGCTGGCTTTATGCCTAGGATAGAAGCCAGGCCAGGTTCCAGCAGCAGGGGGTTGAGTTGGTCACAGCAAACAAAGGACAAGATGTTCCTGCTGGCCAGGGCAGCGTCGTAGTGGATGGCCTTCTCCCCAAGTGGAACCTGGTCTGGGTGAGGGGAGGAGAGAGTCACCCAGGACAGGTAGGAATAAGGGAGCGAGACCACCTACACCTACCCTGCCTCCATAACTGCCCCCAAATACAGAGGCTTAACAATGGAAAAATGATATCTGGAGGGGTAGATAGGATTCAACTTCAGAATCAAATAGGCTAGGATTTGGTTCTCTGTTCCCACCAGCTCAGCAACCTCTGAGATGTGTTTACTCCATTTCCACATCTCTGTGTGTGTGTGTGTCTGTGTGTGTCTGTGTGTGTCTGTCTGTCTGTCTGTGTCTGTGTGTGTGGTATGATGGTGTGTAATGAGCGTGTACATGTGGTGGTCAGAGGACAATCACGGGTGTTGTTCCTCAGGGACTGGTCACCCTGTTCCTGCTTTTGGAGTTGGAGTCTCTGATTGTCCTGGAACTGGTCATGTTGATTGACTAGGCTGGTTGCCCAGGGAGCCCTAGGGTTTCTCCTGTCTCCAGCTTCCCAGTGCTGAGCTTAGAAGGGTACACAGCCGGGCGGTGGTGGTGCACGCCTTTAATCCCAGCACTTGGGAGGCAGAGGCAGGCGGATCTCTGTGAGTTCGAGGCCAGCCTGGTCTACAGAGCGAGATCCAGGAAAAGGCGCAAAGCTACACAGAGAAACCCCGTCTCGAAAAAAACCAAAAAAATAAAAAATAAAAATAAAAATAAAAATAAAGTAGAGCCATACCACACTCCAGGTCCCATTCCAAAGTCTACATGTCATCCCATCGATTTCCTCCCATATTATCTATCACCACACACCCACACACCCCAAACCCTTTTCTGCAACAACGATCTCATTGTATACCCCTGGCTCGGCTGGCCAAGCACTCACTATGTAGACCAGGCTGGATTTGAACTGTGGGAATCCTCGTGCCTGACCTGGAGAACTCGAATTGTAGACACGTGTCCCCACACCTGGCTATTGTTCCCATTTTACAGATAAAGAAACGGAGGCTCCCAGGCCCTGGTGACTTTCCACGATGCAAACCCCCTACACCCATGCCTCTAATGACCACAGAACACAGCCCTCTGCCCTCAATAGAATCCATGTGTTTGCTTGGCAAACCGGGTTTCAACCAAGCCCCAACAGCCTGGCTGATTCCCCCTGAATCAGATATCCCCTGCACTAAGCTGGCCTTGCTTTTGCAGCTTTCCATCTTGATGGCAAAGATCACAGTCCTACCCTGGGTCCTAGAGAGAACGTGCCCTTGGCTTCTCGCCCTGGCTATGCTCTACGGGCCAGTGGACCACAGCCCTCTGAGGATGGCACCGCTGCCCTGTCCCTGTGAAGCCAGAACTGACTCAGAGGTTCCCAAGCCTAGGCACTCTCAGGGTGAACTCAGCTCCCCACCCCCGGGAAGGCCAGGCCAGGGGCGGGCCCTGCCTTTGCCCCATGGTAAATACACTGTCCAAAACCTCCCCAGGCCAGGGGCGGGCCCTGCCTTTGCCGGGTGGTAAATACACTGTCCAGCACCTCCCCAGGCTTCTCGTCCCAGTCATTCTGACCACGAGAACTGTGACCACTATCAACCATGGTAAGTCAGTCTGGTCCATGGGAGTAGCCACGAGTGCTGACCCATGGTGACTCCTGAAGTGTCAAAACCTCACGTTGTGTTTTTCCTTTCCTCCCTAGACATCCTACACCAACAAGGGACCTAAGGTAAGCTGGCGGAGAAATGTGGGGCCCTTGGGCTGGGAGGGGAACAAGGTTTGTCAAAGAGGAAGAATGCCAGAGGGTGTGATGTCCACCCGCACGCTCAAGTTCATCCCCATCCCCTCCCACTGACTCAATGTCGGCTTCCTGAGGAGCTCCCTTCCTAAATGCCTGCCAGTCTCTAAAACCTGTTCAAATTCTGTCTGCAGTCTACCTTACACCCATGCTGTTCCCACACCAGCTTATTTCCTTCTCTGAACCCTAGGCAGGCCTCCTGTGGGGGGTTCCCAGTTCTAAACCCTCCAGGAGCTCCGATCCTCTAGCAAGAAATGTCTTTGGGGGCTAGACAAAGATGGAGGTGGTGGGTGGCAGTCTCCTAGGTTTGGGGGTCGGGGCGGGAGAGCGGTGGCAAGGGAACCCTGCATCCGGAGAGTCAACCTCCTCCCTCTTCCCTCCCGTAGCCTGAGAGAGGCCGGTTCCTCCATTTCCACTCCGTGACCTTCTGGGTTGGCAACGCCAAGCAGGTAGAAACGCTGGAGGGGGCAGAGGACAGGCCGGAAGGCCTCCTTAAGGGGGCCTGGCCCCAGCTGGAAATGGGATTGGCTACTGCGAGGGGAGGATCCGGGCCAGGCTAGGACTGGCACTTTGGATCCTCATTACACAATCAGGGCCACAGACCCCAGCAGGGACCTTTCAAAGGGAGGTGGGGGGGGACGGGGGTAGCCTTTCTTCCTAGGAGGGTCCACAAATGAGGAACGAGAGGGCAGACAGAGGACTGGGGCTCCCTTCTAGGGATCTCCGGGGTGGTCCCCACACCCCTCTGAGCCCCTTGCCACTCTATCATCCAGGCTGCCTCCTTCTACTGCAACAAGATGGGCTTCGAACCGCTGGCCTACAAGGGCCTGGAGACGGGCTCCCGGGAGGTGGTCAGCCACGTCATCAAGCAAGGCAAAGTGAGTAAACGCCGAGGTGCTTTAGTGTCGGGGGCTCCAGTGTGGTCCTGCGTGGGGGACGCTGTCATTTCAGGACACACCCCCAGCCGGTCCCAAGATGCATGGCAAAGCTGCCCCTGACTTTCGGCCCAGGCAATGGCATCTTCCTGGTTTCACGCCCTTCTCAAACTGGTCTAGCACTGGGTCCACAGAGGCTCTAGAAACCCAGGATGTCAGAGAAGGGTGTTTAAGGGGTCTCTGGTCCGTGGGATCCTTACAGGCACGGACCACTGAGGACCCAGTGCATGGCTACGACAGGGGAAATCTCCCATCTCTGAGGACCAGTGGGGGAAACTGAGGCAAAAAAAGGAGCTGGAACACATGCTCCAGGGATCCCGTATGGTGGAACCTTGTGTCCCACCAGGAGCGCCATAGGGAAGTGGGAGGGCACACACTTCACCCTCTCCTGGCCACCAATTCCACCCCCTTGTCCACTTTTTTAGATTGTGTTTGTTCTCTCTTCTGCTCTCAACCCCTGGAATAAAGGTGAGGGGCATCACAGGGGCTGGCAGCGTGGCTCTGACAGTTGGCTCAGAGCATGGGTGGGGGTAAGGGTGAGGCTGGGGCCGGGATAGGGGCTAGGAACTCCACTGCCTGTGTTTCTCCTGCTGGCCACAGAGATGGGCGACCACTTGGTGAAGCATGGTGACGGGGTGAAGGATATCGCGTTCGAGGTGGAAGACTGTGAGCACATTGTGCAGGTGAGAAGCACCTGGGCGGACAGAGCAAGCCTCTGCCACTTGGACCCCACCCGTCAGGCTGGATGCTAGTGGGACCAGCAGTGACACGCACCCCATCCTTTCCTGTGTGCCTGCTCTCTGTGTCTCTTGTCCACATCTACAAAATGGGGATGATCATAGCCTCGCTGAAAGGTTGGAAAGAAAATGGATTGAAAGCCAGGCGGTGGTGGCACATGCCTTTAATCCCAGCACTCGGGAGGCAGAGCCAGGCGGATCTCTGTGAGTTCAAGACCAGCCTGGGCTACAGAGTGAGTTCCAGGACAGCCAGAGCTGTAACACAGAGAAACCCTGTCTCGAAACAACAACAATAATAACTACAAAGAATTGAAATGATCATGTCTGGAGCATGGAGTTCTTAAGAGGCAGTCTAGAGCCAGCCTGGTGATACACTCCCTGAGCCTCAGAGGGGAGATAGAAGTTCGAAGTTATCCTCAGCTACATAGAGAGGTTGAGGCTAGCCTAAGCTACATGACACTCTCCTTGAAAAAGTTTCCTTGTTTGTGGGTTGGGCTCAGTGGTAGAGCACTTGCCGAGTAAGCATCCCTAATAAGGCACCGAACGAAAAAAAAAATGGGAGCTTAGAGGTTCAGTGAGCAGCTGTGTGACTTTGAACTCGTGACTTAATTTCTCTGTCCTTGTTTCCTCGGCTACAGAATGGAGGTGGCAATACCACCTCTGTATAATGTTACAGTCAGAACTGGAGAGGTTAACCCCTAGAATAGTGTCTGGCCTGTGATATGAGCATATCATGCAGCCCATGAGCTCCTTCTGCTAAGAAAATGTGCGAGCCCGGGTGTTCAGAGCGCTGGGCACAGGGTCTCTCTGACACACTAAGTGCTCAGTTAACGGCAGTTCATGGTTTGCTATGTGACCACTCCTCTTTTAGGAGGGGAAACTGAGGACTGGAGAGAGGGCTGGTCCAAAGAGTCAGTTGGCAGCGGCAGGGCAGACAAGCGCGCTCGCCTGTTTTGCCTCCAATCAGCACAACCCCGAGCTTGGACCTGTTTCTCTACCTGCCAGCTGGGCGTGAGGCATGGTTCCAGAGGATCCAGCTGGAAGCAGCTGGCTAGGTGTCCTGCTTACGTCAGGACCACGCAGAAGCCCACAGCGGGAGCAAGGCAAGATGTCTCTGCGAGGCTCCAGCCCTTACCGTTCTCCCAACTTGGTCCCCCATACAGAAAGCCCGGGAACGGGGAGCCAAAATTGTGAGGGAGCCCTGGGTGGAGCAAGACAAGTTTGGGAAGGTGAAGTTCGCGGTGCTACAGACGGTGAGTGAACTCTGATGCTCCATTCCCACTGTTGTTGGGACCCACCGGGACACCAGGACACTCCCTCCCAACTTACCCATTCATTATACCATCCTATCCTCCTGCCTCAGAGTACAGCCTTCCTCTAGACTGACCTCTGGTAATGCTTGGCCAATGTTCAGAGGCTGCTGGGAGCCACCAGACATCCTCCCCAGTGAGAAGCGACAGCTTGGGGGGGGTGTCTAAGCTTCAGCAGAGGTGGGGGCTTTAAACAAGAGGGGAGCTGTGGCGTCTGAGGAAGCCATACCCCACCCTAGCAGGGCATCTCTGAGCAAACCTCCCCCTCTGGGGCATGGCTGAAATGAGCAAGAACTGGAGTGGGGACCCCGCCCCGCCCTCCCCCCCCCCCCGTCATACCGAGCCTCCTCCCATCTGTCTCTTGGGCTACGACCCCTCCTATGTCTGGAAAGCACCTAGGGGGTCAATGTCCAGCCTACGGTCCCCTCTCCACAAGGATGGCGAGCCTGTGACGCACTCCTGTTACCGGGAGACTGAGGCAGCCACGAGTCCCGCTTCCTCAAAGTCATATTCAAGATGGCTAAAATTGATGAGGAAGCCCTGTGATCTCAGCATCTGGGAGGCTGAGGCAGGAGGATGACCAATCCCAGGCGCTTAGGCTCACATCCAGCCTGAGCAACTCAAAATCTGAGAAGTGAAAGGGGGGCTGAGGGGGATGAGGAGACAGCGGCGCTGTGGGGAAAGGGTCCGCTGTGTAAACAGGAGGACCTGGGTTCAGATCTCTAGCACCTATATACAAAGCCAGGCACAGTGGGGGCTGGGGATGTAGCTCGGTGGTAGAGCACTTGCCTAGCATATGTAAGGACCCAGGTTCAATCCCCAGCACTGGGGGTAGGGGTGAGGAAAGGCAGGCACAGCCAATACGCACCCTGTCACGACAGCCTTTGGGGTGAGGGGCAGACACAGGGAAATCCCTGGAACTTGGTGACCAGTAAGCCTAGACTCAATCTCAAACATAAAGCCATGAAGAAGGAAACTGAATCCCCATGTCATAGTTTCTGGACCTACAGGCAGGCTGACGAAGACACTACCCAACATGGCAGGTAGCCATGCATTCCAGGAAGGATCGCCCACGGAGTCAGGGGCAGATTCATGGTGGAACTCAGGAGTTCGGCTGGTGCCTTGAAAACACCGGGACCTTGATAGGGTTGGGAGGGTAGGGGCTTCTCCCTGACTCCAGCCGCTTCCCACCCCCAGTATGGAGACACCACACACACCCTGGTGGAGAAGATCAATTACACTGGCCGTTTCTTACCCGGATTCGAGGCCCCAACGCACAAGGACACCCTGCTTTCAAAACTGTGAGTGCCCTTCGCCGGGGGAGTGGTAGAAAGCTAGGTCCCCTCCCCACTCTGTGGAGTGGGCTTCTCTGGGAGGTTGGAACATCTGGAGGCATCTGCCGAGGAACTTTTGAAGGTGGGACAGGCACCGAGCAGTGGCATAGAAGAGGAAGGCCTGGACCGCTCCCCCACCCCGCACCCCTGCGCACCAGACTGTCCGCGTTCACATGCCAGCTCTATCACTTCCTAGTCAGCCGCTTAACCTCATGCAAGAATTCTATTTCATGTCTATGTTTCTTCCTCATAAGATGGGGATGGGGAGAGCTGGGCAGTGTTGGCGCACACCTTTAATCCCAGCACTCAGGGAGGCAGAGGCAGGCGGATCTCTGTGAGTTTGAGGCCAGCCTGGTCTACAGAGCGAGATCCAGGACAGGCACCAAAACTACACAGAGAAACACTGTCTCGAAAAAATAAATAAATAAAATAAAATAGGGGCTGGAGAGATGGCTCAGTGGTTAAGAGCACCGACTGCTCTTCCAGAGGTCCTGAGTTCAATTCCCAGCAACCACATGGTGGCTGACAACCACTGGTGCCCTCTTCTGGCCTGCAAGGACACATTGCAGGCAGAATACTGTATACATAATAAATGAAATAAATCTTTAAAAAAAAAAATAAATAAAATAAAATAAAATAAAATGGAGATGTTAACAGCTGTTGAGTTAATTGTGCCTAATACACAGCAGGGATGGCCACCCAAATGTGGGCTACTAGTGTTGTTGAAGGGTTTGTGGCAATGGAGAGGTTTGGGGGGGAGGGGCTAGTCTTTTCATCTTCCAACCCCTTCCCTCTTCTAGGCCCAGCTGCAACCTCCAGGTGATCGACCATATTGTAGGCAACCAACCTGACCAGGAAATGCTGTCTGCCTCAGAGTGGTGAGTCCCTGGCCTACCCCTCTCTGTGACAGGAGACAAGCCCCCTCGCCAAATCTACTTATTTAATATTTTTATTTTTTACATGCGCTTCATGCGTGGGGACACACACGTCCCACGGCACAGAGAGGCCAGAGAACAATGGGCGAGAGCTGACTCTCTGCTTCCGTCACCCAGGTCCCACGGGTGGAGCCCATCAGACCTGGTGGCGCAAACGCCTTTATCCACTGAGTGCTCTCAGCAGCCCCCACCTCCCCAGTTCTTTAACGGAAGTGGAAATAGGGTACAAGGTAGTGGAAGGCTGAGCTAAGGTTACAGATTCACTGTGAAACGCTCACCTTCATCAAGGAGTGTCGCTACCGACCTGAGCCTGTTTATATATTTGTTTGTTTGCTTGTTTTTTTGGTTTTTCGAGATAGGGTTTCTCTGTGTAGCTTTGCGCCTTTCCTGGATCTCGCTCTGTAGACCAGGCTGGCCTCGAACTCACAGAGATCCGCCTGCCTCTGCCTCCTGAGTGCTGGGATTAAAGGCATGTGCCACCACTGCCCAGCTGTGATGTCACTTTTTGTAGAGACTGCTTAATGGACATACGTTCCACGGTGGAAATAAAAAGACAGCAAGGGGGTCTGGGCAGGCACTCAAGGGGTATGTCTCCTGGCCACTCTGCAGGTACCTGAAAAATCTGCAGTTCCACCGTTTCTGGTCCGTGGATGACACTCAGGTGCACACGGAATACAGCTCTCTGCGCTCCATCGTGGTGGCCAACTACGAGGAGTCTATCAAGATGCCCATTAATGAGCCAGCTCCGGGCAAGAAGAAGTCCCAGATTCAGGTAGGAGAGAACAGGGAGGGAGGTGTGAGGGCTCCTACGGGGCACAGGACTGAGTGACGGGACAAACAGCTGTGGTCTCCTCCCCTTTTCCCCTCCCCTAGGAATATGTGGACTATAATGGGGGTGCTGGGGTGCAGCACATCGCTCTCAAGACAGAAGACATCATCACAACGGTTAGAACCCTGTTCCTGGGCCACGTGCCCTCTCTATCCACTGCTGGGACAATCTCTGCCAAGTAGAGTAGGAGGGGGTGGTGGCAGTCCCTCTGGAGGGATGACAGGGCTTTCCTTCCAGATCATGTAACTCACAAAGTTTCCATCCCCCACCCCCACCCCCAACACACACACACACACACACACACACACACACACACACACACACACTAGAATGGAACAGTTCATTCTGCAGAAAAATCCAGTCCCAAGTATAAGGAAGCCTCCTGGGCTCTAATCCCAGCCCTACTGGTACTTTGCTATGTGCCCCAGGGGATTCAGTGCGCTCTCTGGGCCTCAGTGTGCCTCACTCTAAAAATAAGACTATTAGACTATAAGACCACTTATGTCCTTTTAGCCAAATTAAACAGGCTTTGCCTATGGATGCAGCCTTTGAGAAGGCCAGGTCCTGTCTAGCCATAAGCAGCACCCCTCCATGGCCTCTGCATCAGCTCCTGCCTCTAGGTTCCTGCCCTGCCTGAATTCCCGTCTTGGCTTCCTTCAGTGATGAACTGTGATGTGGAAGTGTAAGCCGAATAAACCCTTTCCTCCCCAAGTTGCTTTGGTCATGGTGTTCCGTCACAGCAATGGAGACCCTGAGTAGGACAGCCTCCTTGATTACCCTATTTAGATGGGCCGTGCCTTATCTTCCACCCTCTCTCACTTCCCAGCTTTTTTTCCCACAGCTCTTACACCGACCAGTTGTCCATCCTTTGGGCCAGGACTGAACTCAGGCAGGGCAGGAACCTGGAGGCAGGAGCTGATGCAGAGGCCATGGAGGGGTGCCGCTTACTGACTTGCTCCCCTGTGGTTTTCTCAGCCTGCTTTCTTATAGAACCCAGGGGATAGCACCACCCACCATGGGCCGGGCCCTCCCCCATCAATCACTAATTAGGAAAATGTCCTACAGGCTTGCCTACAGCCTGATCTTGTGGAAGGCATTTTCTCAGCTGAGGTTCCCTCTTCTCTGATGACTCCAGTCTATGTCAAGTTGACGTAAAACTAGCCAGGACAGAGGGCCACGTGGAGGAGGGGGCATTTGAGAAGTGATGTCTACAGAATTGGGGAGAGTACTCCAGACAGGAAGGACCACCAAGACAAAGATGAGAAGCAGCGAGGAGAAGTGTGTGGCTAGGACAGAATGAGGGAGGGAGACAGGAAGACGTGGATGGGGGGCAGGTGGTAGAGGCCATGGATGGGACCTTGAATTGTGACTCTGACATGGGGCATCATCGTGGGTTCAGATGAAGTGACATGCTTGGTTTCTATCTACCTAAATCATCCAGCTGCGGTGCTGAGACAGATACAGATATCTTCTGCCTCAGTTTCCCTAGCAACGCATAGAGAGGCAGGCACAGAGTGCATATTCTGTGAGAGCAATCACTGCTATCCTGTGGAGCTCAGACGTAGGGAGGGAGTCACATGGCATCCTGACAGAGGAGCTTGGACGGGGACCCTGCCGCCTCCCGCCCTGTCAGCTCCCCCTGGCCATGGTAGTTGAGCCTAGACAAACAGGCTGACCTGGACCCTGCTCCGTGACAGATCCGCCACTTGAGGGAGCGAGGCATGGAGTTCTTGGCCGTCCCATCTTCCTACTACAAGCTGCTGCGGGAGAATCTCAAGACAGCCAAGATCCAGGTGAAGGAGAGCATGGACGTGCTGGAGGTGAGGCCTGGCCCATGCTTAGCTGGGAGAACATGAACCCTGAGTCCCCTGGGCCACACACACAATGAAAACCCAGACCAGATCCCGCCCAGCATGGGAGTTACGGACTGGGGTGAGGGAATGAGGGTGTCAGGGACAAGCGAGGGAGTTGGCATCATGCAGAAAGTGAAAACAGACCACTTGAGGCTGCTTCGCAGAGAATAGCCGGGAAAGGCCTCTCTGAATTGGCGACTTTAACTGAAATCTATCTATATGAGAAGGTTCTGGCCACGTGAAGGGCTGGGCAAAGAGCAGTCTTGGCAGAGAGAGTAATACACACAAAGGTCCTGGAGCAGGCGCTGTCTCCAAGTGTGTGAGGGACAGAAAGAAGGCTACGTTTGAATTGGGATGGAGGCCACGCAAGTTAGTAGGGGACAGTTCTAATGTCTATTTGTGATTTGGGGTTTTTCTCTTCTTTGGCTAGAAACTATTGGGAGGTTTTGTCATTTTGCCTTTATTTTTTTTGTTGTGTTTGTTTGTTTGTTTGTTTGTTTTTTCTGTGTAGCCCTGGCTGTCCTGGAACTTGCTCTGTAGACCAGGCTGGCCTCAAACTCACAGAGATCCGCCTGCCTCTGCCTCCCTAGTGATAGGATTAAAGGCGTGCACCACCACTGCCCAGCTTGTTTTTTTTTTTTTTTTTCTTTCCGAGACAGGGTTTCTCTGTGTAACTTTGCGCCTTTCCTGGGACTCACTTGGTAGTCCAGGCTGGCCTCGAACTCACAGAGATCCGCCTGGCTCTGCCTCCCGAGTGCTGGGATTAAAGGCGTGCGCCACCACCGCCCGGCCCTTGTTTTTATTTTTATAACTTTAAAATTTTTCATTCCTCCCCCCCCCCCCCCCCCCCGTGTGTGTGTATGTGTGTGTTATATACATGTATGTGCATACTTGCCTGTATGAGCCATACATGTGGAGGCCTGAGTTTGATGTTGGAAACCATCCTTATCACTCTTCTACCTTATTCACTGAGGCAGGGTCTCTCAATCAAACCCAGAGCTTACTGATGTGACTAGTCTGCTGTCTTTTCTTTCTTTCTTTTTTTTAAGATTTTTTGGGGGGTTGGGGGTGGGGTTGTTGTTGTTTGTTTTTGTTTTGTTTCCTGAGACAGGGCCTCTCTGTATAACAGCTCTGGCTGTCCTGGAACTTGCTCTGTAGACCAGGCATGTGCCACCAACTTGGGGGCTGGAGAGATGGCTCAGAGGTTAAGAGCATTATCAGCTCTTCCCGAGGTCCTGAGTTCGATTCCCACCAACTGCATGGTGGCTCACAGCCATCTATAATGAGATCTGATGTCCTCTTTTTGGGTACAAGTGTACATCCAGATAGAGCACCGTATATATACATAAAATAAATAAATCTTAAGAAATTATTAAAAGGGCTGGGGAGATGGCTCCATGGTTAAGAGCAATGGCTGCTCTTCCAGAGGACCAGGGTTCAATTCCCAGCACCCACATGATAGCTCACAACTGTCTGTAACTCAAGTTCCAGAGGATCTGATACCCTCATATAGACAGGCAGGCAAAACACCAAAGCACATAAAATAAATCTTTAAAAAAAAGCTATTAAAAAAAAAGTATCACACAGCTGGCCCACACCTTTAATCCACACCTTTAATCTCGGGAGGCAGAGGCAGGTGGATCTCTGTGAGTTCAAGGCCAGCCTGGTCTACAGAGCGAGATCCAGGACAGGCACCAAAACTACACAGAGAAACCCTGTCTTGAAAAAACAAAACAAAACAAAAACACAAAACAAAACAACCCTCCCAAAACCAAATAAAAGACAAAAACAAACAAACAAAAAACATTTGTTTGTTTGTTTTTATTTGTTTGTTTTTATGTGTGGGTGTGTGTCTGTCTGCATGTGAGTGTGCTCATGAAGGTGGCCGCAGAGGTCGGGGCATCAGATCCCCTGGAGTTGGAATTGCAGGTGGTTATAAGCTGCCTGATGTGAGTGTTGGGAACTGAGCTTGAGTCCTCTGGAAGAGCAGCAAGTGTTCTTAACTGCTGGGCCTTCTCTCCAGCCCCCTAGGCCAGGCCTATGCAGCATTGGATCCTTTTCACGAATGAATAACATCCCGTTGCGTGGGTAAATCACACTTTGGTTATCCCTGCATCGCTGGGTGGCTGTGAGTTGGGTCTATTGTTTGGCTATCATGGCTAACGCTTCTGTGGACTTTGGTGTACAAGGTTCTGCAAGGACATTCCCTCTCAAGTCTCTTGTGTATACAGGAGTCTAACCATCCAGCACACGCGAATATGTTTAAGAAATTCTCTTTGTGTTTATTTGTTGTGTGCGTGGGCATGCATGGCATAAACGTGGGAGTCCTGTTCTCTCCTTCCACCCTGTGGATTCCTGGGACCGAGCGATCTCAGGTGGTCAGGCTCGGTAGCAAGTGTTCTGACCCACTGAGCCATTTCCGGGGCAGAAGACATGGTTAACGTTCCGAGACACTCCCAGGTTCTTTTTCCAAAGTGGATGCAGCATTTTACATTCGCGTCAGCAACACGGAAGAGAGTCCCAGTGACATCTGATGGGGGCTATGAGGGAATGGGATGGAAGGAAGCCGGATCCCCCAAGCAGGAGTTAGCACCGGGGTGGCTCAGGCGGGATAGATTGCAGACACATCTGGAGGAAGATGAAACTGGAGGGGCTGGAGAGATGGCTCAGCGGTAAAGAGCGCTGACTGCTCTTCCAGAGGTCTTGAGTTCAATTCCCAGCAACCACATGGTGGCTCACAACCACCTGTAATGAGATCTGGCACCCTTTTCTGGCCTGCAGGCAAACATGCTGTATACATAATAGATAAATAAATCTTAAAAAAAAAAAAAAAAAAAAAAAAAAAAAAGATGAAACTGGAGCCAGGGGTCTTTTATTGGCTTTGGTGGTGCAGGAACCTTCCAGGTTTCTGAGGATCCCACAAGGGCGGTTGGGCCTTCCTCTAACGGAGTCTGCTCTCCCTCCCAGGAGCTGAAAATCCTGGTAGACTATGATGAGAAAGGCTACCTCCTGCAGATCTTCACCAAGCCCATGCAGGACCGGCCCACACTCTTCCTGGAAGTCATCCAGCGCCACAACCACCAGGTAAGGCCGTACCCAATGGGTAGCACCCGCTACTTGCTAGGTCCCCACCTCATTTTTGCCTTCCATCGCCACAGGGCTTCGGAGCGGGCAACTTCAACTCCCTGTTCAAGGCTTTCGAGGAAGAGCAAGCCCTACGGGGCAACCTCACCGACCTGGAGACCAACGGGGTGAGGTCTGGAATGTAGGTCCCGCTCACACCCAGACCACTGCAAGGTGCCGGGTACATCAATCATCTCCAGCCGGCTGCGGGACAACCCCGGGGTTCCACCCACATCATGGCCACGCCCCCTCAATGGCAAGGGTCCCTCCTTGCTGAGTAAAGCGACCCTCCAAAGCTGTGTCTTGTGTTTGTGCCCGGCAAGGAAGTAGTGGCATCATTTCGCCGCCAGGGGGAGACCAAGACCGCTGAGCTGCCTGAGGCCTCAGTGGGGGGAGCCCCAGGTGCAGGGTGCAAAAACTTAACCGGGACCCTAGTGGTAGGACGAACTTGTGAAACTAGGCACAAGGAACATACATTCCAGAGGCAAAGAGATAATACCGTTTCAAAGAGCGATAAATGCCACTAAGACAATAAGGCGGGTGGTGGAATTGAGTCCAGTGAACATCTGATCCACGAAAAAGTCCCAGAAAGAGGAAACAGACAAGGTCCAGAGGGCTTTAAAACCTTTAAAGATGAGCCCTCCTTAATGTCCTCACTCGGAAAAACATGAAGGGGATCAAGGGACTTTAGGGGGGGATCCTTTCTCAGCAATCGCAGGACATGGTTCCTGGTCTGTGAGAGAGTCCAGACCGAAGCGATCTGAATCCCTCAGCTCCTGCCCTGCACCCTGAGCGTGGCAGTCACCAGTGCCCCAAACCCCGGGGCAGCTGCATTTCCTCAACACTGTGAAACAACGAGGCAGTTGGGAACCGAGCTAATGGTCCAAAAGCTAGGGGATCATTATTTCTTCAAAACCCTAGGGGTGCAGCTCAGAGGCAGAGCATACCCCCTACCCTTAAGAGTTTCTATCCCCAGTGCTGGAAAACAAACAAAAAACAGAGTGGGGTGGACTTTGGTTTCTTTTCTTTTTGCTTTACTCTGATAACCTTCTTGAGCACAAATGAACTTAAAATTAGGCTCACTTTATTTTATTATTATTATTACTATTATTATTAGTTTTTTTTTTTTTTTCAAGACAGGGTTTTTCTCTGTAGCTTTGGTGCCTGTCCTGGAACTCGCTCTGTAGACCAGGCTGGCCTCGAACTCACAGAGATCCGCCTGCCTCTGCCTCCCAAGTGCTGGGATTAAAGGCATCCTGCGCCACCACCGCCCTGTGGTTCACTTTATTTTGAGATGGGGGGGTGGTGTCTCGCTATGTAGCCCAGCTGACCTGGAACTTGCTATGTAGACCAGGCTAGCCTGTAACTTGAGTTCAGCTTGCCTCTGCCTCCACCTCCCCAAAGGGTTGGGAACCAAACGTGTGTGGCACCACGTCAAACTAGAAACACTTTGATCTCTCTAACAAAAAAAAAAAAAAAAAAAAAAAATCTAAGACGGTATCGGTATCATGGGGGAGAATTTCAATAGCTTCTATTTTTGTTTTTTTGCTTTTTCCAATGATAGGAAAAATCAGGGCTTCTAAGATCATGAACTAAGAAGTGGAAAGACTAAGTTGGATGTGGTGGCGTACGCTTGTAATCCCAGCACTCCAGAGACTGAGGCAGGAGGATCAGAAGTTTGAGGGCAGTCTCCATGATGTACTGAGACTCCCAAAGCAAAACAAAAACAAAAGACCAGGAGAAAATGAAGAGGAGCAGGACTGTAGCCAATGCAAAAATTCTCCCTGTTTCCATGGCTCATGCAAAAAAAAGAAATTCTCTAGCCCGGGAGGGTGCAAAGCTATTGCTTGTGGGCCACATCTGGGCGTATTTTGATTGCGGGACTTCAAACAAGTCATTTTTGTTTGTTTGTTTTTTGTTTTTTTTTTTTTTTTGGTTTTTCGAGACAGGGTTTCTCTGTGTAGCTTTGCGCCTTTCCTGGGACTCACTTGGTAGTCCAGGCTGGCCTCGAACTCACAGAGATCCGCCTGGCTCTGCCTCCCGAGTGCTGGGATTAAAGGCGTGCGCCACCACCGCCCGGCCCGTACATGGGTTTTTTTGTTTGTTTTTTTCAGACAGGGTTAGTATGTAGCCCAGGCTGACCTTGACCTCAGAATCTTCCTGCCTCCCCAGTGCTGGGATTACAGGCCTGAATCACCTTGCTTGGCTTTACACCCAGGTTTGTTTTTTTAATTTTTATTATTATTGTATGGGCCATGCATGGGTGAGTGTAGGCCTGCACATGCCACTGCGCATGTGAAATCAGAGGACAGCTCTCAGGAGTCAGCTCTCTCCTTCCACTATAGGTTCTGAGGGCTGCATTCAAGTTATACCCCGCTCAGGTGTCTTGACATCCTGAGCCGTCTCGCTAGCCCTGTTTTGTGTGCAGCAGGATTTTAACACTGGCGGGCCTAGAGCTCTTAGCCATCCCTCTGCCTGCGTCCCAAGTGCTGGCATTACTGAGTGTGGGTTGCCGCTATGCCCAGCCTCGTTCAGGGCTTGAGTCTTTCCTTCTCAGAACCACCTGGAGGCTCATCCCATGACCAGCCACCAGAGCAGGCCACACGTGTCGGTCAGAGGACAATTTCAGCTATCCATTCTTTCCTCCCACCTTGTGGGTTGTAGGGAATCAAGGTCAAGCCACCAGGCTCGGCAGGAAGCCTCTTTAAGTGCTGAGCCCTCTTGCCAGCCTCCCAGACCCTTCTTATACTGTTTATCTTGAGGCAGGGTCTTGCTACGTTGCCTAGGCTGGGCTTGAACTCACTCCATAGCCCAGGCTTTGAGCTTCTGATCTTCCTGCCTCAGCCTCTGGAGTAACTGGTATGATAGGCCTATGGCATTGATTTTTGCTTAATTACAGATCATTAGCAGCTCTAGATACCTAAGGTCTTAAGAAAAATAGCTAGGGAAAAAAAAAAAATCCTAACTGGGCGGTGGTGGCGCACGCCTTTAATCCCAGTACTCGGGAGGTAGAGCCAGGTGGATCTATCTCCGTGAGTTCGTAAGCCAGCCTGGGCTACAGAGTGAGTTCCAGGAAAGGCGCAAAGCTACACAGAGAAACCCTGTCTTGAAAAACCAAAAACAAACCAAAAACAAACCAAAAGGTTAGCTTGACTACAGACGGACCCAGTTCAGAACCCACTGGCAGGCTCAGAATTTAGAACCAATCACTGAACCCGAGCCTTAAGATCAAGTGGAAATGAAACATGGACAGCCTGACCTAGTAGCTCCCGATTACAAGCCCAGCATTTCAGGAGGCTGAGGCTGGAGGACAGCTATAAATTCTTGGCCCAGCCTGGGCCACAGAGTAAAACAATCTCAAATACAAACAAACCCACCACGCCCTCCAGGTACCTGGGCCTGGCCAGCCCTCCCTCTTTGTGAACAGGGCACACTTTCAACAGGGAGGGGAAAAAAAAGGGGGTGTGGAGGGGGGGGGGGAGAGCAAGAGAGACGGCGAATCTGTAAGAAAAGTCAGTATATTTATGGTTTGCTTTATAAAAGTTACTATAATACAATGGTACATAGTATTGAATTCACAAAAATATGAACAAATATTTACAGCAAGACACACCCACAACGAAAACACTTCTCTTCAAAAACAAGTTACATACGGATGACAGAGTCGATACGAACAGACAACCCTAAAGTTGATTGGTTCTCTTCTTTGCAAGGGCAGGGAGAGGGAGGGAAAAAAAGAAAAAAAAAAGACAAAAATCAGAAACCCCCGACCCTTCAAAAGCAGAGAGATCTATTCAATGATAAGAAAAGCTTTCAAAGAAAAATGGGCCCACATATCAGGATTATTGCAAACCATTCTGGGGGTGGGCCAGGGGTTTGGAGAGGGCGGCAGCCTCAACACCTCACCCACCATCAAGGTCAGCCAAGGTTAGTGCGCTCGGATCCCATGATGGGGCTCAATGAGGCACCGCCTGGGACCTGGCAGCTCTTCCCTGGCTTCTGGGCGTCTTCATCCTTACCCTTTTGTGGTAGATGGAAGTAGGTAAAATGAAAACTGCCCCCTAGCGGGGGACTGGGGGTGGGGTGGGAGGTGGGGTGGGGTGGGGTGGGGGCTGCACAAGTAACTCAAATTAGCCATCTCTACACACTACACATTTCTTCTTGTGAAAAATAAATATTTTTTTTTTCCTCATCTGCACCGTTATGCAGAACACTGTAAATGGAAGAGAAGTCGATGCTGTGCCCAGGTTACCCCCCCCTGTGTCTTAATGCCACTGATCTTGACCTTCAGACCTGTGGGCACAGTCTCAAACACAGAGGGCCTGTGGAGAATTCAAAAAGGGCACAAAAAAAAAAAAATCCACAACAAAACCACCAACGACAGAGAGAGAGAGAGAGAGAGAGAGAGAGAGAGAGAGAGAAGTAACAATTCTTTGTACAGAATTTACATATAAGCTTGACACAAGCTGAGATACCACTGAGATACCAGAGGCTCGCCCTGGTCCACGGGTGGGGTCAGCCCCACCAGGAACCCTTCCACCTCGGTGAGGACTCCGGGTCACAACAGTCACGGTCCAGAAGTATTTACATGCCTGCTCTGCTTTCTGGGGGGGGGGACAGGGGACTTGCTGTTTGTGTGTGTCACTTTTTTGTTGTTGTTGTTGGTGGTGGTGGTGGTGGTTGGTTTGCTTTTTTTGGAAGTACAAAGAAATAAGGAAAAAAAAAAAAAAAAAGTCTTCCCACGTTTCTACAAGAAACAGAGTTCCCGAGAAAAAGTCCGTTATGGCAGTCTATCTACAGGGATTGGTTCTGAACGCCCAAAGAAAAATTCTTTTCTTCCCTTCGTTTTGATTTTATACACAAGAAAACAAATTCATGGAAATCAATCCTGAAGAGGGTGGGGACGGAGGCTGGGGTGGGGGTGGGGGACAGGAGCTGTCTTCTAAGACTTAGATTTGAGGTTTAAAATCATTTCCAAGACCATTTTCCTTTCTCTGGAAGGAAAAAAAAAAAAAAAAAACACCTGCTCACTATGGAAATAAATAAGCTCTGGCCTCCCAGGTGGGGGCCGCCAGCAGGGTGACATGGGTGTGGGGACTGAGGCAAAGCTTATCAACAACAAAAAATGTCACGTGCGAACGGTCGGACAACCCGTAATGGCAGAGCTGCGGGGGGGGGGGGGGGGGGGGGTCCCCCCCAGGGCCCTGGCACCCCTTACACCCAGGCAGAGTAGAGGCAGCAGGGAGTGGAGACACCCTGCCCGGTGCCCCCCACCGCACTGGGGATACCCTGGGAGGCTCCATCGTTGCTGGCATCCGAATGAGAAAGTAAACATTGAACCCAAGGACTTGGGGGGCGGGTAGGGCAGCTGGGAGCACCCAGAAAGGAAGTTCCTGTCTGGGACCAGCTTGGCTCCCCCAGGGTCTACCTCAGGGAAAGGCCACCCTCAACCACAGGGGAAGGGACAGACCGGGGGACAGGCCAGGAGAAACTGTGGGGTCTGCTCACTGCATCCGCAGGCAGAGAGGGGGGCCTCTGGGGTATGTAGTGTTCTTGAGGTGGACACCGATGGAGCCCCCTCCTCCTGCAGCACCTGGGCCGGAGTCAGCCTGGACCCTGGGCCCACACACAGTTTCACTGAGGCCGGCCTCCAGGCCCCCACGGGGTTCCTCCTCTGATTCTGCCTTCACATTTTCAACGGTTAAAATGTCTTTTCTTAGGACAAGGAAGAAAAGTAAAGAGAGGACATCGCAACAGAGCAGCATTCACTGGAAAGAGGCCGAAGACAGCGAGAGAGAAGACGAGGAGGATGGGGGGTGAGGTGGGGGATGGGACGATGGGAAGCTAGATACAGATGATGGTAGAAAGCCTGCAAAGAGCATCTTTAAAACGGAAAGACACGGGTGAGACAGAGAAGCCCTTTCCCGCTGCGGGGCTGGGGCTGCGGGTGGGTCCTGGGGTAGTGTTGGGGGGTAAAGGGGGGGGGCGCCAGGCCCTAGCGTGGCTGCTGGGGGGGAAAGGGACAGCACCTGAAATGGGTGGGAGGTGGAGCCTGGCCCAGGGCGAGGGTCCTCCCGGGCTACAGCTGACATCCTTGGCCTTTGGCACCTGGGGACTAGTTGAGGGTCCCCCGGCAGTTCTCGGAGCCACAGAGGCAGGGGATCTTGACGTCCTCAATAGGGAACTTGTAGTCGTACGTGATCTCCTCGTTGACGTTGATGTGCTGCTTGGAGTAGATGACGATCTTCTTCTGCGACTCCACCGTGATCACCTTGGCGTAGCAGTTGGGCTGCAGGGGGGAAGCGATAATGTGGTGAGCCAGGGACCAGGACCCTACCCAGTCCTTACCATCCAACTACCCAAACCCAACTGAGCCTGACTCTGGTCATCTGCTCCAGGCTCAGCTCTCCAGTTAGCGCCTCCCATGCCTGACATTAAATAAAAATGGTGAAGGGCTAGAGAGCTGGCCCGGTGGTTAAGAACACTTACGACCCCTGCAGAGGACTTACAATCGGTTCTTAGCCACCAGGCACGGTTAACTCGTCCTCGCTCACCTGGGGAGCCGAGGTAGTTTCCCACTAGTCTGGAGCTCACCCAATTAGCTATGCCGGCTGACCAGTGAGTTCTAGGAATTCCGTCTCCACCTCCCCAGCACTGGGATTACACCAAACCTTTTTTTTTTTTTTTTTTTTTTGGTTTTTCGAGACAGGATTTCTCTGTGTAGCTTTGCGCCTTTCCTGGAACTCACTCTGTAGTCCAGGCTGGCCTCGAACTCACAGAGATCCGTCTGGCTCTGCCTCCCCTGAGTGCTGAGATTAAAGGCGTGCGCCACCACCGCTGCCCGGCCTACACCAAACCTTTTAACGTGGGTTCTGGGGAACGAACTCCGGTCTCTGTGCTTGCAAGGCAACCAATCTACCAACTAATGAGATCGGGTCCCACTTGTGTAGTCCTGGCTGGCCCAGAATTCACAGAACTCACTTCCTAGACCAGGCTGGCCTCGAACTCACAGAAACCCACCTGCCTCGGCTTCCCGAGTGCTGGGTTTAAAGGTGTGAGCCACCACACCTGGCCCTCAGCCCACCTCTTACACGCTTTCAGTCTTTCACCTGACTCTAGAATTCCCACTGCGCCCATTGTATAGAAGCAACAACTGAGGTCAGGACGAAAGCGCCTTGTCCAGGCTTCTTATCCCCTCCCTCCCTGTCACCTTTGGCCCAGCTGGGGCCTGGAAAGGACGCTGAACATCACGATTGTTGTGCCTAGGAGCGCCTGGGTCCCTGGTACAGAGGTGGGGGTCATCTCGGCCCCTCACCGGACACTCACATTGCAGCTGTGGTTTATGAAGCGTGCAAAGTTGCCGCACTTGGTGGCGTCGATGATGGTGTCGTGGTCGACCCTGAACATGTAGCTGCTTCCGATGCCTTCGTCTTCATACCGTTTCTCCCTCATGTCCGCAATCACCTGGCCGCAAAACAAACAAACAAACATGAGACTGGGCCTGCTCCGCGGCCCCGCCACCCCTCGCCAGTCCCCCGGGGGCGGCACCTACCTGGCGGATGTTCTGGCCCACATATTCGATGACCATCTCATCAGCAGCAATGGGCTCCATAGCAAACAGGCCCCAGTCGTGAATGTGGCTCTTACAGAATTTGAGCTTCTTCTTCCGAAACTGGGGGAGGGAAGGACGGGGGGGGGGGGGGGGGGGGGGGGGGGTTGGGTGAGTACGCTTTCGCTTTCGGATCCCACGGCTGACTCGGCTGGCCCCAGAGAAGGTCTAGCCTCACCTTGAGCTGGTTGAACTTGAGCAGGTCGCTGTCACAGCTGCCAGTGAAGGAGGACAGTAGACGCCGTTGCTCAGATCGCCGCTCTGAGCCCGCCCGAGTGGAGGCGTGGGGCTGCGCCGGGATGCTCATACCCTGCTGACAAAACGGGGTGACCGATCAGAAAGGGGACAGACTCGGCCCCATCACGGCCTCCCCGGCTCTGTCGTCCACGCTGCCTGGCTCTGAGCATCTCTGACTTTCCATCTCGTCAATGGTTTTTCAAGACAGGGTTTCTCTCTGCGTAGCCCTGGCTGACCTGGATCTCGCTCTGTAGACCAGGCTGGCCTCGAACTCAGAGATCCTCCTGCCTCTGCCTCCCGAGTGCTGCCAGGCTCCTATCAGCATTTTGAAATGCTTTTTCTTTCTCTCACAGCTGAGCCTCTCCCTGCCTGACGGAAACCCTTTCCTGTTCTCAGGGGTCACTTCCGACATTGTAGGTGGCTTCCTCCCTCCTCCTCCCTCAGATCCAACATGACCTTCTCCGGCCCTCGGACTGGCCAGCCCGCCCTCTTATCCATGGCATTTGCTCATGATTATTTTTGTTCACGTGAATGTTCATCCCACACCATGAGGCAAAAAAAACAAAAACAAAAAACAAAAAACTTGGTTCTGTCCACTGATGCTGCTTCTCAGCAATGACTAGTACATAAGAGGTACTCAATAGGTATATACCGAATAAAAAAGGGGGGAAAAGGCAACTTTTTGGAAATGCATGTATGTCCAAGGTTAGAACCATCTGGGGCTCTCCACGATCCACAGAATAAAAAGCAGTATTTGTTTGCTTTGTTTTGAATTCTCAGACAGAGTCTACCTATGTAACCAGACTATTCTAGAACTGCTGAGCCTTTTACCTCCCACAGCCCAACTGTGGGATGGAAGGATGCTGTCTGAGCCCCTGCCCGGACCCTCCTCTGGGAATGCTCCTTCGTGACGCTGAGCCCCGGCTCATCCAGGCCCTCCTCACGGTACCTGGGTATCCATGGGGGGCTCGTCGGTGCTGGCGCGGCTGCTGTTGAGGTATCTCAGCTTGTCTTTCTTGTCGATGGTGTAGAAGCCCTCGCTTCGGGCACAGCCTGTCACGTGCTCGCGGATGCCATCGTCTCGTTTCTTCTTCTTTGCTGACGAGAGGCTGGTGGGTGGGTGGGGGTCAAGGGCCACAACAAGAACATTCTCAGAGGTCCTCCCTCCTGATCCCTCTGTCTGGCTTCCCCAGCCTCAGACCCACCTCTTGGGGCAACGATGCCCGGGTCCACCACCCGCTTCAGTACCACCTCTGCTAGCTCCACTGGCCATGTTTATTACTACCTGCTGCCCGTTTCTCACCTGAAAATAGGGGTAACGAGGCATCTATGGATAGTTAAATACATTCAGAGAACTCTAGCAGAGTTCTTGAGGCAGCAAATGATCAAATCAGTGCAGAGACCGGGGAATCATGACAGGTCTGTTCTTACAGTGGCATGGGGACAAACTGGCTTCGGGCCAGCCCTCACAGCAAAGACCTGGCTTCCACAGCCAGCTTTGTCTTCAAACCTCAGCGCTGCCGCCTGGTAGCTGTGTGACTTTGGGCAGGTCACTTAGCCTCTCTGAGCCTCAGTTTCTTCCCGTGAAAGATGGGACCACTCACTGGGCCGCTTGGGATTCAATGCAAGCCAGGCAGAGAAAGGCTGAGGGAGCCCAGGCCGGTATCCTCTACAATTATCGAGTTCTACAATCCTCAACCTACGTTTGGTCCTGAGACTCACTCTGCTGCCTCTGGGAGTGAGACAGGCCGGGCCTGACCGCCACCTGATAGGCGACAGTGACTGTACTACTGCCTCCCTGGTACTGGGATTGCCTGGGGGGGGGGACTCCTGCTTCTGAAGGATGTGGGCCCCACGTCTGGCAGGATATAGGGATGGTAGACCCAGAGCGTATCGTTCAGCCAGTCCATGCCGTTGTCCTGCTGCAAGAGGCGCTCGTAGGTGACGCACAGGAAGCGGATGTCCTCCTCGTCAATGCCACCGTTCCAGATGTCATACAGGATGGTCATCTCCTCAAACTCTGAGCGGGGCCGGAACAGGGGCTGGGGCGGCGAGGGCTCGGGGGAGGCCGATGAGGCCACCAGGTCCTCGTGGCGCTTCTTGGGCGGCCGCCGCCACGGTCCTCCGCGCGCCTTGGCCAGGTCCATGTACTCCTCGGTGACTTCATCGCCGCGGCGAGGTCCCGGGGGGATGGCCTCCGACGGCCACTGGTTGTCCAGCTCCTTGAAGGGCAGCTTGGTGGGCTCCACGGGGGGCGGGGGCGGGGGCGGAGGGGGCTGGGGCGGGAGGGGCGGCGGGGGGGCCGGGAGCCCCGTGTTCCGGAAGTCCAAAGTCACGGCCCGAGGGTCATGTGCGCCGGGGAAGATGGGGGCCTGGGGCTGGCCTGACAGGAGCAGCAGGTCCCTCCCGAGGGCGGGCCCTGGTGGTGGCCGGACCAAAGGTCCATCCAAGGACAGCATAGACGGCGGGGATCGCCGGGGCCGGCCGGGCTTCCTCTTCATGGGGGGTGGGCACGGGGCCAGGGAGGCAGGGAGCAGGGGTGGCAGCTGGGTCGGGGGCCGGGGCTGGGCCCTTAGGACGGGGACCGGGACGGGGACGGGGACGGGCAATGTCAGAGGCAAGGGCAGAGGCAGGGACAGTGGGAGAGGCAGGCCGGTCTCCAGGAGCACCGGGGAGGCCAGGGGGCCAGAGCGCTCGTCGCGTCGACCGGCTGGCAGGGGACAGACGGGGAGAAGCAAGGGTCCGCTGGGCTCCGGGAACGTGGGCGTGAAGGTGAAGTCCCGGCCAGGCGTCCGCGGGAGGCCCCCGCTGCTCAAGCCCGGGGACGGGGACGGATAGGAGAAGGGGCTGCCAGGCACCTGCGGCGAGCTCAGGGACAGGCCACTGCTGCCCCCCGACAGTGGGGGCTCCCCGCCTGGGGTGGCTGGCACCGTCTCTGTGCTCTGTGACTTGGCCAGGGTGCCACAGAGACCCGGAGTACGCGGAGGCTGGTCCTCGGGGGGAGGTTCCAGGGGGATGGGAGGTTTGGGGGGCTCCGGGGTTTCGGGCTCGGGTGGTGGGCTGGGTGGCCGGAGCGACCGAGGGGGCGGCAATGGTGGCTGCAGGGGCAAGGAGAGCATGGGAAGAGGCTCAGGCTCCGCTTCCAGGTCTTCCTCTGTAGAGAGGTAGGGCAAAAACCGGGGCATTGTTACTTGATTGGAGCATCTCTCCAAGCCTGATTATACTCTTACTATCCTGCTAGGCGCATCACATACAGACACTAACTACCCAGTTAAACCACGCAAGGCATCTCGGGAACCAGCCCAGGGTCAGGCACCTAGAAGGGGCTTCCTAAGTGTCAGGAGGAACAGCGCCAGCGTTTCCCCCAGCACTGTAGAAAACAAGACACTCCCTCGTTCCTACAGCCCAAGAAAACCCGCTCCATGGTGGAACAACACTCAAGTCTCATCTGCGCCGAACTGGTCCGTCTTTATATTCTCCTGGCATTTATTATCTCTACTCTCTTGTGCATTTTTCTCGTGCACATGATGCAACCTGTCACTCTGACCTAAAAAATCCGTGCTTCAGGAGGGCAGACATCTCCACCCATTTGATCCACCATTGTATTGGCAATGCCTAAGACAGTGCCGGGGACCAAAAGAACCTTCTTACTGAGGTACTGTTTGTTCACAGTTCACTGTGGTCTGGACCCAGTAAAATGAGATACATTAAAACAATAGCAACAGTTTCCTCTCCTGGATTTCAAAAAGGGACATACTAACCAGGTGCGGCTAGGTTAAATATTCTGAGACGTTAACACGAATTATAATTAAGTAAGAGTACCGAGTCCCAGGAGCTCAGTAGCAACACTGTGTCTAGCAGCTCAAGTTCAGAGAAACCATCTCTGCCACTGCCCGGCATGCCCACACCAAGGCCCCAGCAACGAGCTTTTCACATGCTTTGCCCCACTCTGTCAAGGTGGTGGAGGGTGCAGAACACACTGTCTCCTCACCTGACCTGGTACCCACAGGCTGCCCTACTCACCTGCCACTAAACCGATCACAGGTTTCCACTGAGTGTGTGTATGGGGGCACCTCAGGGACACACAGACTGAGGAATAACCCTTGGGGAAGGGTTTTTTGTTTTTTGGTTTTTTTTGGCAGGGGGTGGGGTGTTCAAGACAGGGTCTCACTATGTAGTTCTGGCTGTCCTAGAACTCACAGAGATCCACCTGCCTCAGCCTCCTAAGCGCTGGCCCGGCGGGAATCTTGTTATTGAATAGTGAGCCCAGCAGTGACCCAGGGGAGTCTGCTGAGGCCCTTCCAGAGGACCTGCGCTGGTTCCATTGGCAAAGACACTACCCAGCTTTCTGCCTCATGCCCCGCCCAACTCTCACCCTGGAGGCTACAGGATTACCTGGACAGTGTTCAGGAGGTGATGGGAGCTGTGCCTCTGTCTCCCTGGCAGGGAGCTCTGGAGACAGCAACATGTCCTCTTGTGTGTTTGGGACTGGCTCTTCCGGGGGCTCTTTGCTCCCTTCCAGCTCCTGAGCACCCACGGGCAAGGGAGGCTCCTCCAGCATGGGAGTCTGCATCTTGGGGACTTCGTCCGCAGCCTCAATGTCCACTTCCTCTTCCGTGCCCAAGGACTCCGCCATGGGGGCTCCTGGGCCCAGAGGCACTTCTGCCCTCTCTTGCTCAAAGTCCTGGCCACCTGCCGGAGGCATGTTCTCATCGGCCATTGCCACCACCATCGCCGTGGCCATTGCGGTCTCCTTTTCCTCCTCCTCTTCCTCTTCCTCCCCAGGTTCGGCCATGTCCTCTTCATCCTCTGAGGATGAAGATGAGGATGAAGACGACTCCGAACTGGATTCATACTCGGAAGACTCAGAACTTTCACTGGATGACGACTCAGCTACTGCCTTCGAGGTGGCGATGCTCTCTGTCTCCTCTGGGTGAGGGACACAGGTTGGGAGGGTTATTTCACGGCCCCTCCCTGCCCCGTGCCAGATATTCCCCCCCCCCTCCCACCCCGCGAAGACCTTGAACGGGATGCCTCCTGAACACAGCCCTCAGACACTGAAGGGGAGGAGCCAGTCCTCAATATAAAAAGAGCACAGTGAAATGAACGTAACACTCTTCCCTTTGAAGCGAACAATCCCAGCACCGCTCAGTATGTTCGTTCCCAATGTGACGGCCACCACCTCCGCTTAGTTCCCAAGGGCTGCCATTGCCACAGTCAGATGCCACCCGCTTCGGAAGCACCCACTTTCTTCCTAACCCCCTCGCCCCCAGCCTTAAGAACCCACTGATCTATGTTCTGGGTCTATGGACTTGTCCATTCTGCCATTCGATGTAGCTGGGATCCTAACACACGAGGTACGTGCTTTAATGAATACACTTCCCAAAAGCACTAATATTGCTGGGGGACGGTGGCGTACAGCTTCAATCCCAGCACTTGGGAGGCAGAGCCAGGTGGATCTCTCTGAGTTCGAGGCCAGCCTGGTCTACAGAGCGAGAGCCAGGACAGGCTCCAAAACTACACAGAGAAACCCTGTCTCAAAAAAACAAAACAAACAAACAAACGCACGCCCTAATATCGGTCCCAGAGTATCAGTAACTGATAACTCCACCTCTACCCTTGGAGGACGGGCTTGGGGCAGGCTGCCCACCTCCCTGCTTACCTTCCTCAGAGTCTCCATTGTCCTTCTCACTCGCCTCTGACAGGGCTATGTCTTGGTCATCGTTATCAGAATCAATCTGGTCGTCACTGTCATCATCATCCTGGGGCACAGGGGTCAAAGGGTACAGGGTCAGAGGGTCAGAGGTGAGCTGAAGGTCCATGTCTCCCCACCCAGCGGCACCCAGGAATCTCCCTGAGCCAAACCTTATCAGAGGTGGACGAGGATGAGGGTGAGGGTGAGGATATATGGCTCCTGGGGCCTTCTTCCTCCTCTTCCTCCTCCTCTGCTTCCTCCTCTTCCTCCTCAGTGCTTTCCTGCTCCTCCTCCTCCTTGTCTGAGGCCGAGGATGAGGGCGAGGTGGAGGAAGATCCCGAGGATGAGGACGCTGATGAAGAGGAGGACACGGACAAGGACTCCTTCTCATCCTCTTCCCCACCACTGTCCAGCTCCAGGGGCCGCGCTGGCCGGCGCCGCACGCCCACGCTTTTGGGGTCTCGCTTGGCGAGTTCGCAGGGGGCATCGGTCATGTCCCGGTCACGCTCCCGTTCCGACTCTGTGGGAACAGCAGGAGTCAGAGCTGAGACTCGGAGATGGGAAGAAGAATAAGAAGAAGAAGAGGGACGGACGGTCGGCCAGCAGCCGAGAGCACAAACCTTCGTCATCCTCGTCCACCGACGTTGAGGGCCGCAGCCGCTTCTGGTCACCAGAGGAGGCTGTGTCTGGCGGCTCCTTCCTCTTGACCTTGAAGGAGGGCAGGCGGATGGCGCCTCGCAGTCCAATGCCAAGGCCCAGGCCCTCGTAACCCAGGCCTTCGCCCTTGCCCCACGACTCCAGCAGACACGAGGCGATTCGGTCTTTAGGCTTTGGCCTATCCTCATCCTTGTGCTCGCCGGACTTCACGGGCGTCAGCGAGGCCTAGGATGGGAGAGAAGGGAACAGTGACCACAATCAGAGGCACTGCGGTCAACCCCTGCAGGTAGCCCCAGGTCACGGTACACTTTCCTCCCACACACCTGGCCACACTGCACTGCCTTCCTGGGGTTCCAGAACCCTGCAATGCCCCTCCATCACGGTCTCCCTAGCAATGCACTACTTATAGCCCAAGTTCTTGGAGTAGCAGTCACCACATGTGGGAGGTGAGACTGTGTGCCCTAAGGTCACGTCTGCACCACTATCACATGGACCAAGGTCCACACTCAATGAACCTTTACTTTACTATGTTTTAATTCCCTGTGCCCTGTAGGTCCTGCATATTACAAATAGTCCACAGTGTTTAAGCAGCTGACTCGATATACCCATAAGAGGAGGGATGGAGCGTTAGGGGTTCCCATTCAGAAATTACTTGGGATCAATTTTATTTCTTGAACTAGTGCTGGCAGTGGTGGCGCACACCTTTAAATCCCAGCCACTTGGAGGTAGAGCCAGGCGGATCTCTGTGAGTTCGAGGCCAGCCTGGCCTACAGAGCGAGATCCAGGACAGGCACCAAAACTACACAGAGAAACCCTGTCTCGAAAAACCAAAAAAAAAAAAAAAGGGACGGAGGGAAGGGGACCAGAGAGATGGCTCAGTGGTTTGTTAAGGGCAATGCCTGTCTTTGCAGAGGACCTGGGTCCCATTCCCAGCACCCATGTGGCGGCTCACAACCACCTGTAACTCTAGTTCCAGGGCCTCCGATGCCATCCTTGGTGGCCATCAGGCAGACACCCGCTTCACTTGCATGGATACAGACCAAACACCCCCACACACATCAAACAGTACCAATAAACAAACAACAGGTGAGGGCTGGGTGTGGTGGCACACACTTGCTATCCTTACCACTTGGGAACACTTAAAGCCAACTCTGTTTACCTTCATAGCAAGTTTTGAGGCCAGCCTGGCTTACCTGAGACCCTATCTCACAATAACGTCAAATAAACATAAAGCATGAAACCAGACCCAAGTTACCGATCTTCTGAATTTGTTATATAATTTCTTTTAAATGTGGTTGTATTTTATGCGTATGGGTGCTTTTTGTCTTTGTGTATGTCTGGTGCCTGGGGAGACGGGAGGAGGGAGTCAGATCCCCAGGACTGGATTTACAGATCAGTAATCCTACTACTATGTAGGTGCTGGGAACTGATTTCTACAAGAGCTGCCCGTGCTTTTCACTGTTGAGACATCTCTCTAACCCCTGCTTTTGTTATTTTAGAGGATAGCATGGAGCTGTGTAGCTGAGGCTGGCCCTAAACTCCTGATATCCTCGACCCCGCCTCCCTCATGCCAGGATTACAGGTATGCTTCACATCTGGCTCAGACACCATCAACAGCTTGAAGAATTTATTGGGAGCTGGGGATGGAGCTCAGCTGGAGGAGTGCTTGCCTAGCATTCTCAGCATCTGCTAATCGGGGTGTGGTGGGGCATACTTGTAATCCCAATACCCAGAGGTGGAAGCAGGAAAATCCTAAATTCAAAATCATTCTCTGTTACATAGGGCATTTGAGGTTAGCCTGCATTAGAGACCCTGATGGTTTTGTTTTGTTTTGGCTGCTTTTGCTTTTTTGAGACAGGGTCTCTCTATGTAGCCCTGGGTGTCCTGGAAATTGCTATGTAGCCCAGGCTGGCCTTGAACTCAGAGAGATCCACCTGCCTCTGTCTCCTGAGGGCTGAAATGAAAGGTGTGCACCACCTGGCTTCAATAAGTATTTTATTTAAACCTAAACCAGATTCAGCTTTAATAAAAAACAAGCCTCTCTACAACACTCATGAAGGCCAGGTGAAGTATTGCATGCCTCTAAAGCTAGGTAGAAGCAGGTGGATCTAGCCGGGCGGTGGTGGCGCACGCCTTTAATCCCAGCACTCGGGAGGCAGAGCCAGGAGGATCTCTGTGAGTTCGAGGCCAGCCTGGGCTACCAAGTGAGTTCCAGGAGAGGCGCAAAGCTACACAGAGAAACCCTGTCTCGAAAAACCAAAAAAAAAAAGAAGCAGGTGGATCTGAGTTGGAGGCTAGCCTGGGCTGCAGAGCAAGTCCCAGACAGCCAGGGCAACACAGTGAAACCTTGTCTCAAAAACAACAGCAAAAAAAAAGCAAAAAATACAGAACATGTCTGCAAAGAGGTTCCTTCACTGTTTGCCCACAGGTGGCCACTCAAGGCTCTGAAATACGGGCTTCAACGGACGGCACGAGAATTGGACAAAATGAGCTGTCTTCGGGGCACGGACACTTTTAAGTTATTGATGGCACAGCTTTAGTTAGCTGTGACTGTTACTCATCCCTGGGGGACAACACAAGCCAAGCGAACTATAAAGAACTGTGTGGTAGAGCTTCTTTCTGGTTTATGACCCCATAATATGGATGAGAAGCGGCCGTGACAGGACTCGCTTACCCAGAGAGCAAAGAGCAGGTTCCTAGTCACAGGAGTTCCCTAAAGTGTAGTGTAGGGACAGCAAAATGGACCGGTGGCCTCCTTCCCTCTGGGGTCGGGGTGAGGAGCAGAGGGGACCAGAGTGAAGGTTTTTCTTGTAATTATTATTACCATTATTAATATTATTTGCTTTTTTGAGACAAGGGTCTTACTATGTAGACCAGGCTAGCCGCAAACTCTTTTTTGTTTGTTTGAGACAGGGTTTCTCTGTGTAGTTTTGGTGCCTTTCCTGGAACTCACTCTGTAGACCAGGCTGGCCTTGAACTCACAGAGATCCGCCTGCCTCTGCCTCCCCAGTGCTGGGATTAAAGGTGTGCGCCACTATTCGTAGCCTAACTGAGAGGATTTCAAAATATTCATTGCAGCTTAAGGGCAAAGAAGCAGGAACATCCTTGAGCCTGGACCACAGGCTGAGACTCCTCCTCTTAAAGAAAAAGAACTCGAGAGAACTTTCTCTCTGAAGTAGAGATAAGGCAGTTAGGGATCACTTCTGAGGGTCTGGATAGGCAAGCCCTCCAGGAAAAGTAGATGTAAAATAAATACATACATTTATAATAATAGTTTAAAAAAAGAAAAAAAAAAGTAAAAGTCCCCACAAGGTCAGACTTTGCGCCAAAGACCTCAGATGGGAAAGGGAAGGCGAGTCAGGTCCCAGGGGCCTAGGCTGTGTGGCCACCTGAGCGGGCAGCCGCTGGACAGGAAGCCACTGAGCTCCTGAAACTCGGCATGGGCAAATGAGGAACTGGGATGGATTTGGACTTTCATTTTACCTTCTCTTATTTCAATGGAAGGAGCTGCACACAGCCAGCCATGCACGGGTCCAGGCTGCTCAGTAAGCCGTGTAAAGGAGCCTCATGCTGGGGGCCTGGGGGCCGAGGCAACCAACCACGCATCCGGTAACACACGTGGGGAGAAAGGGATACCTAGTCTGGTCCTTGCCCCGCCGCCTCTTGTGGCTCTAGGATGCTCCCTGCCCATCCACCCACATACCTTGGCCATCCGCTCCTTCTTGTCCCACCACTCGTCGAAGGCCCGGAAGGCCACCACCTCCACCATCTTGCGGTTGAGATCTCGCTTCATGATGGCCTTGAGCTCCTTGAGGACCACCAGCAGGACCCCATCCACCGTGGCCTTGTGCGGGTCCTCCTGGCGGGGCACGTAGCCCGGCGGCGGCACGGAGGGGTCGAACTTGGGCAGGGGCGGCCAGTGCTGCCCACGGCCTGGGCCGCTGTTGCTCAGCGAGAAGGGACTCCGGTAAGGGGGCAGGTTGACAAACTGCAGGCCAGCCGAGGCGGCGGCGGCCGCGGCGGCCATGAAGGGCGGGTAGGGGCAGGCACCCTGGCCTGTCATCAGCCGGCTTAGCATCTGTGTTTGCATCTGGAAGGACATGGGCATGCCACCCCACTGGCCACCCAGTACGTGGCTCATGTCCACCTGCATCACAGGAAACAGTCCCGGCGGGAAGGGGGGCAGGGGAGGCAGGATGGGTGGCGGGGGGACGCCCGGTGGCGCTGGCAAGGGTGGCGGGGGCACTGTCACTGCGGGATGGGACGGCGGGGGCGGGGGCGGGGGAGGAGGCAGAGGTGGGGGCATGGGGAAGCCAGGCTGTGGGGGTGGGGGCGGCGGGGGCGGGGGCAGTGGAGGGAAACCAGGGGGCGGGGGTAGGGGCAGGTTTGGCGCCAGCACGTTGGGGGCCGCCACGGCCCCCGCCCCTGGGGTCACCACCATGGGCTTGGGGCAGTCAGCGCTGGTGATGGGGGCCGAGGGCATCTCGTCATCTGAGATTTCCATGTCCTCTCCTGAGGACTGCTGGCCCTGGAAGAGAGCAGCGAGGGTGAGAAGCTCACAAGCACTTTCCAAGCACCAGGAAGCTGGGGACTTGGGATCAGCACTAGCGATTCCCAGCTGCGGGACAGGGCCTTGTGCAAACCAATCAACAACCCCCCCCCCAAAAAAAAACAAACCATACTTTCCCCTTTTGTATAAGGGGCATCCAAACAGACATTCATTCAACAAACATCTGTTCAGCACCCGTGTGCCAGGCACTGTTCCAGGCGTTGAGAACGGGAAAGTGGTGAAGACAGACACCAGTCTTGCTTTGTATGGAGCGGAACTTGTAAACGGTGGAGTCGAAGCATAACTAGACCAATAGTGTATCGTGGAGAAATGGAAAGTGGGGGCGGGGAGGGGGAGATGGGACGAGACACATGGGACAACACTCCTTAAACTGAGAGAGAACACAGACAGACACAGGAAAGTTAAAAGTTAACAATGGTGTAGCATTTCCCACACGCCAGGAAAATTTACATCCATTAGGTAGTTCTTAGAACAACCCTTGCAAAGTAGGTTTCTGATCCCCACTTTTACCAATGAGGAAATGCGGACACAGGAAAGGCTGAAGCAACTTCCCTGAGGCCACACAACCAATAAGAGGCACAGCCTGGATTTCAAACAGGAAGTGGCTCCCCAACCTGGCCTCAGTCAGCCAGTGGTCCTCTCTGTGGCCCGGCAGGGCCTGGTACAAAAGGTGACAAGTGCTGGCTGGGTGGCTGAGGGCAGCAGCAGCCTTTCGACTCATAGGGGATTTGGGTTTGCTTGTTTTGAAGTGCTAGGGACTGAGCCCAGAGCCTTGAGCATGCTAGGTAGGTGCTCCGCACAGCCCTAGAGCTGGGCAAGCATGCTCCCACTGAACCTTTTATTTTTGGTTTTACAAGACAGGGTTTCCCTGTGTAGCTTTGCGCCTTTCCTGGAACTCGCCTTGTAGACCAGGCTGGCCTCTAACTCACAGAGATCCGCCTGCCTCTGCCTCCCAAGTGCTGGGATTAAAGGCGTGCGCCACCACCGCCTGGCCTGAACCTTTTTAATCTTTGCTCATGCTCTTTTCACTTAGGTCTCTCTCCTGGGGTCTTAGCAAGGGCTGGCAAGTGGCTGCGAGCGACAGATGTCAATGGTCTGGTTCTTTAACTGCAGGGAAACCTCCCACGGAAACCTCACAGTGGGGCTCCACGTGGGTCCCTTTTGACAGATGAGGAAGTGAACCAGAGAGCCACAGCTGACAGTGAGAACCAGGGCTGGGACACATGCTCCAGACGCCTGCCCCATGAAGAGCTGCTGTCAGAACATGAGGAGGTGGAGGGGGGTAGAAGTCAAGGTCAACTTGGGCCAAAAAAAAAAAAAAAAAAAAAAAAAAAGCGCCACAGTGAGGAGGGCTCTTTACTTTGACATTAGCGTCAGAGGCTGGGAACTGGAGAGAGGCACTGAGCTCCTTTGGTACAGCTGGAGCTGGGAACAGGAGGTAAGGTAAGGCAAGATGAGTTCCAGTCCCACACCAGACCCTGAGTGTGGGTCAGTCCCTACCCGGGGTGAAACCGGTAAGAAAACCAGGCTGGACAGACAGCAAGTACTCTGGAAGGCTGAGAGGGCGCTGTGAGGTCAGAGGTCACACCACCTGGTGGGGAGGGTCTCCGAGGGGACATCGGTGGGGGAAGGAGCATCTGGTCTCTCATCCCCCACGCCTCTACACTCACTCACTCACTCTCGGGTACCCGTATGAGGGAGGGCCAGGCAAGCTCAGCAAGAAGAGACAGGACAGATGCCCCACCGTCAGCTCTGGACAGCACCTAGCACTGTGGCGCAGCGCACAGAGGGTTAACCCAGGCCGCTCCAGTCAGCCAATCACAGGAGCACCAGGCGAGCTCTGGCTCTGCCCGCCCCCCCTCCCTGGGCACAGCGGGTAGGAACCAGCTGGCTGCAGTTCCTGTAGGGCTAGGTGAAGGACGCTTGGACTTCCCAGGCAACGCCACTGTTTCCATGGCGATGGTGAAGCCGGGCCTCTTATTGACCCACTCAACAGATGATGAAACTGAGCCTAGAAGGGGCACATGCCTTCCTCTAGGTCACGTAGGCAATGCGACAAGGCCGCTAAGGCCCTGGGGCTGGAACGTTTGTGCTTTTTTTAATCACCAGCCTCTGCCTTTCCCGTCCCTCCCCACCGGTCCCCTCCAGGCTCGCCTCAACCTCAGCCTGGTGCAGGCAGAGCTCTTTTTTTTATCATAAACAGACACCATACACTACCAGACACAGAACCTAGTACTGCTCTCCCGGCGGCCAGCAGGGGGCGCCAGAGGGCTGGCCTGGTGCTCAGCTCTACTTCCAAAGCATCCCTGGGCTTCTATCCTGGGGCGCCCCAGACTCCGGCCTCAGTTTCCTCTTCTCCTCCTACACCCAGGGAGTGAGCGTGGGGGTGGGGGGGAGAGGCCCATTCCCTCGAGCTACCCCTGAGCTCCTGAGCCCTGGACCAGGTGGCTGGCATGATAAACATCCGCCAAACCTAGGCTGCCTAGAAGGGATGGGGGAGGGCCCACAGCCCCGCTAGTTCTAGTACACCTGTCACCTCCCTCTGCCTGGACCCTTGAAGCCAGAAACCACATCCCCAGAACTGCTGGCAGGCTCCCAGGAGCCTCTGCCACCTGTGGCCCCCCGGACAGCCAAAGTTCTCTGTTCCTTTCCAGGCAGCCAGAGGGGCTTAATGCCAGGGGCCAGGGGAGGGAGAACCTCATCTCTGTGCCCACAGGGGCAGAGGGGCTGTATCGCAGCTTCTACTTGTTCAATGCCTGCTGGACCCAGTGATGCCAGGGGCCTGACCCATGGTGAGGAGTGAGTGGAAACCAGGGGGATGACATAACCCTTCTCTCCTCTCCCCCCCCAAGACCTGGACATTAGCACCTTCACCTTCCCAGCTCCGAACGAAACTTCTGATATTGGTGGTCTGAGTAACGAGATGGGAGTGAAGAGGGAGGGCGAGGGGAAATTATGCCTGATTTACACTATGTTCCCTCTCCAAAGCTAACCTGAACGCCTTCCCTCTGACCGCCTTCCCTCTGAACGTCTGAAGCGGAAGGAAAAGGAAGCCGACTACACCACTTGCATGCATGCTTCCTCATCGCCTCAGAGCACTAGATTCCGTGAGCGCTTGCTTGCTGGGCCAGCTCCACACGGCACCCTGGCCAGCCTCCAATACTCCTGAGCAACAGGACTGATATCACTCCTAAGCCACTAACAGAAAATGGACCTGGAACGGTGACCACAGCTCACACTCCTTCAGGTCTCCGAAAACTCCGCTCCAACTCCAACTCAACCACGTTGAAGAGTCTGGGCTCTACGTCCAATCGAGGACAGCAGAACTGTCCCCTGGTCCCATTGCGCCCCCCGTGTCTTAGCTAGTGAAATGTATCAAGGAGTGGAACACAGACAAGACAGACAGAACAG
The DNA here is from genome assembly GCF_949786415.1 of Peromyscus eremicus. Taxonomy (NCBI): domain Eukaryota; kingdom Metazoa; phylum Chordata; class Mammalia; order Rodentia; family Cricetidae; genus Peromyscus; species Peromyscus eremicus. The sequence goes on along the minus strand of NC_081438.1, from coordinate 13,234,005 downwards.
ACATGGTGGTGGTACCTCATCCATCCTCTCTGAGGTCGGGGTCCTGTCTCCTGCCAGGTCCAAAGCCGCCTCAGCTGTCTGGCCTACAAGACCCATAGGGTCTGGGGGGCCCGGCTCAGGGGGGGGCCGAGGCCCCAGGCCCAGGCCCAGGTCATCATCCTCATCAGAATCAGGCAGTGGCGTTGGGCTGATGTCCTCTAGACCCGTGCTGGAGGGCCGGGAGGAGGGCGGTGAGGGACCACGGAAGCCAGGCTGCGAGTTAGTGCCGAAGTGGGTGAGGGGGGAGAGCTGGGAGGAGGAGGAGGAGATGGGACTGCCCTCCATCTGCAGCTCAGTGTCCGAGTCCTGCTCACGCAGGAAGGGCAGCTTGGTGCGCTGCTCTTTCAACAGCATCTCGATGCGGGAGTCCAGGCTGTCGTGGGGCTTCTCCGGCCCTGCAGGAGATGACTCCAGAGTCGGGGTGCCCGGGCTGTCACAGGGCTCAGGACTCCAGCCGAAGGTCGGCCTACCACCCAGCTCCATGCTGTTGTGGTCAGGGGGCGGGGGACCAGGAGGGGTGCCTGGCTTCTCCTTGGCTGGAGGTTCAGAAGGTGGGAGGGGTGGGGGTGCAGGTGCCCTCCGGAACTCCCCGCTGTCACGGGTCCCAAAGGCTGCGGTGGCGGCAGCGGCAGCGGGCTCCTCAGGGGGCGGGGGGAACGGGGGTGCTGGAGTCTGATACGGAGAGAAAGCTGACTTGAATCCCGGTGCAGGGGCTGCTTGGGCAGGAGGTGGAGTGTGGGCAAAGGAGGCCGAATCCTGTGACTGGGTCTTGAAGGGGGGGCCGCCGCTGCCTCCGCCGCCGCTGCCAAAGGGAAGGTCTGAGGAGCCTCGGAAAGTAGTTGTGGCTCCAGCCACGGCAGCCACAGCCGAATTGTGGACGTAATGGTGCTCGTGGCGGCGGTTGTAGGCGTCGGTGAACTTGCTCTCATGCCGCCGAGCCTTGAAGGTCGCCGTGGGGTCCTGGCTGAAGAGGTAGGAGGGCGTGGGCTGGCGACTGGAATAGCTGGAATCTTGGGAGAAAGGGGTGCCCAGGCGAGGCGTGAGCGGGGTGCCTTGTCCGTAGGAGTTGGGCGTGTCCAGGCGGCAGCTGGAGTAAGCCGTGTCCTGGGAGAAGGGGGTCCCGCCGCTATTGGGGGTGACAGAGGAGGAGCCAGAGCCACAGCCTGCCGATAGGCTGCCATCCTTGAGGCGCTTCAGAGCATCTGACAGCTAGAAAGAGAAAGAAAAGAAGTCCAGGAGTGGAGGGAGGGCAGATCCATGCAAGGAAATACAGCGTTCTCCCACTAAAACTCTGGCTGCTGGGGAGCTTGGAGCCCACGACTTTCCAGCAGAAGGAAAGAAGTGTTAGGAAGCTCTTAAGTTTTTCTCTCTCCCTAGGTATAGATGTTTACCCTCTGGACACTTTGAGGGCTTTCTCTAATCCCCCAGGCAGAAAGAGAAGACCCTGTCAGCCTGGTAAAAGCTGGCATTTCCTTCCCACCTCAGGCTATCTGACATAAAGGGCGTTGGGACAGAGGTGTAACCAAAAACTGTGGTCTTGGGCTTGATGGACTGTCCTGAAAAGTTCTAGAGATTTAAACAGCGTGACATAGGACGAGTGCCTCCTGCCTGGCAGGTAAACAGACTTTAATAACCCTCTGAGGGGTCCCCAGAGCAGGCTGAAACTGTGGCTGACTGGAATTGGCCAAGTGAGTGTCCTGGTAGGCAGGGGGGCTGAGAAAGAGGCAGTCTGTTCTGGAAGAGGCTCTGAACTCTGCTTCCTGGAGACAGGAGTACAGGGAAGCCAGACACCAGACGCTAAGACCGGAACACAGCAATGGTTTGACATTCATATGGAAAAGCAACCCCAGGTCTGTGGGAATCCCAGTGTAGGTGCAGGGTAGAATGGGAAGAAGGACTCCCTGTGGACTGAACGCTACAGAGAGCAGAACCAACCCCAGGGGAGACATGTTGTAGCAGATCTTGGGAAAACAGGGTTTTTAGACCCGACACCTACAGGTGTACTCAGGCCTCTAAAGCCAGAGGTGCTGAGCCAGAGAAGCAACCATGATAAGCCTACCTGCAGGGTCTCGTTCACAATTGGAGAAACAGCATCCAGCTCACCCACCGGGAGGGTCTGGGGGGTGTACCGGCCGGTGACCAACAGATCATAGAAGCGCATGCGAGTTTCCCCTGTAACAGGCAGGGGAGAGGGGTATTCCATGGAGGCTCCAACAGGAGACATAACCCATGGGGATTCCAACTTGCTTATTAGCATCTTCATGGGTCCCCTGTGCCTGAGACCACAAGCTTGGGGACACTGCATGTCCCCTTGCTTAGGTTCCTACCCTCTCTTGTACTTCATTCAAGATTCTCATCTGTCCAACAAAGCTACAACCCTGGTTGTTCTGACCCTGAGACTCTAAGGTTAACACCTTATTGAGTAGAGACTCCCCAAAACCCAAAAATGCCATCCTCGGTGCAAAGTCCTTTTCATTACCTAGACCATAGTTCCCAAAGAGCCATTATAACCCCCCATCTCCCCACAATTCAGTCTTTCACCAAGCAATAGTGCTCATAGCAAGGACAGAGGAAGTCAGGTGACACACACAGATGACTGTCAACTATCTGGGGCCAGAAGACCAGCAAAGTTGGTCAAACACACATATTCCTGTGAATCAACTGCACAGTGCTTTTCACCAGCTGAAGCCTCCAGAGGGCCCCAGGTCTGCCTGGGGGACTACCTGGGGCCCACATGGTCCCAGTGAGCCCTAAGTTTAACTCCCTACCCATCAGAGAAAGATTTTTTACCAACCAGGCCCCAGATCATTGGTATTTATAGCCTTAGAGGTGGTTGCTTACATATGCAAAGGAGGTACATTCCTTGAGCTACACTTTACACTTTGCTGGTCTCTTTCTCGAAATACAATCTCAAACTTAGGTGGTAGTATCTGAGGGTTGGTGTTTTTTGGTTTTTTTTTTTTTTTTCCAGAAATGAAATTGTGGTAAGACTTAGGTGCTCTTTAAGATGTGGGCAGGTGATGGGGGAGGGGACTGCACGCTTCAGTCTTGGGGGAAATTAGACTTCAGCTTATTGTAAGAACGGGGAGTAGATTTAAAAGCCTGTTCACACATACACACACACCACACACACACACACACACACACACACACACACACACACACACACACACGAGCTTTATTAGAGAGTGAGGAAATGGGAAAAAGGAGAGCAAGAGAGCTGTAGATCGGACAAACATAACAAGCTTCTGACATACGACTAGGCCCCCCACCCAGGCTCTGCAAGCCGGCTAACCGAATTCACTCAGAACTACGACAATCCTTTGCAACACCCAGAGACGTTTGCAACACAACATCTTACAGATGTGGCCACCACATAGCCATCACGGAAAGCAAAACAAAACAGATTAAGTTTTCCTCTCTTGCCTTTGCTGTGCTCAGGTACTCACAAACCTGTGTACAAAACACTCCTGGAGCTGGTCCTAAATCCTCTCAGGCAGGGTTCACCGGTCTGCCACCGCCTCCCACACCCCCACAACTCTGGACTTAACCTTAGGACCACGGGACTAGGGACTCTCTGGTTCCAGAGCACCCTGTACTTCCCTTCAGATCGGAAGGAATCTCTCAGAAAAGACACAGGCAAACAAATTTAGGGGGAAGGCTCTCTAGAGTCTTTGCCAGGGCTTTCTACCTGAGTCTTGAGCCAGGACTGAGGCTGAGGGGAGAGCCAGCAAACCCTGGAGGTAGGAGGTGTGGCTCCCCAGCCCGGCTCAGCACACCAAGGTGCTGCGGTCTCTTTAAGAGAGAGAGGAGGGAAGACAAGTGTCAACCCTTGAGCACCCAGAGCAGCCCGCCCCCAAGATCCACTATCAGCGCTATCAGAACATTATCAATGAAACACTCCACGGCTCAGATTGGTTCAAGGAAGGGGCACCGGGAGGGACAGGGGCTAGGGGGAGGGGGGCATAGCACCCTAGATCCTGAAGGAATGACTTTTACGAATTTAAAGGCACATGGTTCTTCCTCTGCCCCCTAACAAATAAACAAATACTTCCTTCTCCCCGAACGCAGGCAGTAACACTAGGGGCTGTCTAACCCCAGGCCACTGGGGCTCAGGGAGAGGGGGCCCACGGGGCTGTCATAGGTAGGGAAACCTCTGGGTGGTCCCTAAGGGTGCCGTGGCCAAGGACTGGCACATTTGGTAAATTATAGCCTGTCTCCTAGCAACAGACAACACATTTGGCTCCATGTGACTTTGCCCTCCGGAGGGGACAAAAAATAAATAAGGTGATGGGGCGGGGGTGGGGGAATCCCAAGGAAGAGGGGACAGTAGGAAGGTTCTCCTAACTCTGAAGGGAGGAGGAGATTTCAAAGGAAGGGGGGTCAGGCTGACAGGTGGCCTTCCATCTCCTCCCCCATGGGCGGCCTACAGGCCTGTACTAACCTTTGGTGTCCAGCTCCACGTGGATAATGTTGCCCATGACAGAAGTACTATGCAGGTGCTGGACCGCCTCCTTGGCGCCCCTGACCGTGGCAAAGACCACCTTGGCAATACCCAGGTGTTTCTTGGTCTTCGGGTTATACAAAATCTCCACCTCTTCCACCTCCCCATACTTTTTGCACATGTCCCTTAGGAAGTTTTCGCGGATGTTGTCATTCAGCTTGGCAAATGTCACCTGCTTTGGAGGCACAGGGCCCACGTAGAACTCATCGATCTGGCAGGGGCCGCGGGGGAAGGGAGTTTGGAAAACATTAAAACCAAAGAGAAAACACGACACTCCTCTCACTTGCCCAGCGGTTAAAAAACAATAAAGGGTGAATTTTTTTTTTTTTTTTTTTTGAAAAAAGAAAAAAAGCATGCGGGCGGGCCTGGGAAGCGGAGGATTAAATCGTTTGGAACCTGGAAGTCCTCTGGGTTCTAAAGGAAAGGGGAAAAAGAAACAGTTTCTCCTTCCCCACCCCCTATTCTGGCCTCCTGTCCTTGCTGCTGGTTCCGGGACGACCCCCTGGTCTAGGAAGTTGTCCCCTTAAAACCCAAAGGGATGGGAAAGGGGGCGGGTCCCTGAACCAGGCCCCTGGGCGCACAGGACCCAGGTGGGGACCCAGAGCCCCCCGGCTCCGCCAACAGGAGACTGTATCAGCGCCCTCGTTACAATTTCTCCCAGTGTTATTTTGTTTACAGTGGCCGGGAGGGGACACCACTCTCCCCCTCCCCGCCAAAACTTCCCAGTCCTGGACGGCGGGAACTCAGAATCCGGCTGGGCTTGGTCAGGACTGGCGTTATTTTCGAACTCGGGGAAGGGGGGAGGGACCAAAAGACCGAGAGGAGGGGTCTTACCTTGAATTTGGGCACCGACAGCTCCAGCTCCTTGGTTTTGGTCCAGATTCCGACCACCCGGGGATCTTCCACGATTTCCACCGGGCGGTTGCTGGACATCTGTGGGCAGGGACAGGGGGGCTCAGCATGGAAGGCTGGCACCCTCCCCAGGGGCAGGGGCAGATAGATCCCCCCCTCTCCAGGCACCAGTCCCACTCCAGGCTGAGGGGGGGGAGCCCTGGCTGACAGTTGGCCAGGTGGCTGGGAGAGGGGTCTCCCTTCCATTCGCCTCTGTCTGGGGGCTCCACCGGAGATGGGTGGGGGTGGCGGGAAGGCGCGTCGGCCACTCACCGCCAGGCTGAAATGCTGCCCATCGTAGCGGTACAGTTTATGGTGCCCCTTTTTCAGCGCCGGGTCAATCATCAACTTGTAACTTCTCCAATGGTGGTTCCTCCTCTCGCCCGACGGGCCGGGCTGCGGCGGGGGCTGCTGGTGGTGGTGGTGGGGGTGACTGTTCTCCATGCCGTTAACCCAACCTGAAAACCATCAAGTTGTTGTCCCTCTCCGCCGCTTCTACACATTCGCCAAAGAATCCAATCGGCTGGCCCCCACCCCCTCCCACCTTACCAGCGCGCCCCGAAAGCTTGTCTCGCTGGCTCTTTCTCCCCCCCCCCTCCCCCGTAGGAAAAAAAAAAAAATAAGAATGGAGCGAGAGAATAAACCCTTTCCGGAGAAATTTACGCGCCCGCCCGCTCGGCCACCGTCTCCGGCTGCCAGCGAGGGGCTGCCCGGGGCCCCCGCTGCGGGCTGGCGCGGTCCGGGGCGCACGGAGGACGCGGGCTCCGGCCCATGGTGCTGCCGGCTGCCCGGCGTGGCGCTCGGCCCGGCTCGGGCTCGGGGCGCGCGGCAGGCCTGGCGTCGCCCGCCGGGGCGGGGGCCGGGGGCTCGGGCCGCCCGGCTGTTGTAGCCTCGGCCTCTCTCCCTCCCCAGCCGTGCTTACATCCCCGCCGGGCGCCGGCCTCCCTGCGCCGCCAGCCAGTACATGGTGTCCCCCGCGGGAGCCGAGGCCGGGGCGGCCGGACCGGGGGCCGGGATGGGGGGGACGCCGCCTTAGCGGCTGCCGGGCCCCGGGCTGCCGCTGCCCTTGCTGCCGCTGCTGCTGCTGCTGCTGCCGCCGCCGCCGCCGCCGCTGCTGCTGCTGCTGCTGCTGCTGCCCGGGAGGCGGCTGGCGGCGGAGGCTCGGCTCCCAGTAGCCGCACATCCCACAATACACCGCTAAGGAGCCCGACCCGAGCGCTCACCCTCCTCCTCTTCCTCCTCCTCCTCCTCTTCCTCCTCCCCTCGCCTTCCTCGCCGCTTCCCCAGGCACTCTCCCGGCGGCGGCAGCTGCACCGCCAAAGCCCCGGGCCCCAGCGGCCCCCCACCCCTCACTCGCGCGCTCCCACACTGCCTCCCCCCCCCCTTCCCCGGGGGGAAGGCCTTTTAATTTATTTATTCTGCTGGGACTGAGGTGGGGGGCTTGGCTGGCGGGGGGGGGGGAGGAGAAGGGGGTCTCCTCGGTCTCTACCTCCCGCGGCTGGGGCTACCCTTCCAGCTACCGGGCACTCCACGGCGTGCGCCCCCGGGGCCTCCCAAACTGTTTCCAAACTGCCCAGACCGGAGGTGGGCGCGGGGAGACTCGGCAAAAGGGCTGGGTTTGGAGGGGGGGGTGATTGTGTGCTTGACTACTAGGAGCCTGGGGGAGGCAGACGTCGACCCCAAAACGAGTTGCAATCGAGGTATCTCGGATCCCGCTTCCTCTTCGGCCCGCACACCCCCTTCCTCCCTCCCTGGAGCTGTACTGGGGAGGGGAAACCAAGACTGGGAACCACATTAGCCTTCACATTCCTGGGAGGATACAGCCCTCGCCTGGACATGGAAGATAGCTCCCTTTTTTTTTTTTTAATTTTTTTTTTCCTTTCTGTTTTTTTTTTTATTTTTGGAGGGGAGCGCCCAGTAATTGTCCTGAACACATGCTTCTTCCTCCCTCCTTCCTCCAGCCACCAGCGACAGAGAGTCCCCTTTTTTGCATTTATCATTTTCCTTCCCCTTTCTTTATTAAAGGTCCGGGAGTGGCGGCGGCCAATCAGCGCTCGGCTTCCATTTTGTGAGTTCAACTCGGAGGCTTCCCCGGCTTCGCGTGGAGCTGTTTGCAGACCCCTCGCTCTCTCTTCTCGGGCTGCCGAGGCGAAGCAGCCGCCTGGCTGGGGCTTCGTGGTGGTGTATTTCATATTGGGGCTCTTTTCGGGGTTTGTAATTTGGCCGTGGGTAGGTAATTGGCTGGAGCAGGGCGGCAGGGCGCGGCAGCCAATCAGCACGCGGCTTCTATAGGGCTTGAGTTATTAGACGCTGATCTCAAAACATCCTTCATCAGACTCCAAGGAGAGGCCAACAGATGAGGGGAGCCATTTTTCTGCAATGGAATTAAATGGCCAAGTGGGTTTTTCCTTTGTTGCAAATGGGGAATGCTTTTCCTTTGACTCCACCATCCAGTTCAGGACGCCTGAATGTGTTTAACATTTGCCAAAGGACTCACACTTGGAAGAATGAAGAAGACCTTTTAAAAAGATCTGGATTTTTCCTTATGACTTGGAATCCATCTTTGTCTTGTATAACTAGGTCATGGCACACTATTAATGTCAGCAGTTAACAGTTTTGAATTCAAAAAAACCTAAGTAAATGACATATTTAATTTTTTTCCTCTTTTTTTTTTTCTTGGGTGGGGTGGAGGGGGGAAGAGCTTGGAGCTGTCTTAATCTGTATTCTCTTGACTGAACAATAAATTTTTAAATATACTTTCCTCTATTAAACACTTAACCTGGGCCATCTTATTAACTACTCTTTTTTAACAAGGTAATGTTTTAAATGTATACTTAATAGGAATAGCGAAATGGCAGCAACAACCAAACATCGTGAGCTGTTGTTACTGTTAAATTTTCTTAAAAAAACCTTTTTTACATTGTAAGTACCCAATCCATTCTGTCCTTACTGCACTGCAGTTATGTTAATGTCGCCTGAGATGTCCTGAATTTTCGGAACCTTCATCTGCATGTCCGTCTCTGTCTCTGTCCGATGTAAGTCAGTTAAAATGCTCTTAAGACGTTTGCTTTTATGAAGCTACGGTGTTGAGTGCAAGCTTTTGAGAAAATGTTTACAGCAGTAGATGCTGCTCAGACTCCTTCCCAGTGACTCGTACACTTTCTTTGAAAATCGATCTATTTTGAAGAATAACAGCTGTTTTTCTCGACTTGGGTGGAGTGGGGGGGGGGGGTGAGAGAAAGGAAGATTTTCTTGACAAAAGACTAAAAGCCGCCACTGAAAACTAGATTAAAACGGGAAAACAAGCCCTAGCTGGTTCAAGCCAAGCACCTCCATGAACTCGGTGGTATTTCCTATGGTGGTTGGGAAGGGCTTGGTGAGCTCTTTTCGCCTTTTCTTTTGTTTGACTTGACCGTGTTTTTGCCTTTTGTTTCTTAATGACGATCACGCCATGGCTAAATCCAGAGCGGTAAACAGTCCACAGCGAAGCCGCCTTTTTGCCAGCCCAACCCTGGAAAGTTTGCAGGTCGTGGAAGGAGCAGAAAATACCACGAGTGTAACTTACAAAAAGGTAACAACAAAAGAACACCATAGCCCCAGATCTTTTTTTTTCCCCCAACTAAACAACCAAAACAACAACAACAAAAAAAGTTGTTTTTTATCGTAACATCTCCAAAAACACCGCCCAGCTTTTTCTTCTAGACTCCATGGCACCGGGCTGAGCGGGTAAGTAAAAGACTAAAATAAAAAAGAAAAATTTTTAAGTGCTTTTTGCCCCCTTCGAGGAACTCTCGATCGAGCAGGCCATGGGCTGCAGATGATGGGAGCTGAGGTTTCTTGGAGCTTGAGTTTGGCAACCGGTGACAGTGGGCGGGTGAGGGGACAAAGGCTCTCCAGACCCCTTTGCCTCTTCTGCCCCAAAGGCGGAGAGAGCATCTCCCCCAGTATTCTGGGGGGGGGGGGGGCCTCCATAGAGCTGTCTGCGCTAGTCCCTTTGGCTGGCCTCGGGGTCTGAACCTCGGTGGCAGGGAAGCCATTGAAGTGCTTTGGAGACGGAGGGGCTGAAAAGGCGAGGAAACCTCCCCACCCGTCCTAAGGTCTCGTCCCCCTTCGATTGTGGGGTTTCTGCCCCCTTTAAGTCAGCTTTTCGGGGCTTCGGGGCTCCGGGGCTCGCCTGCTCTTGCAAAGAGAAAGAGGACAAAAGGCCGGCGTCCATGTTGGCACCATGACGCAGCATCTCTCCCGCCTGCAGCCCGGCGCTGCCTGTCCTTCTCTCCCGGCCGCGCGGGCTCCTCCCTCCCAAACATGAGTTTTATTTTCAGATTTTTGAGCCGAGCCCCGGGCTGGGCCCGGTTGGGGCCAAAGGCTGGAGCCGCCCGGCGGTTCAATACTGCGGTGGCTAATGGCGGCCGGCTCTCCTCCTCCTCCTCCTTCCTTCCGCCATCCTGCTTTTCCCCGGTTGTCGCTGGGAGCCCGGGAGGCAGTCCCGGGTCCTAGGAGCCTGCAAAGCACGGCACCCGGGATCCTGGTGACGGGTCTCGGGGGAGTGGGGGTCCTTAGGCCTCGGGGGCGTCGCGCATCACAGTTCCTGCACTCGCTCCCCCCCCCGCACCCCCCTGCGCCCTGGGCGCGGCGTGCGGCTCCAGCACTGGCGATCGCGATCGCGGGAGGAGCCGGGGCCGGGCAGGGCGAGCCGCTGGAAGCGGGTTGGAGACCCTGATCTCCTCTGCAGCCCCGGACTCCCAAGGCCCAGGCGGGCACGAGGCCTCGCTCTGGCTGCAGTGTCCTGCTTGCTTGTTCTGCCTCGGAACAGGAGCCAAAGAAGCCAAGGGCTAAGAGGCTGCCCAAGGCTCCCTCCACTGCCCACTCGGCTTCGGGAGACCCACCCCTGCCTCCCCCGGTCGTCCTTTGATAGCCGAGCCGGAGGGGCGGGTCTCTCCTTTTGTCCCCACTTTGGTTTAGAGGCCCTCGCAGTGCCTGAGTCCCTTCACTTGGAAGCCAAGGGGCACAGCCTCCAACCCAGCTCTGCTGGTTGGAGGTGTGTGTTGGGGTGGGGTGGGGGGGCGGTCGGGGCCTGGGAAAGCCGAGTGGGGCCTCCCCCTCGGGATCTCCCCCCCTACACCCCCCCCCCGCCGCGATAAGTGCCGGAGGGTTAAAGCCTTAGATCTCGGCCTTCCTGGGGGAGGGGATGCGGACAGGGCGGGCCTTTGGAAATGCAGATGAGTCGTCTCCTGCTGCTTGTCGCCCGGGCTGAACCTTAGTGACTCAGCCACCCCCACCCCACCCCCATCCATTCCAGAGTGAGGGCCGCCTTGTCAGCTGGGAAAGGGGGGGGGGGACAGCATTTCTGAGGCTCCCTTTCGATCAAGTAGACCCTGTCGGTTTGCATTTGGCCAGTCCATTCTCTGACCTACAAACTGAGGGACTGCCCTAACAGATCGTCCGAATTCACAGGTCTTGGCCGGAGACCGGAGCAATGTCTGGGTTATCCCCACAGTAGACAGCCCTTGCTTCCTCTGGACATCTGGAGCAGGCCTAATTTGGCTTGACACCTTTCCCACTAAGGTAGGTTAAGAGCCCTTTCCCCAAGTTCACAGAGAACTGTACCAGGGGGCTTTGGCCTGCGGCCTTCGAAGGGCGGGTTGGGATCCCCAAACTCGCTGGGCTGGTTCTGCAGCCCCTCCCCCACGCTGATGTGGCGGTTGTGTGTGTGTGTGTGTGAAATGGGCGGCCTGCTGGGTCCATCCAGCCCCGCCTGTCAACCTCTGTTGTCAGGCGTTTAAGGGCGGGCGATTCTCTGCCGAATTTAGCTGCGTACTAGAGCAGGACTACGAAGTATTTCCCAATGGTGTGTTTTATGGTGGGTGGGAGGGCCTTGGAAGCTTCTGAAGGCATTGCCGTGCTGGCAGGCTTGCCGATGGCGCTTCAGCCATTCCTCCTGAGCCCCATTAGGAGCACCAAATGAGCCACCCTCTGAGGGTCTGGCGGCTTGCTGGGTAGACAAAGAACCAAGAGACCTAAGTCGTCGGCAGCTTGCCCAGAGCAAAGGCTTCCTTGACTTCTCCGTTTCCTGGATTCTCACAGTGGCCTCCGTGTCCCAACCAGGCCAGGTTGTGAGAGCCTGGCTTCCAGAACATGCAAGTAGGCTGGCCCTTTCTTTACGTGTGATGGTGACCTTGCATAGTCTGCACAGAGTCGCTGAGCCGGGCTCCCTGTCTGTAAAAACTAGACAGCACAGGCATCCGAAGTCAGTTAGGGGAACTCATTAAACCTGGCTATGCCCGTCTCTTGAGTTTCTCACTCAGGAGTTGCATCTGAGAATTTGCACTCCGTGCAAGGTCCCAGGCGCTGCCAGTTTTCCTGACTCTGCCTGCTAAGTGACACCTGAGATATTCCCTGGTTGGGTAGCCAGCAAGTTGGCTTGCCCTCCGGCCCAGGAAGCTTCACAGCTGAAGGTGGTGTGGCCCTTGATCTCTGACCCCCTGCCCTCCCCCACCCCAGTGTGTTCCTAGTTATATGTTACTTTGATAAGCCATTTGGCTGCAGGTGCCACGGATCACGCTGCTTCCCTTATTTTGCCCCGGAGCGTCCAGCTTCTTGTCTTCCCCCTTGTTCCTCACCCCTGCAGTGGAGTGCTGGAAGGGTGCCTTGGGGAGCCTAGTAGGCTTCACGGAGGTGGTGTTGGAGGCACGTCGGTGCCTGGTCAGGGATCTTCAAGTCTGGCAGCTGTGGGCTAGTGACCTTGGACCAGTGTTTCCCCTGTTTAAAAAAAAAAAAATCATAATAACTGCTGGAAAAAGGTTGGTGGGAGGATTAATGGAGATTAAGGGGGCCGCACTCCTTCCTGCTCTGGGCTCGGCAACCAGTTGGCCTCCATTATGATAGGGATTGTTGCTGGGAGTGGCTGCGGGGGTGGGGGCTGGGCTGTGTCCTGGGCTCCTCCCCGCCAGCCCACTTCCTGAAGCACGTGCTGGAGCCTCCAGGCAAAGGAGAGAGAAAAGTAGCTCTGCTTGGGAAGGAGGCCAGCTGTTTTTCTTCCCGTGCAGTTTTGAGTCCAGGCTGTTCCGGGGCTGAATGGGCTGTTTTGGGGTGGGGGTGGTGGTGGGGGTCATGATTTTTAAGGGTTGTCCCACCAAAGGCTCCAAGAGAAGAAATCTCTCACCCTAGGTTACGAGGCCACCCCCCCCACCCCACCCCACCCCCGGCAGAGCCTGGACAGGGTTCTAGGTATCTTGATTTTCGGCCCATAAGCCTGGGCCCCTGACACCCCCTTGCCCAGCTGTCTGGGTTATTTTAGGCACCCTCCGGTGCCAGCTGTCTGTTTTCCTCGCCGCCAGAGAGCGAGCTGTCTGGTAGCCTGGGAATCTCAGAATGGCCCCTGTGGCTCCCGCTGGGTGCCGGAGGGCCAGGCGTCCGGTTGAGCTGGCTTGGTGCTGGGGAGAGAGGACTGAACCCCTCACCTCAAGTGGGAAGAGCCCGGAAAAGCATGTTACTAAGTGCATTCGGTTCATACTGTCGATATATATACACCCTGTAAGCCTCGGAACCTACTTGGTCGGCCTAAGCGCTCTGCTTCTCTGGTTCCAGGCTTCGGGTCTGCGGGTCTCTTATCTCCTCCGGCCTCAGACTAAATAATTGACAAGTCGCGCGCGCTGTGTCAGCTGTACCCTGGAGGGCTACAGCCTTTGGGGGACAATTAGGTGCTAAACTGTGTGGTGTGATGTTTGAAAGGGAAAGATGGACGTGACAGGCGAACTTGTGACTGTCCCCACTCCAGGCTCTTTCACCTCCCCCCCCCCCTTTTTTTTTTTTTGCCCTCTTATCACCTCCTGGGCAGTAGGGTGGGGCAGTTTGTCCCTCTGTCGTCCCTGGCCCTGAGGGGTGCCCCGCCCACTGGTCACCCACTAAGCTTGGGGCGGGGCCGCTTTGGGCTGCTGAGAGAGGGCCACGCCAGCGGAAGGACTGCCTGAGCCGGGAGGTGGCCGGGGAGGTGGCCGGACTAGCTTCTCTACCGATTCTGGCGTTCCCCGCCCCTTCCGTCTGCTCCACCTGGCCTGGAGCCCTCCTTTGGAACTTGACCTTTTGGAACGCTCCAGGTGGAGACAGCAGCCAGGATGGGTAGCGATACCCCCCACTCTCCCCAGCCCCCAGTGTTTTTCTCCGATGTGCCCTGGGCCCTCAAGCAAGTTCCTGCCGACGGGAACCAGGAGGGGAAAAGTCGACGCAACCATTGTTTGGGGCTATTTCTAACATTTTGGTTTGACAGAGGAGGGTCTTGCCCCGTCCAGGCCAGTCCTCTTGACAGGCTGGGACCGTAAGTACACTCTCTTTGCGCCCAGGTTTTAGCGGGTTTTTTTCCAGCCCGGCTTCTAGAAATGACCTGCCTGCCCATTCCCCACTTGTTCCCTAGAGCTGTTAGGTAGCTGAGACCTGGGAGGGAGATGGCCTAGCCAGGTGGATAAGATAGCACCCCCAGGCACCCTGGTTCCCCCCCCCCCCTTTATCTGTTAAGGCTCTAGCTGGAGTCTTATCTCTGGCTGCTATCCATACCATCTGCATTTGGATAGCTAAATAATTGATTTATGGTGCCTCAGTGTTAGGGGAGTGCTATCTCCCCTTCCAAATTTGTACTTTGTCCTGAAAGACTGAAGGCATTCTGTCTCTGCTCTCCTGGGTTCACGGTCCCTGTTGGCCTCTGGGGCATAGTCTTCCCTGAGACCATCCTGCGGCTCCCTGAGAGGTTTTGTGGCAAGAACCAGCCGAAGGAATCTCTCACTTTCTTAGCTTTCCAGGAATTCCTGGAGAATCAGAGAGTGACCCAGGGGCCCCCCAGAACATCTTGCAGGTGAGGGAATCAGCCACCCCGGGGTGGGAGAGTGTGTCTTATCTCCTCAGCGGGGCCGGCCTGGCCTGACCTCACCTCTGAGGAGGCTCTCCACGGCAGCTGGCTAGATTCCTGGGTATTTTTAGCTACCCAGATCCAGCCCCACCATCACCATGAGAGCTGGCTCCAAGTCCAACACTCCAGGCCTGATAGTGCTGGGGTTCTGCCAGTCTCCTGGTGCGGCTGGGGTGGGTGGGGAGGCAGGCTGGAACCAGTTAGCAGCCTGAACCCACCTGAGCCAGAATTAATTCGCTTTTGGTGATTTCCTTCAGACTTGCTCAGTCACTGGAGATGGAGAGTGCAGACACAGGTCTGGGGCATTTGTGGAAAGTCCGGAGCCCTCTCTTGGCTGTATATAGTAGAGCAAGTATTTTTTTTTTCCTTCTAAGTGAATTTTCTCCTAGCACATGCAGCCAGCCAGCCTCCTGGGCCCAGGACCAAGCCCAAAGCAGCCCCAGAGAAGAAACCTGGAATCCCTGCAAAGGTAAGTGGGTCCCAGCGCCCTCCCAAACTCCCCCTCTTTGTGCGATTTTGACTCCACGCTGGAGTGGCCTGCTCTGCCTTCTCTGGGGACTCGTGCCTCTGGCACGCCATCTTTCCTTTTTTTTTTGCCGTCCCCAAAGAGCAGCCACTGAGCTCCAGCCCCAGTGCCTCCTCCTCTGCCTGGTTTTGACAGCACGCCCTTCTCGACTCAACCAGCAGTCAGGCCCGCCCTGATTTAGCCGGTTACCTTGACAACCATTTGGGCCCCGGCTCCCTCCCTCCCTCCTCACCACTGAAAACCTGAAGAGGGTTTTCCAGCTGCGGTACATTGGTACATTTGCCCAGGTTGGGCACCCCTCCCCCGCTTCCATTGCCCCCGCCCCTCTGCCCAGCTGTACCCAGTACAACAAACACCGCCTTCCCTGGTCCCTCTGCTGTCGCCTTAAAATGGATCTCACTGATGCTGGGAACTCCGATCACACTGCTTCCTCCAGACCGTTCCCCACAGGCAGGAACACGGTTTGCTTCTCAATAAACAAGTTGTAAAAAAAAAAAAAAAAGGAATGAACGAGTTGCTGAACATTTGTCTGGGGGACCTTTGATCCGTTGACATGAAGGGGGCCCCCTGGCCCCAAAGCTGGAGGAGGTTGGGCCAGGTCTGCACTGCCCGCCCAGGTCTCTGTTGTCTTTTGACATCCCACGGGCGGTCGCTGCTGCCCTCTGGTGGTGTGGCTTTGCCTTGCGCCTCCGGGAGGAACGGGGAGGGGGCGGGGAAACAAGGAGAAACGAGCTGGCGTTTGTGGAACCTCCCGGGTTGGTAGTGGACTCCATAAAGTGACATTTTTCTGGATGTTCGCCGCCGAGAACTTGAAAATTCGGCATCTTCAGGGTGGGGAGGGTCAAGAAAATCCCTGAGCCCTGCCCAACTTTGCTCACTGAAGACGTGAACTTGACTCCAGCTAAGAGGATTGCACTCATACTGTGCGTGCCCCGGGTCCGCCTGCTGCGGGCAGCCTGCAGGGGTCCTACCAACCCCTGACCACTTACCTGCTTTTTTGGGAGTGGACCCTCAGCTCATAGTAACAGGGAAAGGATGGGTCACAGTGACGTCAACCAACCGTATCGCTAGTACTTGTTTGTATGAAGCTCTTAGCCAAGAGCTGTTTTTGATGGGAGTGGAATTCCTGGGATGAAGGCCATGGGGCCGGAGGACACCAGAACACTCCTTGGTGGAGATGGGGAGGATGAGTTTCCAGGATTTATGGAAGGGCCAGATGCTCGGACCTGTCAACGGTCGCGACAATGTCGTGCTTGGGTTCACCCCTCCGAGCCTTGCTCAATGCTGCCTGTGTGTTTTTTTGTTTTTTTTGTTTTTTTTTGAGTCACCCCTGGAAAACAGGCTGTTTGTTCACCTGAAGTCACTGTAGAAGGCGTCCCCCGGCAGGGGGCGCCCCGGCCCCACGGTGTGGGTCAACAGACCGCGCGTGGGGAGGGCAGGAGAGCAGAATTCCTATGATCGCACCCACCCGGACGAGGGCCAGGCTCAGACTATGTGTGGACGCACACGACCAACGTTCTGGCGTCTTCTCGGGCACGACCGTGGCTACCACCTGCAGGAAAACAGGCCCCTCTGGCCGACTGGCTGCAAGGGCTGGATGCGAACCCCGTGCGCCGGGTACAGCCCTCTAATCCAGGAGTCTCTCTATGGGGGTGGGGCCGGCCAATCAAAGGGTCCTCGCCAGGAGGCGGAGCTTGCCAACCAAGGGCTGTCGGTGGTGAAGAGGCAGAAACCACGAATCTAACGGGCTGGGGGATGCGCAGGCACACGTGGTGATGGGGATGCGCTGCTGCGCTCGCGGTTCAGCATCCGGTTCCTCCTCGTCCCCCCGGGGACCGAGAGACAAAAACCCAGGGCGGGACCAGAGCAGAGAGTAATTGAGGCAGGCAGGTGAACCCGGGAGGCTGCCTGGCAGAGGTGGCGCTGGCGGCCCGAGGGGCGGAGCCTCGTGGCCCCGCCCCGCAGCCCCGCCCCCTCCCTGTCGCTCAACTGGGCTCCGGCCAGAGCGCAGCATCCAGCGCTCCGGGGCTCTGGGCTATGGACGCCCGAGGTGCTCCGGCCCCAGCCGCCGCCCCCAGCTCGGCAAGGAAGGAGCTGAAGATAGTGATCGTGGGTGACGGCGGCTGCGGCAAGACGTCGCTGCTCATGGTGTATTGCCAAGGCTCCTTTCCCGAGGTGAGGCCTGGTAGGTGGCAGGAGGGGGCGAGGAGGGGCTTGGGACCGCAAGGAACAAGGGGTGTCCTCCAGCCAGGACCCAGGGCCCAAAGTCTGGGCCGTGCAGTCCTGGGTGTCTCCTTCAGGCAGCCCTTTGAGAATTCCTGGGCCCAGTGGTTTGCCAGGTCGGAGCTGGATGGAGTGAGGGTGTTAGACAGTTGTGGGGGAGGGAGCTGTCTGGGACTCTGAGCCTCCTTTGCACCCCTTAAAAGACCAACCCGACCTCCTCCTCTCTCACAGCACTATGCCCCGTCGGTGTTTGAGAAGTACACGGCTAGTGTGACCGTGGGCAACAAGGAGGTGACCCTGAACCTCTACGACACTGCTGGTGAGTGCACCAGAGCCCAGTGGGTCCCCCGTGGTCATCCCCAAGGGTTTCCCCTGTCTTGCTGGGGCATTCCCTTCCTGATACCCTACCAAGGCAGAAGGTCTCTGCAGGGAGCTGGCTGGCTGGGAGGCCCTGAAAGGCAAATGGACCTCTGCGGTCTCAGCTTTAAGGGGAGGTAATAGGTTGAGGTGAACTCTGATGCACCCCCCCCACCCCCCAGCATTATGTTCTGTTCTCCAGCCCTGTTCCTCTCCTGCGGTTCTAGAAAACGTGGGGCTGTACTTGTACCTCGCAGTGTTACAGAATTCCTCCCTTACTGTGGTCTTAGATTTGAGTCCCCTGGGGCTTGGATTTCAATGGGTTGTGTTTCTGGGTCCTGTAGTTTTACGTTAGCAAGCTCTCTAGAGCACAGCTTGTGAGTCCAGGAGTCTGTGTTGAGACCCCCAAGGTCCTGTGAGTGGACCTCCTCCTGTGTCCCTGGCTTCTGGGATCCTGGGGCTACAGTCCGATCTGTCTTTTCTTGGTTTTTCTGTGAAGAAACAGGAACTTTAGAAAAGAACCTAAAGTCTAGGAAATGGATGAAAATAAGGCTCTGTCTCCTGCTGCTAGCCCCTCAAAGAGCAGGACTCCGGCTCATAGTTCACCAACACTGGGGTTCCCTTTGGGGTGTCATGAGCATTTCCAGGGTAAAGGTTGGACCAGGTGGAGCCTCACCCATCTAGGTGACTCAGTGTCTAGTGACTGGGTGGCACCACGACACTGTCACTGAGTGCCCCTTCCCTGCTAGGTCCATCCCTGTGTGCGTGAGGCAAAGTCTCTGCTCTTAAATGGAGCCCCAATCCAGGCATTCTTCCCACCCCACCACCCCCTGGAGAGGATCAGGAGAGGGCTACCCCCACCCCGGACCTCTACCTCATTCCTGTCGTGGGCAAGTTCTACTGGAGAGACTCCCTACCCCTTGAGTGGCCCACTGAGGCTCCCCACCCACCCTTTCCTCCAACTCCAGGTGTGTGAGGAAGGAATTCTGAGGTGTGGCCCAGAGAGCAGTAAAAGTCTGTCTGGAAAACTTACTTTCACACGCCTCTGATCCAGGAGCCGGGGAAGGGACAGGACCATTGACCACACTTTGGGGGAAGTACTCTTTGAGCAGAAGTATTGCATGCCTCCCCGCAGCTCCAGGAGGGGCCAGGAAGTCTGTTTTTTTTTTTTTTTTTTTGCCTCCCTCTGCCATCAGCCTTTCCTGACACATCCCAAAGTTCCCTGTTCAGGACCATTTCTCCCCTCAGACCAGACCAGAGCGGAGACCATTTTGGATGTTTTCTGGAAAAAGATGCCCGAAGGACATGTCAGGCGATATGATGATGAGGGTTCAGAAAGCTGCTGCTTGTTAGAACAAGTTTGTTCCTAGAGGCTGTGCAGGGATGGAGGGGGACCCCAGCGGCTGTCATGGGGAGGTGGTGATGATAGTGTGGTGTACTGAGCTATCCTGTCTGTAACTTTCTGCTTCCTGCTTGGAGTCAGACCAAGACCCTGACTTGCTTCCACTCAGTTGTGGCACTGGGGGCATCCAAGCCTCATTTTCCTTATCTTTCATCAGAGCTAAAATAGTCAAAAGAATTCAATCAAAGCCGGGTGGTATAGCACACGCCTTTAATCCCAGCACTGGGGAGGCAGAGCCAGGCGGATCTCTATGAGTTCAAGGCCAGCCTGGGCTACCAAGTGAGTGCCAGGAAAGGCACAAAGCTACACAGAGAAACCCTGTCTCGAAAAACCAAGGGGCGGGCTGGCTTTGGGGCAGCTCAGCACTTTAGACTTCTTTTTCGTTTTGTGCTAGGGCTGAAAATCAGACCCCTGTGCATTCTAAGCCCTACCACTGAACTGCCTTCCCAGTCCTCAATCTGAGTTTGTTTGTTCCAGGCAGGGGTCTCTGTTCCTCTAGCTGACCTCAAATACTGCCAAGCAGCCCACGCTGCCCTTCAATTCTCCATCCTCCTGCCTAGCTGTCTGAGGTATAGGCACTATCACACATGGCTCTGGCCCCAGCTCCTTCAGTAGGGGGTGGAGAATCTAGGTGCCCTCTCAAGGAATATCCACTGTTTTTTTTTTTTCCGGGACAGATTCCTAAGTCCTAGAGCTATGTTGAAGAGTGGCATGTTATCAGTCACTCGGGTGACTGGGGAAGTCTTAATGGTTGAAGGAAATTCCCTGGCCGGTGAGCAATATGCTTATGAAGCTGGGTCGTGTGTGTGCGCGGTGTTTGTCAGAAGGAGGCTCTAGCAGTGACTGTGGAGTAAAATGAATTCATTATCAGGGAGATGAGTCAGCTCTACCTGTGGCTGGGTCTTGGGATAATGTGGGGAAAAAGACGATGGCCAGTAACTGTCTAGACTAGAGAAATGTGGAGGCTAAGGGGGTGTGGGCAATGACCCGAGTTAGAAATGGCTCTAGGAAATGCCATAGAAAGTTCTAGAACAGAGCCGGGCGGTGGTGGCGCACGCCTTTAATCCCAGCACTCGGGAGGCAGAGCCAGGTGGATCTCTGTGAGTTCGAGGCCAGCCTGGACTACCAAGTGAGTTCCAGGAAAGGCGCAAAGCTACACACAGAAACCCTGTCTCGAAAAACCAAAAAAAAAAAAAAAAAAAAAAAGAAAAGAAAAAGAAAAAAGAAAGTTCTAGAACTGGGGAGAGGGACCTGCCATCCCAGTCAGCACTGATCAGAGTTATGGGACAGGAACGACCCCAGAAAGTTGAATTTTTTCCAAACCCAAAATGAACGATAGCCATGGGCAGTGAGTGCTACGTCGATGCCCACAGGGCCCACATGTAAGGCCTGTCTGGCTGCTTGCTTCCATCCTGCGGAAGCGGAGACACCACAGTCCTCTACCAAGTACTGGGTGCTCAGGAGGGAGAGGGGGTGGGGCCCTAGCACCCACAGCCCTAGTGGCCTCCCCTGAGCCCTGACATCTTCAGACAGGAAGCTGTGGTGAGGCCAGAAGGTTCCTAGGCAGAGGGGTGGTGTTATGGTGGCAGTGGGGGTGTTCAGACACCACCCAGAGAGTCTCGTCTAGTCTTAGAGGCGCATGGAGGCATGGGGAGCTGTGTGAGAGAATTAATGGAGGGTAACAGCTGCTAAGACAAAGGGTCAGGACAAGAGGGGCCATTACAGCCCTGGAGCTGGGACCACGTCAGGCCTAGAGTAAGCCAAGTCAGGTACCATTGTCGTATGTTAAGAAGGGACTTCCCTGTCTCTTCCTGTCCCTAGGAGGGAAAGAGGGGGGTAAAGGGGGCCCTAGCAAAGCTCGTAAAAGTGGGTTCCTCCTTCAGCAGCTTCCGCTTCGCACACCGCCAGCAACACCCCTTCTCTGACCAATGCTTTGGTCAAAACGGGTCACCTCTTGCCCTCCAGTAGATTTGGGGAGCACTGTGTCCTGAGGACATGCCACCCCTCAACACAGCTGTAGGTCTCAGGGACCCTGTCCCGGAAAAGGAACGTTGTCAAGGGAAAGCCCCACTCCACAGAGGAAGCACGTCAGGTGGGGTGACAGCCTCACTTCCACCTGCCTCACAAACTGCAGGAAAATGGGCGGGACTTCAGAGGAGCCCTGGCCCATAGCCCCATCCCTCCCTAGAACCCAGGGCATGAAGGAGATTTGGGGCTTGTGACTTGGCCTCTTCATGGGCAAAACAGGATACCGGACCAACCTAGTGGGTGGGAGGCCCCCTTAAGGGGTTCCGAGATTCAGGGGTTGGAATTTGCACCCAGGTCATTCACCTGCCTTGGCAATTTCTGTTTCGGTATTGTAACCACAATAGCAGCGGTCACACCTCTGTCCAGCCCCTAAGTCCTTTTGTTTCCAAATCAGGGCAGAGCCGGTCACTCTCTCCCAGATAAGGGTATTAAGATTTAGGAAGGAGCTGGGCGGTGGTGGCGCACGCCTTTAATCCCAGCACTCGGGAGGCAGAGCCAGGCGGATCTCTGTGCGTTCGAGGCCAGCCTGGGCTAGCAAGTGAGTTCCAGGAGAGGCGCAAAGCTACACAGAGAAACCCTGTCTCGAAAAACCAAAAAAGACTTAGGAAGGAAAGCTCTAGCGAGGCTCCAGAATGTGTGTCCAAGTCATGCCTGCCGCTGATTCAGTCCAGAGAGGGTGTCCAGTACCCACCCTCCAGGGTAGACGGGGCCGCAGCAGTACCTAAATTCCTTGTATTTTTTTGGTTTTTCAAGACAGGGTTTCTCTCTGTGTAGTCCTGGCTGTCCTGGAACTCACTCTGTAGACCAGGCTGGCCTCGAACTCGCAGAGATCCGCCTGCCTCTGCCTCCCGAGTGCTGGGATTAAAGGGGTGCGTCACCACCTCCCGGCTCAAATTCCTTGTGTTTATTATGAAAGGCCCACACCGAATCCTAAGAAAAGCCATGCCGGGCAGAATGAAGCCTGAGAAGGAAATAGGGTCTCAGTTGGCCCCCCATTCCTCACTAAGGCCCCTTTTTTTCTTGAGACGGCTGTTTATGCCACCATTCTCCTGTCAAACTTGCCAGGGCTGGGGTGTTGTCGTAATTTCGTGTTCTGTTGCTGTACAGAAGCAACTCTGGAGGAAGAAGGGATTCATTAGATTTACAGGCTCTAGTCTATCATTGAGGGAAGCCAGGGCAGGAACTAGAGGCAGGAACCGAAGCAGAAACCATGGAGGAGCGCTATCTACTGGCTTGCTCAGCTGTCTTCCTAACATAGCCCAGGACTACCTGCTCAGTGGGCACCACCTACCGTGGGTTTAGCCCTCCTCAATCAACTGGCCAATCAAGATACGGCACCATAGACACGCCCACAGGCCAATCTGATGGAGGCAATTGTCAACTCAGGTTCCCGATTCCCAGATGTGTCCAGTTGACAACCAAGATTAGCTATCACGGGTGAACAGAAATGAAGCTCTCCCCGCTGCCTTCTGGGGGAGACTGAACAAAAAGCACCTGAATACCCTTTATCATTTGCAGAGTCTACCAGCTTTTTTGGTAAGTCTTTTCACCTGTCTGGGTTTTTTTGTTTGTTTCTCTGGCTGGAAAAGGTAGGTAACTAATGACTACCTTGTGTGGTGTGGTTGTGCGGAATGATAAATTCATCCCATAAATTGTTTTGAATGGGAAGGAAAGGGGTAGAGACGGCTCTGTGATTTGGAGTGTATACTACACTTGTTGAGGATCCGAGTTTGTTTCCCAGCATCCATGTCAGGCGGCTCACAACTGCCTGGAAATCCAGCTTTAGGAGCTCCAATACCCTCTCCTGGACTCCATAGGCACCCACGTTCTTAAGTGCACAGACCCATTCATTGATGACAACATTAAGGGTTTTTTTTTTTTTTTCATGTGCATTCATGTTTAGCCTGCATGTATGTCTGTAAAAGTGTCCAATTCCCTGGAACTGGAGTTACAGTTATGAGCTGTGGGTGCTGGGAACTGAACCTGGGTCCTCGGGAAGAACAGCCAGTGCTCTTAACCACTGAGCCATCTCTCCAGCCCCCAAAATTCAGTTTTAAAAAAGCGTTTTGACGGGGTAAACATTCACAGATAAACGTCACTCTCATTAAGTAATTTTGTCTTCACTGTCCTGAAGAAGACTCACCTGCTTTAAAGCTCCATGTCACAGATAAGGAAGCTGAAGGTGGGATTTATTCCTAGTGGGAAAGCGTTTGTGGGGGACTCTGGGTGCTTTTAGATTTACTGGGCAGGCAGCTGACCTTGGCAGTGGGAATTAAGTTGTCTGGCACTGCCCAACTGTGACCTTGACGGGGCTGCTCCCCTCAGCCACCTGGGCTCTTAACAAGAACTCTCCTGGCCAGTTTACCTCCTGGGTGCTGCTTGGATTAACTTGGGTCAGGAAGTCAAAGGCAGACACCACCAAAGGGCTGTGTGCGCTCAGCGCTGGACTTAGCTTTCTCCCTTTCTTCACTCGATTTTTCCTGAGCTCACCTGACTTCCAAGGCTTGCAGGGGCCCCCCTACTTAGGGGAAGAAACAAAAGTCATAAAAGTCATGTGACATCAGATGGTAAGATGTATTTTAAAGCAAAAGAAAAGAAAAAAAAAGAAAACCTTTGTTATGGGGCAGATAGACACCAAGAGGCCATTGGTTCAGGGTGGTTGAGAAAGATTTCCTGGAGGTGACATTTCTGCATAGACCCAAAAGTAATGAGAGAGGGAGAGGGAGAGAGGGAGAGAGAGAGAGGTGGGGTGGGGAGAGAGAGAGAAAGCACCAGCCAGCTGCAACCTGTTGAGAGAACCTTCTGGAAGAGGGAACAGCAGTGTGTGTGAACACTCTCCGCCCACTGTGGTTCCTCTTTTTCCAGCCCACAGCAACCCGACTCCACCCACATCTCTCCCGTATCTCTGACTTTAAGGTAATAGTGGAGCTGTAGATGCTCAGCCCAGCACATCTCGGCCCTCGTCTCTGCTGCCGCCTGAGCCACAACCAGCCAACCATTAGCTAGGATTTCCTGAATGTCTCCTGGGGGCCGGGAATTCATAAGGATAGCGGTGGCCAGTCTCTGTCCTCATAGTGTCTCTGTCCTCACAGTGTGCCCTGCCACATGGAGACAGTAAACAGGAACCTGTCTGAGCCAAGCAGCATGGGACACACTTGGAAGCCATGCTAAGAGCAGGGAGGGCCTATCAGAGGAGGTGTCCTTCAGAGTCACAGCAGGTGACATGCAGAGAAAGACACAGTACCTGGACCTCAGTTTGTAACTGTTGGTGGAACCCTCTAGACAAAACTTTGGAACAGAGTGTGTTTGTTATTGTAGATTTATGCACACCATCCCTAACCCCATCTACAACTTAAAGGCCCAGAGCGTGTCTTTACACAATACAAAATAAAAGCTGTTAATTTGTATTAATTCCACTTAGAAGGTTTGGGGTTGGCTCCTGACTGTGTCGTTAGGTAAATTGCTTCTCATCTGTGAAACCGAGACCCTGTATATGAAATCTGAGTATAGTTATCCCCCCAGTACGCACAGAGGATGGGTTCCAAGACCCCCATCCATACCTCATTGAGATTCAAATTTAGGATGCTTATAGAAAATGGTACACTATCCATCGTCACATAGCCTGAATTTCAGTTACCCCTGGGTTACTCAGGATACAGTATCAGTGCTATGTAAAGAGTTGGTACCTGTATTATTTAGGGAATGTGACAAGAAGTCTGTATTTGTTCAGTACAGATACAGTGTTTCTTTCTGAAGGTTTCCAGTGGAAGTTGCTTCTGTAGACATAGGTGAGGGAGATCAGCTCCCACTTTTTCCTCCAGGGTACTCTTGAGGAGGGAGAAGTGAGAAATACTTAGATAGAAATATAGAGGAGAGAGACACTTAGAAACATAGGCTAGCCTCGGGAGGGCCTGGGTCAAAACCCACCAGCCCCTTCTGTCTCTACTAAAGGGCTTTTAAAGGAATACCAAGGGATGGAGCAAAAGACCTCCCCCCAGCACAGTCA
Source organism: Peromyscus eremicus (assembly GCF_949786415.1). Lineage (NCBI taxonomy): Eukaryota > Metazoa > Chordata > Mammalia > Rodentia > Cricetidae > Peromyscus > Peromyscus eremicus. The sequence continues at coordinate 13,209,130 of NC_081438.1, read as the reverse complement.
AGTGCAGACCGTTCCAATCACCTGGTGACCACACACATGGTCAAGCTATCCCCTAATGCAGCCCTGCTGTGTAAAACAAGCTCAGATCTCACTAGGAAGCCTTTGTGGGCTCCCACACATAGGATCCAAAGATACTAGGTTGACTGTATTTATACTTTCCCTTTCATATTGGGATGTAATTAAGGGCATCTATTTTTGAAGAACTGTTTATGTGTATGAGTGTTTACCTGCATGTACTTATGTGTAGCACATGTGTGCCTGATGCCTAAGGGGATCGGAAGAGGGAATCAGATTCTCTGGGACTAGAGTTAACTGAGCCATGTGAGTACTGGGCACAGAACTTGGGTTCTCTGCAAGAGTAGCAAGTACTTCTTTATTTTAAATTAATGTTTAGTATGTATGTGTGTATATGTATTTGTATGTGGGTGTGTGCATGTGATGGCAAGTACCCCTAGAATCCAGAAGAAGGCACTGGATCTCCAGGAGCTGGAGTTATAGGCAGTGGTGAGCAGGGAATCCAACCTAGGTCCTCTATAGGAGCAAGTGCTCTTAGCCGCTGGGCCATCTCTCCAGCCCCTGTAAAGAACCCTTAAAGATGAATAGGCAACCTAGGGCTGGAGAGATGGCTCAGTGGTTAAAAGCACTTGCTCCTCAGGCAGTTCACAACTGCCTGTAATTCCATCTCCATGGATTCCAGCACCCTCTCTGGCCACGAGATGTAACATAGATATACAAATACACATAAATAAAATTTAAAAAAATACATGCAGGCAAAACATTCACACCTGTTATGAATGAAAATGGCCCCCATAGCTCGTGGGGTTTTTTTTATAGCTTTTTTTTTTAATAGCTTTTTGTTTGTTTTTGTTTTTTGTTTTGTTTTGTTTTTTCCTCGAGACAGGGATTCTCTGTGTAGTTTTGGTGCCTTTCCTGGATCTCGCTCTGTAGACCAGGCTGGCCTCAAACTCATAAAGATCCGACTAGCTCTGCCTCCCGAGTGCTGGGATTAAAGGCATGCGCCACCACCGCCCAGCCTTACTTTTACCTTTTATAGCATGCAGTTTTTAAAAGATTTATTTTGGCTGGGCGGTGGTGGCACACGCCTTTAATCCCAGCACTCGGGAGGCAGAGCTAGTCGGATCTTTATGAGTTCGAGGCCAGCCTGGTCTACAGAGCGAGATCCAGGAAAGGCACAAAGCTACACAGAGAATCCCTGTCTCGAAAAAAGAATTTAAAAGTAGAGAGACGATGAATACTGTGAAAAAGCAAATATGTTTGCTTTTTGGATGTTTACACACAAAATACAAAGCTGTTTGGGGTGCTACACACCCATCATCTCAGAACTAGGGAAGCTGAGGCAAGAGAACCTTCAAAAGTTCCAGATCAGCGTGTGCTGTATAGTAAACTCCCGTGTCAAGCAGTAGGGGGGCTAGGGAGCACTGAGTGTAGCAGCCTAACCAGAATATTGTTTTCAGATCTATCCAGCAGCCAGGTGGCAAGTGACTTTACTGAAGGACTGCAGGAGATCAGGGAAGAGGTGGTACCCACTGGTAGCTGGGTGAGGTGGTGCACACCTTTAATCCCAGCACTCGTAGGCAGAGGCAAGTGGATCTCTGTGAGTTCAGAGCCAGTCTAGTCTAGTCTACTTAGTTAGATCCAGGACAGCCATGGCTGTATGAGACATCTCAAAAAAAAAAAAAAAAAAAAAAGGAAGAAGCCATTGGTAGTTTAAAAAGATGGCATGGGGGTAGGGTCACTTAGCAAGCAATAGACAGATCCAAGCTGTGCACAGCACTCTCTGCAGTGGCAGCTGCCAGCCTGGCATGGCAATTAATCACTTGAAATGTAGCTACTGCAACCAAGGAACTCAATTCTGTCTTGTTAATTAGTTGACATTCAAATAGTCACACAGGGCTGGGGAGCTGCCCTGTTGGATGCACAGGCCTAGAAAGACATTGACAGAGATTTAGAGACAAGACTGCCTAGGGACATATGTGGGGTAACATCCTGAGCCAGTGCCCCAGTGTCCCCCAAGGGGTGTCTCCTAGTTGTTGTGGGGAGGGAGGCTGAAGTCAAGCACCCCTTTCTCCCGTGTGGAGGGGGCCTGGACTGAAGAATAGCATGGATGCTTTCCCTGGTCCAGCTGTCACGATGGCTGCTGCATACTCTGATAAACCCCACACATTAGAAGGATGTTGGCTGGTGGCATCCCACAAGACAGGTTTTATTACTTTTCCATGTCCCCAATTGGATGGGCTGGTATGTACCTGTAATACCAGCAAGACTTGGAAGTTGGAGGCAGATGGGTCAGGAGTTCAGGACCAGACTGGGATACATGAAACCCTGTCTCAAAAATCACCCCATATAGATGTGTGTGTGTGTGTGTGTGTGTGTGTGTGTGCGCGCACACACACACACACGTTAAAAAAAAAGTTAACAAGGCAAGTCTGACCTGGTACCACATGCCTTTAATACCAGCATTTAGTAGGCAGAAGGGGGTTGAATCTCTGAGTTTGAGACCGGCCAAGGCTTACATGGTGAGACTGTCTTTAAAAACAACAAAACAAACAGAAAGAAAGGGGCTGGAGAGATGGCTCAGAGAACGAGAGCACCGGCTGCTCTTCCAGAGGTCCCAGCATCCACATGACAGCTCACAACCATCTGTAACTCCAGTCCCAGGGGATTTGATGCCCTCTTCTGGACTCCGATGGCACCATATGCATGTGGTGCATAAACATACATTCAGGCAAAACACTCTTATCTATGAAATAAGTCAAGTTTGAAAAGTTCGATGCTGCAGATTTAACCTGGGTCCTTTCTGCAAGAAAGATCCTAGCCAGTGTGCTTAACCACCAAGCTAGCTCTCCATGCCCCCAAAAGAAGTTCATTTTTAAAAACTGTTTAGATTTATGTGTATCGGTGTTTTGCCTCCACTGTGTGCACATGTGTGTCTGGCACCCCCAGACATCAGGACAGGATTTCAGATCCCCTGAAACTGAGGTAGTGGATGGTTGTGAGCCACCATGTGGGTGCTGGGAACAGAACCTGGGACCTCTGGAAGAGCAGCAAGTGCTCTTAACTGCTGAGCCATCTCTCTAGTCCCAGTAAATCAATTAAGACAATAAAAAAAAAAAGAGAGAGAATGAATGAAAACCTAGCCACTAGGGTAAAGGTTAGCAACTGAACTATCACTTATACTTGCTGGGAGAGGGAAAATCATTTTTCTCCAATAGTGTGGCACTGGGTGTATCAGCCGCTCCAGGACAGGCCTCGTGTTCAGGAGTTGACCAATATATAATGGACTCCATTGGGGTTTTTTGTATGCTTTTATTTGGTTACAGTTTGGGTTTTTTGGGGGCATGTGTGTGGTTTTGTTTTCTTGGTTTTGGGGGTGTTTGTTGTACTGTTTTTGTTTTTTGAGAAAGGACTTAAAAGTTGTATGAGTTCGAAAGGGAAGAATGTGATCAAAAAATATTTAAATTTAAAAATTGCTTTAATGAAAAATATAAAAAAGCAACTCTCAAATAATAAAATTTTTTAACTAAAGAAAGAATAAGAAATAAATGAAAGAAAGGAAAATTAAAAGATGTTGATCACCGGACAGTGGTGGCGCATGCCTTTAATCCCAGCACTCGGGAGGCAGAACCATGCGGATCTTTGTGAGTTCGAGGCCAGCCTTGTCTACAGAGCGAGATCCAGGAAAGGCGCAAAGCTACACAGAGAAACCCTGTCTCAAAAAACCAAAACAAAAAAAAAGATGTTGATGTTTTAGGTGGAGACTCAGCTCCCACAAGTGACTTGTCTAAGTCACACAGCAAGTGAGGGACACAGCTGAGGTCTGAACTTGTGTCTTTCCTGCCTCTGGTGCTTTGGTGGAGCTGGCTGAGGATGTAAAACCAGGCAGGAGAGAGGGGACCTGTGCCCTGTTACCAATGGGGAAGCAAGAGTGTAAATTATCCTGACTAACTGGAGTGCAGGCTGGCACCACCCAGAAATAAGGACAGGGCTGGACAGGCGCCTCCTGGACCTCCATGTTCCCTGTAGTAGATGGACATCACGTTTATACAGAGGCAGCTGAGTGAGGGTCACTGATGAGTTCTAAAGGTGTTCCATCCTCTGTGGGAATTTTAAAAGATACCTCTGCATGGTGACTCAAGGTGGCGTGTAATCCTGGACTAGGGAAAAAAAAGCTGACCTTTCTGGTGAAGTGGGTGAAACCTGAATTCAGAATGGATCAAGGACAGGGTCAGTGTGACTTGCTGGGCTTGGTGCCAGGACCAGGACAAGCTCTTCTGAGGCATTCTGTTATGAGAGCAATGGGGGTTGCCTGTGTGCAGTTGACCAAGCAGGTGAGCCGCACACAAACAGTAACGCTCAGAAGGGTTCTCTGCATTCTCCCGTGCAGTCTCTCTGGAAGTTTAAAACGGTTGACAAAACACGTTTTCTGGCATGATGGTATGCCCAGCACACAGGCAGGTACACCCAGCAGAGGCAGGCAGGTGGCTGTGTGTTTGAGGTTAGCTTGGTCCATATAGAAAGTTCTAGGCTAGCCAGGACTGCATAGTAAGATCCTAAGTCAAACTGGGCAGTGGTGGTGCACGCCTTTAATCCCAGCACCTGAGAGGCAGAGGCAGGTGGATCTCTGAGTTTGAGGCCAACCTGGTCTACAGAGGGAGATCCAGGACACCCATGGCTGCACAGAGAAACCCTTGAAAATAAATAACAGGGTTGGGGATTTAGCTCAGTGGTAGAGCGCTTGCCTAGCAAGCACAAGGCCTTGGGTTTGATCCTCAGCTCCAAAAAAAGGAAAGAAAATAAGTAAATAAAATATAAAAATTGAGTTGCCTCCAAATTTCACAAAAGCATAATGTGCCACACCCAGGCCCAGCTTCTAGGTTCTGATTGGACTGGGCCTAAGGAAGGCTGTGTCTGGAACTGTCACATGTCCCCAGGTGGGCACCAGGTGCAATGGGAGCTGACTGCCCCTGTGAGACATGATCATCAATGTGCCTGTTCCTACCTCATTAGCATTTGCAAGAATGGGCAGGAGGAATCCAGGCAGCTGCCCCAGAACCAAGGAGGCTGGAGCCAGCACATGCTTCTGGGCCTTGGAGATATCTGAATGGCAAAAATCCCAGATCTGAGTCTCAGGCTTGACAGGCGAGGGAACATTCCCGTCTCCGGCAGTATGGCTGCAGTTTACAGTTCTCGGTATCAGTCCAGCTGAGCGCCTGGGTTTGACGGCATATCATCTATTCCCTCTTTCCCCGTCCTGTCCATTTTATAAATGAGGAAGCTAGGCCCTGAGGTCATCCCCCACCCCATCAAAGGCCAGACAGGGACCCCAGGCAGACGGGGATTCATGTCTCTGATCCCTCTCTGGTTTCAGGGCAGGAAGACTATGATCGACTGCGGCCTCTGTCCTACCAGAACACACACCTCGTTCTCATCTGCTACGATGTCATGAACCCCACCAGCTACGACAATGTCCTCATCAAGGTAAAGTCCCGCCTGCCTCTTGAGAGTAAGGGTCAGCGGCAGAGTGACCTCTGCCCTGATAACCCCGCTCTCTCCCTCCTCAGTGGTTCCCTGAAGTCACCCATTTCTGCAGAGGGACCCCCATGGTTCTCATCGGCTGCAAGACAGACCTGAGGAAGGATAAGGAGCAGCTGCGGAAGCTCCGGGCAGCCCAGCTGGAGCCAATCACCTACACACAGGTGGGCCGGGGGCCCAGCTACCACTCAACTTCATGACCCTCAACAGCCAGAGCCAGAGCCCACCTAGGCCTTGGTCTTCTCAACCGGAGTGCCTTAGGAGTCATTCAAAAAACCAAAACCAAACAAACAAAAAAACCTAATATGGTGCACACCTTTTTTGTTTTGTTTTGTTTTTTGTTTTTTGAGACAGGGTTTCTCTGGGTAGCTTTGGAGCCTGTCCTGGAACTCACTCTGTAGCCCAGGCTGGCCTCGAACTCACAGAGATCCGCCTGACTCTGCCTCCTGAGTGCTGGGATTAAAGGCGTGTGCCACCAACGCCCAGTGGTGCACACCTTTAATCCCAGCACTCGGAAGGCAGAGGCAGGCAGATCTAAGTTTGGGCTGAGTTTGAGGCCAGCCTAGTCTACGGATTGAGTTCCAGGACAGCCAGGGCTACACAGAGCAACCCTGTCTCAAAAAACCAAACCAGCCAAACAAACAAAAACTAATAGTCTATGTACGATGATGCGCATGTTTAATCCCAGCACTCAGGAAGCAGAAGCAGGTTGAGTTCGAGGCCAGCCTGGTCTACACAGTGAGACCCTGTCTCAAATAAATAGAAAGGAATAGGCACTAATAATGGTAAAACCAAGGTTTTTAGTTTCACTTCACCAGCAAACTCGGTCATTGAGTTTGGAACTGACAAGGAACAGAAGCCTGAGATGCAGCTAGTCCCAGTTCTCAGAATTCAGCTCCCCTTCTGCTGAAAGCCAGGGAAGAGGGCAGGTAGGGGCCAGCAAGGGCTTTCCTCCATCCAGCCATGCAAACCCCAAACTGGCCAGCACTCAAGCTAGTTTTCCGGCTCTGGAGAGCCTCCAAAGCTAGCCCAAACTCCTAAGACTCTGGGGGCAGGGTGGTGTGTGTGGGTGTGGGTGTGTGTGGGTGTGTGTGTGGGTGTGTGTGGTCAGGAGGCACCGGGCCCTCATCTAATTAATACTGCCTCCCCCCACCCCCTCGCAGGGCATGACTGCCTGCGAAAAGATGCGAGCCGCACTCTATCTGGAATGTTCCGCCAAGTTTCGGGAGAATGTGGAAGACGTCTTCAGGGAAGCTGCCAAAGTGGCCCTCAGTGCCCTGAAGAAAGCACAGAGGCAGAAAAAACACAGGACCTGCCTGCTGCTGTGACCCTGGGCCAGACAGCCCCGAGTGGAACTGTTGTGGCCAGGGACCCGACTGGGGGATTTTGCCCCATCAGAGCCCCGTAGTGCCTGGCCATCTGGGGCCAGACTCCTGGAACCTTCTGGAACTGTCCCCTTTGGGTTCACGCCGTAGTTCCATGGTGAATGGTTGGCGCCAGACCCACCCATGTTCCTCTGCCCCTGGGACTGGCACTTGTCCCCAGGTCGCAGGAGGGCCCTTGTAACGGCTCCTTCTTATCCCAGCCATGCGCGTGTTTCCCTTTCCAAACCCAGTTCATGCTTGGAACTCAGAAGGGCATTGAGATGTGGGCAAATGCGGGTATGCAATGCTGTTCACAGAGTCCCCAGCCCGTTCCTCTGATGCGGTCTCCCTGAACTCCTAAGATAGGCTCAGCGACATCCTCCAGCCTATCCCTTCTTCCCCTCAGGAACCCGGGGCCACAGCCTATCAGGAGACCACAGGCAGCAAGCCGGACATGGGGCTGGCACCAGCTGCTCCCTCTCTACCACACTCAAGACTTTTGTCTTGGCCTGAGACACATGTTCAGGGGAGAAGAAACAGTCTCTCAAAAGGTCAAAATATACTCAGGCCAGCCAGGCCTCCCATCTGAACCCTGCTCCAGGTCTCACCTCCAAAGCCCCAGCTGACTTCCACTGGGGACCCCTGGTGGACAGTGCCCATGCCCCCATCGGGGGCCTCAGGCAAATGGGCTCTCTCCTCAGACCATTCCCCATCTGTCGATGGCCAGGATTGGGTCATTTAAGTAGTCAAGTTCCTCATCTTCCACCCCAGTCTCTGCCTCTACCAGGATGTGGGGCTCAGGAATGGACTGTCCCTGTCTCCTTCCAGAACTGACATGGCCGTCTCTGGCTACACTGGACAATTTTCCAGAACTGACCTGCTGACCACCAGTGTCTACAACAGGAAGATTCATGAATTCTGACATTCCTCCCGGAAAGTCTAGGGTCTGCGGTTCAGAACGTTTCAAGCCAAGTATCCCAGGTGGCTTTAGCGCCCCCAAGAGGAAGTCAGCATCTCCCAAGAAACCATGGCCTTGGCTGGCCCATCTGTCCCAATACCTCTTGACTCAGCCCATAAAGTAAGGTTGCCAAGGAAAGAGACTTCTGATCCCCTTCCCCAAGGCCCTGCTGTCCCCTGCAGAGCCAAGCAAGGACTTCTTGTTCTCTCAGAATCCAAGGCCTTGTGGATAAATTATCGTGTATGTAGGGCAGAGGTCAACAAACCACAGCCTGTGGGCCACACATGGCTGCTGCCTGTTTTTGTAAATAAAGTTTTATTGAACCGCCACGATTAGACAAGGGCAGTTTCTGCTCCACACCTGCAGGCTGGAGTTACCACAGGACTAGCCCACAAAGCCTAAAATACTCATCATCTGGGCTTTAATGGGAAAAGTTTGCTGACTCCTCATCTAGGGCAGTCCTGGGTACCTGTGAAGGACAGGCCGAGGGACCCAAGGACAGGAGACCAAGGACAGAGGTAGGGCAGGGGCCGGTTGTGGCAAACAGGAGCAGGTGCCTGATCTTGCCCTTTGGGAATGTTGCCAGGTCTTTCCATTTTTGTAAGGTAAACAGAAATCTGGATTCTCAGGTGGACTCTCAGTGTGGGAGGGGCGAGATCTTGTTTTTTTATCACAGAACTCAAGAATTTTAAACTCCTGTAAGGACCAAATGAAGCATGTCCGAGGACGCCAGCTGTGAAGTCGGGTCTGAGCGGGCAGCGGAGGCCCATGGGTGGGAAGAGGCAGAACATTCAGCTGGACCTGTTTGCACCTCCACCCTGGCTGCTGCCTGCATCTCACGGGGTCGCAACAGCCCTTCCCACACATACAAGACCCTCTGAGGTGGAGAGAGGCAGGGGATGAATGACCTCCCACCGGCTTAAGTTCCAGTCACACTGGGTCTAGGTCCTACGTCAAGGACTCACAGCAAGCTTGTGAAGGAAGGCTGAATGATGAAGGGCGGCAGTGAGAAACCCCTAAGGGCCCACTGGAACGCAAACAACCCAGAGGCTGGGCGCCCTCTGGTGGAGACCATCCTTAAAACCCTGCCACCTGCTCCGAGGGGAAGAGATCTCTTTAGGTCCTGAGTAGGTTGCGCCCCTTGTCCCCAGTGGCCAGCAGGCAGGCGGTCCAGGAGACACAAAGCAAGAGACAGGCAGGTTCTCTGAGAACTTAAATACTCCCTCATCACAGAGGGTGGGGGATATGGGGGGGGGGGCTTACAACAGATGGTGGCCCAGGGAGGGGAGGCTCCACAGGATGCTGAAAGTTTCATTCCACCCGGTGCCTGGGCCACAGCAAATAGCAGGTCAGCTAAAGCCAACCCCCGTGAGGCACATCTAAACCCCAGGGAGGGGTTCAAATGAAAGGAGCAGGATGAGGGGTTTCCCTGAGGCTTTTCGCCCCTCCCTGGAAGACAGATGCAGGTATGGCCGCTGCCATTACCCAGAGCTGCAGGGAAGGCCGCAGATTCCAGGGACGTGGGGGAAGACCCGGCGTTAAATACGTTATAAATAGGGCGCTGGGGCAGGTCCATACTGTGCGCACGCAGGCGGCCCTCACATTCCTCATGTCTGGCCAGGGACCAGGGCCTTGGTCCTGTTCCCAGTGCTGCTGCTGGCCCCTGAGATGCTGCTGCCAGTGCCCAGCAGCTAGGCTGCTGACTGCTGTCTCCAGCAGTCTTCTCAAGTCCCGAGACCCCCAGGCCCAAGAGTCCGGAGGCTCATGGCTGCTTTGTCTTGTTTCTGTTCTTCTGGAGTTTGGTGTGCACGACTTTGAGTGTGGTCAGGAAATTGCCAAGGAAGAGGATGAGGAAGGTGAGTGCCAGCACAAATACCTGGTCCATTCAGAGGTGCAGCACCCAGCAATGCCCGGGGCGGGGGAGGAAAGAGAAGCTTGAGTCAATTCCCCTGTGGAGGAACCTGCCTCTAACCTCAGCCGCAGACCCTTAGCACAGCCATAGGAAGGACCAGCAAAGCATGGAGGTAGGTGGATAAGGTGAGTCCCCAAGGTCAGGTGGGGTTCTGGAGGAGTGGGGTAATAATCCTCCTTGGTTCAACGACACTGAGGGGCCCCTTGACCTCTTGAATTCCTTCCTACTACTTACTTCCTCTCAGGCCCCAGCAGCCGAGAACTCTAGGCAGCAGGAACCGAGAACCAAGGAAAAAGGGATCGGAAGGGTCCTCCCCAAAGCAGCCCAGCCCTCTTCAAGCCCCCTACTCCCTACCCACAGACAGAGAGACAGACAGACAGACAGACAGATGTAGGCATGTACCTGCCATTCTTTGCATTCTTCCTGGCTGGAGAGCTCAAACAACGTGACGGCATTGTAGAGTTGCCAGAACTGGAGACAGGGAGACAGGCACCACTCACCCATCAGTTTCCCTGCAGATCCATGTGGAAAGCCGGGGAGATGGACCAGGCTCCCCAGCATCCAAGACTAACTACCCGCAACACTGACACCCCCAGCCCATGGAATCACAAGTGTCTCAGACACAACACCGCAAGTCTGAAGGGCCAGATCCTTACTGCCCCTAGATCCTGAGGAAATGGGGAGGCGGCGGCGGGGTGGGAGGGGGTAGTGTGTGTACCTGAGGCTTTCCGCTACTCCTTCGGAGGGACTGGCCCTATCCTCCACTATGGCTGCAAGCAGTGGAGAAGCTCCCAGACTCCCAGGCTCAGACATTAAATACACCCCAACAGGGAGCTAGGTTGGGGTGATAATTGTATGGGCGGCTGTCTCATCCCAGATACCTGGGGACAGATACCTTGTGAGGGAGGGGAGCCCCCAAGATCTTCTGTTCCCAGGGGTCATCCCTGACAGGGGTACCCACACACAGGGGGACTCACATGGCCACAGAAAAGGAAAGGCAGGAGGAAGGTGAGGCCCCGCCACATCCAAGACTGGAACCCTTCTGTGGGAAGAGTGAAGAGGTTACGTGGGTGTGACTACTTAAAAAAAACGACAGGGTCTCTCTGTTGTCCAGGCTGACCTCAAATTTCTGGGCTCGAGTGATCCTCCCATTTCAGCCTCCCAAACAGCTGGGACTTCAGATATGTCCCACCACACCCAGCCTAATATTGTGTATATTATAAAGTTCAGACAAAAAAACACAGGCATTTTCGGGCTGGAGAGATGGCTCAGTGGTTAAGAGCACTGGCTGCTCTTCCCGAGAACCCAGGTTCAATTCCCAGCACCCACACGGCAGCTCGTAATTATCTGTAACTCCTGTTCCAGGAGATGCTCCTACAAACATATACGTAGGCAAAACATCAATGTACAGAAAATACAAATTAATTATTTTTTAAAAAATACAGGCATTTCGCCGGGCGGTGGTGGCGCACGCCTTTAATCCCAGCACTCGGGAGGCAGAGCCAGGTGGATCTCTGTGAGTTCGAGGCCAGCCTGGGCTACCAAGTGAGTCCCAGGAAAGGCACAAAGCTACACAGAGAAACCCTGTCTCAAAAAACAAAAAAACAAAAAAAAAAACAAAAAACAGGCATTTCAAGGGTAAGGTTGAAAGGCCTAGCACTCTGTTGCTACCACACTCGGTGGCTGAAACAGGATCCCTGATGAACTGTAAACAGCAAGTGGGGTAAGAAATGGCAGCCCCAGCCGGGCGGTGGTGGCGCACGCCTTTAATCCCAGCACTCGGGAGGCAGAGCCAGGCAGATCTCTGTGAGTTCAAGGCCAGCCTGGTCTACAGAGTGAGATCCAGGACAGGCACCAAAACTACACAGAGAAACCCTGTCTCAAAACAAAACAAAAACAAATGGCGGCCCCAGTTTTGAGGCCTGGATGATGCCTTGTGCCCTTCTGATGATGCATCTCTATTGCAGGGAGGTAGATCAGTCTTCCCAACTCTACCTGTTGCCCAGTTACTCACCCACCGTGAGGTCCAGGTGGTTCCTCTCCCCCAGGGCTCGCAATCTGTAGAGGCAGCCCCTCTGGTAGTAGTACTGTAGGAACTGAACACAGCCTGTAGGGGGAGCACAGTGCCCGGGCTCAAGGAAAACATAGCCATGGTCTCTCCCCCCAAGGCCAATGACCGTCCTTATCCAATGCAGGCTGGTGGGTGGGCTGAGCAGAAGGGCAGAGAGGGCACCCTGGCGACCTACTTTTTTATTTTAATAAGGCACCACAGCCACGCTTCTCTGTCACTACCTCACTTCAGCGGCTGTCGCCCTCAGCACGGTGCCACTTCCTCTGCACCTCAACGTTGCATGCCGCTCCCAGCATCGTCATCTTACATAGCTTGCATTCCCAAAAGCATTTATTAAGTGCCTACTGCAAGCCTAGGAAAATTCCAGAGGTTTCTACTCTAGCTGGTGCTTTCATGGGTCATTACATGTCTGTCCGTACTGTAAGGGATAAAGCGTGTTCAGACAAGGGCGAGAGACTGTGTGGTGGTGGTGGTGGTGGTGGGGAGATCTAGATTTCTGGCCAGGACTCTCTTCCCTCCCCTCCACACAGGCCAGGATGGACATCTTTCTGGGGAGACCTCCTCCTCAGTAAAATCCCTTGAGAAACCAGGTCCCTCCCCGCAAGCTGGGCTTGAGCACTCACTCTGGAAAATGGAGAAGGCTAAAAACTGATTTCGAAACTTCTGATAAATGAGTCCATTAGGCCTGGAAAACAAAAACAACACACACACACACACACACACACACACACACACACACACACACAGGTGGGACATGCTGTAAAACCAGACACTCATTCATACCCCTCCCCCACCTTTTTTTTTTGCTTTCATTCCAACAGAAAGGGAAGAAAATATTTCAAAGGTAAAACCGAGTCCCAGATTCCTGTCCTTTGTCCTTGAGCTGACCAGGTCACACCCATCACCCTTTCTAAAATGAAGGGACATGAAGATCACTCCGATTCCTCATGCCGCTCCCTGTCACCTCTGCCCCAGCCAACCGAAACTGTGAAACAGTCTCCAGAAAAGCTCCCAGCTGTCTTGGCAGGACCCTGGCAGCTAGGCCTCTAACCCAGTTTTTCAGTTCACACTTGCTTTGTTCCTGACCCGCAAGGCCCTTCCGAAACCCCTTCCCCTGGTACCAGCCCCCAGCTCTGGCTCCACAGGGAGGGAGGACTCACCATGTCAGCATCACTCCAGACAGGAACGTGGAGACATAATGGTGGGACACCCACCAGCCTTTGATCCTTGGTGAGAAGGAGAGAAAGAAAGTTCAGATGAGGCAAGAAATGCAGACACCCTTCTGCTTCCTAACCTCAGCCCTGCAGCTGGAATAAGAAATGGACTCAAACCAGACCTCATCTCTTCCTGCAGAGGCACAGAAACCCAAACACACTACTTGCAGATTAGCCCCGGGACCTGTTCTGTGACCTACAGAACACATCCTCATGTAGCTCCCCAGTACTGAGATACTCCAAGCCTAACGCTGCCTATGACGGACTGAACTATGTGCTCAGATTCCTATGCTGGAGCCGAATCCCCCTGGGCCCTCCAGCATGACTGCATCTGGAGAGGTAACTCAGGTTAAGAGGACACACGGGTGAAGCCTTCATTGACAGTCTTTGACCTAGTGTCTCTGTAACCCGGAAGACCAGAGCACAGAAGACCACACAGAACACAGGATGATGGGAAGGTAGCCATCTGTAAACCAGGAGAGAGGCCCGAAACCAGCACTGATGAAACCTAGATCACAGACTTCCAGCCCTCAAAGCCACAGGAAAGAAATGCCTGGGTTTTTTTTGTTGTTGTTGTTTTTTTTTGTTTTGTTTTGTTTTGTTTTTTAATTTATTTTATTTGTTCATTCATTTGTTTTAAGGAGGTGAGACTTCAACTTTGAGCATTAGGGACACACTACCACCAAGCTTCATTTCCAATCTTAACTTTTATGTGAACTGTGTTTTTACCTGCATGTATGTCTGTTTGGGGGTGTTGGATACCCTGGAACTGGAGTTACAGACAGTTGTGAGCTGCCGTGTGGGCGTTGGGAAGTGAACTCGGGTCTTTTGGAAGAGTAGCCAGTGCTCTTAACCACTGAGCCATCTCTCCAGCCCCGCCTGTGTGTTAAGATGCCCAGTGTGTGGTATCACGTGGCAGCCTCACAGATGGATACAGGCCCTTTGTACATGCTGTCCTTCTGGCTCCTACTCTTTTTTCCTTGCTAGGCTCTGGGGTCCCGAATTGAGGTTCAGACTCCACTTCCACCCAAAGGCCTTCCCTGACTACACTGCCTAAAACAGTTCCACCACCCCATTAGGGATAGAAATCTGGTTTTCATTTCTCTCAGGAGGCAGAGGCAGGCAGATCACTTGTGAGTTCAAGACCAGCCTGAGCTATATAATGAGCCCGTCTAAATAGAGGGGACCATGCGGATCTGCCGTCAGGGAAGGGGATGCTAAGGCTCTCTTTGCAAAAGGAAAAGGAGTCTATGAAGTGGAGCTGACATGGCTCTATATTGTCACCTCTACCCTCCTCTATCAAAGGCAGGTAACAACGTAAGTGTAATCATGTCCAGGAACTGTGGCTACTGAGAGAGGTCGCCTGAAGCCAGGCCCAGTGACACACGCCTGATGTGGGATGTTCTGTATGGCAAATGTGTTGCTAATTAGTCAATAAATAAAACACTGATTGGCCAGTGGCTAGGCAGGAAGTATAGGCGGGACAAGGAGGAGAATAAAGCTGGGAAGTGGGAGGCTGAGTCAGAGAGACACTGCCAGCTGCCACGATGAGGAACAGCATGTGAAGATGCTGGTAAGCCACGAGCCATGTGGCAAGGTATAGATTAATAGAAATGGATTAATTTAAGCTGTAAGAACAGTTAGCAAGAAGCCTGCCATGGCCATACAGTTTGTAACCAATATAAGTCTCTGTGTTTACTTGGTCGGGTCTGAGCGCAGCTGTGGGACTGGCAGGTGAAAGAGATTTGTCCTGACTGTGGGCCAGTCAGGAAAACTCTAGCTACACACGCCTGTAATCCCCACACACAGAAGGTTGTGACAGGAGGATCTTGAGCTCAAGGCCAGCCTGGACAACATATTGAGACCCTTGTCTCAAATATAAAGAAAGAGGAACTGGAGAGAGAGATCAGTGGTTAGGAAGAGCACCCACTGCTCTTCTAAAGGCCCTGAGTTCAGTTCCCAGTACCCGCATTGGGTGTCTTACAGCCACCTATAACTCAACTTCCAGGGGATCCAATAGCTTTGGCCTCTGTCTTAGGGTTTCTGTTGCTGCAACAAAACACCACAAAGCAAGCTGGGGAGGAAAGGGTCTATTCGGCTCACGCTTCCACATGCTGTTCATCACTAAAGGAAGTCAGGACAGGAACTCAAACAGGGCAGGATCCTGGAAGCAGGAGCTGATGCAGAGGCCATGGAGGGTGCTGCTTACTGGCCTGCTTTCTTATAGAACCCAGGACCACCAGCCCAAGGATGGCTCCACCCACCACCGGCTGGGCCCTCCACCACTGATCACTAATTGAGAAAATGCCTTACAGCTGGATCTCATGGAGACATCTCCTCAACTGAGGCTCCTTCCTCTCTGATGACTCTAGCTTGTGTCAAGGAGACACACAGAACCAGCCAGGACAGAGTCCACAGGCCCCTGCACTCACGTGTTCATAGCCACATGCATACACATACTCCTACAGATGATTAAAAATTACGAAAGAGAAAAAAGGGGAAAAAGCAGCAGTGAGTCTAAATGCCACCAACATAGAGGTGACAGAGGGGATCAGGATAAGACATTGACTTCTTTGTCTCCAGCTCCCAGTCAGCCCCAACGTAGCCCTTTCACCTTTTAGCATCTAAAAGACCCTGGCTCCAATTTCCTAACAGTAAAGGCAGTTAGCCAGATCCTCAGACTTTCTGCTTAACAAGCAACCAAGAGGTCTCCCTGCCACCTCCCCAGAGCTTTGCAAGGCCATGCCACAGCCCTCAGATCTTGGCCACCTCCAGGCTCCTTTGTCCTAGTCCCCACAAAGCTCCCCTGAGAAACGCCCTCTCCTGGTGCGGGAGCAGTTTGGGCTTGATACAGACCCTGGGCAACAAGCCTGACTGAGCAGCAGCTTTTAATTTCACAGCTCGCTGTGCCCAGGGCCCAGCTCTGACAGATGCCACCAATAAACACAGCTCGGTGACACTGAGTGAAACTAGAAATCCACCTTTTCCCCCGGCTTCGCACTCATGAGCAACAACCGTCTTCGTCTGCATACCCCAAGGCTCCGGGCCGGCTCTGGGCTTATGTGTTTATGTAACAGCTTCCATTGTAATAGAATTCAGATACTCTACAATTCAGTGCGTTTAGTCTTTTCACAGAGCTGTGCAACCATCACCACGATCAATTTTAGACCTTTGTTTCACCCCTGTTAGACTTGGACCTGTTTGCTATAGAAATGCAGCTTGCAGGGAGCTTGTGGGGCTCCGGGAGGAGCAGGTGCACTTGCGTCTAGAATGTAGGGACAGAATGTACTCTGGGCACTGTGGGGGTGGGGTGGGGGAGCTCACTGCTTCTCCCTGCAGGACACATCAGCCAGTACATATGCAGAGGAGAGGACCACCAGGCACTCACTGTTCGGCACCCAGGTAGCTTCTGGTTTCACGCTTTGGATTTCCAGAGTAGCTGGTGGGATGACTTCTGCATCGCAGACTCTCTCTGCCTGCTCCCTTCTGGATACATCTGTTCTAAGTATAGCCCCTAAAAAAGCCAGCGGGAGCCAGGGACCATGACTGCTACCGATTCACTAGTCATTCGGGCCCAGAAGGAAAGGCTCTCCTGCCACCTGCCAATCACCACACCAGCCGTTCTGGTTCCCAGGCCTCTGCTTCCTTATGGGGGCAGCAACTCACCTAGAGGATAAGGAATTTCGTCTGGACACTCAGCTCAGAGCAAGCCCTCTGGGTTCTACCGCCCTCCAGCCAGTGATTGGCTCAGAAGTCAGCGAGGTGACTCAAGCCTAGCCTATCAGAAGAGTGTCTCAAGACTCCCACTGGCTCTGGGGGAATGACAGGAAGGCTTCCCACTCTGAGGTGGTTGATGAGATAGGGAGCCAGCCTGGGCTGTGGAGAGCAAAGTAGTGGGGGGAGGGGTAGCCAATGGGGCTACCTATGAACCTAGCTGGAACCTTTCATGCACCCTTGAACTTCCCAGCTGAAGAGCAGTAAGTGCCCTTCAGATTTGATCCCTGTTAGGTGGGTTTTGCAAGGGAAAGCTGATTTTTTTTTTGGGGGGGGGGGGGTTCGAGACAGGGTTTCTCTGTAGCTTTGGAGCCTGTCCTGGATTAGCTCTGTAGACCAGGCTGGCCTCGAACTCACAGAGATCCACTTGCCTCTGCCTCCCAAGTCCTGGGATTACAGGCATGAGCCACCACTGCCTGGCAGAAAGCTGACTTCTTTACTGAGCTCACGAGTGTGCCGTCTGCGGTGGGAGGCATCAGACTCACCCAGGATGGCTCCATCTCAAAGTAGGACATTCCCCACCACCACCACCACCAACCCAGGCCTGCTTTCCCTGACTTCCTTCTGTTCCAATTCTGCTCCCAGGTACAAAACAGGGATAAGGAGAATGGGTTTGGGGGTGCCCATCCTGGGCAGCAGGTCTCCAGGAGGCCTGTGTCCCAGGACACCTAGGTATCCCCAAAGACCGCTCCTCACTGAAGAGCCCATATTTCATTCATCTCAGCAAGACTTATGGGTGTTTACTGGACACCAGCC
Source organism: Peromyscus eremicus (assembly GCF_949786415.1). Lineage (NCBI taxonomy): Eukaryota > Metazoa > Chordata > Mammalia > Rodentia > Cricetidae > Peromyscus > Peromyscus eremicus. Next base: position 13,191,528 of record NC_081438.1, on the reverse strand, counting down.
TACACAGGCCCTATGATGTTTAAGGGGTGCGAGGGGCCAGCGTGGGACCGCTCAGTGGGAGGGGCACTTGTTGCCAAGCTGACAACCTGAATTCAATCCCCAGGGCCTTCATGGCGGAGGAGATAACTGACACCCAAAGACTGTGCTTAACCTTCTTTCTACATGCACACGGTGGCATGTGCATGCCACACACTCACAGAAAATAAATGTTAAAAAAATTAAGATGTGGGGTTGGGGATTTAGCTCAGTGGTAGAGTGCCTGCCTAGCAAGCGCAAGGCCCTGGGTTCGGTCCTCAACTCCGGGAGGGGGGGTGGGGGGGTGGGAATTAAGATGTACACAATTGCATATACACACCCATATACACAGAGACAATAAACAACTGTAAAGAATTAAGACATACATAGTTGTACATGCATGCCCACATATACATATAATAAAATAAATAAATGCAAAAAAATTAAGACGCTCGAGGTGGGGGGGGTATGTGTGGCACATGTCTTTAATCCCAGCACTCAGGAGGCAGAGCCAAGTGGATCTCTGTGAGTTTGAGGCCAGCCCAGTCTATAGAGTGAGTTCCAGGACAGGCACCAAAACTACACAGAGAAACCCTGTCTCAAAAAAACCAAAAGACATGCACAATTGCACACACCCACATACAAAAATACATACATAGAAAGCAAATAAATAAATGTAAAAAAAGATGCACAGAGTTGCCCACCTGCCTTGCCCTATCACCCCACAGATTGGTCATAGTTCCTGTGGTCATTCTAGAAGCTAGGGTCCCCTGGGTCTATTCCAGACTCTCCTCCCCCAGGCCTGGAGAAACAGTCCCACCACTGCATGGGACTCTGTGGGAAAGCCTCTTTTAAAACACCTGTAGATGATCCCTAGAGGCGAAGACTGAGTTATCTCAAAATCTCTAACCCAGTGTCTGCCATATGATAAATGGCATAGGGGGGCACGTACACAGCAGACCCGCACCCAAAGCCCGAGGTTATAAACACTGATGCTCGTTCCTGCTCCAAGGAACCCAGAAAAGCTCCTGTTGAACTGAGGCAGGTGAAGTGTGGCTCTGGAACTCCACACTCCTGACACCTTTAATACCCGTGATGAGCCTGGTCTTTCCAGGGGACCCTCTCTTGGTAATTCTGTTCTCTCTCTGGTAATGGCCTGGTCCACAGCTAAGCACACTAAATTAGCAAACAGAGGCAGAGTAACCACTCCAACATGAAAGCCACTACCAAAGACCACCCAGGCTCTCAGGAGTCCTTTATTATGTGTCTGTCTGTCCATCTATCTATCTATGCATGTGTGTGACTGTGTGTGTCTGCTGGACCCCCTGGAGCTAGAGTTACAGGCAGTTGTGAGCTGATGGGTGTGGGTGCTGGGAATCGAACTCAGTCCTCTATAAGAACAAGTCATGCTCTTAACCACTGAGCCATTTCTCTCCAGCCGCCCAGCACTCTTAATGTGTGTGACAGAGACGAGCCTGGCAGCAAGTTCACAGGGACAGGAAGAGACCGGCAACCAGAAAGTTAAAAAAAAAAAAAGGGGGGGGGGGTGGATCCAGGTGTGGTGGCAGAAGGGGGGAAATCTGTGAGTCCAAGGACAGCCTGGTCTACATAACAAGCTCCAGGCCAGCCAGGGCTACGTCAGTGAGACCCTGTTTCAACAATAACCACCAGGAAAAAAGTGGGAGAGCTGTCGCAGGACATGGTGGTGCCCACCTGTCATCCCAGCCCGAGGCAGTGGCAAAAGCAAGAGGAGCCCAGGCTGGGCTTCTTCTACTGAAGACTCGGTCTCCAAAGACAGAAAAGAAAACCAAATAAAGAAAGAAGACGGGGAGTGGGTTGATTGATGATGTGAGGAACCCGTGGCCCGGGTGGTGTACGGAGAGGGTAACAGTGGCATGGACAAGGACCAGAAGGAAGGCAGTTTGAGGACACTGACCTCCTCTGCATGCCACAGGCTATGCCCCTAAGCACGGCTGTGCCCTCCTCAGTAGGCTGCTCTAGGCTCAGTGTTCAGGTTCGAGCACGCAGGAAGAACCTGCTGCAAGAGATCACCAGGCAGAAAGTGAGCTGGTGTTCCATGATTGCAGGGTTGACAGACGACCCAGTTTGGGTTTTTTTTTTTTTTTTTTGGGGGGGGGAGGCGGGGGGCTCTTTGTGTAGCCCTGGCTGTCCTGGATCTCACTCTGTGGATCAGGCTGGTCTTGAACTCAGAGATCTTCCTGCCTCTTGAGTGCCGGGAATAAAGGTGTGTGCCACCACTGCTAGGATATTTCAGATCTTTTAAAAATATTTTAATTACATTTATTTATTTATTATGGGTGGGAGTGTGTGGAGGTCAGAAAGAAACTTTATAGTTGGTTCTCTCGTTCCATTATGTGGGTCCCAGGAACTGAAGTCAAGTCGAGGCTTTGTGGCAAGAGTCTTTACCCAATGAGCAATCTTGCCAGCCCCAAATCATTGATCTTACCTTTTTGTTTGTTTGTTTGTTTGTTTTTTCGAGACAGAGTTTCTCTATGTAAACAGTTTTGGCTGTCCTGGAACTTGCTCTGTAGACCAGGCTGGCCTCAAAGTCAGAGATCCACCTGGCTCTGCCTCCCGAGTGCTGGGGTTAAAGGCGTGCGCCACCACCGCCTGACTTAAAAAACCTTTTTTAAAATGTATTTTTATTTTATGTGTATGGCTGTTTTGCATATATGTGCTCTACATGTGTGCTCAGTGTCCTTAGAGGCCAGAAGAGGGTGTTGAATCCCCCGGGGCTGGAGTTATATAGATGGTTGTGAGCCACCACATGGGTGCTAGGAACCACACATGGGTCCTCTGCAAGAGTAGCAAGTGCTCTTAACTGCTGAGCCATCTCTCCAGTCCCCCAAATCATGGATCTTAACTGGGATCCAAGACTCTGCTCAGAGGCGGGCAGAGCAGACAAAACAAAGGAAAAACAGTAGGTCTTCCTGAATTTAGACGCACTGGGAACCTCCTTCCTAGATTCGTACACTGACATTGAGACCTGGTGGCTCTCCCAGGGACACTGAAACAGTCCAAAGAGGGGCCAGGGCCTGCCCAGCGCTCCAGAGCTGCTCAGAGACCCCCCACCCCCAAGACCCTCATCACTGGTCCACTCTCCTCCTCCCTTCTCTTGTGGAAGACATTCTGCTCTTTTCACCAAAATCCATTCATCTTCCCAGGAACAATGTCCCCTGGGACCCACCCCCACTCCTGACACTTCCTTCTATCTGCTGACGGACCCAGGGGAAGGTAATGCTCACATGTGGGGAGTGGAGGAAGCCCTGAGTGGATGTGTGCTGTTGGCATGAACACAGTCATGTCAAAGGCCTCCAAGTCTCAGACCTCCAAGGAAATGGCAAAGCCAACCCTGAGCTGGGCTCAGAGAAACAGCAAAGCCTTCCCTCCTGGTCCAGTACGAATGCCGGTGGTCATGTGCAGAAAATGTCCCCTGGAGCTTTCTTCCCCCAGGTTATTTCCAGACTGAAGATTGCTCCCCTACAGAGACTGCTCCTGTTGAGATCAGCGAAACCTGTCTCCTTGGTCCAGCTGTATCCCCTAACCCTGCCTCTTTGTTTATCTGTATGTAGTAGCCTGATTCCTTGTTCAGCTGCGTGCAATACCCACAGCTCTGTTCAACTCTGTATCATAAACACACGGAGCTGCTGGAGTGCTGCCGTCCACCTGAGCCCACCAGAGAGCACAGTCCACCTGAACCCGGTTATTTCCGTGTGTATGTATGTATGTATGTATGTATGTATGTATGTATGTGTGTGTCTATGTGTGTCTGTATCTGTCTGTGTGTGTGTGTGTGTGTGTGTGTGTGTGTGTGTGTGTGTGTGTGTGTATGTGTCTGTATCTGTGTCTGTGTCCGTGTGTGTCTGTGTCTGTGTCCGTGTCCGTGTGTGTGTGTGTGTGTGTGTGTGTGTGTGTGTGTGTGTGTCTGTTTGCCGTTTCTCCATTCCCTCGATGGATGCCCCAGTCAGCTCTGTCTCTGGAGCTGTGATGGACACTGCACTCAAGCCTGGCCAATCATAGCCTTGCATTCTCTGGTGACAAAGACTGGTTCAGAGATAGGCACATGGTCCAGCCTGCACCCAGCCAATGGGACAAGGCTGGTGAGACACGCAGAAGAAATGAACGGTGCCGTTTGCTGGGGGTGATGGCGTAAGCCCGGTGTCCTTGTAGCACCCTACACAGAGCCTGAGAACAGACAGCACAGAATGCGAGGGTGAGAGATGGAGAGAAACTGAGTCTCACTCTCAGTGTCTGAACCCTGAATGAAGCCTTACCTGAAGTCAGTCCCGGGGAACCTGTTTTTTTTATGAGACGACAGATTTCCAAGGACATGACATCAAATCTAATGACACGAAATCAGTCCAACTTGGGGTTCCTGTTGCTTGTCAGCAAGAGACTGACCATAAAGTGGGTGACATGACACCAACCGCACCAGCCCTGGGTGTCATCGTTTCTCTTCGGCTCCCTGCTCCCCCAAATGACCGTCCCACCCCAGCCAGGCCTCTAGTTACCTGGAGCCATTGCTGATGAGAATACTCTCCCGAATGGTCAAGGTGCAGTAGTACCACACGAGCAGGAAGTTGAAGACTTCATCTGTCACCCTAGTTGGAAGAAAACAGCCCCAGGGAAGGGGACAGTGTGAGCTCTCCCCTTGGCCTGACAGGACAGCCAGGACCAGAAATGCCAACGGTTTACACCAGTCCTCGGATGCCTCCCCCGCCTACACCCAGACCCTGGGGCTCATCTCTACCCGGCCCCACCTACGTGCCAAGGTCTAGCAGAGGCCCCCTCCCTAGCCATCCAGCCCACACAGCCAACGGAATGTAACAGGGTTAAGCTGAAAAATGCCAGTGACTGATGACAGCCACAGGAGAGAGACGCAGAAGAGCTTTCTTGGGAACTCAGAACCAACATGGTCCTGCAACATCCCTGACCTCTTATTCCGGCCTCCAGGGTGGCGACAGAAAGTGTTTTTGCTGTGTTCTCCAGTTGATGAAACTTTGTCCAAGAGATAAATTAGAGACTTGTGTGTAAGAGGAGGAGGAGGGGGGGAGAAATGGGGACATCCAGGCTCCAGGTGGAGCTTAGACCATGGCTTAGAATGTGACACACCACTGGCTTCCCTGGGAGGAACCCAGAGGCCCCAGTGTAAGGGCCTTGAACTGGACACCAAGAACTCTCTCTTTCAGAGGGGCAGATGAGCAGGCATTACTTGGGTGTGCAGCCTTTGCCCTCGGGGTCACAAGCCGGGCACTGGCAGCAGGCAGGCATGAACTAAGAGCCTGCAAGGGCCTTTGTTGGGAAATTCAAGTAGCCAGGCCAAGAGCTGGACTCTCAGCAAAGTGCACGCCAGGAAATAAACCTTGACACTTAGGCCAAATGCCTAAGCCATACTTGGCTGCCTCCCCCTTCACGGCAGAAAACCCAGGCAGAGAAAGGAGAGGACCAGACCCTCTTGGCAATATGGGTCCTGTCTCTCTATCTGCCCTCCCTCTCTTCTCAGTCAGTGATGGGCAGAAACTGAGTACTACCACACACAGTGTGAGCTCACTGACCGGCTATAACCCTATGAGGCATGGCCTGCTGCCACTGTCCAACAAAGGGGGAGACTGAGGACTCCATAGGGAACCTGCCCATAGACACAGCCGTTCAGTCTCAAAGCCAGAATTTAAATCCAGACAGCCTGGGATGGCTCTTCTTGTTCTCGAATGCACCCATCTCTCTATGTATCAGTCTTTACTCTTTCTGAGGTAGGGTCTCATACATCCTACACTGGCCTCCAACTCTCCTGTAGCCAGTGACGACCTTGAGTTTCTGATGCTCCTGCCTCCACTCTCTGAGAGCTGGGGATTACAGGGATGCAACACCAAATCTGGCTTCTTCGACTCTGGAGACTGAACCAGGGTCTCCCTGCATACCAAGCAAGCACCTGAGTTACAGCCTCAGCCCTATTGATCTACTTATTATGAAATCGAGATGTAATCCACATACCATACAATTTTCCCTTTTAAAGCATGTAATCGAAAGGCTAGGGAGCAAATGCCTTTAATTCCAGCACTCGGGAGGCAGAAGCTGAGGATCTCTGTGAATTCTAGGCCAGCATGGCCTTAAATTTTTTTTTTTTTTTTTTGAGACAGGGTTTCTCTGTGTAGCTTTTGCACCTTTCCTGGAACTCACTTGGTAGTCCAGGCTGGCCTCGAACTCACAGAGATCTGCCTGGCTCTGCCTCCCGAGTGCTGGGATTAAAGGCGTGCACCACCACCGCCCGGCTAAAAAATTTTTTAAAGAAGATGTAATTTGGTCTCTTTTGCTCATTTTTGTTATACCACTGACTAATTCCAGGGTATTCTATCATTCTCAAAAGGAAATGCCGGTGCCCGTGAATGGTCACTCCCCATTCCTGCTTCCCCTGGCAAGTTCTGCTCCCGCTGTGTCTCTGAACCTGCCCCTTCTGGACATTTCCTATCAACGGACATATACAATACACGGCCTTTTGTACCTGGTGTCTCTCTCACTTAGCATGATGCTAGCAAAGCTCACCCATGCATGTCAGCATTGCACTCCATGTTAGGGCTGTGTCCCATTCCAGGGTCTACATAAACCACACTAGACCATCAAGGACTACATCTGGAGGCCCTGCAAGCAGCTGGTCCATGAAGCTTGCTAGATGGATGCGGGATGGGCAGGAATGCTACTTCCTGGCAGTCAGAACTGGTCCTTCCCCACCCTGTACTAGCCATGGGCTGGGGAAAACAACAGCCTGCCTCCCTGAGGACGCCTTCCTCATACCCCCATGCCCTCCCCCACACCTCATGCCCTCCCCCACACTCCCCTGCCCTCCCCCACACCCCCCTGCCCTCCCCCACACCCCCATGCCCTCCCCCACACCCTCTGCCCTCCCCCACACCCCCATGCCCTCCCCCACACCCCCATGCCCTCCCCACACCCCCTGCCCCCCACACCCCCATACCCTCCCCCACACCCCCATACCCTCCCCCACACCCCCGTGCCCTCCCCCACACCCCCATGCCCTCCCCCACACCCCACCATGCCCCATTACCTGTAGTGCAGGACGAAGCGACACGCCACAGCACCCAGAAGCAGGATTATGGTCAGGTAGAGCTTAAACTTCTCATACTCGTCCTTGTACGCAAACCTGCCATGACGGACATCCCAGGAAAGGTCTTGTGTTGCTACCATCCCGCTCTGCCACATCCTGCCCACAGATCTACAGCAGAACCTGACCTTCAACTAGTGACGTCTAGTGAGGGAAAGAGGACCAACTACAGAAGGTACCAGCTCCTGGGCTCTGGGGCCATGTTGGGGGCAGACAAGGGTCAAAGACAAGTTCTCTACCCTCACCTAAAGATTGCAGCAGACACAAGGGCCGATGCCACCTGGACATGTCACCTAGATTGGTTAGGCATGACTCTATTCTCCAGAACAAATGCTGTATCAGGTGTAAGAAAGAATAGATGTCACTCTCGTGGGAACTGGGGTGGCGGGGGGGGGGGGGGGTGTCCTATCCACCAACATACTGACTCTGGGCAAGGAAGAAAGGCGAGGTCCCCCAAGCGCTCCCCCACTGAGGTGGGCAGGGTCAGAAAGCCAGATAGCCAGAGCCTCAACTGCTAACCAGTTTTGATCCATGCAAAAAACCCTCGCTTCCACCCATCGTCCCCCAGTAAACGGCCCAAGAGGCTGGCTTCCTTGGAGTTGGTCGGTCGGGATCCGGGCGTACTCACTTGGCCTGGTTGCTGAGGAGAGTCACATTCACACTGCCAAGAACCAGATTCAAATAGAGCCTGGAAGGAAAGACCTGTGAGGGCGCAACCAACGCTTTTCAAGCTTAGTGGATGCACACGGAGCGTCTCACATCAGAAAACAGGACGCCCAGCTAACGTCAGATGGGCCCCACAATGGCTGAGAACCATGTTTAACCAGAGAGCGTGGTAACCGCACTCCTGACGGTATGACCAGCTGTTTCCCCACTGAAGCCAACTTACAGGCCAGATCTCCCAGCCTCCTTTGCAGTCAGACAAAAGCAGGTAACTAACTTACAGCCAAAGAGTCAAAGACACTTATCCAACACCTAGGTTAATTTTAAAAAAGATTCTAGGCCAGCTGGGAGGCGGTGGCGCACGCCTTTAATCCCAGCACTCGGGCAGGAGAGGCGGGAGGATCTCTGTGAGTTCGAGGCCAGCCTGGTCTACAGAGCGAGTTCCAGGACAGCCAGGAGGGCTACACAGAGGAACCCTGTCTCAAAAACCACACACACACACACACACACAAAAGATTCTAGGCCAATGAGAGTTAGTGGATAAAAGTACAGGCCGCTAAGCCTGATGACCCAAGTTCGATCCCTAGAACCCACACAATAAAAGGAGGGAACAGACTTCTGCAATGTGTCCTCTGACCTCCACATACACGCCAAGGACATGTGTGTGTCCGCAGCATGCATACACATAAACAAACACAGGAACATGAGCACTCATTTCCACTGGGGATGCATGCCAGAAGGGTAGGTTGAAGTCACGGTATAGTATCTGTTCAGCTGCTACAAGACATGGCAGCTGTGTTTTGGAAAAAGGGATTGCTTTCTTCCCTCTTTTTTCCCTTCCTACGACTGTGATGGCGGGAACTGTCTTTGTCTTCATGGAAGAAGACAGCTGCTGAGGGGTAGAGAGGCATCGGTCGGAAGAACTATCGGCCCCTTGATGGCCTAATGAGCCCACGGCGCATGGCCTCTTACCTCCGATTCTTCATGACAGAGAGAAGTGAACTCTCACGCTCAGGTGCGCACTCTCTCGATCTCTCTCTCTCTCTCTCTCTCTCTCTCTCTCTCTCTCTCTCTCACATATGTAGATGGGTGTTTTGTTCCCATGTACATTTGCACACCCCATGTGTGTAGTGCCTTCAGTGCCCAGAAGAGGCCATCAGGCCCCCTGGAACTACAGTTACAGGCAGTTGCCAACCACCATGTGGGTGCCGGGAATTGAACCCAGGTCCTCTGCAAGAGTAACAAGGGCTCTTAACCACCTGAGCCATGGCTCTAGCCCCAGGAGAAGCTCTCTTATGTGAACCATGGCATGGCTAGGCCTCTCTCTGTTCACCAGCCTGTGCTCTAACACACTAACAAAGGTGCATACCAGGGCTCCTTGAGACCCTGAGGGAGAAAAGGTAAATTCCTATCGGTGACGGGGCTTTGGAAAGACCTCACTGAGGCGGTGGCATTTGAACTGAGCTTGGAAGAGTGAGAAGCTGGAGAGGAGGAATTGGGGGTGGGGGGCCTTCGTTCCAGCTTCGGGCGGCTTTTCAGAGCACTGCTAGTCTGAAGGGGATGTGAAGTACTGAGGGGCCATCCGGATTCCTTACCTAGCACTCAGTCCCTAGATCCTGCAAGAGTAATGTAATCCCTTCGGAGACGAGGCTCCACCACGGCCCCAAAGCGGATAAAAGCAGTACCTCCTCCTCCTGATTGGGGTAAGAAAGCTCACAGAACACAGGTAACTCAATAAAAACCCACCCTAGGATTTTAAATCCCCGAGACAACGGAGGAGCCAGATTTTTTTCTATTAGAAAGGCTAGGCAGTCAGGAGCAAGCCTGGCCTGGCTGGGGAGTAGTCTACAGAAAAAGGCTGCCTATGAATAAAACAGACATACATATAGGAAAAGACAGCAAGAAAAAAAAAGTTAAATGAGAAGCAGGTTCTACCAGCATTTAATGGCAGGACCCATTCACACCTGAGCTATATCTGTATTTTTTCTGAGCTATAAAACCTCCTTTCTGGGCTGGAGAGATGGCTCAGGGGTTAGGAGCACTGGCTGCTCTTCCAGAGTACCCGGGTGCTGTGGGATGTATGGCAAATGTGTTGCTGATTAATCAATTAAACACTGATTGGCCGTTGGCTAGGCAGGAAGTATAGGCGGGGCAAGGAGGAGAATAAAGCTGGGAAGTGGAAGGCTGAGTTAGAGAGACACTGCCAGCCGCCACCATAACAAGCTGCATGTGAAGATCCTGGTAAGCCACGAGCCATGTGGCAAGGGATAGGTTTATGGAAATGAATTAATTTAAACTGTAAGAACAGTTAGCAAGAAGCCTGCCACGGCCATACAGTTTGTAACCAATATAAGTCTCTGTGTTTGCTTGGTCGGGTCTGAGCAGCTATGGGACTGGCAGGTGAGAGAGATTTGCCCTGACTGTGGGCCAGGCAGGAAAACTTTAGCTACACCCGGGTTCAATTCCCAGCACCCACATGACAGCTCACAACTGTCTGTAACTCCCATTCCAGGAGATCTCACACCTTTACACAAATGCAAATAAAAAAAAAAATCTCCTTTCTTCTTAAGCAACTCTGAGTTGTCTACCCCGTGTGACACAGGCTCCCACCTGAGGCAAAAATGCCCACACAGGTGAGGAAGTGAGTCTGAGCAACACAGTCCTAGAGGTCATGAACGATGGAGGGAGGTCGTGAATGATGGAGGTAGGTCATGAATGATGGAGGGAGGGTGCTGTTAACAGGACGGCCAACTAACGTGGGGAGTTTTCAATCCAAATACAGCAAGAAAGGAAAACCAAGGGATGGGTCACAATGTCCCGGGGCCACCATATTAATACTCATCTGGTGCCGGGCAGTGGTGGCCACACCTTTAATCCCAGTACTCGAGAGGCAGAGGCAGGTGGATCTCTGAGTTCCAGGCCAGCCTCGTCTACAGAATGAGTTCCAGGACAGGCTCCAAAGCTACACAGAGAAACCCTGTCTCAAAAAACCAAAAAGGGGCTGGAGAGATGGCTCAGAGGTTAAGAGCACTGACTGCTCTTCCAGAGGTCCTGAGTTCAATTCCCAGCAACCACATGGTGGCTCACAACCATCTGTAATGAGATCTGGTGCCCTCTTCTGGCCTGCAGTCATACATGCTGTATACATAATAAATAAATTTAAAAAAAAAAAAAAAAAAAAAAAAAAAAAAAAAAAACCAAAAAATACTCATCTGGCTGAAGCTTAACAGGAATCTTCCCCCTCCAGGAAAGATCTGACTCCATGCCAGGCTAAACCCTGCTTCAAAAACAGAGAGTAAATAAGGACAGACTATGGCACACACCTGTAATTACAGCACTCAAGAGGCGGAGGCAGGAGGATCACCTCGAGTTTGAGGGCAGCTTGGTCTACAGAGAGTTCCAGGCCAGCCAGAGCTATATAGTGAGGCCTTTCCTTTGAAAAAAAAAAAAAAGGGGGGGGTTGGGAGTGTAGCTGAGTCTAGAACACTGCCTAGCATGCCAGGATGCCCTGGTTTCAACCCCTGGGGGAAACAGAGGGGAGAACACTTCAGTCTAATACAGTAGGCTATTGAGAATAAAATGTCTGCTGCCACAAACGGGCATGCCCAGTACAATGCTGGGCATGCAAGATGCACTCAATACATGTTGGCTCTCTTGAGAGAAAACACTTTCCATCTACCCCAGGTGGCACACACAGGTATCAGGTGCCAGCTCCCAAGAGTCACCCTGGGGAGGTCACTCCCAGCCACAGGGGAAGGACGGTAGCTCCTCCTGGATTGGGAGAAGCAGGTACAGAAGTGGCCCCTTGGAATCTTCACACCCCAGCAGGGAGCGGGCACCCGCGCAACAGGAATCAGAGGGTTCCTACTCCTACCCATTCTTCTTGGGCAGGTAGGCCTCCATGTCGAAGAAGACATTCTGCCGCTCCTTGATGTTGGCGCCTATCTGCTGAATGAGCTCCGCCTCCTCTTGACTGGAATGACACTTGTACCTGTAATGGGAGTGATGCTGAGCCCCTGCAGCCTTGGGGCCTTGGTGATGCCACTTCCCGTACCTGACAGATAAGGGTGGCATCCACCAACAACGGCCACGGAAAGATGACGTGAGGAGATACAGTGAAGCATCTGGGATGAATGACACTCAGCCTACAGGAGCTGACGGACTTGCGTGGGTGGCTAAGCTGTTTTCCTCTACTGTAACAGAACTTAAAGCTTCCTAACTGGGGGCTGGTGAGATGGCTCAGAGGTTAAGAGCACTGGCTGCTCTTCCAGAGGTCATGAGTTCAATTCCCAGCACCCACATGGTGGCTCACAACCATCTGTAATGAGATCTGGTGCCCTTTTCTGGCCTGCAGGCAAACATATATAATAAATAAATAAATCTTTAAAAAAAAAAAAGCTTCCTAACTGGACTGACTGAGAGGCACGAGGAAGTACTAGGGGTCAACCAGTCAGGGTCTTCCTGTTGCTCTTTGGAGAGACGCAACTATCAAAACTAGAAAACCAAGTTGGAGGCGGGTGCGGTGGCATGGGCTTGTAAACCCGACACTAGGAGACAGAGGTGGGCGTGGTGTGGTGGCCCGAGCCTTTAATCCCGACACTCGGGAGGCAGAGGCCGGTGGATCTCTGAGTTTGAGGCCAGCCTGGTCTACAAAGCAAATTCCAGAATAGCCAGGGCTACACAAACCAATCCTGTCTTGAAAAAACAAATGCTCTCTGTCTGCCCACCCCCCTCAAAAAAAAAAAAAAAAAAAGGTGAAGGAGCAGAGATACTTGGGAGATGGAGACAGAAGGGATTGAGAGTTCAGGTCATCCTTGGATATAGCCAGTTTGAGGTCAGCTTGGGCTACATGAGACCCTGCCTTTAAAAACGAAGAAAAACAGAACCATATTGGGAGACACCACACCCTGGAATGGGAGAATTGCTCAGTCCAGGACCCTAACTCACAGGTCAGATTTCCTCAGCAGGCGCTTCTCTTGTGGCGATGCTGAGCAGAGTCTATCATAGCCGGGCTGGAAAGCTCTACTGTATCTACTGGGGTTCTGCTGAGCACCCACAGTGTCCAAACAGTCTGAACGGCAGACAATTATTAAAATGACAGAGGCTGAAAGCCAGTCTTCCTCAGTCAGGACGACCAGAGGAGCTAAGCTCAGCATGCAGGTGGCCGCCTCAGTGACCGAGAGAGCAAAAGCCAACCGAGAGAAAATTCAGAGGAAAAAAAAAAGAGTCCTAGAAACACACTCTGACCCCTGGGTCCAGTGATGCCTGAAGTTATCCCTGGGTTTTTTCCATTAAAATTTCCACTTTCTTCTTAAGCCAGCTTTGAGTTGGGTTTCTGTCCTTTAGGTGGAGCTCACTGGTGGAGTGCTCACCTCGCTGGCGTGTGCAAAGCCCTGGGTTCCAGCCCAGCGAACCCAGCACTGCATAAACCATGCTTGGTGGCCGACACCTGTAACCCCAACTCAGGAAGGGAGGAAGGAGGGCCAGAAATTCAAGGTCAACCTCAGAGTGAGGATGAGTCCTACCTATGGAGTGAGACGATGGGGGGAGGGGGGCAGGAGGCCCCGGGGGAGCTTTCAAGCATCGCCCCCTCTTACCTCTGGAGTGTACGCTTCAGGTCCTTGAGGTGCCGCTTCTGCTTGCTGATGGAGGCGCTGCACAGCGTCTGGAGCGCGGTCAGCTCCTCCAGCTTCTGCTTGTAGATCCTGTGTGTCTCCTGAAGGGCAGACACATCATTGTCACAGGGCTGAAGACAGGGCTAGAGAGGTCTCGGGTGACAGCTATCCTGGTACAGCCATCCAGGACTGCAACTGGCCAAGGAAGGAGGCAGGACACAGTGGCTGTGGGATAAGTGCCAGCTCTCCCCGGGGTCATTCCTTCATTCCTAATGGTTTTTTTTTTTTTTTTTTAAAGATAGAGTCTATGTAGCCCTGGTTGTCCTGGAATCACTGTGTAGACCAAGCTGGCCTTGAAAAGAGATTCCCCCTGCCTCTGCTGAGTGTTGGGATTAAAGGTGTGTGCCTATTTCATTCATCTGTTTCATGTTAACAACTAAACACAGTAGGACTGCCATGTGTTTTTGTTGTGTGTGTAGGTGTCTGTGTGTGTGTGTGTGTGTGTGTGTGTGTGTGTGTGTGTCTGTCTGTCTGTCTGTCTGAGGTCTGAGGCTAGCAGCTTGTGCATTCTCAGCAGATTTTCTACCATTGAAGTATATCCTCAGCCTCCTGGCCAAGATTTCCTCTTGATTTTGTGGGACCGTGTTTCACGCATCCCAGGATGGTGTTGAACTCACTACGCAGCTGAGGATGAACTTGGACTTCTGATTCTTCCACTTCTACCTCCTCAGTATGAGAATGACACCCATATGCTAACACACCCAGGCTATGTGGTACTGGGAATCAAACCCAGGGCTTTAGGCACACACTCTACCAAGTCAATGATAGCCCCAGCCTACCCCTTGCCAAGTCTTCATCTACATGGTTTGGAGAGCAGAACATGCCCTGGCCACATATCCAGTGCCAGCCAATCACTATCTTCCAGTCTGACTGGTTCAGAGGTGAACACGTGGTTCCTACTGACCAATGAGAGCCAGTCCTGGGACTCTGGATGGAAGGATTAGATAAGAGGGTATTTTTTTTTCCCCCTGGGTATGCCCACTCTAGTCGGAGCGGGCCAAGTCTTCCTAAGAATAAAGCCAGGCATGAAAAGCGAATCCAGAGACGATATGATGAAATTCTCACAGCATCTGCTATTGCTTGGGTTTAGGTCCAAAGGTACATGCGCTGGGTCCTTAATGTCACGGTATTGAGATGTACTGGGATCTCTAAGAGCTGGGAACAAGTGACAGGTAACTAGGTCAAGGCAGCAGGCTGTCGAAGGACTAAGTTACAGGAGTCAGTTAAGTCTCATGGGACTAGGTCAGTACTCACAAGCACAGACTGTGCGGTATACAAATCTGGTGCTTCTCGCTCAATCTCCCAACGCATGCTCTTCCATATGCACCCACTCATTCACCACGTTCATCGTGTTCCATGGTATTATCTACCCCATGATGCACCGTGTGACCCTTGCCATATGTGGCCCTCGAGCATGGATTCAGCCTACAAAACTATGTGCCAAAGCAGACCTCTTATCCTTCTAAAGTATCCAGTCTTAAGTATTTTATGGTAACAACACAACAAAGATTTCGGCTGTTGGGTTTGAGTTGTAGGTTGTACAGAGACCCGTAAGCTCCTTTCTACTTCCTGTTCACGTTGACTTTCTGGTCCTCGCTATGAAGAGAGCTCTTGCTAAGTCAACTAAGAAAAGCTCCTGTCTGTCTCCCCTCCCACCCCTCCCCCGAAAGCCATCTTCCCTGCCCCAGATAACATCACTCAATAAACTTGATATTTCATTCTTGGAAATAACCCTTCTGAGCTTTATAACAAGAGACTTATCCCGAATCCGGGAGAAGGTGCCACAGTAAGTTCTCAAACGGCTGCTACACTCATCTCCCAGTAAGTCATGTCTGTGAGGTGACGGGAGCAAGGAGGGGGTGCAGAACATGAAACTAAAATCAATGAGCAGTGGGCACAGTTCAAAGAGTCATTCTTCATTTCTTTCTCCTTCCTTCCTTTCTGGCTGATGTACAACAAAGAGCCATTTCCTTCCTTCCTTCCTTCCTTCCTTCCTTCCTTCCTTCCTTCCTTCCTTCCTTCCTTCCTTCCTTCCTTCCCTTTCTAGCTAACCTGCAACTCTATGCAGACAGGAATGGACTTGAACTCAGAGATCCGAATGCCTCTTCATCCCATGTGTTAAGATCAAAGGTGTGTGCCACCATGCCTGGCTTAAACAGCCATTTTCTTAGCTGACACAGACGCATGTTTAGCACACAGGAAAAGGAGGCGACACCAGGTGCAGAGTCTAACTAGTATGTCGGCCAAGCAGGACCGGAAGGTAAGGCAGAGAATTAGGAAGTAAAGGAAGATAAGTATCAGATGGACTGTGAACGCTGATGGGCGTCTTTAATGCAGCACTTGGGAGGTAGAGGCAGGCGGGTCACTGATACTTCAAGCCTGGCTTGGTCTATTCAGCAAGTTCTAGGCCAGCCACAGCTGCAGAGGGAGACCACATCACAAAAAGGAAAAAAGGGAGAAGAATTAGCAATGATATGCAAGAATGTGTGAGCCAGTCACCCTGGACCATTCATTTGCAAGGGGGCAAAGCCAGCAGCCTCCTCTCCTTCCTGGGCCTCCCAGAGAAAAAAATCACGTTTTCCTAATATGCTTATTTCTCCTGAGATGATTTCAAGTTTGCGAGAGCCACAGAAGAACACCCCTCTCTACGCTCTCAGTATGTGTCTGTCTCCCGTGGGTGCGCTTCTCTTTCTGTATCAGTAACCACGAAGCAAACTTGCCATCGAATTCTGTGGAGGCTGTAAGACAGAAGTGGGTTTTGGAGGGTTGAAAAAAATACAAAATTTAAAATATCCCAAGCTCTGTGAACATTACAGGCCACTGGAACTGTGGCAGCCACACACACAGTTTTACTGGTTCTTCGTCACGCCCATCACACATGCCCTGTGGCTGGCTGCTTTGGTACTTCAACAGCTGAGTGAGTGGCCGTGACAGAAACCATACGGCCTCCAAAGCTTTAAAAAAAAAAAAAATTCTCTATTTGGCCCTTTGCCAAAGAAGTTTGCCTCACCCCACCCCACCCCACCCCACCCCTGTGCCAGCTTCTTAGGGAGTTAGTTGTAACCATCATACTTCTCCACAGAAATGTGCATCAGCTGTGATCAATGATATCTGCTCTATTCACATGCAGCTACTAAACCTTGATAGAATACGAGGCTCTCATCTCAGACACCACAACTCACATTTTGGCCAACTGTCCTTTGAAAATGTTTTCGATCACATTTGTTTATTTATCCTATGGGTGGTTGGTTGCTGTCGGCCACAGTGCGTGTCCTGGCTGGTTGTGTGTGTCAACTTGACACAAGCTTGAGTCATCAGAGAGGAAGGAGCCTCAGTTGAGGAAATGCCTCCATGAGATCCAGCTGTAGGGCATTTTCTCAATTAGTGATCAATGGGGGGTGGGGGGCGGTGGGTGGGGGTGGGGGTGGGGGTACAACACCAGCAGTCCATTGTGGGTGGTGCCGTCCCTGGGCTGGTGGTCCTGGGTTCTATAAGAAAACAGACTGAGCAAGCCATTGAGGAACAGTTCAGTAAGCAGCACCCTCCATGGCCTCTGCGTCAGCTCCTGCCTCCAGGTTCCTGCCCTGTTTGAGTTCCTGTCCTGACTTCCTTTAGTGATGAACAGTGCTGTGGAAGTGTAAGCCGAATAAACCCTTTCCTCCCCAACTGGATTTATGGTCGTGGTGTTTTGTTGCAGCAATAAAAACCCTAAGACAGTGCCCACGAGGCCAGAGGGCAGTCCGCAGGAGTGGTTCTCTCTCCTTACATCATGTAGGTCCCGGTAATAGAACTCAGGTCCTCAGGCTTGGGGGCAGGCAAGCACCTTTACCTGCTGAGCCATCCTGCAGCCCAAACTGTCTCTTTTATGGCTTCTGTCCTTCAGCTCTCAGGTCCCATTCAATTTTACACTGAGTATTCATACACATCTTTTTGTCTCTGTAACCTGAACGGAACTTCAACCTCCACCTCTTATGAACTGACATCATTTAGAGAATGTCTCTCGACCTGGATTCCATCTGATGATTCCCGAGGATCTGGTTCTGTTTTTGTAGTGGGCCTGGACGTGATGATGACCTGTGCTCTGAGCTTCCTGTCAGGAGGAACGTGGTGTCTGTGACATCAATTGAGAGTGTTTGGTCACCGTGTCCCTCTGAGTCTCTACTGTTGAGTGATCAACTTTTGCTATTTGTAATTAAGAGGGTATCTCAGGGCCAGGCCTGGAACATAGTTAAGTGCCTGCCTTGCATATGTGAGGCCCCAGCCATAGAAAGGAATAAATAAACACAATGAAATAAACTCTTGAAGAGAGATGGTGTGGAAATGAGTCTTGGATGCTTCAGTGCAACACCTATCTGGAACAAAGGAGAGCCCCCCCCCCCAAGACATCACAGGGAAGGCAGGGGCCCCAGATAGCACTCTAGAAGGTGGGGCCTTTGCAGGGGAGGCTCCAGCATGATAAGGGGCTACACGGCCTCCTGGCCCTCTTCAGTGTCAGCTCCAACCCTGGAGAGATAAGACAAAGGCCGCGGAATCAGCAGCCAGATGCTGACCAGGCCCTCATCAGTGTGAATTAATATTTAATTTCACAAGTCAAACACGAAGACATTATCCTTGTTAAAAATTAAAGCGCCAGCCATGGCTGAAGTCAGCTCTGAAAAGGCCCTTAATCCAGTGGTTCCCAACCTTTGGGTCCCGACCCTTTTGAGGGTCACATATCAGATATCTTGCATATCGGGTATTTGCTTTATGATTCATAACAGGAGCAAAATTACAGTTATGAAGTAGCAACAGAAATCATTTTATGGTTGGGGGGGGATGTCACCAAACATGAGAAATGTATTAAAGGGTCGCAGCTTCAGGGAGGTTGAGAACCATCACAATCGATCTTCTCCCTCTTCCCCAGAAGTCACCACTGTTACCAAATTCTTTATGATTGCGAGGCAGGATCACGCTCTATAGTCATGGCTGACTTCACCTTCACTATGTAGCCCAAGTTGGCCTTGAACTCAAGCAGGGATCCTCCACGGCCTCCCAAGTACCGGGACTACAGGTGTGCTCTCCGGCACCCAGCTACAGGTTTCACCTAGATACTCTGCTCCACGTTCTTGGAGGCTGTAGTCGGTGTGAATGTCTACCACCTTCCTTTCGTTAACAATACATCATGTGTGACGTCTTACGTTCAATGCTCAGCACCCAAATCAAAACTAAAACAAAGCAGTAGAGCGTATGATTGATATAAAAAAAAAAAAACAAAAAAAAACAGGAAACAAATTTAATGTCTAGGAAGTGACGGAGTGGAGATGAGTGTACAGCCCTGAGACGCGGTGGACCTGCCTGTCACCTCCAGAGGTCTCCTCTTACCCCCTTATTATTTACTTCTGTGTAAAAGAATACTCAAGGCCCCTCCCACTCTTTTATTTCCTTATTTATTTTTGAGTGCTAGAGATGGAACCCAGGATACCATGTACGCTGGGCAGGCCTCTATCACTGGGCCACACATTCTCTACACCTGAAACCTGGTCACTCTGAGTAACCCTTCCCCTGCTCCTCCTTCCTTCTACCTGCCTGTTTCGATACACAAGATCGAGCCATTTCTAAATACATACAGAAAACCATACACTGTTGCAAGAAGTAATTGCTCCTAACAGCTCTGGGTGTTTTGTTTTGAGACAATGTCTCCTTGTGAAAACCAGGCTGGCCGAGAACTCAGAGAAGGTTCGCTTGCCTCTGCCTCTCAAGTGCTGGGATTAAAGACGTGCACCACCATGCTTGGCTAAATAAATCTGAGCAGCTTGGCGTGACGACCCAGCAGGACAGGGCACAGGTGACACCACACAGTTCCTAAGACAAGGTCACAGAGGCCCATGCAGCATCCACCTCATTCCCTGGAACAAAGAGTCCCACCACCCCAACGCCCTAATTACACAGAGAACCCAAAAGTCTGAACGTGCATTTGCATAAAGACAAGTTACTCCGGCCAGACACCTGCGGAAAAAAAAAAACACTCCACAAGCTTCTGGCCCTGGCCGCGGTAGTCATGACAGACTTCCAGCAAGGCACAGCTAGTCCTCCAGACCAACTCTAAATTCCTGTGCTCTGTCTAAATTCCCACCCCACCCCCCAGTCCATGAGCTTGAGGCAGTTACTATTATTCTATTCAGTAACACATAATTAAAAGTCAAGGAAAAACGGTGGCCACAACTCTAATAACAGCATTTGCAAAATGGGAGTCTGAAAGATCAGGGTTCAAGGCCAAGATAGGATACAAAAGACCCTGTCTATAAAAAAAAAAAAAAAGTAACCAGGTGGAGTGGTGGTGTACACCTTGAATCCCAGCACTCATAGGCAAAGACAGGTGGCGCTCTCTCTGAGTTGGAGGCCAACCTTGTCCACACAGAGTTCTGGGTTAGCTGGGGATACACATTAAGACCCTGTCTCAAAATACATATGAACCCTCGTTCACACCCCACCTAGAACCTGCCTCAGTCACGTGTGGAAGGAAGGAAGGGAGGGAGGAGCCTCCTTGAATCTCGTTTCACTGGAGGAACCTTTGTTAGAAAAGCACGGTCTTCACGCAAGGGGATCCCCTGCCATGCACTGCCTAACCTCGGGGCTCCCCGAAACCATGTAGGGAGGAGAATCCACACCTCCTTCCCTCTTGCATCCTTCACGCCTCTAAAGCCAACTCCACCTGGGTGACACTGCCAAGTGCCACCTCCAGCTTGGGGTGCAACCTGGCCCCCCTTGAACCACACCAGCAGCTTTATTTAGCTGCTTTCCAGGAGCAGAAATCCTTCACACTCCTTCACGGGTTGGGAGCCTAACGGGGCAGGGTCTCGCCCTAGGACCGAGCGGGAGGCCTGTCCTGAAGGATACTAATCTCATCTCCTTCAACACAAGCCTTGGCTGGACACTGAGTTTCTCCTCTGCTGAGAGTGCATTTTGTACTTCTCTCTGCCCCACTTGCTCATTCTCATCGTAGACGTGCGTATGAGTTAGTTATCAATAACGGCCGCTCCACAGAGTCATTATTAGGCTGCCCTGAAATTGCCTCAGCCAATGAAAGCACTTTATTGCTTTCGGAGTTATTTAGCCTCAGGCAAGTTCTTAAGACGTAGGCAGAAGGCAGCCAGATTCTTCACCAAAATATGCCATGCACGGCCTCTAGCCCAGTTGCTAATATTGTTCCCCTCTGTAACCTCTTGAACTGGATCTCCAATCTCCACTGCCCTCGGCACACTACCACCTTCCAAGCTCCAACGTTCTACTTACAGCATCCAACTGTTTTTCTAGTCCAAAGTTCCCAAGTCCTCCACATTCACCCCAAAAAAACATGGTCAGGTTCTCCACAGCAAGAGCCCACTCTCCGGTACCAACTTCTGTATTAGTTACTTTTCTCCACAGCAAGAGCCCACTCTCCGGTACCAACTTCTGTATTAGTTACTTTTCCGTTACCGTGATACACCACCACAACCAATGCGACTCTCAGAGAGTTCGTTTGGCTTATGGAATAAGAATCATCATGGGCCAGGTGGTGGTGGTGGCGCACACCTTTAATCCCAGCACTTGGGAGGCAGAGCCAGGCGGGTCTCTGTGAGTTCGAGGCCAGCCTGGGCTACAAAGCGAGATCCAGGAAAGGCGCAAAGCTACACAGAGAAACCCTGTCTCAAAAAACCAAAAAAAAAAAAAAAAAAAAAAGAATCATCATGGTAGGGAAGTGTGGCAGCGGGCCAGCAGGGGTGTGTGTGTGTCAGGCAGGAGGCTGAGCGCCCCCATCCTCAAATGCAAGCACAAAGCAGAGCCGGTGAACTGGACATGTTACAAAGCTTTTCATCTCAAAGCCCGCCCCCCCAGTGATGCGCTTCCTCCCGCCCCCCCAACCCTTCTCAAGCACCACCGCCAACCAGGAACCAGGTGTTCAAATGCCCAGGACGATGGAGGACACGCTCATTTGAGTCACCGCACTAGGCAAGCGCTCGACCGCGGAGCCAAATCCTCAGGCCCACAGCTCTCCGCTGACACCCTGTTCGCGGCATCTCTAGCGGGAGGAAAGGGCACTTTTCCTGTTCTCCTTCTGTGCACACAGAGCGCCTCCATCACGCTCAGTCCTATTGTGCCGTGAGCTGCTTCTCCCAGGAGCCAAGACAAACCAAAGATGCCCCCTGTTCCTCTGTGTCGTTAACCAAAATGCAGACAGAAACAACGTAACGGAGGGAGGGTGTTCGGCTCACGGTTCAGAGGATTCCACTTATCGTGGCAGAGAATGTGTGGCAGAGACCTCTCATGTCACTGAGGTTCAGGAGGCAGAGGGGGCTGGACAGGAAGCAGGGGCGGGTATAAACTTGAAAATGCCACCTCTAGGAACCCACTTTCTACCAACCAGGCCCCGGCTCCTAAAGGCTCTATGGCCTTCAGAACAGCATGGCAAGCTCCAGCTCAAGTGAACATGAGCCTGTGGGGGACACTTTGGATTCAGATGACAACATTGTCCATAACTTCCTTTCCTCCAAGTAACCTTGGACTCCTCCTGTGGAGCCAGCTGGCCAGACAGAGACCTTCTGTTGTTTTTGACCAGTGAGGCAGACTTCCAGTGCTATAGATGTCTTTGGAGACCAATCTCTCCCCACGTTCAATCTATGAGATCTGGCTCGGAGTGAGATTGGTCCTGCCTTAGACTCCAGGGCACATGGCCTGGGCCTGGCCAACTAGAGTCTCAACACCCCCCACCGCCAACCCAGCTGGCTGATACAAGGATGGGCATTCAGAACTAAGGACAGTTAGTGTGGGGCTCGTAAGGGACTGTCAGAACAGGGTGGCCTTGTTCCCACTAGCTCGGAAGGTAGTAAGATGGAGGTCCAGAGCTAACAGGGCTGTCCTACCAATGTCTGGATACCTGGGAATGAATCCAGCTAAGGAGAGGAAAGCTGAGAGAGAAATGGAGGCCCTCTTCTGTATCTGGCCCCCTCTGAAATCATGCCCTCGGATGCCCAACTGCACGGGCAAACACACTCCACTGTGCCCTGTGTGGCGTTACCAGTTCTTACTATCTTCACCGCACAGGCAGGGGCCAGAATCCACACTAACGGGACAAGGACCGGAACTTCCCTCCTGGGCAAAGTGAACCACGTCAGGTAAGAAGAGAAACCACGCCGGGCAGCGGTGGCACACGCCTTTAATCCCAGCACTCGGGAGGCAGAGCCAGGCGGATCTCTGTAAGTTCGAGGCCAGCCTGGTCTACAGAGCAAGATCCAGGACAGGCACCAAAACTACACAGAGAAACCCTGTCTCAAAAAACCAAAAAAAAAAAAAAAAAAGAGAGAGAGAGAGAGAAACCACAGACCTTCCTTGGTCTAACGACCAGTCTCTTGCCTAGAGCACTGTTCTCTAAAAAATGCCACAAATAAGGACTTTGAAAGCCACTTGAGCGGTTCCTTCCTCAGGCCAGTAGCTAAGGAGACAGCCAAGCATGAAGATGTCTAAACATTCTTGTGGGGTAGCTTTTCCACCAACTCCAGAAACCAAAGCACTCTTTCTAACAACTTCGCCAATGTGTAAGTTAGGTACTGACAAAGATGTGTACACCATAGACCCTACACATACACGAGCTCACAAAAACGGGTACACGGACAGTTCAGTGACACCTGTTAACTATTATTATTATTATTATTATTATTATTATTATTATTATATGTGTGTGTGAGAGAGAGAGGAGGGTGATGGGGAGACACAGCACGGCATGCACACGGAGGTCAAAGGACAACTTCATGCAGTCAGTTCTCTCCTTCCCCCTTTATGTGGATTCAAAAGATCAAAGTGAGGCTGTCGGGCTTGCCCGGCAAGCACTGTACATCCTGAGACATCTCGCTGGCCCAGTTCAGTGACTTTCAGGCATTTACTAAGGTGTACCATCACCACGTCAAATTTCAGAAATCCCATCACCCACTAAGATTCCCATGTTCTATTAGCAGTCACTGCCCACTTCCTTCTCTCTCCACCCCAGGCTACCACTCTCTTGAGTCTCTACAGAATGCGTCTTTTTGTAGGGGGTAGAGAGACGGCTTGCCCGGTGAGCAAGAGGCCTTGGATTTCATCCTCTTGACACCACTAAACAGGATGTGGTGGCTGAATAAAATGAGGGCATGACTGCTCCGAGGGACGGCTGAGAAGGTTTTTATTGTAGATCTGAGGGAGAGGACAGCCAGAGGCATCTGGAAGAGTCCAGAGCAGGGACCGAACATGGCTAGCAGACTGAACTGGGCCATGACAGGAAAGAGAGAGGGGGAGAGAGAGGGAGTAAGTGCGTGGGGGGTGAGGTGGGGCGGTGTGTGTGTGTGTGTGTGTGTGTGTGTGTGTGTGCGCGCGCGCGCGCGCGCACACACGAAAAGAGGAGAGAGGGCCAAGAGAGAGGGTGCTGAAGAGAACCAAGAGCCAAGAGAGCAAAGAGGCAGCCTGGCAGAAATGGCAGGGGTACACAGGAACGAGAAGCTGGGGGCAGGGAAGCCTGGAAGCTGGAGAAGTTCGTGGTAGGGGGCGCGGCGAGAAGAGCTGGGAGAGCCCGGAGGTCAGCACGAGCTTTGGTATGCTAAGAGGCACCACAGTTAGCCATTTGTCTCGGATTCCTTTGGATCTGACAGTGGCACACACCTCTAATACAGTCTCAGGATTCCAGGGGTGGGGGACAAGAGGATTAGGAATTCAAGACCATCTGGGTGTGGTAGACACTTAGTAATGGGATTGCTGGATGGTAAAGTAAACTCCGTCCTCACCCCGCCACCTGTTTTGAGACAGGGTCTCACCCTGTGACTCTGGCTGACTTGGAAATTGCTATGTAGACCAGGCTGGCCTTAAAACTCCTCTCTGTGAATTCGAGGCCAGCCTGGTCTACCAAGTGAGTTCTAGGACAGCTAGGACTGTTAAACAGAGAAACCCTGTCTTGAAAAAACAAAAACAAAAATAACAAAGAAACAAAAAATCACAAAACAAAACTTTGCCTCCCGAATGCTGGAATTAAAGGCATGTGCTTCCATGTCCATCTTTTTTTTTCCTTCTCATAAAAATAAATTTCTAATTTTTAAAGAAAATACCAGACTGCTGAACTCCATTTTCTTTGTTTATTTTGTTTGTTTTGAGACAGCATTTCTCTTTGTAGCCCTTGCTGTCCTGGATCTCTTGGAAATGGAGGCATGGATGGATGTGAGCCGCCATGTGGGTCGGTGTTCAGAACCAAACTCGGGTCCTCTGTGAGAGCAGCCAATGCTCTAACCACTGAGCCGTCTCTCCAGGCCCCGTAGCTTTTGCTCTTGGCAAGTAAGAGTCTTAGCCTTTGACTCTTCTCTGGCCGCGTTTTCTCTATGACTACCTGCCCCCTCCCAGCACCTCCATCTTTAGGTAGTCTATGATACATCGCATGCTTTTGTTTGTATGTTTGAATTGCTCTCAAACTAGACCGTCAGGGACCTGGGCTTGCTTGGGTCTGTGGAATAGAGTCCTCTACACAGCTGTCTGTCTGCCATGCTACTCCCAACACTCTGGATTATTTTTAGAAGTAGCAACTTGATGTGGGAGTCAATCATGTTTAATAAGCTGGTTTAAAAAGCAAACGGTTATGTCTGCGGAGAGCTAGCTCCCAGTTTGGGGTGAGTTATCTCCCATGTTCCAACCCACTATTAAAGGGAGAAGTAAAATGAAGTTCAGGTCTGGCAGTGGTGGCGCACACCTTTAATCCCAGCACTCGGGAGGCAGAGGCAGGTGGATCTCTGTGAGTTCGAGGCCAGCCTGGTCTACAGAGTGAGATCCAGGACAGCCAGGGCTACACAGAGAAACCCTGTCTTGAAAAAACAAAACACAATTACAGACAACCCCATAGTTAGCAGCCACCTTCCACCCCCAGTGTAAGAACTATAGTGCCAATGTTAGTGCACACCTAGCGTCCCTGCACTTGGTAGGTGCAGGCAGGGGGATTAGGAATTTAAGGCCATTCTTGGCTATCTATGAAGTTTAAACATGTACCGGGCTATGTGATGTAGTGGGTAGCCATTCCAGCTTTGATCTGGAAGTTCCAACCCCCATTGAGACTTCGGCAACTGTCACGCCTACAAGGCGGGGCCAAGGGAGGCGCCTGGAGACCTGAGATCTGGATGGGCTGTGCTCTCACTTGGTTCTGGGACCCTGGACAGTGAAGGTGTGCCAAGCAGAGCTCCAGAGAACACCACTGGACTGCGATACACCTTCCCCAGATCCCGCGACCTACCTATCCCTTAATTTGTAAGTTACGCCATTAAATAAATCTCCTTTTAACTACGTGGAGTGGCCTTAATAATTTCACCAACAATGTGAGACACTCACCCCAAACCAAAATCCTACAGTGCACAGAGAGTTGACAGGTCAAACATCCTTCTTAAACGGGATTCCTACCCTCCCCACAAAGTGAGAGGTGACTCACTTTTGCTGGTTTATTTCTGTACCCCGTTCCCACCCTGGATCAGTTCTACTTTTCTTCGATCCCTATGTGCTGCCCATCTCGGGCTCCCTTGCTCTGCATGCTTGGTCGATGGGCCTGAGCAGAGGACTGGGGGGCAGAGAGAAGAGAGGCTGTGGTGTGGCTTCCTCCTGTGTCCGGCATCAATCAATGATGACAGCTCTGGACTGCAGCTCCGGCCAAGGTCAGAGAGCAGGACCTTCCCAGCCTTCACCCTTCACACTTCCGTCTAGACCTGAACCGGGGGGAGGGGAGGATGAGGGGGCTCAATTTAAACTATGCACATTTGAAAACCAACTCTCACTAACACTTTTTTTTTGTTTTTTTGTTTTTTTTTTTTTTTTTTTTTGTTTTTTTGTTTTTTTTTTTTCGAGACAGAGTTTCTCTGTGTAGCTTTGCGCCTTTCCTGGAACTCACTCTGTAGACCAGGCTGGCCTCGAACTCACAGAGATCCGCCTGCCTCTGCCTCCCGAGTGCTGGGAGTAAAGATATGCACCACCACCGCCCGGCAATCCCTAACACTCTTAATAGATCCATTTGCTTTTTCCCAGGGCCCTCTACACTACACTCAATTGGAATGGTTCTGTTTTTGAGGCAGGGTCTCCAGTAGCCCAGGCTGGCTAATACAGCTGAGGATGACTTTGAACTCCTGACTCACTCTTGCTTTGGCTTTCCCAGTGCTGGGATTTCAGGTGTGAGCTTCCGTACCAGCAGAATGTAGACTTTACTATCTCTTGCAAGTCTTTTCCTTGAGCTACACTACACACACAGTATCATTAGGCAATACGGTGTATTGGTTTGAGTAGTCTGGGCTCCATTATAAATGCCATTTTCTGAGCCCAGGGAATAGCAATATGATGCTATGGCTCAGTGAAGGGGTGCCCGCCGCTAAGCCTGACAACCTGAATTCAATTCCCAGAACACACATGGTAGAAGGGGAAACCTACTCCCACAAGTTGTCTTCCGACCTCCACACAAGCACTAAAGCACACACACACACACATTCACGCACACACACACTAGTTGTCCCCTGACCTCCACACAAGCACTAAAGACACTAGTCCCCTGACCTCCATACAAGCACTAAAGCACACAGGCATGCACACACACACACAAACACTAGTTGTCTTCTGACCTCCACACAAGCACTAAAGCACACAGGCATGCACGCATGCACACACACACACACACACACACACACACACACACACTTGTCCTCTGACCTCCACAAGCGCACTGTAGCCTCTGCCCCATCCATAACAAATCAATTTAACAAAACAACCCACCTAACAACAGCAACATGTAGAAGAGACTGCATTTGAATTAAAAACACACACACCAAAAGGCTAACAGCTCTGTGAGCCAGGACACCCCTAGCATCGTTCCCTCTTGCCTAATTGCCACCTGCCACCCTTAGAGGACACAAACAAGCGAGGTTCCGATGTAGGCACAAATCCAGGCCACCTCTCTGCTCCTCTGAGGCCCCATGTTCCGCCCCAGTGGGAAGGTGAGGTTAACGACTCCAGGTCCCAGCTCGACTGTGAAACATCTGGAAACGCCTTCTCAACACAACAATGCACGCAGTTCAAGATCCAGAACAGGGAAGCCAGACCTCCTCGTCCACATCTCTCAGAGGAACCTCCAGACTGATGAATCTCCTGGCACCTACAGACAAGCACCGGCCCGGAGGCACCAGAAGGTGGTGTCAATCCAGCAGACTGCTTCAGCGCCAGGGCCACCGCGGGAGCGTATACCGCCATATAGCTGTGCTGCGTGCTGGTACTAAACTTCTAAGAGATTACTGTCATATAGCCTGGTGCCCAAGAAAGCATCTTGGAGCAGACTTTCTGATGCTCGCTCTCCCGAAGGAGGACCTATCACCATGGCAACACAACCAAACACGGCAGGTTCACTCCACCTCAAGCATGTCGTTCCCATACTGGGAAATATTCTGAGTCATGTGCCAGGAGTGACAGGTGATGTCTGCCACAGGACAGTGGGTAGGACTACCTGCACGGGTGTTCAGCAAGGGAGGCAGGGTAAGACAATGGGTAAGTGATGACATTCTGCGATCCCACGGGCTGACGTCAGAGGCGCACCCGCCACTCACTAGCTGAGTTAAGGCCACCTCTCTTGCCTCAGTTTCCTCAGCCGGATAAAGGCTGAGAGGCGAGGTCTGTGTGACATGGTCCCCAAGATAGGACGTCATCAGAAAGCTATGACATCGTCAGAAAGCATGGCAGGCGACCCGGGATCTGACATTTCGCTGTTTCCCCGACACTTTCAACTGTCCTCATTTGAGGGGAGGACTATCATGACACACGGTTTGAGAATCACAGATAAAGACAATTTCTATTTTTTTTTTTTTAACTTCTGTTATTTTGGTTTCCTTCTATGGAATCACCCCTCTCCATCCCCACCTACTCCACGGACCACTACTCCCAGACTCCAGAGGCAAACCTGAGGTATGACCAGTGCCTAGTCAGAAAGCTGGCCTTGAGCTCATCATGATCCTCCTGCCTCAGCTCCTGAAGGCTGGGATTTTAAATGTGTGCCACCATCCTGGCTCCAGCGACCATCACCACATCAAGGAAGAAGGGTGACAGGTAAAGAATGAAATGACCAGACAAAGAGAGACACAGACGACCATAAACAGAGCTCCTGGATCCAGCCTTGCTGAAAGTCATTGCAACTGGACTTCCCAACCCAGGAGTCCATAAACTCCCTCTCGGGCTGAAAACCAGCAGAACTGGGTTCTGTCGACAAGAGTTATAACTAAGAGTCTTGATCGGGCATAAGGAAGTTCCACACAAACGAAAGAGACTCGGCAAGTTCAAAACTTTTCTTCGGAGGGTAAAAGTACTTGCCACCAAGCCTGGAACCCACGTGGAAGAAAGAAGAAAACCGACTCCTTCCTATAAGTGGTCCTTGGACCCCCACACATCTGCCATGGCACACAAGCTCTCTCTCACACGAGTAAACAAGTGTAAAAAACAAACAAAAAACATAAAATTTTTCTTCTGGCGCTTTAAGGAATTCTCAGATACTTCGGCGCTTCCTGTGTTAGCAGTACAAGAGCACCTGACTCAAACCATAGACCTGTGTTCAAATTCTGACTTGGAGAATTTTTTTTTCTTTCTTATTTTAAGACAGGATGTCTCTACGTATCTATCCTGGAACTTACTCTGTAGAGTAGGCTGGCCTCTCAAACTCACAGCAGTCCTCCTGCCTCTGCCTCCTGAGTGCTGGGATTAAGGGCGCCACCATGCCCTGACACCTTGAGTATTTTCAAGTCCTCAGCTCTACTCTCCTTATGTCGAGAAAGGAGCGGGCTGTTGCTTGGATTAAACAGGAATCCATGCGGCGCATGGTTCACTATGGCACAGGGTGACATTACTGCTAGCCCGTGTCAAGCCGAGTGGTGGCTTGCTGCAGGTCAGATGATAGCGACAGAGCAAGGACCCCGGCCGGGTAACCCCAACTCCACATCCAGTGTTCTTTCTACTGCGCCTGCTTCTAAAGTGAGAGGTTCCCAGGGCAACCAACATAAAAGAGCAGCCGCGGCCAACGAAAGACACTCACCTCTACACGACTCTGCCTTGTGAACACGTTAGAGTACAGACGTGGCCTGGTAGAGTGGCACACGTCTTTAATCCCAGCACTAGGGAGGCAAAGGCAGGAGACCTCTGTGAGTTCAAGGCCAGCCTGGACTCTCTAGAGAGTTCTAGGACAGCCAGAGCTACATACAGAGATCTTGCCTTTTGCCCCGAGAGAGAGAGACAGACAGACAGACTGACTCCAGGGCCGGACAGACAGCTCATCAGGGAAAGGTGCTTGCCTACCAAGCCTGATCATATGAATTCGATTCCGGGACTTTAAACAGAGAATCATGCCCCACAAGCTGTCCTCTGGCCTCCTACACATGTGCTGTGGCACCCACACACATGCACACACATAAATAAATGTACATGGGAGGGGGTCTTTAAAACAGGGTTTCTCTGTGTGGCCCTGGCTGTCCTGGAACTCACTCTGTAGCCCAGGCTGGCCTTACACTCAGATCTGCCTGCCTCTGCCTCCCGAGTGCTAGGATTAAAGGCGTGCATCACCACCACCCAGCTATAAATGTACATTTTTTTTTATAACTGGTGTGTGTAGAGACATTTCAGCCATTAATAGTGCTTGCTACTCTCCCAGGGGGACCCGAGTTCACACCCTAGTATCCATGTTGGGCAGTTCACAATTCTAGCCTGACATCCTCTTCTGGATTCCATGAACTCTTGCACTCCTATGTGCATAAGCACATACACGTTCACGTGCACACACATATATATACACACATAATTAAATGTAAATGGGGGGGCAGAGAATATGTAGGTGCTGGTGTTCAACAGTCTATGTTCAAATGTCGACACTAGCACTCATAAGACACGTGTGACCTTAGGTAAATGACTCAACCCCGGGCTCTATTTCATGGGGTCTTAAGGAGGTAACACTGACCTTCCTGTTCCTAGGCTCACCCCCTTATTTTTATTTTTTGTGGTTCTGGAGCCAGAGGAACGTCCATTTCATTGGCAGTAAAAACTCCAAATCTTTACAATGGTATACAAGGCCCCAGTGATCCCTGAAGCCAGACATTGAGAAAGGCTGCTTCCTGTGCTGGGGAGGATGGGGTCAGGTGTCCAGTGACGTAAGGCAGGAACTGATCGTTAAATCTATAGTCCCAGTGTCTGTAAATGACCTTCTGTGATCACATCACAGGCCAGGGGGTCAGGTACACACTGATCTCTGATACTCAACTCATGACCACCTAAACGCTAAGCCCTGGTGAGGACTCAGCCTTCCCCAGAGTCCAGCAAGGCCTCGGGAAATGTAAAGCCAAGCGCAAAGGGAAACAGATCCTTTCCAAAGTCCCAGGCATTACCCT
This sequence comes from Peromyscus eremicus, assembly GCF_949786415.1. NCBI lineage: Eukaryota > Metazoa > Chordata > Mammalia > Rodentia > Cricetidae > Peromyscus > Peromyscus eremicus. The sequence continues at coordinate 13,160,635 of NC_081438.1, read as the reverse complement.
GGGGCTCTTTGTAGGTGAAGGGGGATTCCAAAGACCTTTTAATAATAATAATAATAATAAAAAAAGTTCCAGGATCTGAGACACAGGCTTCCTCTTTTTTCCATTCCAAAAAGGGAAGGAGAGGTAAAAACACAGACGAAATACATCTCCCCAGAAATGAAGAGGTGCAAAGTTGAAACCCACAATCCCAGATTCTTAGGCAGATGTTGGAAAACTTTGGCTAATCAGGATTTCCTGATGACAAAAAAAAAGTCCCTCCTATTGTTAACTTTTCCAGTTGCAGCCAGACTCCTGACCCACACAGACACAGCACACAGCACACAGACACACATAGACATACAGACAGACACACACAGACACACAGACACACACACACACACAGCTCTCTCACCTTTGTCCTCCCCATAAATGTCCTTCATCAGAATCTCTGTCCACCACATACACAACATACCCCTGGACTCAGGACACTTTCTTCCCAGAATCCCCATGTGTGCGGAAAACAGGCTGAATTTACACATTTCCAGAGTAAATCCCACACTGACTTTGAGCGGAATAACTGTGGTCCCAGCTAGGACAATCGGCATGCCCAAGTCTCAGTTTCCTGTTTCTTCCTCTTTCAGTAAAGTGGTGGCACACGCCTTTAATCCCAACACTTGGGAGTTAGAGGCACGAGGATCTCTGTGAATTTGAGTCTAGCCTGGTTTCCAGAGCCAGCCAGGGCTACGGTGAGACACTGTCTCAAAAATAAAAATGCTCAACGGTAACTCCAGCTCTGGGGAATCTAACCCCTTCTTCCTCTTCTGGCCTCCACAGGCACCGGCATCTTCATGGCACACACACAGGGACAGGTAAATAAAACTATTAAGTCAATAAATAAATGGGCTGGAGAGGTGGCTTAGTGGTTTAAGGGCACTGGCTACTCTTGCAGAGGACCAGGGTTTGGATCCCAGAACCCACATGGTGGCTCACAACTGTCTAACTCCAGTTCTAGAGGATCCAACGACACCTCCTTCTGAATTCCTCTGGCACACGTGTGGAGCACATATATATAAATGCAAGCAAAACACTTATATACGTGTGTGTGTGTGTGTGTACACACATATATACACATATACATAAATATGTGTATGCATATACAGATGTGTATATATACATGTGTGAATATATATTATATATAAATATTATATATAATATATTTATATATGTGTGTATATATATATATATATATATATATAGAGAGAGAGAGAGAGAGAGAGAGAGAGAGAGAAAGAGAGGGTATTTTGCTCTAGTCTCTGACATTGAGCCCCAGGAAGCCATCCATTACCAGACTCAGACCTAACAGCTGACCACCAAGCCTACACAGTTGACTCAAGTCTGTTCCAGTTCTCCTAGCTCTGAGGAGACACCAGTCGGACACTTGGCCACCCCCACTCAGCAGGTCCTTCTACCACCCACCCTTGCTGCTTGCTCACCACCTGACAATGGTATCCAGATCAACCCCTAACTCCCCTGTCCCTGACCACCCCAGCACCTGACACGTCGTGACATCTTCCTGTCCAAGCCAGAACATAACAAATCAAAGGAGTCCTTTGCAACATCTGCCTGCCACGACTTGCTACCTAATTGTTGTTAATTGCTTTAATTGCAGAGTCCTGCAGTATAAGGCTCCTCCCCCTTGTAGTTTAAAGCAAGCCGAAAGGAACTATGAAGAAAGGTCCCATGCGGGGAAACCTCTTCTCCCACTCCCAACTCTTAAGAGCCACGACAGCCCAGTGGGACAAACTGTGAAGTGGCTGAGTCTTCTCCCGGAGCGTGGAACCAAAAGGGCCCCTAGGAACTACAAGGGACCCAAGGCCTCGATCGGAAAGAGAAGGCACCAACCCACCCATGTGTGCTGGAGAGACCACGAAAGGATAACAGCCCCGGGGACCTTGTACATGCCTTCCGGCTCAGGCTCACCCTGCAGCCTCCCTCTGCACCTACATCAGGATCCACAGCCTCCCTTTAGAAAGACCCATCACAGCACCCCTGACAACATCCTCCCCTGGACAAGGCAGATGGGCAGCTCAACTGACAGAACTCCATGGACAAGGGAAACGGCAATGTGTCTGTGGAGGGGAGGCTGGTGTGGCGGTGTGAACGACTTCAGGCAACCCCATGACTCGAGAGGGTCTCATGTGGTGTTCTTCTTGGACATCCCCAAGGCTTCCCGAGTCTCTATTCCCCAAAGCACACAGCTGAGGCCTCTCTGGACCTATTAGGCAGGACCATTCTCTCCAGAGCCAGCTCTGACATCCACCTTCGATCTACCAGGTGGAAAGCTCTGAGCCAAAAGGGTGAGGGTTGGGTGCAGTCTTCTCTCTGCTGGGTGAGGCAGCCAGCTGTCAAGTGACAGATGCCTGCCATCCACAGTGACAAACTCAGTTTGCAGGAGCGTGCAAGCACAACCACATCAGAACCCCCAAAGACGGGGCTGTGACTGTGATACTTAGGAACTACCTAAGGGTTCAAGGTGAAAACTGCTAAGTGCGTTTCTCAAAGTGCAGCTGCAGGGAAGGGCTGCCCCACTAGCAGAGAGCGAGTAGTTGAGCTGCCAGGGCGGCAGCTGGAGAGTAGCGAAGTTGAGGGGGGACCCCTGCGCGGGGGCTGGTCTGATGTCCTTGGAGCGGGGCACTATTTCCTCATGAACACACCTGGAGCTTACCCTAGGGGGCCAGAGACCAACTTTCTGCAGCGGAAGGGGAGCGTGGAGCAAAGAGCGGGTGAGAGGGCGGGAGAATGGGGGGCTTCCACCGGGCGCCCCACGAGGCTGAGGAGCCGAAGCGCTGGAAGATAAGCAAGGGGCTGCGCCAGGCCACCCACCAGCTCATCGGACGCACAGCCTGGGCCACCCTCTGGGTCCTATCGCCCCACCCCGGGGCTGGGGTGGCTCGATGGGGAAGAAGGCACCACACCGCAGGTAGCAGCAGAGTTGCGGGACCAGGTGGCCCGGCCCTACCTGCAGCTCCTGAAATTCTCCCTCCAGCTCATGCCACTCGCGCTCGCAACGCTCCAGCTGCCCGGACATGGTGCAATGGTGCAAGGCGGCGGCGGCGGTGGCGGCGACTCCCGCAGCGTGGCCCAGCCGGCCACCAGCACCCCACGCCCGCCCGCTCGCTCACTCGCCGCCTCCCGAGGCACCAGCTGTTCCTGCGCAGCCGGAGCCACGCGCGCACCTGACGTCACGGGCCCCGCCCCGCCCCGGCGCCGGCCCCACCCCTCGCGCGTGCGCACGCGCGCTTTCCCCGGGCTCGGGCCGCGTGGAAGGCTCAACTTTCTGATCTTGGTTAGTTAGGTCTGTCTCCGCTCTCCTCCTGCTCCCGTGTAGTACGTTTCTCCTCCGGGTGGGTGGAGGGCTTATCCGCCAGCTGCGTTTCTGGCTCATGTTAGCTTACATTGTTTGTGGGGAGAGTGGGGTGGAGAAAGATGTGGGGGGAGGTGAAAGAAAAAGTCATGTACCCCTTAACCTTGCCTGACCCCGGAGGCCAAAGCCAGTGCCCTGGAACGCGTTGACAGTGACCATGTAGTAAGTAAGGTCAAGGGCAGGGTGGAAAGATGCAGACTTGACTCTGTCATCTCACGTCCGCATTGGTATTTATTGCAACCCATACAGCCTAGATTCCTGTCCTCTGTGACACTAGGTGACTCCTGACAGCTGTTGCTGTCATTCAGAAGACACAGCCACCTCCGAGTTTACTGAAGGCACTTAGCGCCCTTCCCCTGCAAAGTCCTACAAGACCTGCACCAGCCTGGCTTCCCAGTGACACATCCTCACTGCCATGGCTCCAGCTAACTCTCCAGACATGATTCTCGTCCCGACTGGGCATTCTTCCCTCTGAATCTTCATGTAGTGGCTTCTTGTCCATCCCTGGAGCCTCATTCAAATGATACCTGCAGATGGGTGTGGTGTCGCACAGCAGCCTTGACAGCATAGCAAGACTGTTTCAAAATAAAATAAAGTGAAATATCAAATGATGCCTGTGGGGGCCAGAGAGGTGGTGGTTCAGTGGTTAAAAGTGCATTCCGCAGACCGAGCTTGGGTGGTGCACGCCTTTAGTCACGGCACTCGGGAGGCAGAGGCAGGCAGATCTCTTTGAGTTTGAGACCAGCCTGGTCTAACATAGTGAGTTCCAGGCCAGCTGGGACTACACAGTAAGACCCTGATAAATTGATTAATTAGTTAAAATTTAAAAGACACCTGTATTAGTTTCATAGGGCTGCAGTAAATACAAGTAGATGCCCTGAGCAATAGAATGCATTTCTCTCACAGTTATAGAGGCTACAAATCTGAAATCGAAGCCTTGCACCTCCTGAGAGCCTGGGTAGAGCTTTTTCCCTGCTGCTAGCAGCTCATGGCAGTGGCTGTCGATCCCAGGTGCTCCTTGGCTTTTAGCGGCATTCCTCCACCCTCTGACCTGTGGTCCCGTGTGCCCTCTCTTATGAATGGAAGTTCCCAGGAAGAAGCTGCAGCTTCTACTGAACCTTCTGTGAAGCTGGTTAACTGATTAGGATTTTAGCGATTGTGGGGAGGTTGATATGTTGCAGGTCCAGAGCCTAATTACAGTTTATCGTGGGCTATCATTGGCCCCTTAAATAGCCATGCCTTGCCCACCTCTGCATCAGACTGAACATTCTGGGACTAACATAAAACTTTTCAAAATGCATTAACGTAATAAAACCTTAGTTTCTGCTACTCAAGACTACAAGTATCATCAGGTAGTGTCTCAGGCCTAGAATTAGGATGTCTCCACTTGGCTATACCTCAATGTCTTCTGCAATATATTTTCAAGTGTCTTGATTTATGACTTTCTTTGTTCAGTTACTACAAAAACTTCATCAAACGCTAATACATTGGGACATGAATTTTGGGGTATTAACTCTGTGTTCCTATACCATGAGCTATACCATATTTGGCTCCAGAATAAATTATCTTTTTTAAATTTATTTAATGTGCATTGGTGGAAATGTGTCAGATCCCTTGGAACTGGAGTTATAGACAGTTATGAGCTGCCATGTGGGTGCTGGGAATTGAACCTGGGTCCTCTGGAAGAGCAGCCAGTACTCTTAACCACTGAGCCATCTCTCCAGCCCCATTATCTCTCTTTATAAAAACATTTTATATCATGTGTATGAGTGCTTTGCCTGTATGTCTGTTCACCATGTGTATGTCTGGCACTCAAGGAACCCCCGGAACTAGAGCTGATTGTGAGCTTCCATATGGGTGCTCAGAACCAAATCTTTGTCCCTGAAAGAGCAACCAGTGCCCTTAACCACTGAGCTATCTCTCAAGCCCGGAATAGACTATCTCTTATCACCTTTAAGGTGTGTGCTGTGTTGCTATGAGGACAATACCTTTTGCGAATGTAACCTCATTGAAATTAATAACATCCACAAACACCATATATCCACGTAAGGTCATATTGTGAGGTGCTGAATATTAGCACCTCCACACATTTTCCTCTGTGTCATAATGACTCTCCAAAAATAGTCAGAAAACGGGCAATAGAGAATGGCTCAACAGTGAAGAGCACTAGCTGCTCTTCCAGGGACCCAGGTTCAATTCCCAGCACTTACAAGGCAGTTTATACCCACGTTTAACTCCAGTTCCAGGGGAAAGGCTCTCCTATTCCGGATCCTCAAGAACCAGGCATGCATGTGGTACACACACATACACACAGGCAAACAATCATAAACATAAAATAAATTTTAAATAGAGGCAGGTGGATCTCTGTGAGTTCAAGGACAGCCTGGTCTACAAAGCAAGTTCCAGGACAATCAAGGCTGTTACACAGAGAAACCCTGTCTGGAAAAAACAAAAATAAATAAAAAGTCAGAAAGCCACACCTTGTCTCGGTCACTTACCTACCATCTGCTTTCTTTCCTTCATGCAGGTTGTCATTTTCTGAAGTGTTTGGGTGAGTAATCTCTATGAGACTGCAAAGACCTTGTCTCTGTCTTCATTGTCATTAAATCCCAAGAGCTTAGCACATAGCCGACTCTCAATAAATATTTGCTGAATGCCAAGAAGGAATGAGTAATAGAGTCATCTACTTCAGGGGCTCACAATGTTTGGGGTTCAGAGATCAATCGCTCTCAGAACTCAGGAAAAACTCACACGAGTGCATAGGAACATACTTGCAATTACTTTTAGGGCGTGAAAGGGGATTGAGACAGAGACTCATGTAGCCCAGGCTGGCCTCCAGCTTGTCTGACTGGTCCTCTTGCCTCAGCCTCCCAAACACTGTGATGACAAACACACTTCAGTCTTTGTGACGCTGTTTCATCTGGCTTGCAATGAGACTTCTAATGTGTTTACAGGTCCCAGGAAGTTCCTGAAATTTACACAACTCATGAGGCCCCGCCCCCCGGGCCCCGCCCCGCCCCAGTGTTACAGAACAGCAATAGCTGCTGGGAAGAGGGGGTTTTCGTCTTCCAGAGGCCAGTCATGCAAGTGTTCCAGGGGTTTGTGAGTCTTCCTGTGCTGGGATGGACCTTTCAGAGATGCAGCTGCCTCTGAATCATCTATGCTCTTAAGTAACCTCTCTCCAATACTCGGGTGAGTAGTCTCAATAAAGTCACTGCTTCATCAAGACAGACTTAGGCAGAGTCCTTTCTTTGGTCTGTCTGTCCTTGGTGCCCCTATCTGGGATGAGGAAAGGTTTAGTCATGTCTCTTAGGGGAAAAAAAAAAAAAAAATCACACAGCAGGATATCGCAACTGGCTCCTAATTTGCAACTCAGTTTTGTTTTTTGGTTTTTGTTTTTTTTCTTTTCTGGTTTTTTTGAGACAGGGTTTGTCTGTGTAGTCCTGGCTGTTCTGAAACTCACTCTGTAGACCAGGCTGGCCTCCGTCTCAGAGATCCCCCTGCCTCTGCCTCCCGAGTGCTGGGATTAAAGTTGGGTACCAACTTGTCAGTCAGGCATATTTCAATTCGTGAGACCAGAAGAGGAATGTGTTCTATGCATGTAAACTTACGACCCTCTTAGAATTAAGGTTCTCATCCCTGATTCCTTAATCGGTACACTACTAGTGCGGGGTGCCTAAAACTCAGTGGTGGGTTATGAGCAAATTCAGAAACCATTTGTTGCATTGCAAGAAGGTGTTAGCCCCTTCCCTGGGGGTGGGAAGGCACTCCAGGACATGAAGTTTTGTTTTGTTTTGTTTCCGGAGCTGAGGACCAAACCCAGGGCCTTGTTCCTGCTAGGCAAGTGCTCTACCACTGAGTTAAATCCCCAAGGACATTTTTTTTTTTTTTTTTTTTTTTTGGTTTTTCCGAGACAGGGTTTCTCTGTGTAGTTTTGGTGCCTGTCCTGGATCTCACCAGGCTGGCCTCGAACTCACAGAGATCCGCCTGGCTCTGCCTCCCGAGTGCTGGGATTAAAGGCATGTGCCACCACTGCCCAATTGTTTTGTTTTTGTTTTCAGATAAATACTTTCCATAGTCTAATGCTGGAGGGGGAAATTGGAAAAGGAACTGGTTATGGTGGCACACACTTGTAATTCCAGCATTGAGGAGTTTGAGACTGAGGGTGATCTTAAATTCAAGACCAACCTGGGTACACCTGAGCCTGGCTCAGTGGGTAGAAATGCTTGCCACACAGGCTTAACAACCATGAGTTTAACTCCCGGAACCCACAAACTCACGTAAAAGCCTGATGGAGCCCGGGCAGTGGTGGTACACGCCTTTAATCCCAGCACTTGGGAGGCAGAGCCAGGCGGATCTCTGTGAGTTTGAGGCCAGCCTGGTCTACAGAGTGAGTTCCAGGACAGGCACCAAAACTACACTGAGAAACCCTGTCTCGAAAAACAAACAAACAAAAAGATGGGGTGGCGAGCATCCCACTGTAATCCCAGCCTTCCTGGGGTGGTGAGATGGGAAGCAGAGAGTGAACAGGCTGGAAGGCCTCAGGCTGAAGGCCTGGAACACTCACTATACAGGCAGGAGCAGAAGAAAGAGAGACCCTGCTTCAAAACAAGGTGGAAGGGAACAGACTCCCCCGAAGCCCTGTTTTCTACATGTGTGTTGTAGCACACACATACACTAAATAAATCAAAAACAAGTAACTGAATAATCCTTTATTTAATGAAAAAATAATTTGTTGAGGGGCTGGAGAGCTGGGTCAGCAGTCAAGACAGTCGAGAGCACTGGCAGCCCTCACAGAGGACCCATGTGGGCCTCATGGGCTCACAACCATCCCTAGCTGGTTTCAAGGGATCCAGTGCCCTCTTCTGGCCTCCCAAGGCACCAGGCACATACACGATACACATAGAGACATGCAGGCAAAATACTCATACACATAAAATGGATTTGTAATTAAAAAAATAATAAAAATTTCTCTTGATGCTGGCTCTCACTATGTAGCCTTGGCTGTCCCGGTACTCACTCTGTAGACCAGGCTAACCTGGAGCTCACGGAACTCTGCCTGCCTCAGTCTCAGAAGTGTTGGGATTGAAGGTGGGCTGGGATGATTTTTTTTTTTTTAAGAGAAAGGAAGGAAAAGAAAAAAAGGAAAATAAGGAAAGATTTACTTAACAAAATTAATTGAAACAAAATCAAAAGTGAAGGGTCTTGGGGCCAGGCCTGGTGGCGGGAGTCTTTGATCCCAGCACTTGGGAGACATAGCCTGGGTTACAAAGTAAAACCCTGTCTTGGGTGGGCGGGGGGGGGGGGGGGGGGGGAGTAAAAGGCCTTGAAGGATGACAGTGACACCTCTGGGAAGATTTGTGGGTACCCCTTTCCCCTCCTTGCAGCTTCCCAGACTGAAGAGAAGGGGCTGGTCCTGTCCCCAGAACATCTGGACAGGCGCTACATTGTAGCCAGCTGGTCAGGTTACAAGTCTGTCGGACTGTTCTTCCTGAGGGGTTGGGAGTCCACGTGGCTTATCCACAAGCCCTTCTAGAGATGGCCCAGGCAGGCTGCCCCACCAGAGAATCCCATCAGTTGTCAGAAGTCTTACCTAACCACTACCTTGGCCTGCACATGGTGGTTAATTTTGATTGTTAACTTAATAAGAAGTGGTCTACAGAGCGAGATCCAGGACACCAAGGACTAACCAGAGAAACCCTGTCTCGAAAAATAACAAAAAACAAAAAACAAACAAAAAGTCAATGCGATCGCTGTGAGCAGTTCAAATGGAGTGGTGGATCCAAGAGCCCCGGGCAGTGCTGTCAAAGTGGCAGAATTCCCACGGCATCCTGCAGGAGCTGCTGTCACAGCCGCCAGGGGGACAGAGTTACAGCCATTCGTCACCAAGGCCCCGGCCCCCCTACCCAGTCCATCCAAAGTCTTCATTTTCCGCAGTAGTGAATTTTCTAGATTCCTCTTGGAGGCCTCAGAGGACTGGAGAGAAGGCTCCACTGAGACTCCATCCGGGAACACGGCTCTGATAGTAATTTCTTGTCCATTTCAAACACATAGGCTGTGCTGTGTAACATCATCTTGTCGAGTGTAACCGCTGGCTGGTGAACGTCTGGGATCAAGAAGGTCTATGATGGGACACTTCGCACAGCCTTGGGGCAGGGGGAGAAGCTTAGACCTGCCCCTGCCTCTACTAAATGTTCCTCACAGTGGGAGGCCTTACCTTTTTTTTTTTTTTTTTTTTTTTTGGTTTTTCGAGACAGGTTTTCTCTGTATAGCTTTGGAGCCTGTCCTGGATCTCGCTCTGTAGACCAGGCTGGCCTCGAACTCACAGAGATCCGCCTGCCTCTGCCTCTGAGTGCTGGGATTAAAGGCGTGCGCCACCACAGCCTGGCGGCCTTACCTTCTTGTAGGAGAGAATAGGGGGTGGGTTGGGAGGGGGAGGTGGGAGGAGAGAAGAGTGGGATCTTTGGTATGTAAAATTAATAAAAAAAAATTTTTTTTAATTAAAAAGTGTGTTGAAATTGGTTTCCTTTGGCAGCGGTGGATACAACACACACAACTGTGAACATACATGCCACACCATCACCTGAGGCTGGCACGTGGCCTGGCCTGCCTTTGCCCACCCCACCCTCCCATCACAACTGCATGGTGGCCCTTGGAATAGATGGGAAGGCTTTAGGGGGCATCCCTGGGACTAGTAGGTATTGGTGAAATTATTGTGGCCACTCCACGTAGTTAAAAGGGAGGTTTATTTAGTGGTATAACTTACAAATGAAGGGATAGGTAGGTTGCAGGGTCTGGGAAAGGTGTGGCGCAGTCCAGTGGTGTTCTCTGGAGAACTCTGTTCGGTCTGCCTCCAGCATCCAGGGTCCAGGAACCAAGAGAGATGGCGCATCCGGATCTCGGGTCTTCAGGGTCCTCTCTTGGCCTCACCTTGTAGGTGTGACAGTTACCAAAGCCTCCATGGGGGTTGGAACTTCCAGATCAAGGTTGGAATGGCTATCCACTACAAGTAGGGGCTTGGGGGTACCTTGACTGCACTCCTGCTTTCTTAAGTCGTAAGTGATGCCCATCCAAGGCATCGTCCCAACTCCTCCACTCCCACCCTTGGCCAAAGCTGAGATTGTAACCCTCCTCTCCCTCCGAAATTGGCCGTGGGTGAGGATTCAGGGCTTCCCATCTCCCCACCTTTATCAAGGGGTGCTCCTTTCCTGTCCCCCTCAACTCTCTTTTTGCCCATCACCACCCAACAGTGGCTGTGGCCAGAAGCCATCAGATGAGGTGGAAGGAACCTGGCTTCCCTCACGAAGCTCTGGACCACAGGCTTTCTTGCCGCCAGCCTGGGAAGGGAGTGCCCGGTCCTCCACCCTGCCGCCACCATCAGCTGAGCTCAGGTCTCCAAGGGAACAGTCAATGAAGAGATTCGGACCTGCTAGCGTTGAGTCCTGGGTGGTTTTGCCTGGAGACAGGCCATGTGGAGAGTCCTAAGCGCACAAGGTTCTGAGGCAGTTCCTCTTCCCAAAATCGCTTTGCTTTTACACACTGAAGAGGAATGAACACGGGTGTCACCTTGGTCACCCATTGGGTCTGATGTGGAGCCTGACAGATGGAACGCAAGGCCCTGACCCACAAGACTCGGGTTTTCGTGTTGCTGCTCCTCAGACAGAGACCCAGAGGAGCACTGCATTTTCAGATTGGGGGTACCTTGGCTGCACCCCTGTTTTCCTAAGTTTTATGGCATGCACCTGAGACTTTGGATGGACTGGGTAGGGAGGCCAGGACCTTGGTGACTAATGGCTGTACCACTGTCCTTCTGATGGCTGTGACAGTGGGCCTGGCATCCTGGCTCGTTGCCACGTTCCCCACTTTGTTCAGGACCACTAAATGTTGAAGTGTGGATGCATACTGAAATAAAGGCAATTAGTTGTGAGGGGGGTGGGTGGGTATGTAGTCCAGGATGGCCTTGAGCTTGTGGTAGTTCCCGGCTACAGCCTCCTACGTGCTGGGATCACCTGTGTGAGCCACAAATCCATGGCTTCTCCAAGTTTTGTTTTTGTTTTTTTTCGAGACAGGGTTTCTCTGTATCTTTGGAGCCTTTCCTGAAACTCACTCTGTAGCCCAGGCTGGCCTCGAACTCACAGAGATCCACCTGGCTCTACTGGGATTAAAGGCATGTGCCGCCACCACCTGGTGGTTTATCCAAGTTTTAATGTACCCTGGAATACCTAGTGTCAATCTTGTTAAAATACAGAGACACTTAAAATCCTATCATCCTACAGGCTTCAGGCTATGCTGGGTGATGGAATTTACCCACAGCTCCCATTGCAAAACACCCAGGGTCCTTTCCAAAGAAACACAGCTGTCCAAGGTGAAGTCAAAGTGCCAGTGACTCTCCCTTGGTCTGTTTTCCCTAAATGAAAATCGTCCCCAAGACCATACCAAGCCATCTTATAAAGACATTTATAGCGGCACAGACAGAACCATCCAAAACACCCCATGCCAGGCAGTTAAAAGTATAGTCTGAGCCCTGCACAGTGGTGTGTGCCTTTTACTCCAGAATCCAGGAGGCAGAGGCAAGCAGACCTCTGTTGTTCGAATCTTAGATGGTCTTTTAATAAAAAACCCGGTACCAGATATTGGGGATAAAAGCTGAAAAATCAGAGAAGCAGAGCAAGCCACAGCCTCCACCTATTACCTCACAAACTGAAATCCTCTGAATCTTCACCCGAAAGGGTCTCAGCTGAATTGCTTTAGTTCCTGTTTCCTCACACCTTCTATACCTTTCTCCACACCTTCTATACCTTTCTCTGCCCTGCCATTAATTCCTGGGATTAAAGGCGTGTGTGCTCCCCAGTACTGGGATTAAAGGTGTGTGCCACCACTGCCTGGCTCTATTCCCAGTGTGGCCTTGAACTCATAGAGATCCAGATGGATCTCTGCCTCCTGAGTGATAGGATTAAGGGTGTGTGCCACCACTGTCTGGCCTCTATGTCTAATCTAGTGGCTGGCTCTGTCCTCTGATCCTCAGGCAAGTTTATTAGGGTACACAATATATCACCACAGATCTCTGTGAGTTGGAGACCAGCCTGGGATACATACTGAGACCTTGTCTCAAAATACCCCCACAAAAGGATGCTAATTAAAGTTATATGATCATTCATATACTCTGAAAAAAAAAGATCAGGTAAATTTAATAAATAATTTGTATTATATATATTGATGGTATTTTTTTAATTACTCAAATGCTTTTTTGAAATTAAAATCTCCATTTTAGGCAGGCCTGCTGGCACAGGCATGTAATCCCAGATATCTGGAAGGCTGAGGCAGGAGGATCAGAACTTCAAGACCTTCTCTGGGCAGTGGTGGCACACTCAAGAGGCAGATCTCTGAGTTCAAGGCCAGCCTGTGGTTTACAGAGCAAGTCCCAGGACATCTAGGACTCTTGGACACCACCCCCCATTTCAACGTAGGGGGTACAGATCAGATTCAAGGCCATCCTTTGGCAATTGAGTGAGATTCTCTCTGTCTCAAAGTAAAAAGCAAGGCATGAGGTTTAGGACATAGCTCAGTGGTAGAGCACTTGCCTAGCATACACAAGACCCCAGGTTCAAACCCAGCAAAATGGAAAAAAAAAAATAAAGCACTTGTTCTGATGTGTTCGGAAGCTCATAACAGCAGATTCTCTGATATTTATTTTCTGGTTTTGAACATGATTCCTCTAGCCCTTAAAGCCTTCCCCAGGCAGACTCCAGAAAGCACAATCCTCCCCATCTTACCTTTTACCTCTGTGTTTTGGAGATGGGGTCTCATGCAGCCCACACTGGCCTCAAACTCATTATTTAGCCAAGAATGACCTTGAAATCTTTTTTTAAAAAAAATCGTTATTGTTGCCAAGCAACGGTGGTGCACACCTTTGCTCCCAGCCCTCGGGAGGCAGAGCCAGGAGGATCTCTGTGAGTTCGAGGCCAGCCTGGTCTACAAAGCGAGATCCAGGATAGTCAGAAAAAACTTGCCTCAGGGGAAAACAAAATTATTTTTTGTATGTCCAGATGTGTTTTGCCTGCACATTGACTGTGTACGTGCCTAGTGCCCACAGAGGCCAGAAGAGGGCCTCAGATCCCCTGGAACCCTGAGTTACATTTGCCCATAAGCTGTGAGAGCTGGGACCCAAACCCAGGTCCTCAGCAAGAGCAGCCAGTGTTCTTAACCGTTGGGCCACCTCCCCCAGCTCCCCACCCTTTCTATTTTTGAGACAGGGCCTCACTCTGTAGTCCTGGCTGGCACAGAACTTGCTGTATAGACCAAGCTAGCGTTAAACTTAGTTAACTTAGAGTCTGCCAACCTCTGCCTCCTGAGTGCTGGGATTATAAAGGCTTGCACCACCAACCTCAACCTAACTTTGAACTCTTGACCTTCCTGCCACCTCTCAAGTGCCAGAATTACAGGCCTGAATGTCCAGCTCATTTAGGACTTTTTTAACTTTATGATATACAAACCCGGCTTCCATGGTCCTTCTGTTTTGGAGCTGGCCCAGACAGAAATTCTCTGATTCACCTGGTGGCTAGATCATAGGACCTTCCTCATTCCAGAGGAGTCTAGCCTCATGCCCGAGGGGGCAATCCTGCACAGCAAGGCCAAGAAACATCTGGACAGACAACCCTTGCTACACATCCCCATCAACAGAGTTCATTAGGGATTGTGCCTGTGCAATGGACATCTGAACGTAAATGTCTTTTACGGGCCAAGTACAATGGCACACTTCCGTAATTCCAGTTCTCCGGGAGATGGAGGCAGGGGACTAGGTGGGGGGGGTTCAAGACCATCATCATCGACATAGCAAGTTGGTGGCTAGCCTGAACGACTTAAGACCATCTCTTAAAGAAGAAAAGAAAAAAGAAATCAACACTGGTAAGTAGATTGCTGTAAACGAACTCTCAGAACTTACTCAGATTTGACTGTTTCTTTCCATTATTGTCCTTTTCTGCTCCAGGTTCTGACATAACATCAAGCATGGTGTCCTTCTGGTCTGTGAAAGTAGAACTAAGTCTTTCCTTATTTATCATGACCGCGACACCTTCGAAGATATATATGCATATTTGAGTAACAGTTTTATAAACTATTATTCACATGCTATAAAATCACTTAAAAGTAGTTTTTTTGTTTGTTTTCAGAGACAGGGTTTCTCTGTAGTTTTGGTGCCTGGCCTGGATCTCGCTCTGTAGACCAGGCTGGCCTTGAACTCACAGAGATCCGCCTAGCTCTGCCTCCCAAGTGCTGGGATTAAAGGTGTGTACCACCACCTCCCAGCTCTAGAACATTTTTATCACTTCTCCAAACAAACCCATATCCATTAACACACCATTAAAAAAATTATTTATTGCCAGACAGTGGGAATGATGTGCACCAGTGCCGAGGACTCTTCAGTTCCTGGCACCCACACAACAGCTCACAACCCTGGTGTAACTCCAATCCCAGTGGATCTAGGTCCTCTTCTGGCCTCCAGTGGGCATGCAGAGTGCAGAGACACACATACAAAATACCCATATACATAAAATAAAACTAAGAACCCAAGTTCAGTTCCCAGCACCCACATGGCAGCTCACACTGTCTAACCCTGCTCCAGGGGATCCGACACCCTCACATAGACATACATGCAGGCAAAACGCCAATGCACATAAAATACAAATAAATACAAGAAAAAAATAAAAAAGAAAGGAAAGTTAGAGCACAACTTGGGGGAGAAAAGGTCCATTTCATCTTACTGGTTATAAATCATTTTCAAGGCAAGCCACAGCAGAAACTCAGGAGCTGAATCAGAGGCTGTGGGGGAAAACATTGTTTACTGGCTTGCTCCTCCTGGTTAGCTCAACTTGCTTTCTTATACAACCCAGGACCACCTGCCCAGGTGTGGCGCTGCCCACTGTGGGCTGGGCCCTTCCACATCAATCACTAATGAAGAAAATGCCCTACGGTCATGCCCACAGGCCAGTCTAATGGGAGGCAATCTTTCAATGGAGCAGAGTTCACCCTCTTCCCAGGTGACTCTAGTCTGTGTCAAATTGACAAAAACTAACCATCTTTGAGACGGAGAGATGGCTCAGTGTGTACGAAGGCATTTGCCACTAAGCCTGGGAACCTGAGTTTGACCCCTAGGACATACATGAGGAAAGAGACGAGCCAATTGCTGTAAGCGATGTGTGTGCCACAGTACACGTACACACAAATGTAAAATAATAATGCCAGGCGGTGGTGGCGCGCGCCTGTAATCCCAGCACTCGGGAGGCAGAGGCAGGCAGATCTCTGTGAGTTCGAGGCCAGCCTGGTCTAAAGAGCGAGTTCCAGCACAGCCAGGGCTACACAGAGAAACCCTGTCTCGTCAAAACAAAATAAAATAAAATTAATGTTAACTCAGTGGTAGAGAACTTGCCTAGATGTTCAAGGCATCAGGTCCCGTCATCAGGACTACAAAAAAGAAGGAAGGGAAAGAGAGAAGGAACATGAGGATGTATTTATAGATGACAAAAGCCTTTGCTCTCTCATTGGCTACAGATACAAGCAGCCCCAGATCCTGGACCCCAGCCAAATCCATTATTTTGAAGCAAAATTCAATCAGCAGAGAAAACACCAAATGGCTATAGTTTTTGTCTTTGTTACAGAAATAAGAGGAACAATTCTCGGATTAAACCATATTTAGTGGTTTGTTTGTTTGGTTGGTTTTGTAGTTTTTTGAGACAGGGTTTTTCTGTGTAGCCCTGGCTGTCCTGGAACTCGCTCTGTGTAGACCAGGCTGGCTTCGAACTCAGAGAGATCCAACTCCCTGTGCCTCCCTAGCGCTGGGATTAAAGGTGTGCGCTACCACCACCATCCTGCTAGTGGGTTCTTTTGTATTATGGCAGATTCCTCTGGGAAATTCAAGAGAAATGTTTTGCAAACACAAGTTGAAGAAGTCAAGGGCGGAGACTGTGGCCCACACCTATAATCTTAGCATGAGGAATGTGGAGGCAGGAAGCTCAGGGGTGGTTCCTGGCCACCCGGGGTCAGACTACATGATACTCAGTATTGAAAACAAACAGGCAAACAAGGTACAATGTTGGCTGAGCGCCTTGGCTTTTTTTAGAATACAAGCTTAAATCTTGGATCATTGCGCCCCCTGCTGGCAATTCCGTGGAATTCATTTCCTACCACAAAAAAAGCACAAAGGTTATTCAACAAAAATTTATTCAAGAATGTTCTGTAAGGCGGAGTTTGAACCCCAGCACCAGAAAAAAAGAAATGAATTCATCTTTATTGCAACTAAATATCTATCACTCACAAAAAATGAACTATGTTTGGGTACTGGAAATTTTTGAAGTTCACTTATTTATAATAAGGCAAAACATTGACTTTTCTATTTTTCTTATTCATTTTCAAAAATTACTTCAGTTGGTGTACAACATAATTGGTTTTATTATGATATTTTCTTTCATGTACATAGTACTTTGCTCAAGTGCATCCTGTTGTGGAATATTAGTTGAAGGTGTTTTACATTTGTTTTTCTGTGGAATATTTGTTTAATGATGCAAAGATGTGTTGCATTTTTTTATGTTGAATTTGTTTAACTCGGTGAAGCTGTGTTACTTTGCCTGTCTAAAACACCTAACTGGGGGCTGAAGAAATGGCTCAGCAGTTAAGAGCACTGACAGCTCTTCCAGAGGACCCGGGTTCAATTCCCAGCATCCACATGGCAGCTCACAACTGTCTGTAACTCCAGTTCCAGGGGACCTGACACCCATGGCAAAACGTCAATAAACATAAAGTAAAAATAAAATAACTTAAAAAAATTTTAAAAAAAAAAGAGCACTGACTGATCTTCCAGAGGTTCTGAGTTCAATTCCCAGCAACCACATGGTGTCTTAAAACCACTTAAAGGAGATCTGGTGCCCTCTTCTGGTCTGCAAGGACACATGCAGGCAGAATACTATATACATAATAAATAAATAAATATTTAAAAAACAAACAAAAAACACCTGATTGGTCTAATAAAGAGCTGAATGGCGGGGCGGTGGTGGCACACACCTTTAATCCCAGCACTCGGGAGGCAGAGCCAGGCGAATCTCTGTGAGTTCGAGGCCAGCCTGGGCTACCAAGTGAGTTCCAGGAAAGGTGCAAAGCTACACAGAGAAACCCTGTCTCGAAAAACAAAACAAAACAAAAAAAACAACAACAACAAAAAAAAGAGCTGAAAGGCCAATAGCTAGGCAGGAGAGAGAAATAGGTGGGGCTGGCAGGCAGAGAAAATAAATAGGAGGAGAAATCTGGGAAGAGAAGAGAGACAGAAGGAGAAGGGGAGAGGACATCAGGGGCCAGCCACCCAGCTCCACAGCAAGCTAGGGAGTAAGAGGTAGAGAAAGGTATATAGAATAGAGAAAGAGAAAAGCCAGAGGCAAAAGGTAGATGGGATAATTTAAGTTAAGAAAAGCTGGCCAGAAACAAGCCAAGCTAAGGCCAGGCATTCATTAGTAAAAGTATTTATTTCTTTGTGTGTTTATTTGCGAGGTGGATAACAGACCCCCTAAAGAGCCAAAAAAATAATTAAAATAATTAAAAATAAAAATAAAAAAAACAGCATCGCCAACTAGGTGTGATAGCGCACACCTTCAATCACAGCACTCAGGAGGCAGAGGCAGGCAGATCTCTGTGAGTTCAAATCCAGCATGGTCTATAGAGTGAGTTCCAGGACAGTGAAGGCTACACAGAGAAAACCTGTCTCAAAAAAAAAATTATGTTCATGTTTGTGCATTTGTGTACAGGTGCCCACAGAGACCAGACTCCTTCAGAACTGGAGTTACAGGCAGTTGTGAGATGCCAAACGTAGGTGCTGGGAAAAGACCTTGGATTCTCTTAGTGTCCGGACTCTCTCTCCAGCTTCAATCATGCGTTCATTACATTATGTATGTATGTGGGAGTGCACATGTATGCATGGGCATGTGGAGGCAAGAGGTGGACACTGGGCATGGTTCCATGCCTCTCCATCTAATCTTTTGAGACAGGGTCTCTAACTGAGCTGGAGCTTGAACACTCTAGTAGCCTGGCTGGCCGCGACCCCAAGGGTCTGCCCGTCTCCACCTCCCTAGCACCACCCTTACATGTGTG
Organism: Peromyscus eremicus; assembly: GCF_949786415.1. NCBI lineage: Eukaryota > Metazoa > Chordata > Mammalia > Rodentia > Cricetidae > Peromyscus > Peromyscus eremicus. The sequence goes on along the minus strand of NC_081438.1, from coordinate 13,142,103 downwards.
TGCTGGGAACCTTGGAGTCAGGTTGGATTCACGGGCAGTTGTGAGCTGAACTCTGGGTCCTCTGAAGAGCACTGGGCGCTCTTAGCTGCTGAACCATTTTTCTAGCTCTGTATTTGACTTTTTAAATGGGTTCTGGAGATCCAGATTCAAACATGCATGGAAGGCATTACCAAGTGTAGCAGGTCCCAAGTTCCAAAGTCCTTATTATTTATTTATTTGTTTGTTTGTTTGTTTGTTTGTTTAAGACAGGGCCTCACTATGTAGTGCTGGCTGGTTAGTTAGCCTGGAACTTGCTATGGAGACCAGACTGATCTTAAACTCACAGAAATCCACCTGCCTCTGTCTCCCTAGTACTGGGATTGAAGGTGTGTACCACTATGCCCAGCTCAAAGTACTAAATAAGTACTTTAAATCGGGAATATGAAATTTTTAGGGTGGCAAGATGGTTCAGTGGGTAAAGGCACTTTTGCCCAATCGAGTGAGCCTGATGATCCCAGAACCCACAGGGATGTGGAAGGAGAGAAGTGTTTACACAAAATTGCCCTCTGACATCCACGTGCACGCCATGGCACATGAATTCACAGCCACACAATAATAAATTTAAAAAACATTCTTTTTTCAAGACAGGGTTTCTCTGTGTAGTTCTGGCTGTTCTGGAACTCACTCTGTAGACCAGGCCAGCCTTGAATTCAGAGATCTGCCTGCCTCTGCCTCCCGAGTGCTGGGATTAAGGCAGCAATAAATACAGATTTTAAAATTTTAGTGTAGGTATTTCATTTGTAAATTCCCACAGTTATTCCTGCATTTAACAAATACATTCTGGCTGGGCCTTTAATCCCAGCATTTGGGAGGCAGAGGCAGGAGGATCTCTGTGAGTTTAAGGCCAGTCTGGTTTACAGAGTGAGATCCCATCTAAAACAAAATAAAACAAGCAAGCACAAATGCATTCTGAACTCAGCAGCATCAATAACCTTGTGGGAAATGCAAACCGAATTGTAGTGAGATGCTACTTCCTATGACTAGCAAGGTGACAGGCAACACCAAATGTTACCGACACAGATGGAACCTGGCACAGCCACTTTGGAAAACAATTGGACAAATTTAACTATGTGACACATAAGTTCCACTTCTAGCTGGAGGTATGCCAGTAAGAAGAATGAACGCATGTGTCGCTAAGAGGACTTCTGTGTGTTATAAAGGCATCTTTCATGATAGCCAGGCAGAGTAAACAACCGTGGGACACAGGGATGGCTCAGCAGTTAAAAGCACTCGCCATTCTTGAAAGGACCTGAGTTCAGTTCCCAGCACCCGAGAGGCAGAGGCAGGTGGATCTCTGTGAGTTCCAGGCCAACCTGGTCTACAGAGTGAGATCCAGGACAGGCTCCAAAACTACACAGAGAAACCCTGTCTCAAACAAACAAACAACATTTAGTGTAGCTATTTTATTTGTAAATTCCCATAGTTATTCAGTTCCCAGCCCCAAGTCAGAAGGCTCACAGCTGTCTGGAACTGCAGCTCTAGGGGACCTAACACCCTTTTATGGCCTCTGGGAGCACCCACTCTTATGTGCACATACCGATACACAGACACAAACACATAAATAATAAATCTCTTAAAAAATAAATAATCTAAATGTCCATCAACTTATGAGATGAATAAAATGTGACATAAAATAACATGGAATGTTATTCAGCCCTAAAATGGAATGATGCGATATCCACACTAACCCATGGGAAAACGTCGACACAGTAAGTGAAAGTCAGGTTGTGGCCAAGCACCTCTGTCTACCCCAATGAGCCATCATCAGGATCTCCCTATGAAACCCAAGCATTTTCCTCATGCTTGAATCTTTTTAAGTTTATTTTTATTTATGAGAGTGTGTCCCACCTGGCCCATGGTCAGGACAAATTTCTCTCACCTGCCAATCTTGCAGCCGCTTAGACCCAAGTAAACACACAGAGGCTTATATTAATTAAAACTGTATGGCCTAATGGCTCAGGCTTCTTGCTAGCTAGATCTTACATCCTAAATTAACCCATTTCTATAAATCTATACCTTGCCACGTGGTTCGTGGCTTGCCAGTATCTTTAAATCTTGCTTCTTGCGGCGGCAGTGGCTGGCAGCATCTCCTGACTCAGCCTTCCACTTCCCAGAATTCTCCTCTCTGCTTATCCCGCCTATACTATACTTCCTGCCTGGCTACTGGCCAATCGGCGTTTTATTTATCAATCAATCAGAGCAACACATATTCACAGCATACAGAAAGACATCCCCAGCATGCAAGGGAAGATTGTATGCCGTGTGTGTGTGTGTGTGTGTGTGTGTGTGTGTGTGTGTGTGTGTGTGTGCAGGCGCCCTCAGAAAGTGTTGGATCTCCTGGAGCTGAAGTTCCAGGCAGTTGTGAGTTGCCCCTTTAGAAACACAGAACTTAAGTCCTCTGCAAATACAGTGTGTGCTTTTAACCGCTGAGACATCTCATCTTTCCAGCCTGCCTGCTTCAGTCTTGCAAGCGCTGGGATGACGGGCATGCACCACCACACCTGGCTTCTGTTTTACTTTTGTAACCAATATCAGGCTTTCCACTGCTGTATATGACAGCAAACCTCTTCCACAGCTGTGATACTCTACGGTGGTAATTCGCCTACTCCAACACTGACCAACAGTAGGGTGGTTCCCGTTAAGGATTTGAAGAACGGTACAGCAGTGGACATTTGTATCCCTTCCTCCCGGTCCCTAATTGGATACACAATTTTCTCCATTCCCAACCTTTGGACACTAAACTGTCTTTCATGGTGATTTACACTCCCCAGAGGATCCAAGCCTTCTGTTTTCTCTAATTGCCTTTCAAAAGCACATTACATTTGGCTAGTTTTTTTTTTTTTCTTTTCTTTTTAAATATCCAAGTGTGTTTGCCTGAGAGCCAATGTCGGGCTAATTTGCACCGTGCAGAGAAGTACACTGTGCAGAAGAAAGCACCTGAAAGACTCAGGCCTCTTAGCTCACCCCTGTGTTTGACAACAGGGCAAACTCCACCACGGGTACATTTTCCACACACCGTCATGTGAACGGTCGCTAGCTGTTTACAATCTGAGGCACAAACACGACTTCACTCAATCCTTGTGGCTGTCCCACAAGGTCAGCGTGGTCACCGTGTAGTTTCAGGATGATGAAATCCAGCACCGAAGCCCAGCCGCTGTCCAGTGGCTGCCCTGGTCAGCTGCCCTGCCATGTCTGGGTTTGTATTTTCCTTTTGTCCTTTTTTTTTTTTTTGGAGCTAGGCAAGCGCTCTACCACTGAGCTAAATCCCCAACCCCAAGACTTTCTTTTTTTCTTTTTTTTTTATGATTTATTTATTATGTATACAATGTTCTGCCTCCATGTATCCTTGCAGGCCAGAAGAAGGCACCAGATTTCATTACAGATGGTTGTGAGCCACCATGTGGTTGCTGGGAATTGAACTCAGGTCCTCTGGAAGAGCAGCCAGTGCTCTTAACCGCTGAGCCATCTCTCCAGTCCCCCCCTTTTGTCCTTTTTGTTGTTGTTTTGTTTTTCAAGACAGCGTTTCTCTGTGTAGCTTTGGTGCCTGTCCTGGAACTCACTCTGTAGACCAGGCTGGCCTTGAACTCACAGAGATCCGCCTGCCTCTACCTCCCGAGTGCTGAGATTAAAGACCACTGCCCAGCTTCTGTTTGAAGTACTTGAAAAGTTTGCTCTCTGGGCCTAGCACTCTTCTGAACCCCCCTTTCTCAAGGGGTAAGTAGCTTAGGGGAGACAGCAACCACACAAACAAGAAAACCTTCCCTCCCACAGAATGCCCGAGCAACTTCCTCAGGGCACCTAGGAATCCCTAACCTTCCAGGTTTTTAGAAAATTGATTAGGATTCCTAAGTCTCATTGGCCCAAAGGGTTTTGGCCCAAGAATGTATCAGGTCAAGACTTTCTTAGGGAGTGTAGAGAAGTGGTTCAGGGGATAAGAGGGTTTGTCATCAATCCTGAGGCTCTGAGTTCAAATCCTGACACTCATATGGTAGGAGAGAGGCAGCTCCGGGCACGTTGTCTTCTGAACTCCTTGCTCACGCCATGGCATGGGTACCACATACGTATGTACACGAACACAGATAAATAATTGCAAAAATGTAAACAAACTTCCTTAGTTTTTATCAACCTTTCCCTTTTTAAATAGGTCATCTTGGTCTAAAAGTCACTTTCTGCCTCATCTCCTACCACGACTGACTCTTCAACAACACACGTGGTTTCTGACCCTTCACTTTGGTCCCAATATCCTCTCCTGGCACCTAGACCTCCTCTCCCCAAGCCCAGCAACGCTGTATTTATTGGACACAATCTCCCATGTTCGATATTCAGAGCTGTCACCCTACCAGATGTCAACACACTCTCCACAGTGCTTTACTCTCTCATATCTACCTCCAAGACCACGTCCCCATCTGAACCACATGACCTCCCGCCATGAACCCTTTAAGAACAGAGGCTGAATTACAATCTAGTGTCTCCAGCCTTCAGTGCGGTGTCCACACCCTGAACTTTACCTGCTTTCCACACTTGTTTATGGAAACAAGTTGATGATCCAACAGGACACAGAACTCACACGGTTCTAGGCAGACGTCTTTACTAGCCTGTGTTCAACGAATCTGCCTCACAGACCGGACGCGGACTTCCACTTACTAATACTTCTAGGTCTGCCCACGTGGAGGCATCCAAAGGGAGTTTCGGCTCTGAGACATGGCGTCATGTGACAAAGGCTGGCCTCTTGGCTCCCTGTGTAGCTAAGGAGGGTTTTGAACTCTGGCCTCTGCCTCTCACATGCTGCGATCACTGGCCCAAGCTACCATGCTTGGTTCCTAAAACGTTTCTTGTGGCTTCAAGCCGAGGCAGGCGGATCTTTGTGAGTTCGAGGCCAGCCTGGTCTACAGAACGAGATCCAGGAAAGGCACCAAAACTACACAGAGAAACCCTGTCTCAAAAACCAAAAAAAAAAAAAAAAAAAAAAAAAAAAAAAAAAAAAAAAAAAAAAAATTAAGAAATCATTAGGGGTAAATACAAAAATTAAAGTTTCCCGGGGTGGGAGCTGGAAATACGGCTCAGCGGTTAAGAGTACGGACACTGCTCTTCCAGAGGACTTGGGTTCAAGTCCCAGCACCCCAAAGGCAGCTCACAATTGTCTAACTCCAGTTCCAGGGAACCGGACATCACGGCAAGACACCCATGCAAATAAAATGAAAATAAAAAAATAAAAAAAGTTTCCCGGGTGCGGTGGCGCTGGCCTGTGATGCCAGCACTTGGGAAGCTGAAGCAGGACGATGGGAGTTCGAGACCAGCCTGGGCTAATGGAACCATTTCCACAAAAAAAAGTGCAAGAAAAAAGATTCCTTCACGTAGGCAAGGGTAATTTTGTGAGACATTTTAAAATCGGAAAGTGGCTTCTGTGTCTCGATCACGGTGACTTCACGCGACTTTGGAAAGGACCCAGGCAGCAGGGGCGGAGCCGCGAACCGCGGCCACGCTTTCCGCCCCGCCCTCCTCGGGACCCGGAAAAAGCGCGACCCCGCCCCTCCGCCACCCACTTCCGCTAAGGGCGTCCAGAGCGCAGGCGCGAGGCCCGGCGGCGAGGGCGGCCTTTCAGCGGCTTCCCAGGCGAGCGTGGGTGAGTGCGCATGTGCAGAGAGGCCAGGCCCGGTAATTGCGCGGGACCAGGGCGGGGGCCTCGAGAACTCACGCGACTGACTCCGCCCACGCAAGGAGGCGGAGCCGAGAGCCAAGCGGGGCGGGGTGGTGGTGGTGGTGGTGGTGGTGGTGGTGGTGGTGGTGGTGGTGGTGGTGTTACTAGGCGCATGCGCACCGACAGCAGGCCCGCGGCGATCGTCGAAGCGAGCTGTACGCATGCTCAGTTAAAACGAGCACGAAGTTTATGACGTCAGCCACACCCTCCGTCTGATTTGTGTGTTTCGCTTTCCCCACAGCCCCGCTTTTAAAGAGCCAGAGTCTAGTGCTACCTAATTGTGGTTTTGATTTATAGTTTTACTTTATTGTGATTAAAAACTAAACTCAAACGTTTTTAATGCATAAATTTTTTTTAAAGATTTATTTATCATATATAGTGTTCTGCCTACATGCATGCCTGCAGGCCAGAAAAGGGCACCAGATCTCATTACGGACGATTGTGAGCCACCATGTGGGTGCTGGGAATTGAACTCAGGACCTCTGGAAGAACAGCCAGTGCTCTTAACTGCTGAGCCATCTCTCCAGCCCCTAATGTATAAAAATTTTAAGTTCACATTATAGTACGGTTGGCTGAGTAAAACCAAATGTTTTGCTTAACATTTATTTTTGTGTATGGGTGTTTTGCCTGCATGCATTATGCACCATGTGTGTTCCTTGTGCCCGAGGAGGCCAGAAGAGGGCGTCAGATCCCCTGGTACTGGAGTATGAGAAGTTCGTAAGCTGCCGGGAACAGAGCCCAGGTCCTCTCCGAGAGCAGCTCTTAACCACTGCGCTGCCTCCTCAGCCTTTGCTTTTTGTCTTCTGAGACAGGGTCTCCCTCTGTAGGCCAGGCTGGCCTTGAATTTATGATACTCCTGCTTCAGTTTCCCAAGCGCTGGAATTACCACCATGCCTGGCTTCAAAAATGCTTTTAAAATTAATTATCTAGGCTGGGCGGTGGTGGCACTTGACTTTAATCCCAGCTCTTGGGAGGCAGAAGCAGGTGGATCTCTGAGTTCAAGTCCTGCCTGGTCTAAAGAGTGAGTTCCAGGACAACCAGGGCTACATAGAGAGATCCTGTCTCAAAAAAGAAAAAAAAGTATAACAATTATATTAATTACTATTTAAAAACTCAATTTAAGCTGGGCAGTGGTGGCACACTCAGAGACAGAGGCTGGTGGATCTCTGAGTTCAAGGCAAACCTCGTCTACAGAGCTAGTTCCAGGACAGCCACAAGGCAAAAAAAACAAACAAAATCCCTCAATTTAAAATATGTGTTTAGGGTTTGGAGATTTAGCTCAGTGGTAGAGCGCTTGCGCAAGGCCCTGGGTTCGGTCCTCAGCTCCAATAAAAAAATAAAAATAAAAATAATAATAATAATAAAATAAATAAAATATATGTTTAAAAAAATTTCTTCCCATACCCAACACCACTCTTTCCTTGAATGTAGTTCTATGAAATGCCAATCAGGATGGCATTCTTGGTTGTCTTTCCAAGGTCAAGAGGTTTGACACTAAATCTTGGCCACCTTATCTCCTTGCTCTTTTTTCTAGAAATGTTACTTTCACCGGTGAGCCTAAGGGTATGCTGAATTTTAACATGCAGACAATATCCACCATTCTCACGGGACTGTCAGAAGTAATTTTTTTTTGGAGTGGTGTGTGTGTGCCCATGATTACAGGTGCCGTCAGAGACCAGAGATATCAGATCCCCTGGAGCTGGAGTTACAGGCAGTTGTATGCCACTCAACATGGGTACTGGGACTTGAACCTGGGTCCTCTGCAAGGTCAGTATGTGCTCTTAACCACAGACTCATCTCTCCAGCCCAAGATGTAAGTTTTTATTAAAGTATATAAGTGCAAAATATTATGCTTCCATGCCGGGCGGTGGTGGCGCATGCCTTTAATCCCAGCACTCGGGAGGCAGAGCCAGGTGGATCTCTGTGAGTTCGAGGCCAGCCTGGGCTACCAAGTGAGTTCCAGGAAAGGCGCAAAGCTACACAGAGAAACCCTGTCTCGAAAAACCAAAAAAAATATATATATATATGCTGCCTTCTAATCCTATATTGAATAAATAGTCCATAAACGGCACTCTTCACTCACAAGACAGCAGTTCCAGAAAGTTCCTCAGAGGGATTTACCTAATTGCAAGGCCAGGTGTGTGTAATGCTCTCTTAGACCATAGGACAGCCGATATTATGGTCCATTCTTTTACGTACTTTTCCTCGTCTAGACAATATGTAATAGTATGGTAGAGTTATTTTAATTTTCATTTCTTTAATTGCTAGGGAGACCATTGAATTTTTTTCCCCTTGGGATAATTTATTAGTTCTATTGCTTTGCCTGACAACTAATTTTGAACACTGTAATTCCACTGGCTTGTCCCCGTAGACATCATGTTTGGCTTTGACAGAGCATTTTGCTGCCTTTTTTTTTTTTTTTTAAAGAATGTTGGAGAGTCCAGGCATCGTGGTGCCTGCCTCTAATCCCAGCACTTTGGAGACAGAGTCAAGAGCAACCAGGAGTTCAAGGCCAGCCTGGGCTCCATGAGAACCTGTCTGTAAAAAGAGACAGACAGACAGACAGACAAATGGGCAAAAAAGGGATGGAGGCCAGCAGACAAAGCCCATCCCTCAAAGGCAGTCCTGCACAGTGGAACTTTCTAGGGTAGGGAAGTCTTGTGAGCCTGTCCTGTTCCATGGAGCCAGTGCCACAGAGGTTCGGGACAAAGGAGTGGGGGGGGAGAGGGGGGAAAGGGGAGGAAATCTGCAGCCTTACTAGGAGGTGCCCACATAGCTAAAATGGACTTCTGACATTGTTCCTGAAGGAGAAAGCCCTAGGGGCAGCTGGTCTTCACCAGAGGCGATACACTACAGGGCATGTTGGTAGACACCTGTCATCCACACCCTTGGGAGGAGGAGACAGGAGGATCCAGAGTTTAGGATCATCCTCAACCATAAAACAAGTTTGAGGCCAGTGTGGGCTACATACAGGAGACGTTGTCAGAAAAAAAAAAATCTACTCATGGCCAGGGCGGTGGTGGCACACGCCTTTAATCCCAGCACTCAGGAGGCAGAGGCAGGTGGATCTCTTGAGTTCCAGGCCAGCCTGGTCTATAGTGTGAGTTCCAAGAAAGGTGCAAAGCTACACAGAGAAACCCTGTCTCAAAACAACAAAAAACAAAACAAAACAACAACAACAAAAATCCATTCATATTTTTCACACTTCAGTGGAATGTTCAACAAGGACTTGGACTGAAATCCAGTGGTAGAACATGTACTTAGCATGCCTGAGATTCTGGATTCCGTCCTCAACACTAAAAGAGAAAAAGTGACGGGTGAGCATACACCTCTAACCCTAGCATGCAAGAAGCTGAGGCAGGAGGATCATGAGTTCCAGGTCAGCCTGGACTACAAAGTGAATGTCTCAAAAAACAAAACCAAGACTACCCTGTATTTTGTTTTGTTGTTGTTGTTTTGTTTTGTTTGTTTGTTTGTTTGTTTGAGACAGGGTTTCTCTGTGCAACATGGATTACAGCCCTGGCTGTCCTGGAACTCACTGTAGCCCAGGCTGGCCTCGAACTCAGAGATCTGCCTGCCTCTGCCTCCCAAGTGCTGGGATTAAAGGCGTGTGCCACCACTGCCCTTCCCCAAAACTATATTGTATTGCTCTCTTTAATATTTCTGTGATTTCTGTTTTAGTGAAAAAAAAAATCTCAAAAAGAAGAGCAGGGAGATGGAAGGACACAGCTCGGTGGTGGTTCACGGACTGCGTTCACACGTGCAAGGCCCTAGGTTCTATGCTCAGCACCAACAAAAATTGACAGGACATATTGATGCACTCCTTTAATCTCAGAACTCATACAGTTGAATCTCTTTCAGTTTGAAACCAGCATGCTCTACAGAGAGAGTTCCAGGCCAGTCAAGACTGTATGGTGAGTTCTTGTCTTAAAAGAAAAAAAACAACCTGTTGGCCTGTGACTTCCTCTAAACTTCTGAGAGCCCCTAGAGGGCGCTCCTTCCTTCTGCATGGAAGACTGGATAAACAGCTTTATTGAGATATAATTCATATAACTCATAGATCATAAAATTCACTCATTTAAAGTATACAGTTGGCCTTAAGTCTTCTCACAGACTTGTGAAACCGTCACCACAGTCAATTTTAGCACAACTGTATCACCCCCAAAAGAGAAACCCCAATAAGCCTGGCCTGTCATCGGCACCTGGGAGCTGGCAATAGAAGGCTTTAGAAATCCAAGGTCACGCTCAGCCGCACACAGAGCTTGAGGCCTGGGGCAATGACACATGCTTTTTTGTTTGTTTGTTTGTTTTTCAAGACAGGGTTTCTCTGTGTAGCTTTGGAGACTGTCCTGGATCTCAATCTGTAGACCAGGCTGGCCTCGAACTCACAGAGATCCGCCTGCCTCTTCCTCCCGAGTGCTGGGATCAAAGGTTTGTGCCACCACTGCCTGGCAGGGCACACACTTTTAATTCCAGCACTCAGAGGTTGTAGGCTGATCAGATGTAGGCTGATCTTGTGAGACTGGGGCTAGCCTGGCCTACATAGCAAGTTCCAGGCCCTCCAGAGCTGCACAGTGAGACTCTGTCTAAACAAAACAAACAACAACAACTTGTACTCATTAGATGTTACTCCCTGGTACCCACTTATCTACTTTCTGTACCTTCGGACTGGTCTACTATGGATACTTTGTGTCCTTTGGTGTTCTGCAGTTTTCGCTCAGCATCGAGTTTTCAAGTTTCATCCATGTTGCAGCATGTGTCGTGACTTCGTTCTTTTTATAGCCAGACAATATTCTGTTGTAGAGACAGACTGCATTTTGTTTATTCATTCACCCATTGATGGATACTTGGGCTGTTTCCACCTTCTGTCCATTGTATTCAAGGAGACTCACTGGTCCAGACAGGTAGGTCCTTCCTGGTAGTTCTGGGAAGGCTGAGACCCAGGTTGTCCTGATCCAGGAAGTCCCACTCTCCATTTCATTTTAGGTTGCACTCTAAGCATGAATGGCGCCCAGTGAGTCTAGACAATTCTGAACGAGGTCTTGGGTTTCTTTGTTAGGGCACAGAATCCAGGCTTCAGCCAAAGCTTTGGAGCGGGTTAATGTCTACAGGACCACGCCTCCCCAAGGAAACATTAATATGCAGTGTGTGTGGGAACCTCTCTCACTCAACGTTACACAGCAGTCCCGCCCTTCTTTTTGGAAATGAAGTCCTTGAGAAGAGTCTGGTCAAATGCCAACTTTGCAGATCTGGCAAGTGATTAGTATTATAAATGTATTTGCGGTCTGGAGAGATGGCTTAGAGGTGACGAGCATTTGCTGTTCTTATAGAGGACTGGGGTTTGGTTCCTAACACCAATATGGAGGTTTACCACCAGGTATACCTGTTCTAGGGTATCTGGCTCCCTCTTCTGACCTCTGCAGTCAGCAGGCAGGCAGTACATTTTACATATGCAGGCAAAGCACTCAAAACACATAAAATAAAAATTTTTTAAAAAATCTTTAACAACAGCAACAAAAGAGGATTTGAGATGGACACTCCCAAAAGTGATATACTGACTGGCCAGTCCAAGGGACCTACTTATGGACTTGTGAAAAATGCCACCAGGGCTGGGGAGATGGCTCACTAGTTAAGAGCGCTAGCTGCTCTTCCAGAGGACCGAGTTCCACTCCCAGCACCCACATGGCAGCTCACAACTGTCTGCAACTCCAGTTCCAGGGGATCTGACGCCCTCTTCTGGCTTCCACAGACACTGCACTCACATGGTACAGAGACATACATGCAGGGAAAACACTTATACACATAAAATAAAAATAAATCTTTTAAAAATGCCATCAGAAAGCTGGGTGGCGGTGGTGGTGGTGGCGGTGGTGGCGCACGCCTTTAATCCCAGCACTCAGGAGGCAGAGGCAGGCGGATCTCTGAGTTCAAGGCAACCTGGTCTACAGAGTGAGTTCCAGGACAGCCAGGGCTGTTACACGGAGAAACCCTGTCTTGAAAAAAAAACCGAAACAAAAAGCTTTCTCACAGTGAGGAACTGAGATGCAGCGTGTTGGGTTGGTGTCTGACCTAGAAAGGAAGAGCGCCTGGACCTGAAGGTGCGACTCAGCAGGTGGCCAGGAGGCTCGGGGACAGGGCCCGTGGCCAAAGGACAATTTGTACCAGGGTAAAGGCTGGCTGCTGCTGCTGGCTGGGTGCCTGAGGGAAAAGTAGAATGTTATGAGGAGAACCGGTGTAAGCCAGGGCAGACTCTAGAACCTAGCTGCGCCAGCTGAGTACTTGAGATAGGCATTTGGAAACAGTTAATTCCTGTACAGAATTCGAATCACAGGGACATAAGGAGAAGCTCACTTTTCTCCGAGGGCGTCAGAAGGCTGAAGGCGGAATGAGAAAGGCCAAAGAGTCAGGGTTGGTGGCGCACACCTTTATCCCAGCACTTGGAGGCAGAGGTGGGTGCACCTCTGTGAGTTCAAACAATACAAACCTACAAAACCTTCTCTGTTTTCAGATTAGGCAAGAAAGGCCACACGGGTTGAGTGCAGGAAGGGGAAGTAGCGCTGTTTGTTACAGCTGTGTTTTCCTGTATCTTTGAAATTTGTATTTTTTGTGTGTGTGTGTGTGTGTGTGTGTGTGTGTCTGTCTGTCTGTCTGTCTCTGTGCGCGCGTGCATGTGCGTGTACGTGTGCGTGTGCAGGTCAGAGACAACCTGCAGGAGTCAGCTCTCCTCCCAGCATATGTGTGTATCTGTCTCTGTGTGCATGTGTGTGTGTGTGTGTGTGTGTGTGTGTGTGCAGGTCAGAGAGAACCCGCAGGAGTCAGCTCTCTCCCACTGTGTGTCCCAAGGCTCTAACTCAGGGTACCAGGCTCAGCGCCTTCGCTGAGCCATCTCACTGGCTTCCCTTTTTTTTTTTTTTTTTTTCTGTTTAAGTTTGAGGGTTTTGGTGTTGCTGGTTGTTTCTTTCTTTTTCACAAGATAAAAGTGAGAGTGAGCGCCGAGTATAGTTGCGCATGACTTTGATACCAGCGCTTGGGGGCAGAGGCAAGCGGATCTCTGTGAGGCCAGCCTGGTCTACAGAGTGAGTTCCGGGACAGCCAGGGCTACATAGTGAGACCTTGACTCAGAAAACCAAAACGAAACAAAACTGAGAATGCAAAAAAGTTTGTCTTTAGAGATGGACAACTGTAGGTGGTTGGGGGATGGGTGGGTGTCTTAGTAGCGGTGCTAAGTGCTTAAACACTTAACAGCATTAACAGGGATGAAACACGTGGAGATTCCAATTTTTTTTTTTTTTTTGGTTTTTCGAGACAGGGTTTCTCTGTGTAGGTTTGCGCCTTTCCTGGGACTCACTTGGTAGTCCAGGCTGGCCTCGAACTCACAGAGGTCCTCCTGGCTCTGCCTCCCGAGTGCTGGGAGAGATTCCAATTTTAAACCGGGTGTTTCTGAGAACTCCTCGGTGAGGGGCTGATGTCTGAACTAAGCTCTGAGAGAAAGGACGGCAAGACCCACGCTTTAGTGTAGCGGGGAGATGTCCTAGCAGCCATTCCAGAGCCCAAAGCCTGAGGCTCACTCTCCAGGAGCAGCAGGAAAGCAAGTGTGTAGCTCAGGCAGGGGGCTGAGTGCGAGGCTTAGGGGAACCGCTCAAAGAGAATAGTGGAAGGGCTAGGCAGGTCTTCCCGGGTCTTCCAGGCGTTAGTGTAAGCTGTGAGCATGGTGAGCAGAGCAAGAACTTGCTTCTGTAATATGTGTGCTATGCAATTTCCTGGGAGACGGTCTCCAGAGCTTCCCGAAGAGACTCAAAGCCGTCCTAGAGACTAAGAACAGATAGGATTTTTCCTTACCCTTAAAATTTCCCGCTACCCGGACTCTGCAGGAAGAGGCGGACACGGCCAGCTGGCTTTGCTGTTGCCATAACAACCTCCAGGGGCCCGGACTCGCGGGCAACTCTAGCTGAAGGTGAAGCCCCAGGCTGCTATTACAGGTGAGCTAGGTGGACGCAGGGGAGCTGGAGCTCAGAAACGATACCCAGCTGTCTGTGCCCGGTCCCTCCAGTGTCCACACCCCGGTCTCTCTCTCTCTCTCTTTTTTTTTTTTTTTTTCTTTAGCAACAAAACAACCTGGGCACTTTGCAAGCCTTTCTTTTCTGATCCACTTTTACCTCTTCTTAAATTCTGAGAAATGGGGGGACAAAAGGGTAATCTATGCCCGGCAGCGGTGGAGCACGCCTTTAATCCCAGCACTCGGGAGGCAGAGCCAGGCGGATCTCTGTGAGTTCGAGGCCAGCCTGGTCTACAGAGTGACTTCTAGAATATCCAGGGCTGAAACCCTGTCTCGGGGGAAAAAAAGAAAAGGAGTAGAATCTGTGATACACAGATGGAGTGGTAACATCTTTTGACATCATACGGGAATCTAGTGCGGAATTCTTTTACAATTCCGAGTAAGCCCAGGACATACTGTCACTTTGGGGTTAATACGGCACCAATATCTCCCTTAACTTTTGCTCACCTCTCATTTATTTTTTATTTTATGTGTATGGGTGTCTTGCCTACGTGTATTTCTGTGCACAACTCATGTGCCACCACTGGATCCCCTAGGACTGGAGTTACAGACATTGTGAGCTGCCATGTGGGTGCTGGGAACCAAACCAAGTCTTCTGCAAGAGCAGCCAGTGCTCTTTTTTTTTTTCCGAGACAGGGTTTCTCTGTGTAGCTTTGGTGCCTTTCCTGGATCTCGCTCTGTAGACCAGGCTGGCCTCGAATTCACAAAGATCTGCCTGGCTCTGCCTCCCGAGTGCTGGGATTAAAGGCATGTGCCACCACCGCCCAGCCAGTCAGTGCTCTTAACAACCCAGCCACCTTCTCCTGCCCTGATACCTGCGTTTTTGAAACAGGCTCTCACTCTGTGGCCCAAGTTGATCTCAAACTCATGGTGATTCTTCTGCCTCAACTTTCCGACAGTTAGGATTACAGGTTGCATTATTACTCCCAGGGTCCCTTAGTTGAGGACCTACTGTGTGCAGGTACCTGGTGTGGTGAGAAACAGAAAAGACGTGGTACCTGTCATCTCTACTGAGAACGGCGGTAGAATGGTACTGAGCAGGGGTACTCTCAGTGGGAAAAGGTGGTCTTGAAGACCTATAAAGATATTGCAAATGCAGATTGGTAACCCCAGGATTCTGCCAGGAGCAAAATCCTTTCATACCACGGCCCCCATCTCTTTTCTTTTCTTTTCTTTTCTTTTCTTTCTTTCTTTCCCTTCCTTCCTTCCTTTTTTTTTTTTAAGACAGGGTTTCGCCGGGCGGTGGTGGCGCACGCCTTTAATCCCAGCACTCGGGAGGCAGAGCCAGGCGGATCTCTGTGAGTTCGAGGCCAGCCTGGGCTACCAAGTGAGTTCCAGGAAAGGCGCAAAGCTACACAGAGAAACCCTGTCTCGAAAAACCAAAAAAAAAAAAAAAAAAAAAAAAAAAAAAGACAGGGTTTCTCTGTGTCATCCTGGCTGTCCTGGAACTCACTCTGTAGACCAGGCTGGCCTTGAACCCACAGAGATCCGCCTGTCTCTGCCTCCCGAGGGCTGGGATTAAAGACGTGCACCACCACCACCACCCCTCTCTCAAGGCCCCACTCCCCATCTGAGGTCTACCAGGGATCTAGATTTCTACACAGTGAAGCAACTAAAGGGCCCGTGGAGAGCCAACTGTGTAGGGCCTCAGCAGTTAAGAACACAGGCTGCCCTTGCAGAGGACCCAGGTTTGATCCCCAAAATTCAAATGGTGGCTCATAGCTGTCTGAACTTCAGTCCCAGGGGATCTGATTGATGCTTTCTTCTGGTAAAGGCAGGGGACCAGTGGGTAGAGTACTTGCTTACATACATGAAGCCTTGGGTTTGATCCTCCAACTGCATAAACCCAGCACGATGGCTCACACCTGCAGTCCCCAGCATTTGGCAGGTAGAAGGACCACCAGTTCAAGGTCATCCTGCATATTGGGTTTGAGGCCAGCCTGGGTTACAGGAAAGCCTATCAGAAACAGAGAGGTAGAGAGAATGAATGAATGAATGAATGAACTTGAGTGTGGTGGTGCATGTCTGTTATCATAGTACTCAGGAGACAGGAAAAATAATGCAAATTTGCAGTCAGCCTGGTCTGCATAGGGACTTCCAGGTCAGCCTGGTCTACATATGGAGTTCCAGGTCAGCCGGGGCTACATAGCAAGACTCCATTAAAAAAAAAAAAAATTAGCTGGCTGTGGTGGCGCACGCCTTTAATCTCAGCACTAGGGAGGCTGAGGCAGGTGGGTCTCTGTGAGTTCGAGGCCAGCCTGGTCTACAGAGTGAGTTCAAGGACAGCCAGGGCTGCCACACAGAGAAACCCTGTCTTGAAAACCCAAATAAACAAATGGTTTCAAAACAGGGTAGCAACAAAGGGTGAGCAAAGAGTGGTCCCTTCTGTGGGGACAGCTGCACAGGGGGCAGGCACTGTGTGCAACCTGAAGCACATGCTTTTGAGGCTGGCCCTGTGGGTGGGTGCTGAGATACCGTGATCTGGAACTGGCTCGACCCTGAGGTGATTTTGATCTGGCAGTACCTGTGTGTGCTGCTGGTGCAAGATTTAATGGGAGTGGATTTGTGCAGCCTCAGAACCTGGAGTTGAGGGGGAACAGGGTTCCCCAGGATTTGGACAAGGCCATTTTTTTTTGTTTTTTTTATCACCCCTGAGCAAACTCCATGGAGATAGATGGGAAGACATGAATGTCCTCTCTGGAGATTCTGGGGAGATTTTGGGGGATGTGAGGAACACAAATGGGGGTTCCCGGACACCGGGAAGAGGCCCTGGGCCACCCACTGTTTCTTTATAGATTCTAGCAGATAGAGCCATAGAAGAAGCTAGCCAGGGGGTTGAGCAGAGTCGTCAAGCCGAGGTCAGAGGTCAGATGTGGAAGGATGTTGGAGACTTTCCCACTCTGTTTTTTGAGAGAAGATCTCACTGTATAGTCAAACCTTCAGTCAGGGGCAGTTGGTCACCTTGGGCTCAGTCTCTTTAATTTGTAGGTTTGTCCCAGCTGAAAGGCAACCCCGAGCTCCACCATCTGTCCCACCGACCAGGTAAGTAGGGCCAAAGCGGGTAGCAGTGCAGGTGCCGGACCAGGGATGTTCCTGCAGGGTGTGCAGAAGGTACCCGTCTGCCTGATACCCTCTGACTCTCCTGGAGTGGTCCCAGCACTTGCCACCATCTGATGCTTCCTACTGGGCTCCTCTTCCACCAAAACCCCTTCTGATTGGTCCGTCTAGTCATGAAGTGTGTGAGCATCATTCTTTCCAGGGGCAGCTTCTCCCTGACATCATCACAAACCCTGGGTTCCTATTGGTCTCCCTGGGTTCCCAAGGGATTGTGCCATCACATCCCCACAGAAGGGCCCCAGGAGAATGCAAGGTGGGGGGGCTGCCCTGGGTCAGTACAGCACAGCAGGATCCCCACTGAGGGCTGCTCACCTGCCCTGGGGACTCAGACCACACATGACCTGCCCTACTGGACCGCAGGCAGGCACCTCCCCAGGAAGCCCCAGGATCCCAGAGATACACGGGATACGCTGAGCCCCTGATGTTCCTACCTCTCACCAGCACCCTCCGTCACCACAGAAGCAGCCGACATGCCGGTCACCAAGTGTCCAAGAAAATCAGAGCCCCTGTGGAAAGGGTGGGACTGGAAAGCCCAGAAGAACGGGCTGAGGCACCAAGTATATGCTGTGAATGGCGACCACTATGTGGGCGAATGGAAGGACAACTTAAAACATGGTGAGTCGGGAATCTCAAGGGGTCAGAGGTCAGTGTGGGGTCAGAGTGGGTGAGCAATGCAAAACAAAACAACCAGGTGGTGGTGGCCCATGCCTTTAATCCCAGCACTTGGGAGGCAGAATCGGGTGGATCTTTGTGAGTTCAAGGCCAGCCTGGTCTACAGAGTGAGTTCCAGGAGGCCAGCCTGGTTAACAAAGTTCCAGGAGGCCAGCATGGTCTACAAAGTGAGTTCCAGGAGGCCAGCCTGGTCTACAGAGTGAGTTCCAGGAGGCCAGCCTGGTCTACAGAGTGAGTTCCAGGAGGCCAGCCTGGTCTACAGAGTGAGTTCCAGGAGGCCAGCCTGGTCTACAGAGTGAGTTCCAGGACAGCCAGGGCTACACAAAGAAACCCTGTCTCAAACAAACAAACAACAAAACCCAAACGGAAAGCAGTGTACCGAGTTCATTAGGGACATGTGGTGCCGTTTCCACGCCTCCTTAGGGTGTGAATGTTGACCAGGACCAGCAAGGGGCCTTCCCATCTCAGCCACAACTACAGCCGAGCAAGGGTCTAGGGACAATGATATAAGGGTCTTCAGAAACCAGCCCAACTTGGGGCTGTGGGGAACGGAGCTGGGTCCCTCCCTGCCTTCTGATCGGCTGGCTGAGCCTGGGGCTGGTTGACCCGAGCAAAGGTCAACACGATAAGAGCTCGGCTTGCAGTAGGGGTTCTGGGCTTCAGCCTCAGCCTCGATGCTCTACCGAAGGTGCAGCACAGGGTCTGGGCCTCAGGACACTGGTGGGACCAGTGTGACCTCACGAAGTAACTGGGCCTCCGTGATGACTCCTGTGTGCCTGGGCTCAGGCCTGACCAGCAGGGGGCGAAGGGGTTTTGGTAATACACTGCAAATCCTGATGGGGAAGTGGGGGAGGGGAGAGGGGGAAGGGGGAGCTTTATTAAAAGACTTGACATTGTCTGTCACTCCAGGCTTGCGTTCCAGACTTCACTGCCCTCTTCTCTTACCCTCCTGGGTTGTCTACACTAGAATCCATGAGCCTGCGCTGTTAGAATCCCCGCTCTACCAGCCACAGGCTTGAGGTAGTCATTACCATACTCTGAGCTTCAAGTGTTCGAAGTCAGTATAGCTAGAGCAGAGAGGGTGATGGGAGAAAGTGGGCCGGGACTGGGTGTGGTTTTACTCTTCCAGTTATGGGCTCAGGAGGCTGAGGTAGGAAGATCGAGGCTGGGCTATGACCCTCTCTCAAACAAAACAAAGTGGTGGGGATGGGGGGCGGGGGCAGGTGTGATGGTGCATTCCTGTAGTCCCAAGTGCTTGGAAGACAATGCAGGAAGATCACGAGTTCAAGTCCAGCTTCAGCTATATAGTGAGTTCAAGGCCAGCCTGAGCCATACCAGAGACCTTATCTCAAAACAAAATGTAGTTAAAAAAAAAAGAAAGGAAGGAAGAAACAGAGCTAGCTGTGGCGGCTCATACTTTTACTCTCAACACTCAGGCAGAGGCAGAGGCAGGTTGATCTCTGTGAATTCAAGGCCAGGCTGGTCTATATCGAAAGTTCCAGGCCAGCTGGGGCTGCTTACTGAAGCCCGGTCTCAAAAATGGAATAAACAAACCAAAGAGGGATGGAAAGGGAGGAAGGGAGGAAAGGAGAGAGACAGACAGACAGACAGACACTCAGGTGCCTGTACAGCTAACTACCCAGCAAGTATATTATGCCTCATGGACCACTGTGAGCCTTGTCTTTTTTTTTTTTTTTTTTTTTTGGTTTTTCGAGACAGGGTTTCTCTGTGTAGCTTTGCGCCTTTCCTGGAACTCACTCTGTAGCCCAGGCTGGCCTCGAACTCAGAGATCCACCTGCCTCTGCCTCCCGAGTGCTGGGATTAAAGGCATGCGCCACCACCGCCCGGCTTGAGCCTTGTCTTTTTTTTTTTTTTTTTTTTTTAAGATTTATTTAATTTAATGTGATGAGTGTTTTGCCTTGATGTGTGTGTGTGTGTGTGTGTGTGTGTGTGTGTGTGTGTATATATATATATATATATATATATATATATATATATATATATATATATGCCATGTGAGTGCCTGGTGCCCATGGAGATCAGAAGAGGGCATTAGATCCCACTGGAACTGGAGTGACAGGTGGTTGTGAGTGCCTGCCAAGTGCATGCTGGGAACAGAACCTAGGTCCTCTGCAAAGGCAGCAAGTGCCCTTAACCACTGAGCCATCCCTCTAGCCCCCAGCTTTGGCTTTCCTGATTCCAGGACAAACGTGGTTGAAAAGAAGGAACAGGCTAGTCAACGCTGTGTGTGCCAAACACGTGCTGGATGAAGGGTGAGTCCGCCCTTGTCAGGAATAACCTAGATCAAACTTTTATCTCGCAATGTGAATATTTTATTTCACAATATTTCAAATATTGTCAGGCAAGGGCTCTACCACTGAGATAGGACCGAAAGCCCTACCTGCTCTAGATCTAAAAACTCAAGGGTTGGGCCCCGGAGATAGCTCAGTAGTTAAGAGCAAATACTGTTCACCGGTCGTGGTGGTGCATAGCTTTAAGCCGAGCACGCAGGAAGCAGAGGCAGGGAGATCTGCGAGTTGTAGGACAGCCTGGTCTACCTAGCAAGTTTTAGGCTAGCCGGGGATACACAGTGTGACCATGTCTCAAAAATAACAACAAAACAAACAAAAAAAAGGAAAATATGAGAACCTGAGTTCAGTTCCCAGCACCCACATCCAGTGGCTCACAGTCACCTGTAACTTCACCTCCCCGGGGGTGATATCGCCCTCTAATGGCCCCTGTAGGTACTACAGTCACATGGCATATGCACACAGTCACATAAATAAAAACAAATCTTTAAAAATAATAACTTAAAATCCTTTAATCTCAGCACTTGGGAGGCAGAGGCAGGCGGATCTCTGTGAGTTCAAGGCCAGCTTGGTCTACAAAGTGAGTTCCAGGAAAGGTGCAAAACTACACAGAGAAACCCTGTCTTGAAAAAAACCAAAAAAAACCCCTTAAAATCCAAGGGCTAAGAAAGTAGCTCAGTGGTTGTCTTAGGGTTCTATTGTTGTGATAAAACACCTCGGACAAAAGCAACATAATGTTTATTTCCACTTCCACTTCCACATTACAGTCCACAACAAAAAAAAAAAAGTCAGGACAGGAATTCAAGGCAGGAATCTAGAGGCAGGAGCTGATGCAGAGGCCACGGAGGAGTGCTGCTGACTGGCTTGCTCTTGGTGGCTCACTAACCCAGCCTTCTTTCTCTTTTTAGATTTATTTTATGTGTGTAAGTGTTTTGTCTGTCTGTATATATGTATGCATGCATGTATGTGCACCATGTTCATGTCTATGGAGAACTGTAAGCCAAGGGTGCTGGGAACTGAACCCTGATGCTCTGTAAGAACAGCCAGAGTTCCCAACCATGGAGCCATCTCTCCAGCCATCCCCACCCAAGCCTGACTTTTTTTTTTTTTCCGGCACCCAGGATCACTAACCCAGGGGTGACATCATCCACAGCGAGCTGGGCCTTCCCACACCAATCATCAATCAAGAAAATGCTGCAGGCTTGTTGACAGGTCCAATCTGATGGAGACATTTTTTCCCTCTTCAGAAGTGACTCTAGTGTGTGTCAAATAGCTAACTGGCTAACGGTGATAGACAGTTTGCCTGGCACAGGTGAAGCCCTGCACTGGATCCCATAAAAATCCAAGAAAAACCCAGCACTCGGGAGGCAGAGGCAGGCGGATCTCTGAGTTCAAGGCCAGCCTGAGCTACAGAGGGAGTTCCAGGACAGCCAGGGCTACACAGAGAAACCCTGTCTCCACCCTGTCCCCCTCCCAAAAAAAATCCAAGGAAAAGACTCAGATTGGCTGAGGCCTAGGTCAGGTCATGTGCTCTCTTATTCAGTCTGGAGGCTGTGGCCAGAAGATGGTGGAGAAAACGCCAGGGACAGTGGGTGATACTTGACTCCAGGTGTCACCATATAGGACCAACAACTTCCTCTAAGCGTTTTCTTCATAGTCAAAAACCATTTCCAGAGGGGTGTATGTCAAGGACATTTTTCTTCATGTCCTCACCCCTACTGGGAGGCATCTCACTTTCACTGTTCTGGTGGTTGGTCACCCTTCAGAAACCCTGACTAAGCATCCAGACCACCTTTCCCAGCCCCACTCTGGGGCCCGCCGGCAGCTTTTGATGTACGTTTGTTTAGGGAATGAGAAGTGGACAGAAAATTCCAGCCTGCTAAGGGGCGAGCCGGGGAGTTGAGGAATGCTGCGTGCAGACTTGACATGGATGCTTGCTTACAAAGCTTTCCTTCGTGGAGACTCATCCATTCATTCATTCACTCATTCATTCCTTAGATTTATTCATTGGAATCAGACTGATTATGGCCAGGGATAGTAGCATTAGCTGTAATCCAAACCCTTGAGAAGCATAGACAGGAGGATCATGAGTTCAAGACAGCCTGGGAAACAGGATAAGATCCTGTCTCAGAAATCCATAATATCAGCCGGGCGGTGGCGGCGCTCACCTTTAATCCCAGCACTCGGGAGGCAGAGCCAGGCAGATCTCTATGAGTTCGAGGCCAGCCTGGTCTACAGAGCGAGATCCAGGACAGGCACTAAAACTACACAGAGAAACCCTGTCTCAAAAAAAAACCAAAAGAAAAAAAATTCATACTATGGGGTTAAAGATGTAGCCGCCAGTTGGTAAATCACTTCTCTGACATGCACAAGGCCCTGGGTTCGAGTGCCAGCACAGCATAAATCCAGGCATGTATGATGTGTATAGATAAGGACAAGCATTGCCACAGCATGTGTGTAGATGGCACATGAGAAACTTTTGGAAGTCAGTCCTTTCCTTCCACTGTGGGTGCTGGAGATCAAACTCACGTCATCCATCCTGCTTGGCTGGACCATCTCTCCAGCCTGATTTAGTTACTAACTTAATCACAATGCTGTTACATTGGTCCTCCAAAACGCAGACACCTTATGTTGAAAGTGTATAGCCTTTGACCCACATCCCCCTTCTTCTCTCCTCCCAGCTCCTGGTACCCATCATTCTATTCTCTATTTCTATGAGTTTGACTTCTTGAGAGTCCACATAAAAGTGACATCCCTTGGTATTTGTCTTTCTGAGTCTGGTTTATTTCGCTGTCCTCCCCTGACCCCCCGAACCCCAAGACAGGGTTTTTCTGTGTAGCCCTGGCTGTCCTGGAATTCACTCTGCAGACTAGGCTGGCTTTCAGCTCAGAGATCCACCTGCTTCTTTCCCCTGAGGGCTGGGATTAAAGGCGTGCGCCACAACCACCTGGCTATTTCACTCATTTTAACGTCGTTCATGTTCACCCACGTTGTAGACAACAGGATTTCTTTTTTCTTTATTTGTTTCACTGCTGGGAATCGAACTTATGATCTCACACCATTTCCCGGTCTCTTTTTTCTTTATTTTGAAGCAGTCTCTAGAAGTTGCCCTGGCTGGCCTGGAGCTCATCATCCTCCTGCCTCAGCCTCATCTCTACTCGAGGTTTGCCATCACAGTCTGGCTGTTAGGCCGTGAGCAGGAGAATCACAGTTTTTAGCTATGGAACTTTCCTTTCGTCCTCACGCTTACAGTCAAACGATGAGGTACAGACCCTATTCCAGCTCTGAAGAAACTGTTCAGGGCAGAAGTCCCCTGAGGTCTGTACCAGCGTATGGCCTTCAGCCTCCGGGTGGCCACGGTCTACAGTGTTGGCCTATCCGTGTGTCACCAGGGAAAGGAACACAGGTCTGGAAGAAGAGTGGCGCTATCTATGAAGGGGACTGGAAGTTTGGGAAGCGAGATGGCTATGGCACCCTCAGCAGTCCTGACCCAGAGACGGGGAAGTACAGGAGGGTGTACTCGGGCTGGTGGAAAGGCGATAAGAAGTCGGTGAGTAGTTCCCAGCATGCCGTGTGTGTGTGTGTGTGTGTGTGTGTGTGTGTGTGTGTGTGTGTGTGTGTGTAGGGAGAAGGTGGGAGGTGGACCTAGAGCCAGGAGGACCAGTGGTTTGGTGGGTGCGAGAAGGAAGGGGTGGGGAAATTGTATTGCTTCTCAAAACAAAACCAAGAAAACAGGAAGCAAGAGATGTGGGGGCCCCAGGGAGGAACCCTTTAAAAACTCTATGGCTACTAGGAGGCAGCAGGCAAAGGCGCCTCCACCCTCTTCCCCCTCATTTCCGGGCTTTCTTCTCCCTGGTACCCCATTCTGAGAATCCTACTGTTGGTCTAAGTCAGATGGAAGGTTAGGAAGCAGGGTCTAATTGGGTCAGGTGAAGGCCGGCACTCTGGGCATTCTGAACGTGGAGGCAGGAGGATAGTGAGTTGGAGGCCAGCCTGGGCTACATAGAGAGACCATGACTGGAGAGGGAGGGGGTCGAAAACGGAGCAAGAGCAGGGTTCACGCCCTTGGCCATGGGGCAAGAGAGGAGGAAGGAGGTAGAAGCTAACGAGCGGGGAAGCCTCCGTCCACAAATGTCCATACTACTGCAGATACATTCACTCTGAAAACGTGGATGGATGTTCGCCATGGAGCCTGATAATTATAACAATGTTGCTATTGGGCAGTTGCTCTACGTGGTACATGAGCTGACTCTTGTTAACAGTTTATCACCTGGTATTCCGTTTTACTAATTAACGGACAAGTTTAACCAAGTTTCAGAGCCCAGGATTTCATGTTCTTTGCTCCTAGTGGGAAGACTCAGCTTAAACGCTTTGCATTTTATGTGGTTTCCCTGGGGCTGGGAGATGGCGTCATTTAGCCTAGAAAATACAGGGCAGGTGGTCATACCCAAAGAAGCAGGGAGCTAGCCAGGTAGACGTGTCCAAGGGTAAGAAGAAATAACAAAGATGTCCAGCAGCAGGTCTTGTCTGCCCTGGGAAGGGAAGAGAATCGTGAAGTGGCATTGAGGTTTTTGAGCGACAGACTTAGGCTACTTAACCCAGGCACCTTGAGTGTGATCTCCAACAGGCCCCGATTTCCTGCGGTTGGTCTTCAAATGTCACATTTATGTTTCTAAGTAGACAGCTGAGGGGGTCACTGAATGTTGCAATCCGAGTTGGATGGGAGATCCTATGGACTATAAAATATCCTCTTGGTGGCTGTATGGAGGGTGTACGGAAGTGGGGCCAGAGATAAGGGGACTACAGAAGAGAGAAAACCGATGTAGGCTGTAGGAAGGCGGTGCACGGGATGGATCGAAACACGCAGCTAGAGTTCTAGAATTCTTTCACCTCTGCTTGAATGCCTGGCTACGTGTAGGAGGACGCTCAGGTGTGAGACTTGGGTAACCCAGCAAATGGTGGGACATCTTCCTGCTTTCAGGGCTATGGGATCCAGTTTTTCGGATCCAAGGACTATTACGAGGGTGAGTGGTGTGGCAACCAGCGCAGCGGGTGGGGACGCATGTACTACCCCGATGGCAACATCTACGAGGGCCAGTGGCAGAAGGACAAGCCTGAAGGGGAGGGCATGTTGCGGCTGAGTGAGTGCCCCGCCCCCACGAAACCACGCCCCCAACGCCTCTTGGCCCCGCCCCGTCCCGGAAAGAGCTGGCCCCAGACTCCCTGCCCCACCAGCCAGATTCCCATACATAACTCTAGTCTTGTTGGCCCTGAGAAAGTGATATTCCAACTTCCAATGAGATCCAACTAAGCTGAGGCCCTGGGTCAGTTGGGAGGGCTTCGGCGGTCAGTCTGTCTTGTCGGCCCTAGACTCCTTAGCAAAGCCTGCCTTCAGTGAGGTTCCACTGTGCATAACCTGCGTTCAGTGAGCACTTGCTGAAGCAGAGCAAACGTTCTAGGCGCTTCATTTCTCACGGCCTGGACTCTGGGCAAGCCTGCATGACTTCAGATCCTGGCGTGAGCCGGTGCTAGCTCTGGAACCCTGGGCAATTTACTGAGCTGTGATTCAGTTTCCTTATGGTTAACATTTTGTGATTAAAATTTTTATAAATGGGAGGGGCCTGTGAGATGGTTCAGTGAGTTAAGGGCACTTCCACAGGGACCTGACCCGAGTCTGATCTTGGACCCCACGAGGTGAGAGGCGAGAACCGTTCCCCAGGGCTGCCTCTCACCTCTTGCATGTGTGTTACAAATGCACTATGATGCACCAACACACTCAAGGAAATAAAAATGGAAGATGAGCATGGTTCCCTAACACCTGGGATCAGCAGCATTGCCTCGACTTGGAGGCCAGCCTCTGCTAGCCAGGTCGCAAAAGGCTGTCTAAAAAGATAAAACTCACGTGATTTTCATCCCAGGACTTGGGAGGCAGACACAGGTGGAACTCCAAATTCCTAGTCTACATATGGAGTTTCAGGCCAAGGCTTGGGGGTGTAGAGCACTTACCTAGCATGGTCAAAGCCCCCAGCGCTGCCGAACAAAACAAAACAAAATAAAAGCAACAACAAAAACCACAAATCGGAGCTTAGAGCCATAGCCTCAGAGGCAGAGGATGTGCTGAGTGTGCGCATGCGCGCCAGATTCTGTCTCCAACAACAAAAACATAAATCTCTTGAAGTGACTGAGGTTAAACGCCGTTGATGATGGTGTCAGGCTGGACACTACACCCACTGTCTAGTGCCTAATGACTCTCTGTCACACCCCAGTCAGCAGCTAGGACTGATGTGGCCCAGCCTGATAGTCCTGGCTGCTTCCCTGCACCCAGCACCCATGCTTTCCTGTCCTTTCTCTAGAGAATGGAAACCGGTACGAGGGCAGCTGGGAGAGAGGCATGAAGAACGGGCATGGGCGTTTCTTTCACCTGGACCGTGGGCAGCTGTTTGAAGGCTTCTGGGTGGACGACGTGGCCAAGTGTGGCACCATGATTGACTTTGGCCGTGATGAGGCCCCGAAGCCCACCCAGTTCCCCATCCCTAAGGTGGGTGGTCCTGAAGCCAGAGAGACAAAAAAAAAAAAAACAAAAAAAAAAAACCAGCCTCCGCAGCCCCACACGTCCAGGGACTATAGATGGGGTTTTGTTTCCAAGCAGAGCATCTCTAGCAAGGTATCCTGGGGCCTTCCATGCTCCTTCAACCAACCGACCAATCCCCTCCCCCTGCTGCCATCCAGGTGGAGGTTCAAGACCCAGATGGTGTGCTGAGGGAAGCCATAGCTGCTCTGATGAACCCAGAGGAAGAAGATACCTGATGCCGGGTGAGAAGACATCTTTTCTGCCATCTCGAGGCAGCCCTGGGTCCCTGAACAATGCTGGTATCACTTACTCCTCCTCCTCCTCTTTGAAACTCATGTTGCTAGAAGAGCACTCCAGGCCTGCCCAGATCTCCTGAGTTGCAATCTCAGCCTCCTGAGGTGGGCACTGAGCTGAAGTCAGGGGGTCTGTCCCTTTTCAAGACTCTTAAGGCTGGGGGCCCTCGGCCTGCACGGACGCAACTCTTTATGGGGCCTTGTCTGGGGTGATCGTGGGGCTTCAGGGAGAGGGTGTCGGTGACTGTGTTTCCAATACTAGTTCTAGCGCCGTCGCCTGTAGAGAGAGCGAGCACATCAAGGCTCAGGAGATGCGCCAGCCCTTGTCACCAAACTGCTCAGACCGGTGCAGCTCCTGCAGGAGGAGCAAGCGGCGACTCTGGGCACGCCCTTGGCTCCCTCAGTGGGCACCCACTCCTCCAGACACTAGGGCATTCTTTGCCAATGGAGGTGGGGTATTGCTAATCCCTGGCTGGCCTTGGGGACCCGCTTGTTTCAAGCCTTTGCCCTATGATCTTACAGCAGAGTGCACGAAAATAAAGAAGGACCTGGTGGCCTTGCTCCAAAGGAAGGACCTATGGCTTGAGCAGGGGTGGGAGGAACCTGAGGGAGGAGAAGAGAGGCAGCCTCACTAACTGTGTGGGCCCCCCCCCCCCCGACACGGACACACTGTGTGTGTGTGTGTGTGTGTGTGTGTGTGTGTGTGTGTGTGTGTGTGTGTAGGAGTTGAGGATTCGAGGCAGTGGAGCAAGGAAGTGGCTTCAGCTCTGCCACCTCTGAGCTAGCCCAGAGAGGAGAGTGAGGCTGCTCTCTGTCACACTGGTCACCAAGATTGGAGATTAAAGCAGGTCCCCACCTCCTTAGCCTAAGACAGGAATCTTGAGGATTAAAAGCCAGGAGGACGCAGGATACTTGCGTACTCCTGGCCCGTGCCCTACATACACATACTTGGAAGCAGAGGCAGGTGAATCTCTGAGTTTGAGGCTAGCCTGGGCTACACACTCAGCAGGGGCAGCATTGTGAGACAGGAGTTTGAAACCACCTAGGAGTCTTGCTCTCGCCCGGCTCCTTGGGGACATTTGGTTATGCTTGAAGACACTCCTGGTTGTCATGGTGGACAGAGAAGAATGCTACTGGAATCTGAGGGCAGGGATGTTGCTAAACATACTATGCTTTTTTTTGTTTGTTTGTTTTTTCGAGACAGGGTTTCTCTGAGTAACAGCCTGGCTGTCCTGGAACTCACTCTGTAGATCACTCGAACTCATAGAGATCTCCTTGCCTCTGCCTCCTGAGTGTTGGGATTAAAGGTGTTTGCCACCACCGCCTGGCTTTATTTTGTCTTTTTTTTTTTTGAGATAGGGTCTCACTATGTAGCTCTGGCTGTCCTGGAATTTACTTATGTAGACCAGGCTGGCCTAGAACTCACAGAGATCTGCCTGCTTCTGCCTCCTGTACCACTATGCCCCGCTCAACATGCTACATCGAACACACTACAAAGGAGTGATTCAGCTCAACGTCTGCCCGTAAAGCTCTCAGCATGGGACTTGACTAGGCCCTCTGCATGGCGAGACAATTGTGCAGCCTGATCTGCTTGGGGGGGATGGGTTGTGGGGGGAAGGGGGCACTGACAGTAGAATCAGAAACACATCAGACAGTAGAATCAGAATCCATCCCTGGTGCACGAGGGGGCTTTTTGGAGCCCACTCCCTATGATGGGACATCCCGTGCAGCCTTGAGACAGGGAGAGGGGCTTGGACTTGCCTCTACTGGATGTGCCTCCCTATGGGAGGCCTTGCCTTCTTGTGGGGAGAAATGGGGGGTGGATTGGGGAGAAAGGCTGGGGGGGCGGGAGGAGGGAAGAGAGGGAACTTTGAATGGTGTGTAAAATGAATGAAAAATATTTCTTAATAATAATAATAAATAATAAATAAATAAAAAAGCTTTCGCCAGGCGGTGGTGGTGCACACCTTTAATCCCAGCACTCGGGAGGCAGAGGCAGGCAGATCTCTGTGAGTTCAAGGCCAACCTGGTCTACAGAGCTAGTCCAGGACAGGCTCCAAAGCTACAGAGAAACCCTGTCTCGAAAAACAAAACAACAAAACAAAAAGCTCTCAGCAAATGCCCCAAACTTAGTGAGGCATGGTGGTGGTTCACACCTGTAATTCCAGCACTCTGGAGATGGAGGGAAGAGAATCAGTAAGGGGTTGACACCAGCCTGGCCTCCATAGTGAGAACAAGGACAGCCTCAACAAAACAGAAAAGCTCACACTGACGTTAGGACATTTTTCTTTGCCCCTAAATTCTAAATATGGTGACCTGCTTCAGGGTGTGTGGTATTGATTGCACCTGACTCCACGAAGTAGGACCAACATAACTACACAGGTGCTAAGCTTACTCTGCACCAGGCTGGGTCTGGATAGCTTTAGTTGCCTCTCCTGTGAATACATAACCTGTGAGGTGACCTACTGTTCTCTGCTAGTTTAGAGGAAGCAGGTTGGTAAGTCCCCAAGAAAACACTGTTTTTTTCAGACAGGGTTTCTCTGTGTAGCCCTGGCTGTCTTGGAACTCACTCTAGACCAGGCTGGCTTCGAACTCATAGAGATCTGCCTGCCTCTGCCTCCCAAGTGCTGAGACTAAAGGCGTGTGCCACCACTGCCCAGCCCTATATATTCTTCTATTTTTGTGTGCTTGCCTGCATGTGTGTGTGTGTACCACGTGCATGCCTGGTGCCCAAGAAGGTGTTACAAATGGTTGTGAGCTGCCACGTGGGTGCAGGAAATCTTAAACAGAGTCCTGTGGCAGAACAGCAAGTGCTCTTACCTGCTGAGCCATCTCTCCAGCCCAGGTCTCTATACTCTTAGGTAGTGGAAGTGTACAGATTCTTCCCAGGCATGGTGGTGCACACACCTTTAATCCTAGCATTTGGGAGGCAAAGACAGGCAGATCTCTGCAAAGCCAGCCTGGTCTGCATAGATATCCTGCTTCAAAAAGGTGTGGGGCGGGGTTGGGGATTTAGCTCAATGGTAGAGCGCTTGCCTAGCAAGCACAAGGCCCTGGTTTCCGTTCTCAGCTCCGGAAAAAAAGGCATGAGATTGAGGATACATTTGTTTATAAAAGCAATAAACTGGCAACAATAGTCACTGAGGACTTGGGACAGGAGTGGATTTTTTTTTTTTTTTTTTTTTTTGAGACAGGGTTTCTCTGTGTATCCTTGGCTGTCCTGGAACTTGCTTTGCAGACCAGGCTGGCCTTGAACTCACAGAGATCTGCTTACCTCTGCCTCCCAAGTGCTGGGATTAAAAGCCTGCACCACCACTGCCTGGTTTAAGAACAACTTTTTACTGCTGATTTTGGAAGCAAGTGAATAATCTACTGTATCCAAAATAAAAATAAAGCCAAAGCAGAGAGACTGTGTTTTTATTTCGTCATCTACTTTGGTGCTGGGATGGAGCACAAAGCCTGGTGTAGGCCAAGCAAACACTCTACCCCTGAGCTACAACCTCTGAGCCTAGGCTCTTAAGGAGTATTTACTCAAGGTGCCCGGGTACTTGTTAGAGAGAGATTCCAGAGGCATACCCAGACCAACCTGCCAACCTGCATCAGCTCATGGTAGATGGTGATGTTTGGGGAATCTACATTCTACAAGCCAGCCTGGTGATTCTTGATGCAGACACATTCAGGAAACAAAACATTAGACTCCAGAGTCATTGGCCGGGAGTAATTCCAGCAGGGTTACTGCAGAAGCAGGAAGGTGATTTAATATGTGATATCCAGGCATCTCTGGGGAGCCGAGGTAGCACTTGGGACCCTTCCCAGTTGTACCTAGTATCTCTCAAGAGAATGGTCCTGGTGCCTAAGATGCAGAGTGGATGAGAAGTGATGAGAACAGGACAAATACTAAGCCCCTAAACCACTTTATAGGGTCTAGGGATGTAGCATATCGGTAGGATGCTTATTATGCACAATGCCCTAAGTTTGAATCTCAGCACCATTAGAAAGAAAACAAACAAAACCACTTTATATATTGGCGTCCCAGGACACACATATCTCAAACTCAGGGCCTGTGAGAGTCGGGTAAGCAATGTCTTTAAAATCACATTTGCTGTGTGTGACTCTGGGTGCACAAGTTCCACGCTGCGTGTGTGGAGGTCGGGACAACCAGTGATTCTCTCCTCCTACCATGCAGGTTCTGGGAAATGAACTCAGGTGGTCAAACTCTGGGGCAGCTCCTCTATCTACTGAGCCATCTTGATAGCCCAAGGGAAGTAATATTAAGCGGCCCAGTGTGAGACAAGAGGGAGTGTGGGGACTGTGGCTAAGATAGGCCCTGGGTAACTGTGGCTAAAACTCAGTTCCTGCTCATTGTAGCTCTACAGGGTAGGCCCGGGGCCCCTGGACCTTCCCATTCTCCAAGCAACGCCAGAACCTGCCTAGGTAAGATTCTTTAGAGGCTCTGAGCTCTTGAGGCACCTTCCGGTTTGTGCCCTGGCAAGTGACTTGTGATAGATAGATAATCTTCACTGTCAACTTGACTGGATTAGGAGAAGCCCAGGGGATTAGTGAAGCACCTGGGGTACTGTGCGAGCATGTCCAAAGACGATTAGCTCACAAGGTCTCTGACCTAATCAATGGCAGGGAGTCATTCCTCCATGGCTCCCACAACAGCATTATTGGGAGGTGGTGAAACATGGGAGGTGGGGCTTGACGGGAAGGACACCGGATGCGTATCCTCAGGGACTGTATTTTGCTGCTGGTCACTTCCTAGGTCCCCTTGTTAGACTCTTGGCTGCCACGGCACAAACTGATGTCTCTGGCACACCCTCTCCATCAGGATGGACTGACATCTCCGAGGCCATTAGCTGCGATAATACTCTAAGGTCGTCTCCCAACCCCCCCCCATCACGTGACACAAAGGCCTGCTATATTAACTTTTTGTTTTTTTGAGACAGGGTTTCTCTGTGTAGTTTTGGTGCCCGTCCTGGAGTTCACTCTGTAGACCAGGCTGGCCTCGAATTCACAGAGATCCGCCGGGCTCTGCCTCCCAAGTGATGAGATTAAAGCCACCACCACCTGGCTACATTAACTCTCTTGAGCATCAACTCTGTTTCCTGTACGGCGAAGATTAACATGCTGAGAAGAGGCCGAGGACCCAATGAGCAGCGCTCATTCTATAAAAACCACAGGTCTGGGCACTTCAAAAAAAAAAAAAAAAAAAAAGCCGGGCGGTGGTGGCGCACGCCTTTAATCCCAGCACTCGGGAGGCAGAGCCAGGCGGATCTCTGTGAGTTCAAGGCCAGCCTGGGCTACCAAGTGAGTTCCAGGAAAGGTGCAAAACTACACAGAGAAACCCTGTCTCAAAAAACCAAAAAAAAAAAAAAAAAAAAGTTAATATCTGGGCTGAACAGATGGCTTAGAGATAAAACCACCGCTGCTCTCACAGAAGACCCAAGTTTTGTTCCCAGCACCTATGTGGTGGCTCACAACTGCCTGAAAGTCCAGTTCTCAGGTGGTGTGAAGCCCTCTTCCAGCCACCAAAGGCACCAGGCATGCATGTGGTACCCACACATACATGCATGTGGTACCCACACATACATGCATGTGGTACCCACACATACATGTATGTG
The DNA here is from genome assembly GCF_949786415.1 of Peromyscus eremicus. NCBI lineage: Eukaryota > Metazoa > Chordata > Mammalia > Rodentia > Cricetidae > Peromyscus > Peromyscus eremicus. The sequence goes on along the minus strand of NC_081438.1, from coordinate 13,109,724 downwards.
GTACCCATACATACATGCACTCACACATGCACATTACACATTAAAAAACATGTTAATGTTGGGGTAGGGATGTCGCTCAGTTCCTAGAGGGTTTGTTTGGCTTTCAGGAGGCTCTGGACTTGTTTCCCAACTCTGCAAGACACCCGGTATGTAAGGCAAGTACCTATCATCCCAGAACTTGGGAGATAGACGAGTATCTGGCAATCCTCCACTACATAGCAAGTCTATGGCTAGCCTGAGCTACATGAAACCATTTTAATAAAAGCCCTAAAGGTTCGTATTTGAAGACAAAAGCCAGGCAACCGTTTCAAATTCGACATTAAGTGACAACTCTCGTACACACAGTTATAAAGCGTATCCCTACAAGTAGGAAACTGAGCTTGAGCATCCGGTAGTATCCCCAAATCCAATCTCCTGTATTTGGACTGAGGATTTAGACAAAGCAGGACACTTGCCTAGCACAGAAGCAGCCCTGGATTTGACCCCTAGCATCCCATAAAGTGGATGTGTGGCACACACTGTTAAGTCCAGCACTTGGGCGGTGAATGTTCCTGAAAGACCAGAAGTTCAAGGCCAGCCTTGGCTACTTAAAATCTGTTCAAGTTTTTGTGTTGTCTTTCTGCATTTGATCAATGAGCTGTGGCTATGTAAGGGAATACCATTGTTTTTAGGTCATAACAACAAGCTAACAAGGAGAGCTGTGTTTCTATGTGAGCATACGTTCTATCTGAGCTGGCCAGAAGAGGGGGTCAAATCCCCTGAAGCTGAAATTACAGTCTTTTGTTTTGTTTATTGTTTTTTTTTTTTTTTTGTTTGTTTGTTTTTTTTGTTTTTTTTTTGGTTTTTTGAGACAGGGTTTCTCTGTGTAGCTTTTTGCGCTTTGCGCCTTACCTGGAACTCACTTGGTAGCCCAGGCTGGCCTCGAACTCACAGAGATCCGCCTGGCTCTGCCTCCCGAGTGCTGGGATTAAAGGCGTGCACCACCACCGCCCGGCTATTGTTTGTTTTTTAAGACAGAGTTCCTCTGTGTGGCCCTGGCTGTCCTGGATCTCGCTCTGTAGACCAGGCTGGCCTCGAACTCACAGAGATCCACCTGGCTCTGCTTCCTGAGTGCTGGGATTAAACGTGTGCGCTACCACCGCCCGGTGCCTCTCGATTTTTAAAAAGATTGTTTAGTGGCTCACCTGACTGGGACATCCTATCGGGCAGCCCAGGCCCAACCAACAGACACGAGGAAGAGGTGTCCTTTGTGAGTATATTTTATGCAACACACACTCACACACGCCACACACACTCACCCTCATACACACACACACCAGGAAGGAGGCTGAGGACGACAGGACAGGAAGCATCCGGGTGGCACTGATGCGGAGGAGAGCGGACAAAGAGAGCATCTGTCCCCCCCACCCCCCCACATCCTACCAGGAGGGGGACCCAGAGCTGGAAGAACAGAGAGTGCTTATTCTCACAGAAGAAAGTCTCAAAGTGCAGTGATTTTTTTTTTTTTTCTTCCTTTTTTTTTTTTAAAAGCCTCTTCCCTGCACACCGAGCCCTGGTGAAGCCCAGCTGCCCGCACAGGCCGTCCTGTAGACGGGGCCAGGACAAGGTCATGGGTGGGGAAGGGCACAGGGCCAAATGGGAAGGTGCGGACTCAGGCGTAATGCGTGCCGGGTGTTAGAGAATGGTCCCCTCTGTGGTCCAGCTGGTCCTGCAAGCGGGCAAACTCGGCCAGTTCGTTGAGCTCCTGGAACTGCCGGTCCGTCTTATGGCTGACCAGTGAGCGGTAGAAGTGAACGGCGAACACAATGAAGACCAGGCCGCAGGGGACCATGATGGCCGTGGAGGCAATGGCCGCCGCCTCCCCGGGGGTGATGCCGCCGCTGCTGCTGTTGGCCACGGCGGCGGCTTCCGCAGGGGGCTTGGTGGGGCTTGGCTGCCCCGATTGTTTCTTGAGGGGTAAGAACTTGACCCAGCACAGCAGCACGACCTCCGCCAGGAAGAGCAACGTCCCGATGACGGTGGAGAAGGCCCAGGCCAGCTCGATGTGCCGGTGCATGCGCTCGTGCGGAGACTCTTTGACCGAGTTGAGGTTGTGGACGTTGCTCACAGCCTCGATGTTGGGGAGGATACAGGTGCTGATCATGAGTGCAAAGAGGTGGACGGCCACCAGCACGGTGGTGCAGGCACTGAAGACAATGAGCAGCCCCGGTGGATAGTCATGGTCTGTGTCCAGCTGGACTTCCACCATCGCCACCTGGGAGAGGGGAACAGGGAAGTGAGTGGCGTGCCAAATCCTGTTTCTCTTCCCACCAGACCCGTCCCTCGACCTCTCCGATTCTCGGTTTCTGGGAATGATGAAGCCTACCCACTCTGGGTAGAGAAGTAGCAAAAACTACTGAGGAGAGCGAGAGCAGGAATCCATTAGCTGTGTGTCCTCAGGAAGTCAGTGTCTCCGAGCCTTACCGTATATAGAAACCAGGTGTGACCTATTAATTCACAGAATTATTTTAACAAGAGAGTTCCCGGGGTACAGTAAGCATCTTCCAAATGGGAATGCTGCCACTGTCAGTGTGGATCATAAATAGTGAAGATGTTACAGTAAAAAGTGTATCATGCATACTCTATTGTGTGTATGTGTGTTTTCTTTTTTTCAACCCTGGGTCTCTCTGTATAGCCCTGGTTGTCCCAGAACTAACTCTGTAGACCAGGCTAGCCTCGAACTTAGAGATCCACCTGCCTCTGTCTTGGTGGGCAGTTCTTTGCTTCTATCATGTGGGTCCTGGGTATCAAATCAGGTTGTCAATCTTGGCATCAGGCACTTTTACCTGCTTAACTATCTCTACAGACCAAGAAAACCTTTAAAAATACATTTAAAAAAAATTGGGGCTGGAGAGATGGCTCAGCAGTTAAGAGCACTGGATGTTCTTCCAGAGGACCTGGGTTTAATTCCCAGCACCCACATGGCAGCTCACACCTGTCTGTAGCTCTAGTTCCAGGGGACCTGACACCTTCACAACAACGCACATAAAATAAATTTAATTATTTATTAACCACTGAGCATCGTGGTGGCACATGCCTTTAATCTCAGCACTCAGGAGGCAGAGGCAGGTGGATCTCTAGGAGTTCGTGGCAAGCCTGGTCTACAGAGCAAGTTCCAGGACAGCCAAAGCTACCTAGAGAAACTGTCTTGAAGTCAATCAATCAACCAATCAATCAATCAACTACCATCCACTATTCCATTTGGCTCCACACTGTCGTATCAAAACAGGACTCTATTTTGTGTCCTGCTCTGGGGACAAGGAACAGGTTGGAAGCTGGAGAAGTAGAGGCCTTCTCACGTCACATCTAGGTTCATTCTGAGAACAGAGCGCACAAGCCAACAAGGAACCAACAGAGGCTTCTCAGAACAGACTGGCGCAAGCCAGTGCCCATATCTTGTCCGACTCAACAGCCAGCAAGGCCCAAGGCCATCTCCTCTAGCCCCAGGGCTCACACACCAGCTGCTCCCAAGTTCCCGTAGACTTGAGGATTTGGGGTTACCAGGGGCATACTCTGGAACTGCCACCTGCTCTTTACACCTGGGCCTTGCAAATCACCCTCATGCAAAGGAGCCAGCTCATCAGATTTGGGCAACTGGGTACCTTGCCAGGGTCGGCCCATGTGGGCTGGAGGGTCAAGGGCAGCAAACGGGAAATGACACCATCACCAAGGGAGGCTGGGAATGTAACTTGGTAGAATGCTCGCTTCCCATGCATGAAGGCCTCTGTTCAATCCCCAATACGGCTACACTGGGTGCTGGTTCATGCCCGTAATCTCAGCACTGGGAAAATAGAGGCAAGGGGATGAGAAGTTCAAGGTCATCCTTGGCTCCACAGCGAGTTCAAGGACAGCCTGAGCTACATGAGACCCTGTCTTTAATGAAAAAAAATAAAATAAAACAAAATGATGGTAAATGTGGGGGGTGGTGTGATGACAAGTTCATCCATACTAAATACTTGCTTCGTGGGGGCACAGAAAAACCGGTAAAAACCGGTTTTATTAGTATCAGTTTAAAAACCTTCGTTCCATGCCGGGCGGTGGTGGCGCACGCCTTTAATCCCAGCACTTGGGAGGCAGAGCCAGGCGGATCTCTGTGAGTTCGAGGCCAGCCTGGGCTACCAAGTGAGTCCCAGGAAAGGCGCAAAGCTACACAGAGAAACCCTGTCTCGAAAAACCAAAAAAAAAAAAAAAAAAAAAAAAAAAAAAACCTTCGTTCCTACCCCAGTCTGCCTGCAGTTCCCCCGCTCCTGCTGGAGAGGTAGGCTCAGCTCCAGAGAAGCAGGTCAGAGCTATCCCTCTCTGGAAGAGAGAAGGGGTGAGACTAGGGTCAGAGCCATGAGATCGCCCAAGAATCTGGGGACAGGAGTAAAACAGCCCGGTTTATATATTCCTAAGACTTTTCCGGACATTTCAACAGGATTGAAAGGCTTTGGCCTAAGAATCGCCACAACTAGCAAGGGTAAGGATGCTCCAGCCTGAGAATTTGCAAAACGGTTCAAGTTCATGTAAATTTGGGGCACTGCCATGAGGATCTTGACCGTTGTTTAAGATTTCCCGCTGGCCGAATGCCAACCCTGAGAATTATTCTGAGCTCATGCGGGCAAGGGAGTTGGGCACTCAGTACATGCGGGCCAGGGACCCGGAACACCACAGCAAGGCAAGGCACATCTTGAGGCTCTGACCTGAGAAGCTGGGTACCCTCAGCAGCAGCACCTCCTGCTGTCTCCCCACCCCCATACTTCCTCTTCCTGTTTTGGTCTGCTGTCCCGGAACCTAAGAAAGGACAAGCAGGAGAGGCTGGTGGGGTGGCCTCAGATCCAGTTGTTACTTGTCGGCTGGGGTGGAGGGGAATGTGCAGAGCTGTTCTGTGAGTCTGGTGTTGGGGGGTGGTTGTGTACTTTCCTGCACCCCAGCAACCTCCACGTGGCACACTGCCCCCCTTTGTACAGCGTTAAGCACACAAGACCCATAACAGAAAGCCAAATGTGAAACCTGGGCCTCAGCTTACACAGTTGGTGATCCTGGACAAGTATTTAAACTCTTCGGTATTCCAGGTTTTGCATCCATAAAATGGAGGCCTGCTTATGATTAGGTATGAAGTTCCAGCGTTAGTGAACACAAAATGTCCTTTAACATGACCCGACTTAGGATAAACGTATAGAGTATCAATGACTATTAGCATTATTGGGGCAGAGGCTATTCCTCAGCAGGAGCATGCTAGCCAGGTATGGTGAGGCCTTGGGGTCCATGCACAGACAGACAGACACACATATACTCATTACTCTTTAGAATAGGAAACTGAGGCTCAGAGAAATGAGCTCCATTGCAGAAAGGTAGCTAGCTATCCTGCTCTGAGGGGGGGTAGGGGAACTCAGCCACCTCTAAAGCCTGTGGGATGAGGGCGAGCTTCCTTCACACTGGTCACTGAGGTTAAACGAGGTTCTGATGTGTAAATGTTTAGCACAGACTCAGCCACAGGAGAAGCTCAATAAATCTTAGTTAAAAAGAAAAAACGAAGAGCTAGAAGTGGAAGGGAAAAGGGCGAACTCCCCAGGCCTGCACACTAGACCTCACTAGGGGCCTCTTTCGGAGACAGCACTAGCTCCCAACGCGGGCGTCAGGGAGAAGTGTACTCCACCCTAGACCCGGCCAAGTCACCGTGTCTGCAGGACAGGTTACCAGGGCCATAAAACCTGGCTGAGGCACCCGTGGTCTAGGGGCACCAAGAGTAGGTATCCTGACAGCCTTGGGCTGAGGGGAGGCTGAAGTCCCCAAGGAAGAGGAAGGGCCTGCTGCTGTGCTCCGGAAGAAACCCCATTACCCTCATCTACCCATTCCTGGAAGTCCACACACAGGCTGGCAGGATGCACCATGGCCACATGCAGGACCAAGTTCAATGCCACAGGGCTACTACATGCAAGAAACGCTTCTGAATGAGAAGTGAGGGGTGGCGGGCATAAATCATGAACTCTGATGAAAACTATTCACGGGCACCAGAGTCATCTTCCAGAATGATCCCCGCTAGGGATATGTCCCTCAGGGTCAGGAGAGTAAGTCAGGGGAGGCCTGGCAGGATCTGGCAGCTGACATCCGGGGGCCCCCAGCACTGTCCCAGGGAGATCACATCAGATCAGATTGCATGCAGCTTCACAAGGTAAATATAGCAGGGAGCAGGGCTGTTAACCCAAAATAAACAGCTCCTAGCCAGCCAGCAGGCCTCCACAAACCCCGCTGTACAGGGCCTAACGGCCCAGAAGGGTGAGACTACAGGCCCCCGGCTCACACTAGTCTACAGACCCTCACAGGAGGTATTGGGGATCCTAGATCTGAAGTAAGAGCTAACGATTATTGATCGTGTGGCTGGCAAGGCCCAGCCAGGCCGGTGCCCACCTCACTTCTAGAATACCAACCACCTTTCTACCCTCCTGTTGGGCTCCACAGACCCTGAGCACCTGGCATTCCCGATACTCTTGAGAGAGCCCTCCTCCCTTGCCATGCCCAACCCCTCTACCCACAGGGGGAAACCCGGCTTTCTTCTTCCAAGCTCCTCTGGTTCATCCTACAGTTATCCTATAGATAGCCGTAGCCTTGGGGAGACCCCCAAGCCAGCCCTGGGGAGACCCCCAAGTCTCCGTCATGTGGGTTTCACCGAGTGGTCTGCACTTGCTAACTTCGTTCCAAATGCAGACCATCTATTGAGAGAGATCTGAATCCAGCCCCGTGGTTTATAAACTCTCTTGACCATGGCAGTCCCGTACTCCAAATGTCTCTAAAAATAGACACGCACTCTTTTATGAAGCGGAAACAAAAGTTTCACTCAACACCATTTACTCTTGAAGCCTGCCGATGCAGGCTTGTGGCGCTCACTCCTTCCCCCTCCCCTTTCATTTCATATTAAACATTTTATTGTGAATTCCTGAGATGGCGGTTATCTCCTCCCATTCTGAGGGAGAGACAATACTGTAGAAAAATCACTGGGATCTCAAAACACTGTCCCAATCCCCCATCCTACCCCAGGGCAAGCCCTCCTGACGGGCTGGTCTTCAGTCTTCCTTAATCCAAGAGGGCAGGTACAGAAGGACCATCCCAGGACACTTGGGTCAGGGTGGTGTGTGCTGGACCCCCTGGCTGGCTCCTCAAAAAAACGGAGGAGAAACACATCCATTTTTCTGGGAGTGGAGATCTTGGTGCCCACACTCATTTTTTTGGTTTGGTTTTGGTTTAGTTTTTCCGAGACAGGGTTTCTCTGTGTAGCCCTGGCTGTTCTGGAATTTACTTTGTAGACCAGGCTGCCCTCGAACTCACAGAGATCCACCTGGCTCTGCCTCCTGAGTGCTGGGATTAAAGGCGTGCGCCACCATGCCTGGCCTCACACTTATTTCTGATCCTTGATGAGGCCGTCACTTCTCTGAGTAAAGGTTTCATCCTGCAGATCCAGCACAATGGGGTCCCCCCACTTTTTTTTTTTTTTTTTTTGAGACAGGGCCTCACTTGGTAATTCAGACTGGCAATCTTCCTGTCTCATCTTGTCTCTCTTCACATCTTTTCTTTGGTTGGTGTTTCAGTTTTAGATTCATTATTTTATGCGTATTTTGCCTGAACTTATGTTACGTGTATGACCTCAGAGGTCAAAAGAGGGTGTTGGACCCCCAAAACTGGAGATAAGGATGGTTGTGATCAGCCAAGTGGGTGCTGGGAATCAAAGCCAGGTCCTCTGTAAGAGCAACAAATGTTTTCATTTTTTTTTTTTTTTTCCCTGAGACAGAGTTTCTCTGTGTTGCCCTGGCTGTCCTGGAACTCACTCTGCAGACCAGGTTGGCCTCTGAACTCAGAGATCCACCTGCCTTTGTCTCCTCAGTGCTTGGATTAAAGGTGTGTGCCACCACTGCCCAGCCATGTGTTTTTTAATCACTGAGCCAACTCTGCAGGACCCATGTTTAGGTGTTTTTGAGATAAGGTCTTGCTATGTACCTTAGGCTGGTCTCAAACTCATGGTTCTCTTGTCTTGGTTTCCTGGGTGCATGCTGAGCACTTGTTCTTTGTGGTGCTGTTATTCAAACGCAGGGCACTGGGCATGCTAGGCAAGCTTTCTGTAGCTGAGCTACATCCCCAAGCATCCCTTTAACTTTTCTTTGGTGTCAATCAAGTACATTCAGAAAAACAAGAACTGTTTTTTTTCCTTTTTCAAGACAAGGTCTTAGGTACGGCAGATTGGCCTCATATCCACTATATAGCTAAGGATGACCTTGAACTTCTGATCTTTCTGCCTCTAGCTCTCAAGCACTAGAATGACAGGCATGAACCCCAACGTCCATCTTTCTTTTTTTTTCTTCACTTTTTCAAGACAAGGTTTCTTCTCTGTGTAGTACTGGCTGGCCTCGAACTCGGAGATCTGCCTGCCTCTGCCTCCCGAGTGCTGGGATTAAAGGCGTGGGCTACCACTGCCTAGCCTCACCTTTTAACTATTCTATTTTTTATTTTTAGGTATGCTTCTAATGACACGATATCTTTTTTTGTTTTTGTTTTTTTTTGAAATAAGAGTTTTTCTGTGCAACAGTCCTAGCTGTTCTGGAACTGGATTTGTAGACCAGGCTGGCCTCAAACTCAGAGATCCTCCTGCCTTTACCTCCTGAGTGCTGGGATTAAAGGTGTATGCCACTACCACCGGCTGACATGTTATTTTATTGGAATGTATATATTATTTATAAAAATTCACACAAGGTTGGGGGTATCGGTGCATGATTTTAATCCCAGCACTCTAAGGCAGAGGCAGGTAATCTCTATGAGTTAAAGGCCAGCCTGATCTACATAGTTAGTTCCAGGCTAGCCAGGGCTACATAGTGAGATCCTGTCTTCAAACTAAACAAATAAAAATTAGTAAGGCTGGCACTAACAAGTTTTAGCCGAGTTTGGAGACCAAAGTTCAGGCCAGAGGCTGATCAGCCAGGGCCCTCAGACCACTGCTTTATATGATGTTTTATAGGCCTTCACCCCTTTATTGACCCATCCATTTATATATCATTTAAGGCCAATGACAGAGTGCGATAGTTACCTGGAAAACCACACCGCCCTGAGAGAAAAAGTTGGCTGACCCTAGGGTTAGACCAACACTCCCTAAAGAAGATTATCAAATAACAGCCTCACACAAAAATCCTTCCTAAGAGGGAGGGAGACTGTTCAAAGTCTAATGACACAGGAATGAAAATGCCATAGTGAGGGCTAGAGAGAAGGCCCAGTGGTTAAGAGCACTGACTGCTCTTCCAGAGGCCCCGGGTTCAATTCCCACCAACCACATGGTAGCTCACAACTGTCTGTAACTCCAGTTCCAGGGGACCCAACACCCATGGCAATGTATATAAAGAACAAATAAGTTTTTAAAAATGCCATAATGAAATCCATCACTTTGTATAACTTAAAATTAACAAACAACAACAAAAAAAACAAAAACAAAACTTTTCACCAAGTGTGGTGACATATGCTTTTAGTCTTAGCACTCAATCCTAGCATTCAAGAGGCAGAGGCAGGAAGATCCCTGAGTCTGAAGCCAGCCTGGTCTACAGGGTAAGTTCCAGAATAGTCAGGGCTACACAGAGAAACCTCCTCTTCTGAACCAGGTATGCCTGTCATCCCAGCACTCAGGACACTGAGGCAGGAGGATTAAGGGTTCCCTGTCAGAATGGGCCATAGAGAGACCCAATCTCAAAGAAACAAAAATCCTCTTTAAAAAAACAAAAACATCAACACTGTCTAGCTGTGGTCCTATCTGTCTGAAATGTAGCTTTCTAGAAGCACATTAAAAGGCCCTCAGGCCGGGTGGTGGTGGCACACGCCTTTAATTCCAGCACTCGGGAGGCAGAGCCAGGCGGATCCCTGTGAGTTCGAGGCCAGCCTGGGCTACAGAGTGAGTTCCAGGAAAGGCTCCAAAGCCACACAGAGAAACCCTGTCTCAAAAAAAAAAAAAAAAAAAAAGGGCCTCAGATGTTTCATCAGAGAAATCAGCTGATTTACATTTTAACTTCACATTCCGTTTTCTTCTGACGATTCTCTCTCACTACCCAGTGTACATCAACAGAGCGCTGCCTTGGGAAGCTTGCTTCAGAAGAGTTTTTTTTTTTTCCTTACCAGTCAGGGACCCATCAAGGGGAGGGAGGGCCCCTCACTGTTCCCAGCTGAGAATTCCAGAAACATGCCGCAGGCACTTGCGAAGTTTCACAAAAGGCTTCTCTGCTGGGCGGACATCAACCTCCTCTTGGGACATTCAGCCGAGTTCCATTTATACACAGCCCAGCATACAAATCTTGCATGCTGAGTTGGGCATTGGCAGACTCCAAGGGCCTGGTTACCAACCAGCTAAGGGGGGGTATTGGCAAGAATGGGGGAGAAGGAAAAAAAGGCTGCAAATTAGACACAGCAGAACCTGAGCCCAACTAGCTGGTGATCTGAGCCCTAAGAGCCCTCGGGGCCCTGTGTGGCTCTCACCCTTTTAAGAGCTTCTGTGGGGTTTAAACAAGGATGAAGGATGAAAGAAGGGCCCGGTGGTGGTGGTGGTGGTGGTGGTGGTGGTGGTGGTGGTGGTGGTGGCGGCGGCGGCGGCGGCGGCGGCGGCGGCGGCGGCGGCGGCGGCGGCGCGCGCCTTTAATCCCAGCACTCGGGAGGCAGAGCCAGGCGGATCTCTGTAAGTTCGAGGCCAGCCTGGTCTACAGAGCGAGATCCAGGAAAGGCGCAAAGCTACACAGAGAAACCCTGTCTCGAAAAACCAAAAAGAATGAAAGAAGGGAATCCAGGCTCGGTCCAGACACAATAGAAGTTGCATAATAACCACCTCTACCATCACTAGCACATTATTCACGCCTCTGTCTATAACCTTTGATAGCTCCCTACTACCCACACACGAGTTCAAACTAAACAGCCAATCAAGGCTTGTTTAAGACAAGCTCTCACTCTGTACCTGTGGCTAGCCTGGGACTCACTCTGTAGACCAGGCTGGCCTCAAACTCACAGAGATCCACCTGCCTTTGCCTCCTAAGTGGCTGGGCTGAAAGGTGTGCGCCACCATGCCCGGCTCCCACAGGGACCGATGTGTGGCACAATGCCCGTCACACCAGACTCCCTATCTTTCCCTGAAGATCCAGTTCCTCCGGCTAGGCTCTTCTCCAAACCTCTCTCCACCATCCTCAAGGCTCAGCTGGGATCGCATTCTTCCAACTCAGCTAACCGTTCCACGGCAGCCCCCACACCATGGTGACTAGGATAAACAAGTCTCCTAGAGACCGAAGCAGGCTATTAGAATTTTGCAAATACCAACCGACCAAATTCTCACACCAACGGGGCTGCTGTTATTATTACTTCATTTTGCAGGTGAGATAACTGAGATCCAAAGAGGCTAAGTGACTTCCCCTAGACTTTACAGTCTGAAGAGGCTTGGCTGAGATTGGCATCGGAGCTGGATAGATGTAGTCCTTATTCCTTCTTTTCCTATTCTAGAACTTCTGGGCTCTATGCCCTTACCATTCTCTGACGCTTGTTCCCTCTCTGATCCACTCAGAAGGCTACAGTCGCTTTCCCAACCAGTGACTTCATTGAGGCAGGTCGTTCATCGGGGACGACCGTGCTTGTAAAAAGAAGACACAATGACACTTGTGAGCATTTTACACCATGGCCAGCCTAGTTCAAGAGCCTCATCAACTCCAGCATTAATGATCACTTCTGGGGATTAGTACCGAGCGGTAACAGGAGCTTCTTGCTCATCTCCAGGCTCCCTGACCTCCGAGTATGTCATAACCCCCAATAATGTCTCATGACTTGGGTGCTTCCTTCCAACTCACTTTCCCAGAAATCTCAGCCAACTTCTGAACCTGCTCTGGAACCCGGAACAAAAAGGGGCTGGCGGGCAGAACTTGAGGAGGAAGATAATCCAAAAATAATTGATCCCAGGTTATGGAAAGCATTTTGTTTACTGCACTGGGCTGACCTTCCCAATTATCGTCCGCTTAGGCTAACGTTACAGCCCGCCCTCCTCAGTGGACTGGATTGCCGTGCATGATCACCACAGTCCTGATACAGGGACAGGGTCGGGCCCAGGCTGTTGAGTGGTAACTTTAGGTACAGACAGACTAAAGCTAGGCTCCAGGGACACTGCAAGATGTACATCTACCCTAATGTTCAGGTTGCTTCATTTTGTATCTGCTGAGTCTCAGTAGCAGACCATAGAGGAACAGGGTACATCATCAGGTCCCAAAATTGCTTGGCTCCCCCATGGGCCCTTGTAATGAAACTTCATTCAAGTCAAGAGAATAGGATGTGCCCACCTCTACCCTTGAGAAAACTAACCTCACAGACACTTACCCTCCTCATGTTACAGGTACCTGGCTGCTCTTCCCTGGTGAAGTCAGGATTGGCTCAATCTCCACCAGCTTTTTGGGAGACTGTCCCTCACCTTATGGATAGGCAGGTGAATTTGGCATTCCAGGCACCCTGGCTAACCCTAGAGAGCAAAGATCATGTCAGCTCCTTTGCTTTTCCAGGTTTGGAGGAAGGAAGCCCTCTGCGGGCAGGAAGTTAGTCGTGCTGACTCACAAGCCAACGGAGAGTAATCCAGGAAACTTGTCACTCTGTTGCCATGGCATCGGGGTGGCCAGGCACCCCTTCCTCTCTTGAGGCTCACTCAAGGGCTGGGTGTCCCGCAGTGGGGGCAGGGCACAATCAGACCTCAAGACTCTGCATCCCGAGTTCTTAGGAGTCCGGCTTCCTAGCAAGTACTTAGTTATCCTCTCAAAACTGCTGCTCAGCACGGAGGCTGTGCTGGGATTCAACCCTTCCTAGTCTGCAGAGTTTAGGAGATGCATTCATGGAGCTGAGGAGCCTACTCTACCCAGGCTGAGAAAACAAAATTCCCAGACAGACAGTGTGGACATGCCCACGCCCACGGAAGGTTATTAGTTACCCCAGCCTTCTAAAATCCTCCACTGTTTTTAGTGGAGGCCTGACCTCTCACAGAGGAAGAGAATGAGGAGAGAGAGGAGGAACGTGTCACCCAAAAGGAAGAGGGATACAAGCAGTGGTTCCCTTCCACAAAGCGTCAAACTTTCTCTTTAGCTTCCAAAGAAACGTTTTTTGGTTTTGTTGCTCACTCCCCAGGCCGGGTGCTACCTGTCTCTGGCTGGACACTGATCACGGCACTACGGTGACAAGGGGCAAAAGTACCCAAGCAAGAGCCAGTTGCCAGCTGACCTCGGTTCAAGTCCTGTTTACCAGATTAGCTGCGTGGCCTCGGTAAAGCCCCTTGACAAGAAACAGAGCAGACTGTTGGGGAGTGAGCTAAGCCTGCGTAGTGCTTGGTACAAGGTTTAATACTAAAAAAAACCTTCTAGTTTAGACCAGGCGGTGGTGGTGCACGCCTTTAATCCCAGCACTTGGGAGGCAGAGCCAGGCAGATCTCTATGGGTTCGAGGCCAGCCCGGTGTACAGAGTGAGATCCAGGACAACCAGGACTACATAGAGAAACTCTGTCTTGAAAAGAAAAAAGGAATTTTATCATTTTGTCTGAACTACAAACTATAGAGCTGCCCCTTTATTTTCTCTAAGACAAGGTCTTCACAAATAGCCCTGGCTAGAAGTCACTATGTAGAACAGGCTGGCCTTGAACTCCTGTCAAGGAGGCAATCCTCCTGCCTCTGCCTCCTGAATACTGTAATTATAGGTCACACCCGACTCTCCCTCTTTCTCCACTAAAGGGCTCCTTCAACTTCATTTTTAAAGTCAGGAGAACTCCCCCGCCCCCCCTTCAAAGACAGGGTTTCTCTGTGTAGTCCTGGCTGTCCCGGAACTCACTCCGTGGACCAGGCTGGTTTCAAACTCAGAGATCCACCTGCCTCTGCCTCCCCACTGCCCCGTGGCGTCAGAGGAACTTTTTTTTAACAACAGTTTTCATTTACCATTTCAGAAATCAAGGTCCAGGGAGAGAGACTGATTTGCCTGAGATCGATATGCAAGTGGTAAAGCTGGAAAGGGGTACTTAATATCACCCCCTCTCCTGGCCTTTCCTCTGCAGCCAGGGCACTGTGGGCCTCTGAAGCATTCAGGCTCACTGCTGCACTGACCCACTTGTTTGCAGAAGACAGGGAGAGACCCAGACACACTCCCTTCCCAAGAAAACACCAAGGGTGCCAGCCACTCCCTTCCTCAAGGCCAAGGGTTTAGCTAATTCATGAGGGGGAGGCCAGACACTGGTGGTGAAGGGGAGGGAGGCAGGCTCCATTGATGCAGGTTGATCTCACCCAAAGATAATGATGTAGTTGTTATGTAGCGTCCTGTCCCAGCATAACTCAAGATCTCTGGCCTGAAGGTGTCCGTCCCCAGTGTTAACTTCTGGGGCTTAACCTGCAGCCTCCAGGGGCACCTCTTGGAGAGGATTCTTGTACCACCTTCTTGGGACTAGAGGGGGGAAAATATGTCTACCTCGTAATCTTGCAAGAGCCCCGTTCAAGGGGAACATGTCCCACCCTCCTCCCCCACACCCAGTGACTCAGAGGCAAGTTTCTGGAGAAGAAACTGAGGATGGGGAGTGGCTGTCAACCCCTAGGCTGAGGCTCTTGGAAAATGCGGGGGGGGGGGGGCGGGGGAGGGCGCGTAAGGGGGAGTGAGAGTGCGTGGAGTATGGGGAGGTGGAAAGTATTAGGAAATCCCCTCCAATATTTGATAAAGAAGCCTTCGTAATACCTTCTGGCCTGAAGTGTGTGTGTGGGAGGGCGCGGCACAGGGTAGCTCTCATCGCCATCCCCTGACACCTGTCCTCAATGGGCCAGACCTTTCGCGTTCTCCCTGCTCCCCTTGAACACATCCTGGCAGGGCAGACTTCTTACATTATCCATTCCAGGAAAGCAACTTTCTTTGGGACCCTAACCTCTCTGTAGCAACAAGGTGCCCGTCTGAAAACACCTGTGCCTGGGTATCTCGGGTCGTCCGCCTTCTCTCCCCTCACAGCTCAGTACCTCTGGCTCCCCTCCGGCGCTTACGACGGCTTATCCCAGCTCTTCCCTTCACCCCAGGCACGCCCAGCCCGCTCCCAACTGTGGGCCCCGTCGGGGCCCCGCGGGCGGGAGCGGCCGAAGCAGGAAGAGGGGAGGAGGGCAGGGCAGCCCGAGCTCACCATGGCGAAGCCGGAGAGCAGAGCCGAGGTCCGGCTGGAGGCTTTGAGCTTGGCGCGGCTTAAGTAGAGCTTGCGCCAGGACAGCGCCTGCATCGAGTGCTCGTTGAGGCTCATCACCTCGGAGTAACTCTGGCCGATCCAGTCCGGGTAGCTGACGGCGGGTGGTGGCGGCAGCGGTGGGGCCCCCGAGGGCTCCCCGTCCCCGCTGCGGCGGCGGCTCCGGCGGCTGCCGCTGGTGCTGCTGCTGCCGCCGCTCAAGGGAAGCTCGGGATTGCTGCTGCTGCTGCTCGGGGGCGGGGCAGGCTCCGGATGCATGGGGTACCCTGCGAAGGCGCGGCTGGCGGCGGGCGCCCGCGAAGGCTGCGGCCCCGGGGCCGCGCCGTACCTCCGCCCGCTCCCACTCGAGTCTGTCTCCCGCCGCCGGACGCACCCGATCCGGAGGCCGAGGCCGGGGCTAACAGAACCGCTCGGCAAAGTTCCCAGCGGCAGCGACCGGAGCCTGCGCGCCGACGGGCGTCCGGTCCCAGGCCGGCACCTCGGCGCGCGCCGCGATTGGCCGGCGCCCCCCGCGGTTATTTGCATACGCCACACCCACTCCGATACCCCCCGCCCACAAAGAGGTGGGCGGTGCCCCGCACGAGTTACGTGCCCCCCCCACCCCCCGCGCCGCCTCCGACGGCTCCGCCCACGGCCCCGGGCGCGCCTTCCTGGAAGCGCCCCACGCTGGCAGGACTCGCTTCTCATCTCTGCAGCTGCTCGTGTGGCTTTGCTCCCGGAGCTCCTCGGTCGGGCCATCCGAGGTCACCTCTGGGCGCCTCCTGAGGCCTGTTTCCTCCTTGGAACAAGGTGGCAAAAGGTCCGTTGGAAAAAGGCCAAGTGGAGGTCTAGAGTTCCGTCAGCGATTATTGTGTGCCTACTGGGTGCCAACACTGTTCCACCAGGCGCTCAGGGTAGGCATTAAATTTGTGATTGAGAGGGACCGAGTCGATCCCGGAGTGGGCATGTGTACCTGTAATCCCAGCACAGGGGAGGCTGAGGCAGGAGGATCACAAGTTTGAAAGAGTGGTGAGTGCCTGTCTCAGAACACAAGAGGGACAAAATTCCCGGCTCCCTTGTTTCAGTAGAAGAGACACACAAACACCAATGTGTAAATTATATTTCAGAAGGCTGTAAATGTGTAGAGAAAAATAATAAAAAACGGTTAAAAAAAAGTGGATAGTAACAGGGTTGTCATTTTGATTTTAGAATGCTAGTCCCCATTTGTATTTATTTTTGAGACTACATAGCCCTGCCTGGCCTGGGACATGTCATCTAGATGGATTTGAACTTACATAGATCCATGCCTCCAGAGTGCAATTCGTGTACTACCACTCCGGGGGCCCCTTCGTGGCATTTTCTTTTTTTCTTTTTCTTTTTTTTTTTAAAGATTTATTTATTATGTATACAGTGTTCTGTCTGCACATATCCCTGCAGGCCAGAAGAGGGTGCCAGATTTCACTACAGATGGTTGTGAGCCACCATGTGGTTGCTGGGAATTGAACTCAGAACCTTTGGAAGAACAAACAGTGCTCTTAACCTCTGAGCCATCTCTCCAGCCCCTGTGGCATTTTCTACTACTTTATAGGGGCAGACTGTAAACACGTTCACACCTTTGGGTCTTCTCTGAACTGAGATTTGGGCCAGCAATGTGAAAAGTCAGGACCTAAGGGGAAAAAAAAAAACCCTACCAGTGCAGAGACCACGAGGCAGGGGGGTTGAGGGTGGAGCTCAGGTGAGGTAAGGTAGGGACTAAGGAACTCCAGGATGGTAAATCCAAAGCAGCTGGTGAACAGTGGTTTCACTGTCTAACTCCCAGCGGCCAGGATGTTTTCTGGCACCTGCTCCCCACTGAAGAAATATTTGTTGACTGAAGACATGTGAGAAAAAAAAACAAGTGACAAATTTAGACCCAAGTTAAATCCTAAGCATGTGGTGCTCCAGGTCTATGGTGTGATAGTTCACTCTTGAAAAACCACTAGAGGGCAGCCCTCCACCCAACCACATGGTACAAAGAAGGCCTTCCAAGTTTCTGAGACATCCCTGGAGGCCTTCCTCCTTGGTCTATAAAGATTGAGAACTTGGAACCAGCAGGGTGGCACATGCCTTTAATCTTAGCGAGACAAAGGCAGGGCAAGTGGAACTCTATGAGTTCTAGGCCAGCCACTGCTACATAAAAAGACCCCCGTCTCAATAGCAAAATCAAAACAACAACCAAAAGATTGAGGACTTGGAATGTGAAATCTCACCCCACTGGGTTTGTTTTGTAGGTGGGCAATTTTTTGAGACAGAGTCTCACTATGTAGTTTTGGCTGTCCTGGAACTCACCATGTAGACCAAGCTGGGCTCAAACTCACAGATCCACCAGCTTCTGCCTCCCAGGTGCTGGGATTAAAGGCGTGTGCCACTACACCCGGCTTGTACTTATTACTCTTGATTACCATCTGCATCTGGGCTCAAATATCACTTCCAAAAAGACCTTCCCTTTCTGCCTACATAGCCTCATGCCAGGACGTGTCTGGTCACCCTGATATCTCTCCTCGCATAGCTCTGATCATGATAGCATCTGTGCTAGGTTGTTTTGGTTTTGGTCAGCTTGACACAAGCTAGAGTCAACTGAGAAGAGGGACTCTCAATTGAGAAGATGCACCCTTCAGATCGACCTCTAGGCAGGTCTGCAGGACGTTTTCTTGATTGATGATTGATGTGGGATGGCCCAACCCACTCTGAGTGCATCTCTGGACAGATGGGTGGGTAATCCTGGGCTCTATACGAAGGCAAGCCAGGAAGCAGTGTTTCTATCAGATCTAAGCTTCCGTTCCTGTCCTGGTATAGAGTGACTTAAGAAGCCAAAGAAGTAAGCCATATAAACCATTTCCTCCCCGATTTGCTTTTGGTCTTGGCCTTTAGCCCAGCAAAGCTAGGACAACCCCTGAAATTGTCCAACAGATTTGTGTATTGCTTTGACTCCCACTAAAGCATGAGCAACCTATACAGTGTGTTTGTATAGAAACAGGTTCATGAATAAGGTAACCAATGCCCTTGGGTCCAGAGAAACCACTTGCTGGAGAGAGGGCCTGAGGTCTAGAGGGGAGAGTTTGGAAACCAGAAAGACCTACTGATTAAGAGCAGCGTCGAGATCTGGCAGTGGTGGGTAGAGGGGCCTCTACAGTGGAGACGGTGTCCTCATTGCCACATCATAACCCCCGCCTCCTCTCCTTATCACGCTGATTTTGAATTTGATTTGGAATCAGCCCATCTGTAGAGATGAGACAAGAGCTCAGCCTGTAGGTCTGGGTTCAACCCTAGCACCAAAAAAGGAAAACAAGAATGAAAATTATCCAGACCTAGGGTGGAGGGAAGACTCCTAAGCACAGCTGCTGCTGACCCCAAAGTATAGAAGGGCCCATAGTGACCTCTGTCTCCCTTCCCAGATCCAGCGAGGACAATGAGTGGCCGCAGAGCTGTCCGTACCGCTACTTCAATACGTTGGAAACTTGGGGCTCTAGTGAGAAAGCACCGTGTTAAACAGTGTGCAACGTGCTGCAGGGGGACAGGGAGAGTTGAACTCCAGGATCCTGATTCATCAGTGTCCCCAAGCAAGCCTGCAGCTCCCTCAGGTCGCCCGAAGGTACGCTTTCAACCTCTGGGGTTGGTTTCTGGAAAAAAAAAAAAAAGCTAAATACCATTTTTCTTTTCCAATCGGTTTTGTGCATGAGAGTGTAGAGACCCTTATGAAAGGAAAAATGGCTAAATCCATTGGGACTAATGGGCATAGCCTGGGGCTGATTAAAGACCCCTGCTGCTGCTGCTGCTACTGCATGAGTCGCCTAGGAAGTAGCAACATCCTCATCCTGTGGATAGAAAAAAAGTTAACACCTGCCAGGCGGGAGTGGGGCTCTCCTTTAGTCCCAGCACTCCGGAGGCAGAGGCAGGTGGATCTCTGAGTTCGAGGCCAGCCTGGGCTACACAGCAAGTTCCAGGCCAGCCTGGGCTACACAGAGAAACCCTGCGCTGGCTCATTGGTTAAGAGCATTTGCTGCTCTAGTAGAGTATCAGGGTCTGTTCTCCAGCACCCACACAGTGGTTCACAACTGGCTGTTTACTCCAGTTCCTGGAGATCCAACACCCTCTTCCAGCTTCCACAGGCATTTCGTGTACATGGTTGCACATACTTGCAGGCAAAACACTCACTACACATTAAAAACATATAAAATCTTTTAAAAGAAGCCATCTAAGCTATTAGGATTTTAGCAAGTTCTCAGGTGGTTTGGGAACCACTCAACGAGCATCTTTAGCATTTAAGTATTGTGAGTCTGTTATGTGCTTAAGACGTGGACTTTTTGTCTGCTCAGTTGCAGTGTGACCTTGGGCAAATGACTCTCAGAACCTTGGTTGTTTAAGGAAACCTGAGACATCACCCTAGCTTGGTGGCTCATGACGCTAACCCTGGCCCGTGACAGGCAGAAGTACTGCTGGGAGTTCCAAGCTACCCTTGGCTACATAGTGACCTCTAGGCCAACCTGGGCTATCGAGTCCTAAAAAGACACAGGCTGGAGAGATGGACCAGTGGTTAAAGGCACTTACTGTTCTTGAAGAGGATCTGGGTTCAATTCCCGGCACTCCCATGGTGGTTCACAACCGTTTAATCCCAGTTCCAGGGCATCAGACACCTTCTTCTGATCTCCTTGGGCACACCCATGATGCAAATACACACACACACACAAACACACCCCCTCATACAAAAATAAAACTTTTTTTTTTTGTTTTTGTTTTTGTTTTTGTTTTTTCGAGACAGGGTATCTCGGTGTAGCTTTGCGCCTTTCCTGGAACTCACTTGGTAGCTCAGGCTGGCCTCGAACTCACGGAGATTCGCCTGGCTCTGCCTCCTGAGTGCTGGGATTAAAGGCGTGCGCCACCACCGCCCGGCCAAAAATAAAACATCTTAAAACACACACACACACACATACACACATACACACATAGACGTCCACTGAAGGGGAATGTGACGAGACACGAGGAAGCCAGCTGTCTGTCAGATCAAGTCCACACAAGGTACCGGGAGCTGGGACAAAAAGCCTGAAACGGATCTTCCTCTAAAACCTTTAGAGAAGGGTATTCCTCCTGACACATTGAGGAGATCAGGTAACATCAGAGTGATAGGGCTACAGTTGTTGGCTGCCTTCTGGCCTGCAGAACTGAGACAATAAATCCGTTAACTGGGTGTGGTAGGGCACCCCTGTAATCCCAGAATTTGTGAGGCTCTGGCAGGAGATAAGAGTTTGAGGGCAGCCTGGTCTAGATAATTAGACCTTGTCTTAAGAAAAATAAATAATGAATGGATCTCTGAACTTTCGTAGATTGCAGTGTTTTCTTAACAGCAGCCTGAAGAGATTAATCTCGGGACCCTAGAGTGCCCTAAAGAGGAGGCTTTAGCCAACCAGAGAGGTGGAATCCTTATTTATCAGGGGGCTGTAAGTACATTCAGAAATAAGGAAAATCACAGAGCACCTGGATTTGGACTCCATTTTTCATAAGTGTGTGACTCTGCTACTTTGGGCAAACATCCCAACCTGTCTAGGCTCCATCTGTCAAGTGGGAGTCACGATGGCACCATGCAGCCAGGGCTGTTACGAGTGTTTTGTGACAGAACATTTGTCTGGCAGTCGGCACAATGCTCAATAAACGGTGGCTGTTCTCCCTCTCGTGGGCTGTGCTGGGATCAAAGACTAAAGGCAGGCCCGTCGCACAGCTAACGAATTGGCTAATCTGTATTTACCAAGGGCAGTTCATCTCTGAGAATCCAAACAGGAAAAACAGGTACCAGAAGAAAGGAACAGATATGGAACTGCCTTGAAGGAAGCGAAAAGGCCTGTGGAGAAAGGAAAACTTGAGGGGCTGGAGCCCCTGTAGGTTAGACACAGGAGCCGCCCTCCCTTCCAGGAGGTCCCACTGTGGGCTCTTGTTTCTGTCTCCCATTGGTCTGGTCTATGCAGAAAGCCTGCTGATTGAGCAGCCATTGGATGGCTCCCAGTGATGCAGACCAAAGCAGGATAAGAGGATGGGATGGACTTGCAGGCCTGGCAGTGGGTGTGGCATTGTACGGACCTCTGGGGCCTCATAAATCAGGTATAGCCGGCCAGCACTCGGGAGGCAGAGTCAGGCGGATCTCTGTGAGTTTGAGGCCAGCCTGGTCTACAGAGCAAGATCCAGGACAGGCACCAAAACTACACAGAGAAATCCTCTCTAGAAATGCACCCCCCCCAAAAAAAAAGTAAAATAATAAATAAAATAAAATAAAAAAGAAATCAGGTATAAAGATAATATCTACTCAGGTAGCTGGGTGCATACACAGAAGACATACCAGTTTGGCCCAGTGCCTGGCACACAGTAGGCAGTGCCAGCCCAAGGAGTCAGCTGTCTGCTGCTCATAGGAAAAGGGGAAGACCGGAGCCCAAAGTAAACTCAAGGTACAAGTCCAGCATTAGCGTGGAGATATTTTTATCCAGACACCCGTCCATCTGTCTTCTGTCCATTCTAAGCTGGTGAGCCCAGCAGACTCCTTTTAGAAGTCCTGAGTCAGGGCTGACCACACCAAGTTCAGGGTAGTAGGGAGTTTGGTCTCACAGCTCTTTCAAAAAGATTTGGAATCTACTTGGTTTTTTTTTTTTTTTTTTAAATTTTATTTTTTTGGTTGGTGTCTCTGCGTTCAGCTGCTGTTGCCAAATTTCTCTTGCCTCCTCCAGTCTGGAGCTGGGCCACTTCCAGGATCTTTCTTTGTATAATTAAAAAGAAAAATAGAACCGTTGATGTTGCCAAACACGTATTTAAAGTGACACTCGGAGCTCAGGGCGTGAACAATCAAAACGTTTTAAGGTTTAGATTAAAAGTCTCCGTACTCCGCAGTCTCCTGACCCTGGGATTTCTCTGGAGCCTGAGTGCCTTTAATCCTCTGCCCTGGCTCATAAAAACCCTTTAGACTAAGGGTATTTATTTCTCAGAGAACTATTCCAGGCTAATCACATAAAAACACCCCGCTTCCCAGGAACACTCTGTCTAGTGCAGGTCCTGGGAACAGTGGGGTATTTGGAATAGCCACCTGAGGAGACACTCCAACCCCTTCCTTCGTGGTGTCCTTCCCTCACGTTTCCAGTCCATCAGAAAACCCAGCCAATTCTGGTCCCCAACATGTCCTTAAAATCCGAGCTCTTCTCTCCAGCCTCCTCTTGTTCACTGTACCCAGGGTGCCATCCCCATTCACCCGGATGTCAGCTGTCTCTTGCCCAACTCTTCTGTGGCTATTTTTAATTCTCCTAGTGCCCATTCTGTAAGAGCAACCAGAAAATCTTTCAAAAACGTACAGCATGCCGGGCATAGTGGCACACCCCTTTAATCCCAGCACTTCGGAGGCAGAGACAGGCATATCTCTGAATTTGAGGCTAGCCTAGTCTACAAAGGGAGTTCAAGGACAGCCAGGGCTACCCAGAGAAACCCTGTTTCGAAAAAACAGAGAGAGAGAGAGAGGGGAGAGAGAGAGAGAGAGAGAGAGAGAGAGAGAGAGAAATTCCCCCTCTGTAAAGCCTTTCCCATCTAAGATAATACGATCACGGGTTCCAGGGAATGTGGCCATTATTTAGCTTACTACACTGTGGAAGGCCCCTCAGTGATTTTTCAGCTTCTCATCTGGGAAGCTTTTTTTTTTTTTTAAATATTTATTTATTTACTAGGTATACAGTGTTCTCCTTGCATGTATGCCTGCTCACCAGAAGAGGGCATCAGATCTCATTACAGATGGTTGTGAGCCACCATGTGGTTGCTGGGAATTGAACTCAGAACCTCTGGAAGAGCAGCCAGTGCTCTTAAACCTCTGAGCCATCTCTCCAGCCCTTCATCTGGGAAGCTTTATCTGATGGAGTCCTGTCTTCTGCCTTATGATTGTAATTCATGGCTTCATAAAAGAAGCCCAGGGAACATTTGTCTCTTCTACTACAAGACATAGCAAGAAAATGCCATCAGTGAACCAGGAAGCGAGGAGGCCACCATCAGACACTGAATCTGATGTCTTTGTTTCGTGATGGGGCACCTCATGAAGTCCAGGCTGGCTTCAAATTCTTACGTCGATGAGGATAACCTTGAATTTCTGATATTGTCTCCACCTGTGGTGCTCAGGAGCCAGAGGTAGGTGGATCTCTGAGTTCGAGGCCAGTCTGGTCTTCTTGGAGTTCCAGGACGGCCAGGGCTACAGAGAGAAACCCTGTCTCAAAAAATTAAAAAAAAATAAATAAATAAAATAAAAATAAAAAAAGAAAAAGGAAAAAAAAAAGGGCAATGTCCAATATTTCAGAATTTCGTCAGGCTGTGCTTCATAGCATTCCTTCACGCAGTCTAGAGTTTAAGAAATGCTTGGTAAGCTTGATACAAGTGATCTGTTTACTATTCAGTTAGAGGAGTGTTGATTGAGCACTCATTCGATGCTAGGTCTGAGCTCATCATTTTGAATGTACTGTCTATCTGTCTATTTACCAAACATCTACTGGATACCACTGTCCCCAGTCAGTAGCTGGGTATACAGTAGTTCAGTAAATGTCTGAAGGCGGGTTCCCTGGTCTTCGTACTGAAATGCTCTGTACATAAATAACATACAGCGAAAAGGCTGTGTGGTGTGGGTGTGTTCATGGTACCGGAGACCCTTATCTCCTCCTACTGCTGGGTACCTTTCTCTGAGACTTCTCTTCTCACTTGGGAAACGGCTCTTGGAAGAGGAGGTCAGACAGGCTCTGCTTCACCTGCTTCTTGGCCTTTCGTGTCCCAGAAGGACTCTGCCTGTAGCACACCTTCATCGTCAAGGCCTGGGGTCTGGTGGCTGCCACCTTCTCCCACAGGCTGTCACTCCTTCATTCATCAGGCAAGAAGAGGGCAGCAGCTGGGCTCCAAACCTGGCGCTGCTGGCCGAGAGCCGAAAGCCCAGCATTTAGCCTGACTTCCCTGCTTTGAAGGATTTAACCCTTCCTCCTCACAATCCCATCCCTTGACTTTTGTAATGGCGAATTTAAAAGGCGATCTTCTGTGTGTGTGTGGTGCGCGTGTGTATGCGCACCTCGGAGGCCAGAGGTGGATGTCCTCTGTCTCGGTGGATCTCTCTCCTCTTCATTCACTGTGGCAGGGTCTCTCCCTGAACCCCGAGTTTGTGATTTGGCTAGTCTAGCTCGTTCGCTCGCCCCGGGGGAATCTAGCCTCTGCCTCGCAAACGCTGGAATTTCAGGTGGTCCGCCACACCAGCATGGCTTTTATGTGGGCACTGGAAATCCAAACTCTGGCCCTTGTACTCACAAGGCAAGTAAGTACCTTGCCAGCCATGCCATCTGCCCAGCCTGGGAAATTAAAAATTTTAATTAGGGCTAATACATTAGGTGTACACAGAAGTGGCTACGAGTCAAATCCTCATCACAGTCACAAAGCTTTAGCACCATATGAACCCCCACCCCGCCCCCCTCCGCCCCCACTGGTACTAGGGATGGATGTGTGTTTTACCAATGAGTCCTGTCCTCTGCCTCGAGACAAGGTCTCTCAGGCTGGCATGGATTCTCGCCACCCACCCATCCCCCATCCCCCATCCTCCCATTCCCGGTCTTTCCCTCTCTCCCTGTCTCACTCTAAACCTGTGGTGTGCAAGCCTTTTAATCCCAGCACTCGAGTGAGTTCCAGGAGGCCAGCCTGGTCTACAGAGCTAGTTCCAGGACAGCCAGAGCTACACAAAGAAACCCTGGTTTGAAAAACTAAAATAATACAATTTGTGGACATGAATGTGAGCGTGTACTTGGCAAGATTCCTTGTGCAGACGGCAGAGGACAGCGAGTGGGAGTTGGTCCCCTCCTTCCACCATGCGGGTCCAAGGGATAGCGCTCAGGTCATCAGGCTTGGTGGTAACCACTCGCACCTGCTGAGCCAGCTTGCTGGCCCTGGCCTGAAACTCTTCGGTCTCCCTGAGTGTGCAGATTATAGGCCTGCGCTAACCTGCCAAGCCTCCCGTTTATTTACAGTATGAAATACATCAAGAGATGGTTCAGTGGTTAAGAGCACTGACTGCTCTTCCAGAGGCCCTGAGTTCAACTTCCAGCAACCACATGGTGGCTCACAACCATCTACAGTGGGATCTGATAGCCTCTTCTGGTGTACATGCAGATAAAGCGCTCATAGACATAAAATAAATTGTAGCCAGGTGGTGGTGGTGCATGCCTTTAATCCCAGCACTCAGGAGGCAGAGCCAGGAGGATCTCTGTGAGTTCGAGGCCAGCCTAGCCTACTGAGCGAGATCCAGGACAGGCTCCAAAGCTACACAGAGAAACCTGGTCTTGAAAAAAAAACAAACAACAACAACAAAAAAAACCAAAAAAAAAAAAAAAAAAAAAAAACCAAAAAAAAAAAAAAACAAAAAAAAAACCCACCCCCCAAAAAAAAAGGAAAAAATACACATCATAACATAAAAGGTAGTTTTAACCATTATAAGCACGTACCACTACACCTTGCTTAATCTTTTCTTTCCTTTCCTATTTTCTTTATTTAGGTTTTTTTTTGTTTGTTTGTTTTTGAGACTGGGTTTCTCTGTATAGTTTTGGAGCCTGTCCTGGATCTCACTCTGTAGACCAGGCTGGCCTTGAACTCACAGAGATCTACCTGGCTCTGCCTCCTGAGTGCTGGGACTGAAGGCATGCACCATCACCACCAGAGTTATTAAAGATGGCTGTGAGTTGATATGTAGGATCTGAGAAGAGAACTCCATCCTCTATCAGTGTAACAAGTGCTCTGAACTGCTGAACCATCTCTCCAACCTTCATTTATTATTTATAAGTTGTGTGTGTGTGTGTGTGTGTGTGTGTGTGTGTGTGTGTGTGTGTGTACTTGGACATTAGTGTGGATGCCTGTGGAGGCCAGAAGGGGGCACTGGAACCTTGGAGCTGGAGTTATAAATTGTGTGTGTGTGTATTTGTGTGTGTACTTGAACATGAGTGTAGATGCCTGTGGAGGCCAGCAGAGGGCACTGGAACCTTGGAGCTGGAGTTACAGCTGGTTGTGAGCCGCCTGATGTGGATGCCAGGAACTGACTTCAGGTTGTCTGCAAGAATAGTAAGTGCACTTCACTGTCTAGCCATCTCTCCACCTTTTTAAATGAAAACGAAAAGTAGAGGGTAGGGGTTGGGGTATTACTGACGGGTAGAGGGTACGCTTGATATGGGTTAAATCCACTGTACCACGAAAGAGGAAGAATGAAGTCCCAACAACAACAAAATGGGTGTCGTAGCATATTACTGTAATCCCAGTCCCTGGGAGGCAGAGACAGGAGGATTGCCACAAGCTTGAAGTCAGACAGGTCTACATAGCAAGTTCTAGGTCAGTCTATGTTACAAAAGAGACCCTTTCTCAACAAAAACAACAAAACACAACATAAACAAAATCAGACTATCTTTAATAGTTGGAGATCACTTCAGACCCCATTTGTGAGAGCTCAGTCCCCGAGCTGATGTGTGTACTGAGCTGATGCCAGTACTGAGTCCCAGGCTGTTTTACCCGTGTTTCTAAAAGACCCACTGCAAACCAGGGTTCTATTTATTTATTTATTTAGAAATTTTTTTCATTCATCTTATACACTAATCAGAGATCCCCCTCTTCCCTCCTCCTGCCCCCCCCCCCAGCCTTCCCCTTCCATCCCGCCGCCCCCCTCCCCAAGCCAGGGTTCTTACACCTCTCTTAATTCACGGAAGCTTGCCAGCATTCACCATTTGGTTACCAAGGGCACGACCAAGAACATAGATGTAGAGCATTCCAAAGAAGGCTGCTGAGACTGTGAAACCAAGAGCCCGCCATGACCAAAGGAAGACATTCTCCACAGGGTGACATTCACTCCATAGCGCTCTATTTTCCTAAAGATGAGGTAGGCAAGCAAATCAATGTTTGAAAGTTAAAACAATGAAACAGGACAAAGAATACAGATGAAGAGACTGACCTCTTCTTTTTTTGTTTGGTTTTTTGTTTTGTTTTGTTTTCCGACACAGGGTTTCTCTGTGTAGCCCTGGCTGTCCTGGACCTCATTTACAGGCCAGGCTGGCCTCTCACTCAAGAGATCCACCTGCCTCTGCCTCCTGAGTGCTGGGATTAAAGGTGTGGACCACCACCGCCTAGCCTGGGTACTACTTTCTAGTAACTTCATTTGGGGCTTTGTTTTGTGATGCTGGGGATGGATCCTAGTGTCTTGAACATGCTAAACAAGCAGCTGTATCCCCTCCTTAGGCCCCTCCTGGGTTTTTAACGGTGATTTTTTTTTTTTTTTTTTTTTTTGCATACCCACGATTGATTAAATCACTTGTCATTGGTGATCAACTTTACCTTCAGCACACTGTCCCTGGTCCCGGTCCCCGGTCCTGAGGTAGCAGGTGGGACTGAAAGTTCCCACCCTTTAATGTTGCTTTAGAGATTCTGGTCACCTAGCTCCCATTTCTGAAGCTACCAGGAGGCTGCCAGGCAGTGTTCAGCTCATTAGCATATAAAAAGACAAATCACTTTGGAGATTCAAAAGCTTTTTGAAGTTGTAAGCCAGGAAACTGGGATGAAGATCACACATATTTCAAAATATCACAAGTGCTAAGCTTAAAAAATTAGAATATAAACATATGCGTATGGTCTAAAAATAATTTATCTCCATCAATCTAAGAAAGAAAATATTAATGGTTTGCAATAGCCCCAAGGGTGGAAACACAAAAGATGTCCATCAGCGGATGAATAAGAAAGTAAAATGGGGTGTATTGCTGGCCGTGGAATAATTGACAGAAGGCAAAGGGCCATGCCTGTCATCTCAGCACTCGAGAAGACAACGTAGAAGTATAACTATAAATTTAAAGCTATCCTGAGCTACAGAGTAAGTTCAAGGCTAGCCTGGGCTATGTAGTAAAGCAAGAGAGGAAGACGGTCTCAGAAACGGAAACAACAAACAAAAACACAACAACAACAAAACCCCAAACAACAGCAAAACCACCAAACAAGTCAATGGAATATTCAGCCTCAAAAGGAATACCAGCACTTGGGAGACCATGGCAGGAGGATAGAAGTCTCAGCTATGCATTAAGACTATACTGGAGCTGGAGAGTGCTCAGTAGTTAAGAGCACTGGCTGCTCTACCAGAGGACCTGGGTTTCGTTCCCAGCACCCACATGGCGGCTCCCAACTGCCTGTAACTCCAGTTCCAGGAGACCCGACATCCTCACATAGACATACATGTAGGCAAAATACCAATGCACATAAAATAAAAAGCTTATGATTATATATTAAATTGCTCTCAAAAAGAAGCAGATTTGACAGATGTTACAACTAGATGAATCTTGAAGATAGGGTAAGTAAAATAAGCCAGACACAAAAAGATACAGTATGGTTCTTGTCGTCTCCAAACTAGTCAAATTTAGAGACAGAATGATGGGTACCACTAGGGATGTGGAAAGGAAGAATTGGGGATAGTTTTTGATGGCTATGGAGGTCGGGTACTGGGGCAAGCCTTTCTTTAGGAACCAGGAGGTGAATTCTGTCTTAAAATGCCTCTGTAAATAGGGACTTAATACCTTCCCATTGATTTACTCTCCTTCCATGCTTCATTCCCCTTTCATTCACTTTGGAACCAAAAAGCCTATGTTGTACAGCATAAGCTTATCAGCTTCTCCTCTCCCTCCTTTTTTGAGGTAGTCTCACGTAGCCAAGGCTGGCCTTGAACTCTGGATCTTCCTACCACCATATCTAGCATTCTGTCTGTTTTCTGTGGAATCCAAACTAAGATATGCTGGGCAGTCCACACACTCTCCCACTGATGAGCATTTGACCTGGTTCCTATTTTCTTGGGAGTGTAGTGGAACTACAGTGCACCCTTGTTGCTTACTAGGGTTTCTCCAGAATGTGCTGAGCAGTAAGCCTGCTAGAGCCTAAGCTACATAGACTTCCAGCTTCACCGGCCATCACTCAGTTCCCTACAGCTAGGCCTGACGGGCCCTCTTTCTCCTCTCCTAGCACAAGTTTGTCTGCTGTGGAGGGCACTTCCCCAACACAGCTTAGCTAAGCTTCTCTCTCCCTCAGAGTCCAGCTCTCCACATCAATTCCTTAGAAGTTTTCCCTCACTTTGACCCAACCACAGACTGGGTCAGTCTTCCCTAGGCTATGTACCTGTAAAAAGCATAACAGCATGCTGATAGTGATTGCCAAGCATTTGAGAGGAATCAGCTTGATCCTCAATGCTTGGGCACATACACACACACACACACACACACACACACACACACACACACACACCCCTTTGCAGTATTTACAGTTTGCAACGTTCCATGGATCTCGGCAACTATTAAGACAGACTGTCTCCCAGACTACATTGTAAATTCCTGAAAGCAGGAACCACATAGGAGGCAATTGATAACTGTAGGGCATTCTCCATTGTAACTCATTTGAACTGTAACTTTTCTAGCTAGCATCTCTATCACGACCACCACAGGGTCTTACTATGGTAAGACACAGGTTAGCCTGGGACTTGCTACATAGATCAAGCAGGCCTCAAAGTCACAGCGATCCACCGGCCTCCGCCTCCAGAGTGCTAGGATTGAAGGTGTGAGAGCCACCATGCTTGACACTGGCATGCTTTTAATTTTTTAAAAAAAGATTGTATGTGTAAAAATGTTCTGCCTGAAGTGTAATAGTCCTATTAAGAGTTTGCTTTTGGGGCTGGAGAGATGGCTCAGCGGTTAAGAGCACTGGCTGTTCTTCCAAAGGTCCTGAGTTCAATTCCCATATGGTGGCTCACAGCCATCTGTAATAGGTCTGGGGCCCTCTTCTGGCCTGCAGGGATACATGCAGACATTACACTGTATATATAATAAATAAATCTTTAAAAAAAAATGTTCTGCCTGCACTTATGTATGTGAACCATGTGTGTGCCTGGTGCCCTGTGGATAAGTGAGTGTTGGATTCCATGGAAAGGGAGAAATGACCATGAGCTGTGGTGTGTGTCCTGGGAGCCAAACCTAGGTCGTGTACAAGAGCAACAAGTGCTCTTAACCACTTAACCACTCACACGTTGTCATCAGTAGCCTTACTAAGATTGGGATCAGTGGTGGAGCTTGCCCTGAGTTCTATACCTAACATTGAAGGGGGTAAAAAACCAAAAACATCTACTGGGGTCGAGATAACATTATGGGCCGGGCCGTGGTGGCACTAGCCTTTAATCTCAGCACTCGGGAGGCAGAGCCAGGTGGATCTCTGTGAGTTCAAGGCCAGCCTAGTCTACAGAGCAAGATCCAGGACAGGCACCAAAGCGACACAGAGAAACCCTGTCTTGAAAAAACAAACAAAACCAAAAAAGATAACATTATGGACATGGTCTCTGTCTTCAATTACAGATTCAGGCCAATAAGGGGATTAAAGGTGTGTGCCACCACTGCCTGGCACTAACTTCATTTTTTTCAACACATATTTACCAAGAACCTACAATGAGCCAGATTCTGTCTTAGGGGAGGAGAATAATTTGTTCTTTGTCATATTGGCATCTTAGTGTGGGGGGGGATTAAAAGAAGTCATGATCAATGGGGATTACTGCTTCAGAGAAAAGAACAGAAAAAGGCAATTGGGGACCATGACTATGATGCCTGTGGTCTGATTTCACATCCCCGACAGTGTTGAGGAAGAGGTCCACAGAGGTGATGTCAATTCCTCGGGGACACCATACTGAGACATGAGGACCCTAAAGGTCTAAGAACCCATCTTGCCAATTATCTTTCTCTGGGCACCTACTCCTGGGACTATGATGTAGACAATGCAAGTGTCACACTTTCTTCCAAAGGCTTAAAGCCCGGCAGGCAGGTAAGCTTGCCTCATGGGGCCTTGTAGTCAGAGAGTTCCACTGAGTCATCAAAGCAGTGGGTAGACACGAAGCATAATCATGGACAAGTTACAGATAGGGAGGCCAGCCTGTAGATCCATACTGATGAATCCATTCCAGAGACCAGCAGCAGAAGGTAAAGTTCTTCTAGAATGTTCTGCTACTGTTGGCGAATTTAAAGCTAATAGCTGGCTCAGGGTCCCTCACCCTTCAGTTCTCTCATGAGCTGGTAGGCCAGGCAGGGAGGGGCCAGTTACCTAGTGACTGACTAGCTTGGTCCCCTCCCTTCTCTCCCCCATCACCCTAGACTGGGGTTCCGGAGGAGGATGTAGGGTGCATGTTCGAAGGCTTCAGATGTGCACAGTGAGGCTGGGGCTCGGCCCTCAGTGGCCTGTGACTCATCAGCTTCTGCCCAGTGACTCTCATGAACCATGGTGGGCAGTCTACAGTCTGGCATATTGAGCAGCTGGAGAGACACAGCACCCTCTTCCTCCAACTCCACACTGTAGCATGTTTTTTTTGTGTGTCAGGAAGGCCCCTAAGAACCTGCATAATACACCCCCCCACCCCATCCCTGCTAAAGGTACTCTTTAAAGTTTAGCTGATTGAGCTGAAAATAGATATATTTCAGCGTTTGAGAAGCTTACTTCTCCATCTAACTTTATATTTTTGAGACAAGGTTTTTCTGTATAGTCCTGGCTGTCTGGAATTTGCTCTGTAGAGATGCCTGGCCTCAAACTCAGGGGTTTACTCCCTGACAACCCTGGTGTGGGATTAAAGGTACACACCCCACGTCCAGCTCCATGTAACTCTCCAAAAATTTTTTTTTTTGTTTTTGAGACAGGGTTTCTCTGTATCCTTTTGGTGCCTGTCCTGGATCTCACTCTGTAGACCAGGCTGGCCTCAAACTCACTGAGATCCACCTGGCTCTGTCTCCTGAGTGCTGGGATCAAAGGCATGCGCCACCACCGCCCAGGAACTCTAAATGTTTTTAAAGATTTATTTGTAAACAGTCAGGCAAAGTGGCACATATTTTTAATCCCAATAGTTAGGAGGCAGAGACAGGAGGATCTCAATGAGTTTGAGGCCAGCCTGGTCTATAGAATGAGTTCCAGGATAGCCAGGGCTATATAGAGAGATCCTGCCTCAAAACAAGCAAAAAGATTTATTTGTATGTACTTAAAGTATTTCCTTTTTATACTTATTTAATGTGTAGGAGTGTTTTTCTTGCATGTATGTGTATCTCATATGTACCAACAGATGCTTGTGAACCACCATGTCTGTGCTGGGCACTGAACCCAGGTCCTTTGACAAGATCATCAAGTGCTCTTTGTTGTCGTTGGTGGTGGTTTTTTGAGACAGGGTTTCTCTGTGTTACAGCCATGGCTGTCCTGGAACTCCCTTGTAGACCAGGATGGCTTCAACCTCACAGAGATCCGGCTGCCTCAGCCGCCTGAATGCTGGGATTAAAGGCGTGCGCCACCGCCACTCAGCTCAGCCCCTAACCATTGAGACATCTCTCTAGCCTGAGTGCTTTTAAATGTGGAGTTTGTGGGCCAGATCCAAGGGGCTAAAATCAAGGTCTGTCTTTGCAAGGAAATTTTTACTTATCACACGAGAGGCAGAGGTTAGATGGCTAAGAGTTTCTCTTGGAGGTGGGGAGAAACGCCAACTCCTTTTTCAGAGCATTCTACTTTCCCCAGGGGAAAGCCTGTTCTCTACCAGGAACAGGTGGCATGGGAAGGAGGGGAACAGGAGGATTTCCTGTAAGGGCTGCTGTGTGTGCGTATCAAGGTTATGTTTCATGAATGACCTGTGAACCAACGTCACTTTGAAAAGGGTTAAAGCCACTGGCACCACCGGCAAAAGCTATTACATTTATTATATTATTATTATTATTATTATTATTATTATTATTATTATCCAGGGAAAGGAAACTCTAAGTCCTGTGGGAGGGAGAATAGTGTGGGCATTTGGGAGGAAGGGTAGGGTGCTGGGCTTCCATTTGAGCTGTCCTTCTAGAGTAAATGGACAGAGGTGTTATTTGAGATATGAACTGTATTGACGTGACATACAGGGATGGGAGGATGTAGCTAGGTGCTTGCCTATCATTCACAAAGCCATGTTTAATCCATGTTCAATCCCCAGCACTATAAAGCCAGGCACGCACCTGGGGAAGGATGGCCCTGATCTCAGGGCGGTCTGGTGACAGCAGAGGTAACAAGATACATCCAGCTCTTTCCATTGCCACAGGTTCAGCATTTGTGGATTGGATGATTATTTTTGTGTGTGTGTGTGTGTGTGTGTGTGTGTGTGTGTGTGTGTATGTTGTGCAGATGGGGACACACGCACACACAGAGACCAGAGGAGGGCATAAGATGTCCTCATTCTTCATTTCATTCCTTTGAGGCAGGGTCTCTCTTGAAGCTCATGTTTCTCTGATAGGCTAGCAGCCGGTATGCTCCGACAATCCTGTCTCTACCCCTACATAGTTCGGGTGTAAGATCAGGCTCAGCTGATGTAGGTATTAGGAGCCAAATTCGGGAATTCCTGTTTGCTCCTTTCCTGCCCCTATTTATATTATATTATATATATTTATATATTATTAGTTTTTGTCCTAGGAATTGAATGTAGGGCCTCATACATGCTAAGCACTTTATCTCCAACCTCAGAAAATATATTTTAAAGAAGCCTATCTGGCATTAGGTGTGGTAGTTTACGACTGTAATCCTATCATTTATGAGGCTGAGGGCACGTGGCTCTTTCTGAGTTTGAGGCCAGCTTGGTTAATGTAGTGAACTCCAGGTCAACCAAAGCTATACAGGGAGGCTCTGTCTTAAAATGACAACGATAAAGAACGAACGAACGAGGTCCAGCACTCGGGAGGCAGAGGCAGGCGGATCTCTGTGAGTTCGAGGCCAGCCTGGTCTACAGAGCGAGATCCAGGAAAGGTGCAAAGCTACACAAAAACCCTGTCTTGAAAAAAACCAAAAAAATAACGAACTAGGGGCTGGCAAGATGGCTTGGCCAATAAAGCTGGCCTTCCATCACACCTGATGACCTAGGTTTGAACCCTGAGACCCACATGGTGGAGAGAGAGAACCCACTCCTTCCTTTAAGTTCTCCTCGGATTTCCACACATGCGCTATGGTGCATACTGCCCCCGCCCCACAACAAAAACCAATAAAAATGTAAAATAAGAAAAATAACAATATAACACAAGAATTCCATCCTGCTGGGCTTTCTAATTCCAGCTGAGGATGAGGATCGTAAGTTGAAGGCTAGCCTGGGCAATTTAGGAAGGCTAAGTTTCAAGAGAAAATGAGAAAAAGGGTTTTGGGGACATAGTTGAGCAGTAGAATGCTTGCCTAGCATGTGCAAGGCCCTGGGTTCACCAGCGCTGGAGGAAAAAAAGTCCATACTTAATTTCAATTTTTCCCCTCAACTATCCCATCTTCCCTGCCTTGTCATTATTCCCTGAACAACACAACTATACTGTAACAACTATTTACCCAGCAATTAAGTATTGGGTATACAAAATAATCTTGAAATAATTCAAAGAATACCAGGAGGATGGGGTGGGGAGTGGGGGTTCTAAGTAAACACCACCGTTCTAGGACTTGAGTATCCTTGCATTTTGCTGTCCGGAGTCCTGCGTCTGCTTCCCTGAGGAAACCTCGGGACAATCTAATGTGCCGAGCATGAGAAGGTGGCAGGAAAGAAGATACCCAAGCATCTTCTAGGAGAAGGATGTTATCGAGGTGGCAGCTAGCAGGACAAGTGCCGAGGGGGAAGGACCAGCAGGTGCAAAGGCCGGGAGGAGGCAAGGATGTTTAAGTCAAAGGACTCAAATACCTAGAGCAACGAGGTCAAGCTAAGAGCTGCTATGGCTGGGGAAAGAGCTACTCCATCCTCCACAGGTGACTCTTCCCCCAACCTTTAAAGTGGAAGGAGGCAAACTGTTAGGGTTACGTTGCCCAGAACGCCAGCCAGCTTCATTGGAACAGCATCATTGGATGAGCCCTTTTCTAACACTGGCTCATACAGTACCCCTGTGACTAGAGCGTGTTTCTTCTTACAACCTCCATTTTACAGGTGAGGCAGCAGGCTGTCCAGTGTCTTTTATCTTGATGTACTGTCTCGGGGTTTACAGTGTTCCGTTATGTAAATGGTTTAGTTCTAGCAGGTGCCTTCGACTTTCGAGAATATACATAAAAGCCTCGTTTTCTTCTTTTTTTAATAGAGCCACCTAAACACGAGGCATTATGAATTGGCTGGACCTCTGGCTCTCTCTAGTTCAGCCTGTAGGAGTCAGGAAACCCAGGAAAGGGCAATGGTTATTGCCAGAAGGCCAAGTGGCTTCTCAAAATTCCCCACGTCTATTCTGGGTCTCCCTCTGGGGCAGCTCTTAAGATACCATCTTCTGCCAAACAGAGTTTGTTTCTCAGAAGCTGCAAGAAGTGGGAGGTTAGTGGGGGGGGGGTGGGGAGAAACCCTGCATCAACAACTACAAAATCCCCTGCAGCAGCCTGAGCTGCACAAAGGGTCTGAGTTCTGAACAAAGGGCTGGGTGAGCCTGGAAAGTAAATGCTGACATCCTCTCTCCAGCTGTGAACTGGGGGTCTGAGGTCTGCTGCAAAGGTCATCTGTCTCCACATCTTCGGGGCAGGAAATGCTATTCAATCCTTCCAGTGACTGATCACTTTACACGATGAATGGAAATGTCTCCACCATGGGTCTGTGTTCTGACAGCGCACAAAGTGAACCAAACTTCTCCCCCGGGCCTCCTACTCAGCGAGGTCAGCTGATTCCTTGTCTTTAAAAAAGTTCAAAACTTTCATCCAGGCCATCTGTTCCCTGGTATTCCAGTGGTAGGAGAGATCTTGTCTCCAGGAGCTGGACCCAAAGACAGCACCTGAGGAGGCCCTTCTGTTTCTGCTTCATCTTGCAAAGTCAAAGAAATGCAAAGGGCACGGTAGGCCCTCAAGGGTTAACTGCCAGCCTTCTTGTCCATCCCTCAGAGACTGTCAACCAGTGACAGCTGAGCATGATGAAGTAATGCCTGCCCTTTCGTTTCCATTGGCTACCATATGTGTCCATCAACCCCAAGATGCAAGTTTTGAAAGAATCTTTGAACTTTTATGACTCTCTTCCCAGTGTTAACCCTTTAACTCATCTGTGGTTTCAGGGGTTCTTCCCATCCTTACACAGGAAGAGACAGTCTGAAGAGCAGGATTCTGTGTAGAACGTTAAACTCTTCCTCCCAGGGTCAGGTCTGAAAGTCTCTGGACAGTTTTGTTTTTTTCTTTTTGACTTTAATCCACAAGGGACTTTTAAAACACAAAATAAACAATCACTTGAACAGAAACAGCTTGGTCTGCCGATAGATTAAAACAAAGTGTATTTTAAATTACAAAAGTAATACAAAACAGAACAAAAACTTGTCTAACATTTGTTAGTGCTGGGTCTTGCACACACAAGCTTTTACTGTATTTTAATTTCTATTTATGCCCCCTCCCCCCCCCCAGTGCCCTAGCATGCTGTGGATTGAACCCAGAGCCCCTACATGCTGGCATGAGCTCTATTCCTGAGCTACACCACTAACCTGGAATTCATTTCTGAGTAGGTTTCACATCTCCATGGTATGGAGATGAAAAGGCACTATAGCATATAGAACGAAATTAAATCCCTCAGATCTGAACCAGGCAATATTCATATGTAGACATGGTTAAAGTTTCACAGTGTATCACAGAATAACTTCTCATGTTTCTTTTCCCCATTGTTGTGTCTTTCCAAAGAAAATTCAATGCATATAAATGGTTAAGTATGGCCGAGCAGTGGTGGCGCATGCTTTTAATCCAAGCTCTTAGGAGGCAGAGGCAGGTGGCTCTCTGTGAGTTGGAGGTCAGCCTGATTTACAGAGACATCCAGGGCTACACAGTGAAACCCTGTCTCAAACAAACAAACAAACAAAATAAGTATAGACCTGTAGATAAATCATCTTTGGTTTACCCAAGTAGTGATCAAAACTTAGTATTCTCTATCTTGTTTTTATTTAAGATATCCTCAGGTCATTCCATGTAAGCATATATTCTCTTTTTTCAATGCTGAAGATCAAACCGAGCACCTTGGTTTAGTTTTTTTTGTGTGTGTTTTTGATAGGACCTCATTATGATTGGCCTGGAATTCTTGACCCCCCTGCCTGAGCCTCTCAAATGCTGGGATTTAAAGAACTGTGTTACCATGCCTTGCTCAAGCTTTGAGTTAATAGTATATGGTTCTTGAGTCTATCCATAGGATGTATATCATCCCTTTTAAAAGTTGTTATTATTATTATTATTATTATTATTTTTTTTTTTTTGGTTTTTTGAGACAGGGTTTCTCTGTGTAGCTTTGCGCCTTTCCTGGGACTCACTTGGTAGCCCAGGCTGGCCTCGAACTCACAGAGATCCGCCTGCCTCTGCCTCCCGAGTGCTGAGATTAAAGGCGTGTGCCACCATCGCCCGGCTTAAAAGTTATTTTTAAGATGTGGGCAGGAGGGCCAATCCTATCCAACTGGTACCCAGCTAGGCTCTCAGGCATTAGGAGCAAGTGCTTTGAAGCCTAAGGCTGTAGAACTCACATTGTACCAGATGTGCTCTTCCATACAACCTTTGCTGATTATCTTTGCCTCTGTGGGCTCTTCATACATTCAGTTCATGTCTTGGGATAGTTGATTATGGAGATGCTAAGCCAAACCGGACCTTGACTCATGCATAAATAGCCTGGTGGTACTTTAAGAGCAATAGTGGGAAATACCCCCAAGGCTTCATTGTTTTAAGTTTTCTGTTTGCTTGCAGCTTAGGGATTGGATCCAGGGCCTTGCAAATGATGCTAGGCAAGTGCTGTATCACTGAGCTATAACCCTAGCCCATTCATTTTTTTATTTTTGAGACAAGTTTTCATTATGTTGCCCAGGCATGCACTACCATGCCCAGCTTAAGTCTGAGTATTTTTGCTACAAGTTTATTTTAATAGTAGCGTGAGTTCTTGGTTATAATTCTGGAGTAGCTGGGTTCCATCCCTTGCGCGTGCACACGCATGATGGGTGACTGTAATTGACAGCATAGGTATATAATATTCCTATCTGTTCTATGTCATAGTCCCACAGGTAGGCTTACATAGTGGCCAGGCACGTGGACCCTGGATTCCTACAAGCTCTTGGTTCGAATCCTATAGCCATGTTATCATTGTGGTTAAATAACTTAGCATTTCTTTGAGCCTCAGCTATAAAGGGGGAGAAATTGGCAAAGATTTAGAGAGATGGCAGATAAAAAGGGCTTTGGGCACAGGCACTGTAAGTTCTTCAAAGCCTGGAGCGAGAAGCTGGGATAGTCCCAAGACCTGGGAGACAGTGGCAAGAAGCTCTTGCAAAGTTGGAGACCAGCCTGGTTTACATAGCAAGTTCTAGGCTAGCTAGGGCTAGGTAGAGAACCTACCTGTCTTACAAAGAGGAAAGCCAAGAGCTAGTGTAACGGTATGGTAACAGTTTGTTTTTTTTCCCAGTCCAGAAACCCTGGCTTCTGAGAGCTCCGTCCGGCATCAGTCATCATCTTGTTAAGCCATTGGTCTACTCCCAGCCAGCCCACTGTGTGTGTGTGTGTGTGTGTGTGTGTGTGTGTGTGTGTGTGTGTCTCTCGCTGTCTGTCTGTCTTTGGACACAGAGCTTCTTAGCTAGCTTGTGAGGATGGATGAAACAATCGAATGAGTGTAACACAGACAGGTAGGATCTGACGGAGCCTTTTACCCACTGTGTGTGTGTGTGTGTGTGTGTGTGTGTGTGTGTGTGTGTGTGTGTGTCTGTCTGTCTGTCTCGCTGTCTGTCTCGCTGTCTGTCTGTCTTTGGACACAGCTTCTTAGCTAGCTTGTGAGGATGGATGAAACAATCGAATGAGTGTAACACAGACAGGTAGGATCTGAGGGAGCCTTTTACCCAGACCAAGCAGGGAGGTACAGGAAGTCACTGTTACTTTGTTTCCAGTGGGGCTGACTTGGGTGTTTTCCTGCATTAAAAGTGCATCTTTTCTCTCCCTTCACCTAGTCGAAGCTCCTGGGGGACAATCAGCCAAAGTTAGAGCTCCCAGGGTCTGGCCCTTCCCTCTTTGGTCCAAAATAACCTCCTCCCCCACTTGGAGCGAATGCTTGGAATTCTTTCAAGCGAGGACAGAGCCTTTCATCTGCCAATTACTGATAAAGAGAAAATGCAAATATGCCTCGGAAGGTGATCCATCAAGGGCCCAACGTTTATTGAGTGACCACTGGGACCCAGCAGAGGGGTGGGCACTCTGGGGGAGTCAAAGGGGAACCAACTGCCGCCTGGCCCATTCTTCTCCGAGGTTTGAGGTTTGTAAAGGGAGGGGATTAAATCAGGTGACTAGTCAACACCCCATCCCACTCTGGACAAGCCAGAACTCCCCGTGGATGTGATAGATGGACTTAACTGCTTTTATATGGCTAACATGAGACTTTTTCCTAGTGCCAGCATTGGGGGGGGGGGGGGTACAGGGACTCCAGGAAACCACAGGGGGAGAGAGGAGAGGCTCAGGGAGGAAGATGGAGGGTGCTCTCAAATGTCCTATTCGACAGTTTTGCTTTACGCTTGCACTGATTCTCAACCCTAGCCCCTCCTGGAAGCCAGGTCTATTTCATTTGAAGCATAAATGAAGCTGGTGAACATTTGAAAAAGGGCAGGCTGTGTGATCGTGGGTGAATGGTTTTCCCTCCCCATCCCAGCCTCTTGGTTTACAAAACACAGCTACAAGGCAACAAGACCTTTCCTTTAAAACATTTTCTCACAAGAGGCAAATAAAATGATCCACACTTTTTTTTTTTTTTTTTTTGGTGTTGAGTGTGGAACTCAGGGCCTGATGGTTGCTTAGGCCCAATATTCCACCACTGAACTACATCCCAGCTGGTCCCTGGTTTTCAACAGAGGGGTGGCTACAAAGCCTGCCTCCTGGATGCAGCTGAAAGCTGAACCAATGTAGGTGTGATTTCAGTTTGACAAAGTTTGATGTTTTATTGCCTCATCCCAATGTAAAAGATTTCCACTGCTAACGTGGATCGATGGCATTAAAACAAACTTCAGAGAGTAGCTTTGGGGACAGGCAGAAAAAAGGACAGCCCGATAGGGTAGGAAATTCTAACGTGAGGGAGGGAGGAGCATACTATCTCTTAGGGTGACCAATTCTGAGTTGTGGCTCACAGCTGATCTCAGGTGGCAAGGCCACTTCCTCCCCACATCTGTCTGAGCTAGTGCTTGTTGACACTGGGGCCAAATACAACGAGCAACCACCCAGATTCATCATTTCTTGAAGCCAGATTTCCCAATGTGCAGACTGATCCGCTTTAACTCGTGTACTGGGGCAAGAAGCTGCCATTGGCCATCTGAGCGATCTCTCAGAGTATCCCTGGTGCTGTCATTAGGCCTTGCAGGGCACAAGAGGCTGGGTGGGAACTGAGTTTAGGGCCAGCTTTTCTCATAGCTAAAATGGACCTGATTTGCCTATTTTGGAATTACAGGATCACTCAGGACCAATTCTGCACTACTCAAGGGGGGACAGAGGAGCATCAGGGGATCTGATACTCTACATATTCAGAGGGTGCCCCTACCTCTGCTGAGAAACAATATTGATTAATCGAGGTGTGCTATCTCAGAAAGTCACGAACATCCCTACCACTTTACTCTTAAAATTGCCACACAAGGAGCTTACCTTTCGCCTGCTTGTGAGCTGCATTAGAGACGCTGACTCCGATTCTCTTTCCCTCCTGTGTATCGATTTATCTCTTCTCGGCGAGTGTAGAGACTTTTTTTTTTTTTCTTTTCTCGCCCAACTTATTTCAGGGCTCTTCCACCAAGGCTGTCCGAAATGAATGAATGAAAGGCCGTCTTCCGGTCAGATGCAGTCTGAAAAGGCTGTGGACTGGCTGTATTTCCTGTACCTGTGCGTGTGTGCCTGCCCATGTTATTATTTCAGTCTCGGAGGCTTAAAAGTTAGGCAGTCTATACAGATACAGAGCTGCGCTAATTTCTTCCTGAGCCCCTCAGATGCCTCCTCCAT
The DNA here is from genome assembly GCF_949786415.1 of Peromyscus eremicus. Taxonomy (NCBI): domain Eukaryota; kingdom Metazoa; phylum Chordata; class Mammalia; order Rodentia; family Cricetidae; genus Peromyscus; species Peromyscus eremicus. Next base: position 13,068,503 of record NC_081438.1, on the reverse strand, counting down.
ATGGCAGGTTCGCAAATGGATAGGGGTCTGGGCAGGCTGGCCCCTCTCCCCCCCAGGCATGCAGTAGAAAAGCAAACACAGAAAAAGAAACCATACGTACAAAACAGTTTGAATTTAGGTCGCCGGCACAGGTAATGAGGAGGGGTAGACTCAGGAAGAGAGGGGCAGCCATGGGTAATCCGAGTAAGGGGCAGGAGCAGAGGTGGGGGGTCGTTTTGGGGGGTGCCAGGCCCCGGGGGCTTTCACGCCAGCAGGCTCGGCTAGCATTTCCGTGCCTCCCGCTGAGGCCATCCGTGCAAATCTGCACCTCCCTCCCCACCCCCTCCTCTCTTCCCCTCTCTTCCCCTCCCTCCCTAACCCCGCCATCTCTGGGATGCGCCCGCCGCCTGCAACTCAGCCCTCCAAAAGTCAGCTCCCGGGCGGCGGCGGCGCCTGCGTGCAGAGGCGCACTCGTGACCCAACAACAAAACAGCGATGCCAAGGCGCTAACGGCGCCGGGTGCGTCCCAGGCTCCCTTCTGGCCCCACACCTCCTACGGCTGTGGTCCCCGACACCCCCAACCCAAGCCCCCCTTCTCCCCAACTAGCCCCGCCGCGAGCTCCGAGCGCGATCTGCAACAATGTTTACGTTCCGGGGATTATGACGTCGACGCCTCCCCCCCCCCACAACTGCTGAAAATGGTTCCCTAGGACTTTGCAAACGGATCTGCTTAAGTGTTGGTGCAAAACTTTGTAGATATCGGCTCTGGCTTGCTCTATTTATTTATTTTTTGGTTTCTTTTCTTGTCTTCCCTCCTTCCCCCCCTCCGCCAAAATGCAGGGGGCAGGAGTGTTGACAATTAATTGGTGAACTCTCCTAAAAAAATGGAGGCAGAGAAAGACTCTGGAAGAAGATTGGTGTGTAGCTTTTTTTTTTCCCCCAAATCTGTATCTGATATATGATCGATTTATTTATTTATTTATTTTTGGTTGTTTCTTGCTGCCTTTCCTTTCCTTTTCTGTATTTTGCAAGAGGACCGGAAAAAAAAATAAATTGCATGCAAAAGGAAGCAAGCAGCTTACTCCTCCAGTCTCTTGTGAGGCTCAGGGTCTCAGACACTTAAGTGGGGAGGAGGTAGCGCCGAAAGGCGTGGAGGGGGCTGAGCGGGCTCGGGGTTCGCCTGGGATCTGGGGGGCTGCGGGGCTCGGTGCTGGGCGGCGGAGGGAGGAGGAAGAGGGATGCGGGGAGTGGTGGGGGAGACTCCTTAGGAAGTGAGTGTGCGCGCGCGCTTGTGGGGAGATGAGGCAGCTGCTGGTGCGTTTTGGGGTCTCTGATGGAAGCTTTGTGGTGGGCCAGCTGCCTCTCTCTCTCCCCAAGCTCTTAACCTTCCCCCCCTCTCCTCCTCCTCTTGCACTAGCGGTCGGTCGGCGGGGGCGGCTAGGGTCTCAACCCTTCCGTTTCAGCTTTCCAGCTTTTCTGTGGCTCCGGAGCGGCTCCAGCCTTAGAAATGCCGCCGGCCCCGGGTTCCGGCTTCCCGGGTTGGCCGCTGTGGCCGCCGGGGCTGCTGTTACCGCAGAGCCGGGCGCTGCAGCGGCTTCTCTCGGGGCCTACATCTGCCCCGCCGGCTCCTGCCCCGAGCCCCCTTCAGGGGTTACATAACCAGGCTCCCTGTGGAGCGGGCAAAGCTCGGGACATCACTGGGGTGGGGGCAAAGGAAAGCCCCCACATAGCATTTCCACGGCTTCAAAAGATGCAGGAAGGGAGTGCTTCGTGTACAGACAGTTGGGCCTTGGGGGTGTGTGAGCCCCTTTTTCTGCTTTTCAGCATCTTTTGGCATTTGCGCAAAGTTGCTCAGATTGCAATGCTGGGGTGCAGTGGGCGCGCGGCTCTTGCACCTGTTTGTGGTGGGCCCAGGGTGAGAGGAGACCCCCAAGTCCTCTCAGTAATGTCCCGGGTTCTCTGGTTGGGTCCCCGCAGCGTGCGATTGACCGCCAGAGATACGACGAAAACGAGGACTTGTCGGACGTGGAGGAAATCGTCAGCGTCCGTGGCTTCAGCCTGGAGGAGAAGCTACGTAGCCAGCTGTACCAGGGGGACTTCGTGCATGCCATGGAGGGCAAAGGTGAGGCGCCCCCTCTCCTGGCTGCACTCGGTGCAGAGGGCCAGCGCGCACGTGGGGAGGGAGCTAGCTGCCTGTGGCTGGGTTCGTATTTCGCGCCCGCGTCCCCCATTCCAGGGGATCCGGTGACGAAACGAGATGGAGCACTGGGGGTGGGGGTGGTGGTAAGGGAGGAGGGCAGGCAGGAAGAAGGCTGGGCCTGACGTGGGCCTAGGCCCTGATGGTACCCATCACTAACACTAGGCTGGTCATTGCCAAGGGGCTAGCCGACTGAGAGGGACCCGGGGACAGATAGTGGGACTGAGGGAGGACGTGAGCGCAGCATCCTTCCTCTCCCAAGCCGGTTGCGCTCGCTCCCTGCGCTGCCAGAGGTGCAGTGCCTGGCAGGAGCCTTCTCGACGTCCTTGGGACATCAGGGTGAGGGCTGTATGCATGAAGCCACCCATACAAACCCCTGTCATCCTGGACCCTGAGGGTTATGAACTGGAACGGGCTTAGGGACTGGAGGAAGCAGCACCTTCCGTTGGGGTTACGCCCCTTCGAGGCTTCCGTCTGAGCTTTGGGGTCGGTAGCTCCTTTCCTCCTTGGGCCCTGCCCTGCGGGATTGGAGAAGGGACTAAGTGGGCTGTTGGGAGTCGTTGGCACTACATCCTCATTCCCAAGCTTGAGGCCTCTAGCGCTACAACCGGGAGAGTCAGCAGCCTGAATACTGGGGTCTAGGTTATAAATGTGATAAATTATCCCATCAGGCCTAAAGATAAAAATCTCTGCCCCTTGGCAATTTGAATGGAAGACTTAGGGTACCTCTCCGGAAACAGGGTCTTTTTCCATGCCCGAGAGGAGAACGCTGTTGGCTCTTAGCCTTCCCCGCGTAGAGCAGAAGTTGAGCAAGCTCCGGTTTTGGAGGGACCTCCTGGCTTTGGGTTTCTCCCTGACTCTCCTACTGACAGTATGGCTGGGCACGTTTCTTAGATGTGTGCCTCATGATGCTCCTGTTTGAGGTGGGGCTTTAGGAGCCCTGAACCACCCCAGCCAGCATCCTGGGGGTCCTATGTGGACCCTGGTTCCAGAACCTTTCTTGGCTTTGGGAGCAACCCTTGCTTGCCCAAGCCTTCCTGGGGTGTATGGATTTTTTTTTTTTTTTTTTTTTAAGTTTCCCTTCAATTATTCATTTTCCATTTTGTGTTTCCCCATCCCCCTTGGAAACCCCTGTCCTCTCAGTGAGCCGACAGCAGGGGAAGTGCCTCCCTCCTGCAGGTTCTGGTTGAGTGGCTGAGGCCTAGAGTTAGCCCTGGAGGAGACTGTCCGGGCTTTGCATTTTTGAAGTTTCTCTTTTGTGCTCATCGCCTCCTGGGGCTGTGGCGGAGTTAGGGAGAAGTGGGGGAGGGAAGAAGAAAAAAAAATTTATTTTCTTTCCCAAGAAATTTCACCCAAAAGCAGGGTGCCAGCCCCCAACCGCATTTATGTTTTCTCTGTATAAACGGGATTTTAATTCTCCTTTTCTTCCTGCACTTTACGGAGCTTGGCAGAAGCTATGAGAAAACAGTATGCAAACTCTTCCTAGTCAGGAATCCTCAGGCCAGGATTTGGGAGCTTTTTCTCAGGCCCATTTGTGGAAGCTGAAACTGTGGGGGTGGGCGGGGAGTGAGGGGTGTGTGGGCTGGGAAGGTTACCATCTAGGGAACTCTACAGGGCACCCTTCTACTGCTGTCCTGGTTCCTTTCAAAGGAAGAGGGCTTCGGGGGTTTTGCTTGTTAATTCAGATCTGACCCCCAAACTGGAAGGAGGAGCTGAAATGCAGAGGGAACCCTTAGCATGGCTTCAAAATAGAAGCTTCGCAAACATCTCCTCCTTTAAATCCGGAGGAATCCCCATTCACTGGGAGCCCCTGGGGATCGGAGCCTCCGGGGTCAGGGCTTTCCCCGATCTGGGTTTTGTTCTTTCTCTCTTCTGTGGCTCTGGCCTCCCCCCCCCCCCCCCCAAGGCTGCCCTGGTGAACTGTTTCCCTGAGGCTTCAGTAGCTCCAGGACTCTAGGACTCTAGATCTTTCTCCTTTCTGACCAGATGGGAGAGAGGGCCTGTGCTCTTGGTGCCTTGAGTTAGTCAGCTGGTTTGGGGAGGAAAGAGGGTGTGTCTCAGCACCCCTCACCTCCCTTGTCAGGGATCTGGTTGGGTCAGAGCCACACTGGTTTGGACGTTGAGGGAGGAAAGAAACAGGCAAAGACGGAGGGGGCTTTGGATAGGATGTTGTGGGTGGGAGTCTGTACCGTGCAAACTGCAAATAGAAAACTGTCTGGTGAATTTTTGGGGGTGTGGGTGAGGGTGGGGGCTTCCTGGGCTCTGTCTTTACAGTTCGCCAGCTCAGCCCTCCTGGTTATCCAGTTGAAGCAACTATTATGATGGGCTCCAGCAGAATTTCACTATAGGAAGACAACAAAGCTGTGGCCGGTCCTCTAGTTATTTTGGCACCAAATACATAGTTTCCAGGGAAACCGGCTTTCCCCCCCTCCCCTTCACTATGCAGGATATTACAATAAGATTTTCACTGATGTTCAGCTACAATGAGAACCCTCCTCCTGGTCTCTATGGGGCTTCAGATCCTCCCAGGTAGCATGCTTCAGTTTCACTGTCGTTTTTTCTGTCTCGACTCAGCCTGGGATGTGTTTGTCTGTCCCTATTTCTCAACAGTAGCTGGTGAGTTTTCAGGATAGAGTTCTTGATAAATCTCCTCCCCAGCCCTGGCTGGCCTTGGGCTGTTCATTGACAAGTTGGGACCCGTGGGGCATGCAGGGAATGAGTAAGGCAGAGGAGCTGATGGGGGATACTGCTTGGCTTTACCTTATCTGTCTTCTTATTTCTCCGGAGGTTTTTTTTTTTTCTCCATCTAGCTGGTACCTATATCTAGTGTATATGCCTTCTTTATTGTTTTCGCCCTCACCAATGGGATTGTGGGTCATTTGCTCCTCAATAACTTAACCAAATAATTGTTTTTTAATTCAAATATCCAAACAGATTTTAACTATGAGTACGTACAGAGAGAAGCTCTCAGGGTTCCCCTGGTTTTTCGGGACAAGGATGGACTAGGAATCAAGTAAGTTGCTAAATTAACCCTTTCTTCCCTCTTCTTCCTCTTCCCTGTCACAGTTTCTAGCTCGGGATGGGTTCTCTCCTGACTTCTTCTCCCCACTCAGCATTTCCAGAAGGACCTTTTTCTAAAATCTGAGAACAGCTGCTCCTTGTTCAAGATCTGCTCGAGGAGAAAAACTGTCCAAAATGATGTTTTTCAGGAATTGGGGAGAGAAGTTCTAGGGCATTTAAACAGTGATGGATTTCTCCCGTCCCTATCTATCCTGATCATTTAAGTAGTGATGGATCTCTCACCCCCTTCTGGTCTATCCTGGTTCCACATAGCAACTTCCTACTGAGCATTATTCCTCTCCTCCTTAAATCACAGTGCGGGTGGTGAAAGGACTGGCCATCCGCTGCGCTTAGACTGGAGCACCAGGATGCATGTTTTCTCAACGTACTCCCAATGTGTGGGAAATGGGTCTCCTTCTATGAAGGGGGTGTGTGTTTCCTCCCCCTTTCCCTGCCTGCCTCTGTCTGTCTTATATCCTGGAGGAGAACTGCCAGTGTTCTGGGCTGGAGAGAGATGGAGGCAGGCTGGAAGAACAGGTTCCACTCCTTGGGCAAGGTTAGGAAAGAACAGGCCACCTCCCTCTCCAGCATCTATGGCCAGGCTCGTTTATGTATGCTCCCACCAGAGGCATGAGACTTTCAGCATCATCTTCGCTATGCAGCCCTGGCTGGCGTGGAGCTTGCGAGGTAGACCAGGCTGCCTCAGACTGAGAGATCCTCTTGCCTCTTTCTGAGTACTGGGATTAAAGGCTGTGACATCATGTGTGCCTCTCAGTATTTTTGTTTTGTTTTGTTTTTATGTTTTGAGAGCCCAAGCTGGCTTCATACTTAAGTATGCGGTAAAGGATGACCTTGATCTTCTGTTTCTCCTGCCTTCCCTTCCTAAATGCTGGGATTATAGGCATACGCCACAGTCCATAAAGGTGTGACGTGCCCTTTTCTGACTCTGACTTTATTTATTTTATCTATTTATTTATTGAGATAGTTTATTGCTGTGCAGCCAAGGATGGCCTGAAACTCACAGTCTTCCTGTTTGATTCCTCAAAGTGTTCCCTCTGGGTATAAATGGTCTCTCCAGTTTTCCATACTACTCTGTATGGAAAAAAAGATTTTTTTTTCCCTCTGTATGGCCCTGGCTGTCCTGGAACTCCCTCTGTAGACCGGGCTGGCCTCCAGAGATCTGCCTGCCTCTGCCTCCCGAGTGCTGGGATTCAAGGTGTGCACCACCCCCGCCCAGCTGGAAGGTATTTTCTAAAGGGAGAGAGAGACCCTAAATTAAAGCAGGTATTTGGTCCTTGACACCACGCTTCAATTTTCCCTGCTGTAGAGTTGGCCAGTGATGTCCCATCCTCCCCTGAAGCACAGCTTTGGTCTTTCTCTTATAGTAGGAGGCATACTCAGTGATTCTAGGTGACCTCTCTTGAGGAACTTACCTGCTTTTCCAGATTTGCCCTCTGGGTTATCTCATATTCCCCAGCATAGAACAAGGAACCCCTTTTGGAAAAATGATGCCAGCCCCCCCCCCCCCCCCCCCGGCCTCAGGGTAGAGTCTAGCTCTGTGGTTTATTTATTTTTTTAATTTATTTTTATTTTCATGTTGTGTTCATTGGTGTTTGGCCTATATAATGTCTGTGTGAGGCTGTCAGAAGCTTGGGACTGGAGTTGTGAGCTGCAGTGCGGTGCTGGGAATTGAACCCGGGTCCTCTGAAAGAGCAGCTAGTGCTCTTAACCGCTGAGCCGTCTCTCCAGCGCATATTTACTTATTTTGTAACCAGACATTCATGCTTGTCTTTCTGCAGGATGCCAGACCCAGATTTCACAGTCAGAGACGTCAAACTCCTCGTGGGTAAGTGCTGCCAGGTGGGGTAGGAGAAGGGACAGGGTGGTCTTCACTACCTGCCCTTTTAGACTTACAGCTGCTTCAGGAAAGAAGGTCCTCCCTGGAGGAGGTTGGAGCAGGTGTAAGCTGCAACGGTCTGATTCTGGAGAACAGGTCCGATTGCAAAGTCCTGAGAAGCTGTGTCAGAGGATGTTTGCCAGCACAGTTTTTATGAGGCGATTTGGACCCAGTCTCTATCTCGGGCGTCAGCAATGCAATTCCAGACCTCTCCTTCGCGTTTGTTTGTGGGTTGCTGGGTAAACACTGGGTGCTTCATGACCCCTAAAAGACTTTCATGTGTTCAAGGGGGAGGGTTTATGCCGCCTTCTTCCTCAGGGTTCTAGACAGGCCTCCGGTGGGGCTTGCCCCTCTTGTGTTCAGCAAATGCCTATTAACTCTTGAGAGCCTGCGGGGTCCAGCTGTGGCTTAGCACTTTGAACCTTCCACCAGGTAGCAGATGGTGTTTCAGACGCTGTAGAAAGTCCTTCACTAACTCCATTCTTTCTAGAAGAAGGTACATGGTAGGCTGAGACTCAAGTGACAAGGCCCCTGCCCTCTTTACTAGGACAACAGGCCATAAAGAAGTTAACCACATACCTTTCCAGCGATTGAAAAAGACTTGGAAGAAATGAAGCAGGGTGATGGGTAGAGCATGGTAGGGTTATAGACAGGGTGGTCAGGGAAGTCCTCTCGGGCTGAGAGAAGGCATTGGAACAGATACCTGAGTGCTAGCAATCAACTCTGGGGGCCTGGAGAGACGGCTCAGTAGTAAAGAGCCCTTGTTGCTCCTACGGAGGCCTGAGTGTGTTTCTCAGCACTTACATCAGGGCTGCTCACAACCACCTGTAACTCCAGCTCCAGTGGATTTGACCCTCTCTTCTGGCCTCCGCAGGCACCAGCATATATACACAAAGACACAGAAATGAAAAAAAAGAATTGTTTCTTTTTTTGTTGTTGTTTTTTGTTTTTCGAGACAGGGTTTCTCTGTGTAGCTTTGTGCCTCTCCTGGGACTCACTTGGTAGCCCAGGCCGGCCTCGAACTCACAGAGATCCGCCTGGCTCTGCCTCCCGAGTGCTGGGATTAAAGGCGTGCGCCACCACCGCCCGGCAAATTGTTTCTTTTTAAGAGCCAGCCGTGGAAAAGAATAGTCTCGGCTGTGAGTTGAGCAAGGGACGAGGCCCGGGGGACAGACTGGACATTTCAACTTAAATGACAGGGTAGAAAGCGGTAGAAGAGTTGGTGGTGGCCCCTAGGGCCAAGTCATCGGGGCCTGGGAGGCCCTGGGGAAATTTGGATTTGGTGATTTAGGATGATGAGAAGCCTTGGGGAATTGAAAACCAGGGTGAGGGTGAACCTATGTGATCCATTTTCTTAGGAGTTATTGACACTTTTAAATTAATTAGGTAATTAATTAATTAATTTGTGGCACTGGAGATTAAACCAAGGCCCTCACACATGCCAAGTTTTCTACCAGCTGGGCTATATATTCCTTTTTTTTTTTTTTTTTTTTTTTTTTTTTTTTGGTTTTTCGAGACAGGTTTCTCTGTGTAGTTTTGCGCCTTTCCTGGGACTCACTTGGTAGCCCAAGCTGGCCTCGAACTCACAGAGATCTGCCTGGCGCTGCCTCCCGAGTGCTGGGTTTAAAGGCGTGCGCCACCACCACCCGGCTTTTTTTTTTAGTTAAAATAAAATTCATGCAACAAAACACCCTGTTTAAGGTATACAGTTCGGTGGTTTTTTTTTTTTTTTTTTTGTATTTTTTTTTAATATTGATGTTTTGTAACCATCACTACTATCAAATTCTAGACTACTCTCCCCCACGAACCCTGCAGCTCCTGACTGTATTCTCCCTTCATTTCCTTGGTATTGAATGACCATGTTTTGTTTGTCCGTTTATCCACGGATGGACATTTTGGTTGTTTCCACCTTTTAGTGGTTATGAATAATGCAATGAATATTTATGTACAAGTTTTTATGAATATCCATTTCTTTTGAGTCTTAGGGGTGAAGCTGCTGGGTCTTAGGGCATCTTCGTGTGTGTTCTCTTGCTGTGACAGGCTACCTGACCCTTGAGTAACGTACGAAGAAGAGGTTTATTTCGCTTCATGGTTTTGAGACTGTCGAGTCCCACAGCTTAGCATAGGTGTCTGTTCGATACGTGCTGCTTAAGCGCATGGCAGAAAGACAAAGACCAAGCTAGGGTGTGCAGAACACAAGCACCCTCTTGCCTTACAGCAACTTGACATTATGGTAACTAATTCAGACCCTGGAGACATTTGTCCATTCCTATGGGGTCCCAAATACCTCCCGGTAGGCCCACTTCCCACCTTCAGTACTGAGATAATGAATTTCCAACATGTAAACTTCTGGGAGACACTCCTAAGAAGTATAAGGTGACTAACCATTAACTGCCAACCTGTTCCTCCATCAAGTGTATCTTTTATATCGCAAGCTCCAGATGAGCATCTCATCTACACCTGCGTTTCTTACGGTCTGTTGTGTTTTATGGTTTTTAGTTTGTTTTTGACTCTAAGTATTTTCTTTATTTAGTTTTGTGTCCTGGGCTTTTGCGTTTATTCTTGTTTGAAACAGGGTTTCATCATAAAGTCCAGGCTGGTCTAGAACTTGCCGGTTCTCTCCTGCCTCAGCCTTGTTATTACAGGTGTGTTCTACCACACCCCATCTGTGGTTTTGATGATGGCCATGCCAGTGGGTATGAATTAGAGTGACTGGATTGAAATTTATGGAAACTACACACGTGGAAGATGAAGTCGGCTGGCTGATGGCATGCCAGACCATTTGGTCAGAATAACTGGTACAGTTGCTTTTTGTTTTTGTTTGTTGTTTTTTGTTGTTGTTGTTGTTGTTGTTGTTGTTGTTTTGGTCTTAACTGCGTAACCCAGGCTGGTCTTGGATTCACAGTGATCCTCCTGCTTCAGCCTGGACTTGGTAATGAACTTTCCATGCCTTTTATGGATGGCTATATTTTGTTCCAGGCTACCTCTTCTTTCACTTGGGCCTCGTGCATCTCCTGCAGGAAGCAGGAAGACCCAGTGAGATGGTTCCAGCATCCTTCAGACTAGAATTGTATAAACTAGCTAACCTCCTTCCATCTCTGTCAATATCCTTTTTTTTCCCCTTTGTTTTCGTTTCGAGACAAGATCTTACCCTGTAGCCCAGGCTGGCCTTAAGCTCACGTCAATCCTTCTGCCTCTACTTCCTAGATATTGGGATTATGGGTGTGAGCCGTCATGTCTAGACAGCCTATGAATGTAAATGCTTCAGGAAGGTGTGAGGAGCTTCGACACTGAATGATGATGGTGTTGGTGGCTGCACCTCTCCTGGGCTTTTACGTTTGTCCATTGTGGTCTCCGTCTGCAGGGAGAGGGGTGACAGGCGCGTTTATCCCAGATGGTGAATGTAACTCGGCTGGCTCAAGCAGAACAGAATGGTTGGTTTAGGTGATCTATCCAGGCTGTAACCTTTAGGCACATACAGACCTGGGTGTTCTGAATCTATCCCAGAGGAAGTTGTCTCAAGAGGTCACCTCTTGCCTCCAGCTCGGTGGCCAGCGCCCTCTCTGCCCAACCACCTCGCTGGCCCTTGCCTTTCTTTCCTCCTTGCTTCCTTTTCCTGACATGTTTTGGGCAGCGCCGCCCCTTGTGAAGATAAACACAGAACTCGGAGCCCCAGGCTGACACCTTACCACCACAGAGTCCTTCGTCCTGACTGCCCTCAGAGATGTCCATGTCATGTCTCTGGGCTGGTAGGTAGTTTAGCACCGTGGCAAACCTGAAGCTGGTAGCCTGGGACAATAAGCCCCAGGGGCCGATGGTCCTGGCAGACTGAGAGTGAGGAAACCGTTCTCCAGGGTTTCTCAGAGTCGGAGACGTGTTCCTAACATGAACTCAGGCCTTCTGCTAGGAGGGCCGCGCTGGGCTGGCGGACCGACCAAATTCAGGAGGGGATGGAGGGACGGTTGGCTCAGTGAGTAAAGCATCTGCTATAAAAACATGAGGGCCTGAGGTTGGATCCCCAGCACCCATGTCCGCCCCATGCTGAGCAGGTATGGGACCTGTCTGGAACCCCAGTACTGGGGAGTGTTCAGGATCTCTGGGAAAAGCTGGGGGCGCGAAACTAAACAAATCGGTGAATTCTGGGTGCAAGTGAGGGACCCCCACCTCTCTGGGTATGGTACAGAGTAACTGAGGCGGATATGTGATGTCAACTTGTGGCCTCCACATATATATCTGCGCACACACACACACACACACACACACACACACACACACACACGCACACACATGCAAAAAAAAAAGAAACAAAAAAGAAAAAAAGGTGGTGGTGGTGGGAGGCATGACCAGCTGTCCGGGCTACAGCTCTGGCTGGAGACTCCTCTACTGTTTTAAAATCAAGCTTTTGTCTACAGGCCATCTGCTCCTCATTTGAGCCCGGTCTTTTATTTATAGAAATGGATCTCAGTATGTTTTCCAGGCTGGTCTTGAACTCTTGGGCTCGAGCATCCCTCCTGTCTTAGCTTCCCAAGTCGCTGGGACTATTGTGTGATTGTCTACAGTGACCTGCCTTTAAAAACGATTAAAAAATGGAAAGTTTCCATTTCTATACTATACTTTTTTTTTTTAAATTAAAGTATACATATGCGAATAGCGTTGACCGATTTTAAACACCCCAACACATCATGGAGAGCAGCACCCTAAATTCTCTCTTATGTTCCCATCCAGACTCTTTTTGCTGCTGTTATTTTGACGACACAGCTGTGTCCTGCCTCTTCTCTTACTTTATGTCCATGGAATCATACTGGATATCCTCTTGCTTTTGATTACTTTAACTCAGCTTTGTACTTAGGCAGTTCATAATATTTGTTGTGTGTGATCGTAGATTTAGTTCACGGCTGTATAGGTTTCCATTGAATGAATACTTCGCAGTTGATTTGTTTATGATACTGATTGACAGGCAGTCTGGTAGCTGCTAGGTTAAAGGCTATACATAAGCCACTTGTAATGAATGATGCGTGCCTCCAGTCCTAGCATTTGGAGATGGTTGGGCATGCAGCTATGTGTCGGTTCCGTTTTGGTCAGTGCTGTTGTCTTGGTTTTAGTTGGTCCCTCTAACATACCCAGGGTTTTCATGGTCATTTCAGCCATGCTACCACAAGCATGCAAGGCCTTGAGCTTGGCATTCCACTGCCTTAGTCTCCTAATTGCAGACATGTGTTTCTGTGCCCTGCACAATTTTTAAAATTTCCCTCGCTTGTATTATTATTTTATCGAGACAAGGTCTCGTCTAGTCTACTCTGGCCTCAGCTTCTTGATGCTCCTGTTCCAGCCTCTCACGGCTGAGGTTACTAGGCAGGTACCATGGAGCCCAGACTGTATTGTCTTTTACGTAGTTAAAATGATGTTTTGGCTAGGTGTGGTGGCGAATGCTTTTAAAATCCCAGCACTCAAGAGGTGTAGGCAGGTGGATCTCTGTGAGTTCCAGGTCAGCCTGATCTACATAGCGAGTTCTAGATCATCCAGGGTTACATAGTGAGACCCTGTCTTAAAAAAAAAAAAAAGAGTGTAGCCTGGTTTGGTGGCGCACACCTTTCATCCCAGCACTCGGGAGGCAGAGACAGCAGATCTCTGAGTTCGAGGCCAGCCTGGTCTTCAGAGCGAGTTCCAGGACAGCTACACAGAGAAACCCTGTCTCGAAAAACCAAAAAAAAAAAAAAAAAAAAAGAGTACAGTTGGTTTTATTTTGTTTTGTTTGAGATGGGAGCTTCAGGTCTTGCTATATTGCCAAGGCAGATTGCAGATTCTAGGCTCAGGTGATCCTCTGTCGCCTCCCAAGGAGCTGGGACTCCAGGCACTGCCACAGAGCCCTACAGTTCTTTGTTTTTACAGACACTATTTAGCTTTGTATATCAACTCCTCTTGCATCATATTTGAGAGGTTTTGTTTTTTTTTTAACCTTCTCCAAGGTCATGAAGATGCTCATACCTTTTTTTTTTCCTTGGAAAGCTTCTCATTGACTTTCACATTTACATCTCGACTTCATCTGGAATTGATTTTTGTGTTTGGTAAAAGATAAGGGTCAAGATCTTTAAACAAAAAAAGCAACAAAAAACAAAAAAAACCCATGTGGATGAAAGGTAGCCTCTCTCCACAGCACCGGCCTCAGGTGCCATTGCTTACTTGCTGGGCTCTGTTTCTAGGCACACGAATCTGTTCCTTTGGCCAGTCTTACCTGAAGCTTAAACATCACACTGTTGGTAACTTGGTAATAGGACTTGCTGCGTAACAGTCTTTCCACTTTTTTGTCCTTTTAACTATTTTGCGTACACTTATTATCTACTTATTGTGTGTGCTGGGGCTTGAGAATGACCAGAGGGACTTGTGCATGGCAAGACAACTTGCTGGAATCAGTTCTCTCCTTCCACTGTGTGGGTCCTGGAGATGGACTCAGGCCATCAGGCTCGGTAGAAGCTGCTTTTCGCTTTGCGTCATCTTGCTTACCAGCCTGTTTGGGTTGTTTGTTTGTTTTGGTTTTTTTTTTTTTCTTTTGCTTTTTTGAGATAGGAACTCACGTTGTATCCGGGGTTGGCCTTCACCTCGCTATTTAGTAGTTCAGACTGGCTCGATCCTCCTGCCTCAGCGTAAGTGCTGAGATTTCAGGAGTGTGTCATCACACCCAGCTCCTTTGTTCTTTTTCAAGATTGCTTTGGCTTATTATCACCCTTGGCGGTTCCGTATTAACTTTATTTATTTTGCACATGAGGCTCAACCCAGGGCCGCCTCATGCTTGGCAAACGCCTCATCATTGAGCTGTACATACCCTGGCTCTCTATGTGACATTTAGAATCATCTTGTTGGTGTTTTGACAAAAGCTGAGGTTGCTGCGTCTTAGTGATGCGCATTCTCTAATCCTAGCACAACAGGAGACTGAGGTAGGAGGATTGGAAAATTCCAGATCAGCCTAGGCTAACTTAAAAAAAAAAAAAAAAGTCATATTCGGGGAGTAGTGGTCATACCTTTAGTCCCAGAACTTGGGAGGCAGAGGTAGGCAGATCGCTGTGAGTTTGACACATCTCTGGTTTACAGAGTGAGTTCAGGGCCATCCAAGGCTACATTTTGAGATCCTGTCTCAAAATAAATAAATAAACAAGCAAATAAAGTTAGACAAAAAGAAACACTGTTATTGTAAAGAAAAGTTGGGGCCCCTGGAGAGATGGCTAACTAGTTAAGAGTACTTGTTGCTCTTGCAGAGGACCTGGGTTTGGTTCCCAGCACCCACTTGGTGACTTACAACCATTCACAACTCTGGTTCACAAATCTAATGCCCTGTTTTTTATCTCCCGGGGCACCTGGCACACATGTATGGTATACATACATACACGTAGGCAAGATACAACATAAAATTAAATACGTCTGAAAGTTTTTTTTTTTTTTTTTTTAAAAAGAGAAAACTGGCTTTTTCTAACATTGAATTTTCTACTCAGTGAACATAACATAGTAATGTGCGGCATTTGTCGTTAATTACGTTTCTGTAGCTGTGACCAAAATATCCTCGGACACAACTCGAGGGGGGACAGACTTAGTCTGATTCACAGTATCAGGGGATTGAGTCCGTGGCCAAATGGACTGGTGTGTTGGTAGAAAATGGGTGGTGGTGGGGTATGGGTGGTGGGGGGCTTCTTTACCTCATGGGCGATTGGAAGCAGTGCATGACTGTAATGGGAAGGGACCACGCCATGTGCAGTTCCCAGGAATGGGCTCCAGTTACCCACATCTTCAGTCAGGCCCCACCTTCTCAGTTCTTCCACCCCGCAGTAGTCCCTTCAGATGTTGAGTGGATTAACTCATTCAGTCCTCGGAGCCCTCAGGATCCAGGGAGTCTGGGAATGTTCCTGCAGGCATACCCAGGGGAACACTTCACTCACCTCCTAAATGTTTCTCAATCCAATCAAATTGACAGTGAGATTAATCATCACAATAAAAAGAGACTATTAATCACCACAACCTACATTTCTTACTAGACCTATTCCTAGGTAATTGGCTCCCCACCCCCGTGTGTGTGTGTGTGTGTGTGTGTGTGTGTGTGTGTGTGTGTGTGTGTGCTGCACACACATGTGTGGATATGAGTACCCATGGCTGAGTATTTGGAGGCCAGAGCAGGATAACAGGTGCTCTGTCGGTCTCTTCCTTGTTATCTTAAGACAGATTCTCTCCTGAGCGAGCAGCTTCCCATTTTCTCCAGCCTGGATCAGTAGCTAGCTTTAGGATCTGCCCGTCAGTGGGGAGGTTACATGTCTATGCTGACCTAGCTGGCTTTTTACGAGGGTGCTTGGGATTTGAACTCAGGATCTTGCACTTATAGAGTAAGTGTTCTTATGCACTGAGCCACCTCCTTGGTCCCTGATATATATATCTAATATATCTAATATATTAAATATTAGATTGCTATTTTAAATTAGCCAGTTGTATTATCTGCTACTAATAGTAATTTCATTATTGTTTCTTTTTGAGACAGGGTTTCACCCTGTAGCCCAGGCTGGCGTTTAACTTGGGGCAGCCTCCTGTCCCAGCCTCCTGAATGCCAAAACTATAGGTGTGAATCCGCACGCACGTCTCAGAATATCTATGGTATTTCTTCCCATCTTGGTGCCTTTCAGTTTATTTTCTGGTCTTGTGGAATTGCTGGAAATCTCCTATCAGCTTTTTTTTTTTTTTTTTTGGTTTTTCAAGACAGGGTTTCTCTGTGTAGCTTTGCGCCTTTCCTGGAACTCACTTGGTAGCCCAGGCTGGCCTCGAACTCACAGAGATCTGCCTGGCTCTGCCTCCCGAGTGCTGGGATTAAAGGCGTGCGCCACCACCGCCCGGCTCCTATCAGCTTTTCCTTGCTGAATGACATAAGTAAACCAGCCTCTCTTGGAAGAACACGATTGAATGCCATTGGTGACATTTGGTTCCACTCCAGTGACGGTCCTCAGCTGTATCACCTCATGGCACATCACACTAGCTTGAGAACATATGGGTGCAAATCACTGCCTTGCCATACAAGGAGGTGGTGTGCTGGGTGGAGCCGGGCCAAGGCTTTCGGAAATGTCCTCTCCAAGAACTAGCCAAGATCCCAGGAGAATTAACTAGGCCCTCCCACTCAGCCCCACAGGGTTTCATATAATGAAAGCTAGCTTCCGCCTCCATGTGTAGTCAGGGCTGGCTCCATCTTCCTGCCGGTACTTCTGGGTGCTGGGATTACAAATGTGCATTATTTCACCTGGCTCCAAGCCTTAAAACCTTCTAACACGTTTCCATCACCTCCATCTATTGCTGTTGTAGGGCCAAGCCTCTAACCCATGGAAGACACCACAAGTGTCTGTCTACAAGTTTATTATTATTTTTTTAATCATTTGTTTATTTTTTGGTGTGTGCATTTGTATGGGTGCTTGGTGCCACAGCACACATGTGGAATCAGAGGACATCTTAGAGGAAGGAGTTGGCGCTCCTTCCTGAGCCATGTGGACCCTAGGGATTGAACCCAGGTTGGTGGACTTGGCAATAAGTGCTCCCATGCGTTGGGCCATCCCACCAGCCAGATGGTTTATTTTAAAAAGCTCAGAGCCGGCGGTGGTGGCACATGCCTTTAATCCCAGCACTCGGGAGGCAGAGGCAGGCAGATCTCTGTGAGTTCGAGGCCAGCCTGGTCTACAGAGTGAGCTCCAGGAAAGGCGCAAAGCTACACAGAGAAACCCTGTCTCGAAAAACCAAAAAAAAAAAAAAAAAAAAAAGAAGAAGAAGAAGAAGAAGCAATCTGAATATTTCATAAGGAAATAGGAAAGATAAATGTCCTTGGGGTTGGGGATTTAGCTCAGTGGTAGAGCGCTTGCTTGCCTAGCAAGCGCAAAGCCCTGGGTTCGGTCCTCAGCTCCGGGGCGAGGGGGGTGGGGAGCTCACTCAGTTATTTTATTTTCTGTTGTGAGTATTTGCCCGCATGTATGTCTGTGCACCCCAGGCATGCCTGGTACCTGCTGAGGCCAGAAGAGAGCGTCCGATCTTCTGGAACTGGAGTTACAGATAGTCTGAGCCGTCATGTGTGTGCCGGGGATATGATTTGGATCCTTTGCCAGAACAGCAGCAAGTGCTCTTCACTCCTGAGCCATCTCAGGGAGACCCCATGTCCCCTCTTCCCATTTCACGGTGCTGGGGATTAGACCCAAGGGCGTCAGGCCTGCTAGTTAAGTGATCTCTGTCGGGGGACAACCTTCCTAGCTCCCTTTGTTTCTCTTGATGTTAACAAAGGAGATTCTGGGGCTGGAGAGATGGCTCAGCGGTTAAGAGCACTGGCTGTTGTTCTTCAAAAGACCTGGGTTCAGTTCCCAGCACCCAAATGGCAGCTCACAACTGTCCGTAACTCTAAGATCTGGCACCCTCACACAGACATACATGCAGACAAAACACCAGCGCACATAAAAAAAAAATAAATAAATAAAAGAATGGCTGATTCAAAAAAAAAAAACCCAAAGGAGATTCTAAGGTATGCGGGGCGGAGGGATATTAATTTTTTTTTTATATACAGAAAAATTTCGAACTCCAGAAAAAATACTCTTCTGCATAAACATAGGCATACACATACTTTGCTGAGCTGCTTGGGAATTAGTTGCAGACATCATGACCTGTCACTGCTAAATACTCCAGTAGAGATCTCCTAAGAACCCAAAGATCCTCCTACAGGACCCGAGTGGAAGTGTCAATCACACTCAGGAACTTAACATTGATGCTGTACTGATATGTAGTGAACAATTTTCCATTTGTCCCCAAAATACTCTTTATAGCACTTTTTCTTTCTTTCTTGTATTCTAGCGTATAGTTAACGCTCACACATTGCCTTTACAGTTGTCCCTTGGAATGTATGGGAGGATTTAGTTTAGACGTCCCTTAATGGCACTAAAATCTGAAGATGCTTTAATCTGCATGCAGGAATAGAATGGTATAGTATTTGTGACCAATCTTTGTATATTTTCTCATATAGTTTAAAGTGCTCCTATACTTTCATTTCCTAGTACAATGTTAGTGCCATGTAAGTAGTTGTCGTGATAAATTTGCCATAGTGTAATGTACTGATGGAAAATAAGTGTGAACACATCCAATACGGACATATTTTATTTACTTAAATTTTTTTGGGGGTCCTGAGGGGTCCCACATAGGGCCCTGAGTCCTAGGCAAGCTAAATTCTTAGCCGTGCAGCACAGCACAAGTGTTTTTGAGACAAAGTCTCTTAACTAGTCCAGGCTGGCCATGAACTCTTGATCTTCCTGCCTCTGCCTCCTGGTTACTGGGGTTATAAGTCTGAACTTCAAAGTCACACCATGCCCGGTCAGAGTTTTTTTTTTTCCTGAAATGTTTTCAGTCTGAGATTGGTTGAATCTGATCATAGGAATCTATGATTGTTCTCAGTACTGTGTTGATGCTTTCTTTTTTAACTGCTTTGAGTCCTAGGGACTCTGGACCCTTGCTGGTTGACCGAGGGATGCATTTGGAGAAGCCTGGCTTTCCCACCCACACTACACCACCATAACCTAGGGTGTTATGTGGCCTAGGGTCTCTATCCTGGGCACTTCATTTTAGAACACTGGGGCTATTTTTACATCTAGTATTTGGGAATTCAGGGGCTAAAGGGGCTGGGAAGAGAGAATTCTGAAGATTGATGGGTGGGGTCTTTAGATCAGAAAGGCCTTGAACTCCAAGAGATCCCCCTGTTTCTGCCTTCAGAGTTAAAGGAGTTTGATACCACACCTGCGCCCCCTCTCCCCTGCCTCTAACCCTGGGTACTTTCTCAGGAAAGGGACTGGGTCTTGGAGAGACGAGGTTTCCATGGTTAAGGAGCTTTGCTTGTGTCTGTACTAGCTTTCTCTCTAAAGGAATATTGGAGCCAACGGATGCTCTTTGGCCCCTTTAAAAAAAAAAAAAAAAAAAAAAAAAAAACCAAACCAAACCAAACAACAACAAACTTCAGGAAAATTATTTCACTCGATATTCACTGACCTAATTATAGTGACATCCACTTGTCTCTTACTGAATGTTTACAGTTTGAGTTCGTTCTGTTCTCCGCCCGTAATTCTGTGAATGAGTTGTTCGGTATGCCGGGTAGGGAAGCCCGAGGCTCAGAGGAAACGGCGACATCACTGGTGGACGGTAGAGCCGGGTTCTGGCTCTTGGTCTGGCTGCCTACTTCTCTGTTCACTGGTGACTCCCATCTTTATTGTATTCTGTGTTGCCTGTGCCGAGTGGTTTACCAATACTCGGGGATGTGGGCTCTGCTCTCGATGGGCCGGATTTAGGGGAAAGACAATAAATTCTCTAACTTGGGCATCTGAGGTGGCTGACTTATCCTTAGAACTCTTTGTGTGTTTGTGTATGTATATATGTGCACGTATGTGTACATATGTGTACGGGTACAGACTTCCATGAGGCTACGAAGGCCAGAGGTCGATGTTGGGTGTTTTTCCCTGTAACTTTGCAATTTATTTGTCATTTTTAATTCCTTAAAATGACATTGATTATTGTATGTGTAGGAATGTGGGCCATGGCACAAATGTGGAGACCAAGAGACTACTTGGAACCTTTCTGTCTTTCAACCATGTGACTGAACCCGGATGATCAGACTCAGGTCATCGGACTCGGCAGCCAGCCCCGTTACCTTCGCTGGCTGTCCATTTTCTTTCGGATCCTTGTTCTCTCACTGAACCTAGGGCTCACCAACTGACTGGACCGGCTCCTATCAAGCCCCCGGAACCTCATGTTCCTACCTTCAGGCAGGGTGTACAGTCACTCAGCCCTCCCCTGGCTTTTCCGTGGGTAGAGTTGGAACTCCGGTCTTTCCGCCTGTGCGTCTAACCCTGTACCCACCTGGCCATCTCTTCAGCCGCACCTTTTTCTTATTTTAAAATGAAACAGTTAACTTACTTGAGATAGTCTCATGTAGCCCAGGCTAGCCTTGAGCTCATTGTGTAGCAGAAGATGATTTTGAGCTTCTGATCCTCCTACCTCTTTTCTTCTTTTCCTGTTTTTTGTTTTGTTTTGTTCTTGTTTTTTGTTTTTGTTTTGTCTTGTTCCTTTGAGACAGGGTTTCTCTGGGTAGCCCTGGCTGTCCTGGAACTAACTCTGTAGACCAGGCTGGCCTCGAACTCAGACATTCACCTGCCTCTGCCTCCTGAGTGCTGGGATTAAAGGCGTGCGCCACCACTGCCAAACTTTTTTCTTTCCCCTCTTTTTTTTTTTTTTTTCAGATGGTCTTACTATGTAGCCTGTCCTGGAACTCACTCTGTAGACCAGGCTGTATAGAACCCACAGAATCTGCCTGCCTCTGTCCCCTGAGTGCTGGGATCAAAGACGTGTTATGTCTGGTCTCTCTCCTTTCGTTTTTTTTAATTTTTGAAAAAAATTTTAGCTGTATAGGTATTTTGCTTGTGTGTATATTTGTGTGCCACATGTTTTCAGTGCCCAAGGAGGTCAGAAAAGGGCGTCAGATCTCCGGAACTGGAGGTGCAGAGGGTTGTTAGCCTCCCTCTGGTGCTAGGAATCGAACCTGGATCCTCTGGAAGAGTAGACAGTGCTCTTAACCAATGAGCCGTCCATCCAACCTCTCCTTTACTTTAGCTTTTTTGAAATAGGTTCTCTACATAGCCCTGACTGCCTGTTTTGGAACTCTCTATGTAGACCAGGCTGGCCTCGAACTCACAGAGACCCGCCTGCCTCTGCTTCAGTGCTGGGATTAAAGGTGTGTGCCGCTGCCCCAGCTTCTTTCCTTTTTTATATTTCTGGCTGTGAACCTCGCCTTTAATGGCTGAGCCATCTCTCTAGCCCAACCTCTTTCCTTTTTTGATACAGGTTTTACTTTACATCCCAGGCTGGCCTCGAACTCTCAGTCCTCTTGCCTTGAGTCTCTTGATAGCTGGAGTTGTCAACTTGTGCACCATGCTTGGTTCAGACCTTTCAAAGCTTTGTAAGATGTAGACTTTGGTAAGATGGGTAAAGGCACTTACTGCCAAGCCTGATGAACAGGTTCAATCCTTAGGACCTACTTGGTGCGGACACAGGTGTGTGCATACACACACACACATTAATGAATGTATTAAGAAATTTTTTGGTGTAGGCTTTTTCTATTTGTTTGTTAATTCTTTTATTACCCGATATGCCGGGGATGGAACTCAACAATCATTTTGAGTACCAGGCAAACGCTTTACCACTGCCAGCACCGTCTTTTTCCAGGTTTAGTCTGGGAAAAGGTTCTGAGCCTTCCTTAGTCCTGCTTTCACAGTTCACAAATGAGGCCTGAGCATTGGCTCTCTGCCCATTGAGTTGCTCAGATGGTCTGTGGCCATCTGCTTCAGATGTGGGCTTGAATTTCGGCGTGTGGAAGACGAGGCTTTTGTTGGATCCCAGAGGACAAGTGACTCGGGTGTGGTGTAGATTTTGTTCTGTCTTTAGCTCAAATTTAATGGAGATAGAACCAAAGTCAAGAAAGGACAAGCAGTTGTGGAGGGTCCCAGCTGTCCCAGAGGGTAGAAATGCAGGGCGGGCAGGGCACAAAGGCAAGAGCACTCAGAATCACGACCCCAAGAAGAGTCGTAGTATCATATTCCTTCCCTGGTGTCTTCACCCATCTCACAGATTTGCTATGAAGTTAAATCCATAATCATAGTCAGATTCCAGAGAAACTACACATACCCTCCTACTGTTTCTTCCCAGCATGAATCGCTGGCCTTTAGGGGTAGCTCCTTAAATAATAAACCCAGTGCTTCTTGACATATGATGGGGTCATAAAAGCATTGTAAGAGGAAAGTAAGAGTCTATAATGTATTTACTGTTATCTGTGCTCCTGAACGTCACTGCCTAGCAACAGCGCGCTGTAGGGTACCAGCCCTTCAGCATCGTGATCACAGGGCTGAGTGGGAGCCTTGGCTGGCTGGTGCTGCCTTCCAGAAGTATTGGATTGCCTGGGAACAGATCAAAACTCAGAATTCAAAGTATGTTTTTTTTTTTTTTTCTGAATGTGTTTTTCTTTTATACTGTCACAAAGCAGAAAAGTCATGTCTAGTCACCGTAAGTTGGAGACTGACATGAATAGCCTTATTATCTACCACTGACAGAGAAATATTATGAGCCGAGGACCTCTCCTATCTTTTCTTTTTACTGGTTTTGGGAATTGAACCCAGTGCCTCAAACTTGCTGGGCAAGCACTGAGCGATACCTTTCCTCATGCCCACTTTATAGAAGTCAAAACTGAGGTTCAGGGCTGGTTATACCTCAGTGGTAAGGGTGCTAACCTACTCTATGTAAACCCTAGCATAACAAAACTAAAAAAAAAAAAAGAAAAAATCTGGGGTTCAGAGTTTTTTGTCCCTGATCAAAAAAACCAGTGAGTGGATCAAGATTGTGCATATCTGTGTGAACACAGAGGGTTTTTTGTTTGTTTTTGCTTTTTGTTTGTTTTGTTCTTTTGCCTTTTGAGACAGGGTCTCATAGCCCAGGATAGCCCTGAATTTGTGGTGGTCCTCCTGCCCCAGGCTCTGAGTGCTGAGGTTGCTGTCATATGGTCTGTTTTCATAACCTCTGCACAAGTGTTATGGCTGGCTCTCGGCCTCCGTCATCCTGAAGGCTTCCTTGTTGCTGGCTTGGGCAACTTCTCTGATTTCCTTGCCTGGTTACATTTACATCAGGTTTGTTGGTTAGTCTGTCTAGGTTTGTATGCTGGTTTTATTTTTTTTTTCTTTCTCCTTTTTATAAAACTATTTTAAAATTTGTTTTGTTTGTATATGTGTATGGGTGTATGGTGGACAATTTTCTGGAGTGAGTTCTTTTTCTCGCTCTCTATCATGTGGGTTCCAAGGATCAAACTCAGAGTATATAGTTTGGCAACAAGTTCCTTTACCCATCAAGCCGTCTGGCCTGCCTTGGATTTAGGTCTTAGGCCTGCTGTCCATGAAGGTCAGAATTTTTTTGTTTGTTTTTCGAGACAGGGTTTCTCTGTGTCATTTTGGTGCCTGTCCTGGATCTCACTCTGTAGACCAGGCTGGCCTCGAACTCATAGATCTGCCTGGCTCTACCTCCCGAGTGCTGGGATTAAAGGCATACACCACCAACGCCCGGCCGAAGGTCAGAATTTTGAGGCATGGGAACAGTCCTGGAGATCATTTGCAGGTGTCAAGATGAGTGTCCAGAAGATATTTGGGCCTTTGCATCCATCTTACTTCATAAATATCTAGAACTGGGGAGACTTGTCTTGAGTCGTACACTATCTACTTGGTCTGTATGACCAAAGTCTCTTTTCCTACACTCTTCAGCTTGGAACAGAGTCCTGTGGCGGCCCCCACTACTGGGCTTACCATGTGCTTTTGATAATTCTGTCAGGACAGGAGGGGTGCTCCCCTTTTATAGCTAAGGAACCTGAGGCCCAGAGAGGCTCAGGAACATACCTGAGGTCTCACTGTTGGAAACTATGGAGCAGAGGAGGGTACAAACACGCACTTACTGTCCCATCTAATAAGTATTACCCATGTGAGATGGATGAGTAGGTAATTCTAGGAGCAGCAGAAAAACCAGCTTTGAAGCGTCCTGGTGATTAATAGTGTTTCAGAGCTATGATGTGGAGCATACCTGCATCCCTTCTAAAGACTGGGGCTCACAGGGAGTTTGGGGTCATTGCTTGTATGTGCTTCCTGGTAGTGTCAAGGTGACTTTGGGTAGCCTCCTCCTGGCTGTGAGCCCATGACTCTTGGAGTTGACTGATGGAGCCTTCAGATCAGGGGCCACAGGGCTACGGACTTATTTCTGCAGCTGCAATCTGTTGGATTCATGTAAAGTCTGTGAGCCCAGAGAGCCAGTGAGACCCAGAGGCAGGGCAGAGGAAGGAGAACGTTGGTATTGGTAATCCACTGCCTGAGATCAGTTCTATAACATGGATCTATCTTCCTTGGGTACTGACTTGTGGCTGAGCCACCTTTTCTGTCTCTTTGGGGTACTGTCCTTTCTAGTGCTGAGACTCAACCTCAGAGACCCAGCTCTTTTGCTAATGTGGCAGATCTCAGTGTGAACCTGGGAAAATAAATAATTGCTTTTTTTTTTTTTTTCTTTTTGAGACATGGTCTCACTATGTAGCACATGTGGGCCTCAATGTGCTCTTCATCCTCCTGAATGCTCGGATTATAGGCAGGTGTACAGACAGCTCAGACTGACTGACAGACTCTCCTGTCCCCAATGGCCTCTTTACCCCTCTACTCCAACTTCCCTTAGTCACGCTGATGGGAAATGAGCTGAGTAATGAAAGCCGAGTGGAGTACACAAACGACCTCACTCAATGGTTTTCCAAGGGAAATCCCAGAAATTTGGTTTGAATTCTGACTGTCTTCCTTGTCCTACACGAACCTGGACTACTTGTTTTTAATTTGTGGATCTGACTCATGTACTCGTTGAAGAAAGAGTTCTTTAGTAAAGGAAAAAAGTTAAAGTCGACTTCTTACTGTCTTTCCCTGGCAGGAGCTGGGCCCTGCAGTGGGGTTTGTCGGGTTGATGTGACCATAACCTTATCCAAGGCTCCTGGTACCATCCCAGGTGCCCAGAGGGGTCCTGGGTGCATTCCGAGGTGTCTCATGACCCACGGGATGGGAAGAAGTTAAGGACTCAACCTTCCTCTTGTTCACAGAGTTAAAGAGCCCAAGTGAGACTTGGGGGCTCATGGTTAAACCATGGCTGCCAAGCCAGCGACCTGACTTCAATTCCTGGGATCCAGGTGGTGGGAGGAGACATCTACAAGCTGTTTTCTTTTTTCTTTTTAGTTTTTCGAGATAGGGTTTCTCTCTGTGTAGTTTTGCGCCTTTCCTGGAACTCGCTTTGGAGACCAGGCTGGCCTCGAACTCACAGAGATCCACCTGCCTCTGCCTCCCGAGTGCTGGGATTAAAGGTGTGCGCCACCACCGCCCAGCTACAAGCTGTTTTGTCTACGGTATTGTCTGTGCAGCGTTCACATTCAGTGCCCCAGCTTGGCCTGACATGCACCAGCCTCGGGGGTCCCTTCTCCTGCTACCCAGCAAATACCCACCAGCTGGATCCTGAGCGAAGTTAGGGTTGGAGAGGTGGACAGAGTGGGAGGCTGTCTGAAGGGGGGAAGAGGATTTGTGGGTGCCAATAGTGGTTTCTCGCTCAGGTGGAACTCTGAGAAAACCTAACGGAAGGCCACTTGGTCTAGGCCCTTTGGGCTGTTAGGGAAGAAACCAGCTTGCGTGGAGTGTGGCCCGAATCTTCAGCAAAGACCAGGGATGCCCCCTGGTGGATATGCATCTTCCCAAGGCAGCAGACACACAGCGGCTTTGCTTGGATCCGCTTCCTGGTGTCTTGAGGGCTGCAACTAGCCACTGGAAACTGGAGTCATGGAAGGCAAGGGTAATCTTTTTCAACCTTGGCATGCGATGAAAATAGGCAGCATTGCAGAGCCCGAGCCCTGGTGTTGCCTCGAATTAGCTTCAAATCTCAGCTCTGTGTACTGACTGGGCATGCTTGGGCAAGTTAAGTTGTCCAAGCGTCCAGTCTCTCCTGCGTCCACTGAGTGTCATGGGAGTTCTGTCTCACAGAGCAGTGGCCATGAAAATGGCCGTGGAGCGGGTGTGCCTGTGCTGACGGGCTCAACCAACGGCAACGATGGTAATTGGTAGAAAGAGCATGTTCCAGGGGACACCAGTCATCCCTCCCATGTGTGGCCACGCTTTCCTCATTTGTAAAGCAGTCGGTTCTACTTTCCTTCAGGGTTGCTGTGAAAACCAGACCTTGAATCCAAGAGATAAGAACACCTGAGCTCTTCCGTGTGTTTGAAGAGTTATTTTTATAACAGCTTCTACTTCCCGAGAGGCATTTCACCAATACTAGCCATCGGCCTGTTACAGGGCAGTTCTCTACCCGGAGCTGGGCACGAGGTTTTCAAAATGATGAGCTGTTAGCTTGAATCAGCAGCGTTCAGGTTCATCGAGAGCTCTTTGGTGCAAGGGTCAGCGGACTCCTTGGAAAGAACCAGAGAGCAAATAGTCAAGGCTTTGTGAGCAATGCACTTTCTGTCCGTTGCAGGCGCTCAGCTCTGTTACTGTAGCTTGTGAGTGATGCAGACCCAGTGCCTGCTGGTCGGTCCAAACAGACTTGTGTGTGGACTCAGGAATTCAAATTTCGGTCCTTGTCACAGTTGTGAAATACTCTTTCCTGTCTACCACTGCATTTAAGAATGTCAAAAATGCTCTTCTGGGGACGGTGCTTAGAGGCACTCAGAAATGGCCTGGCAATCCTTGTGGGGCTTCCTGCAATACAAAGAGAACTAGGTTGTCCCAAACCCCAGGAATAGGCTTGTTTACTCTTAGACGGAGAAGGTCAGGAAAACATTGAAGTCTGCGTGCTGTTGTGTGAAGGCAGACTTGGAGCGGTTCTTGCCAGGAGACCTGACGTTCTTAGGAAGTTGTCCAGGCCACAGAACATGTGTGCTAGTTGTATCTGTGACGGGATCGAGTGTGCTTTCATTATGAAGGAGCAGAAAATCGGTGTGAAAGTGTTGAAGGCACATGCCGAGTCAGAACGCGAGATAAATGTGAAGCTTTTAAATTAGAGGAATAAAAAAATCAAGTCTCGAGCCGGGCGGTGGTGGCGCACGCCGTTAATCCCAGCACTCGGGAGGCAGAGCCAGGCGGATCTCTGTGAGTTTGAGGCCAGCCTGGGCTACCAAGTGAATCCCAGGAAAGGCGCAAAGCTACACAGAGAAACCCTGCCTTGAAAAACCAAAAAAAAAAAAAAAAAAAAAAAAAATCAAGTCTCAGCCAGAAGGCAGAGGCAGGTGGATCCCTGTGAGTTGAAGGCCAGTCAGTCACAAGGTGAGATCCTGTCTCAAAAAATAAAATAAATCAAGGATTAAAAACAAAAGCGGGGGGAGCTGAATGTGGCTGTGCACTTTTTTAATCACAGCCTTTGATATTTTTGTTTTGTTTTGTTTTTGTTTTTGAGACAGGGTTTCTCTGTGTAGCCCTGGCTGTCCTGGAACTCGCTGTGTAGACTAGGCTGGCCTCAAACTCAGAGAAATCTGACTGCCACAACCTCCTGAGTTCTGGGATTAAAGGCATGTGCCACCACCGCGTGGCCTTGTCATTAGTGTTGAGGCCAACCTTGTCTACGTATCCAGTTCTGGGGCCAGGCAGGGCTATAGATAGCAAGATCCTGTTTCTAAAAAGGAACAAACAGAGGCCAAGAAAGCAGCAGAACCACGCATGGTGGTATGCCTGTGTAGACCCAGAAGTCAGGAGAGCCGGGCAGGAGGGTCTCAAGTTCAAGATCATTCTGGGCTATGTAGGGAGATCTGTCTTTGGAGGGGAAAAAAAAAGGCTTGGCATATCCTTCATGCTTGTGATCTCAGCATTTGGGAAACAGAGGCAGGAAGATCAAGAGTTCACGTTCCTTCTGGGCTGCATTGTTGAGACCAGCCTGAACTACAGGAGACACTGGCTTAAAAACCTAAACCAAACAGAAAAGCAGGCCGTGGGGCTGGATCAGCGGCTGGCCCCGAGGTGGCTGTATGCCAACCCTAGGTGAGTGGAGCTGTAACCTTGGGGGTTGCAGCCAATAAAGGGTTTCAGCTTTGGTGGTTGTTGAGTGTTTCTAAGTCTCCGTGCACCATGTAGTTCTCACTGAGATAGTGAGGAAGTAGGGTCCTTTCAGACCAGATGGTGGGTTTCCCACCGCAGTCCTGTTCGTTAGGAGTGTAACACGCCGGAGCTGCTAGCCTCCTTAATAAATCACCAAGAACTTGGCAGGCTGCATTGCGTCTGTTTTCTCTCTCTTCAAGGTTCAGTCATTTCCTCCTCCAGGGCTGAAGTTCCAGAGACACCCCTCCCTCTTCCCATTTCACAGATGAGCAAAGACAGGCCGAAGGTTTGCCTGTTGGAAGGACCTAAGCCTAACCTGGAGCGTTTCTGTCTCTGTTCAGAGCTTTTCTCTGGGATGTTGTGAGAGGCCGTGATGGAAGGCTGGACCGTCCTCGCCAGGAGGCACTTGCTCTTTTCATTGTACCACCATTCAGAGGTGACATGGTGCTCCTAGCTCGTGTGTGTACCAGGCCCCTTTCTCCAGATTCCTGTTAGAGAGCAGTGAGGTGCCTGTACCCATGGTGTTTAACAGAACAGCGGGAAGAAAGGCAGAACAGTATAGGCTTCAGCAGTCACGGTCGGTGCTGGGGGTAATGGAGCATCGTTGTTCTGGACCCTGTGCCAGTTACTTAAGGAATCATGTGATTCCCTTCCTCATCGGCACATCTGTCTGACAAGTTGGAGACCTAGGTTCAAAGAAACCAAGTTATCTGCCAACTTCACAGACTAGGGAATGAGGTTTTTGGTTGTTTTTTTTTTTTTTTTTTTTTGTCCTTAGATTTTTTTTGAGACAGGGTCCCATATTATGGTCTAGACTTGCCTAGAACTCTCTGTGTACGACATGCTGGCCTTGAACTCATGGTGATCCTCCTGCCTCACTCAGCCTCCCGAGTGTTGGAATTGCTGGTGTATGTCACCTCCCTGCTTGATGCGATACTTGAGCCTAAAATTGGTACTTTGTATGTATTAGGCAAGGATGTTACCAATTGAGCCAAAATTCTAGTTCCAGAAATGAGACCTTGTGTGAATGTCTTTGTGTGCGTGCGTGCGTGCGTGCATGCGTTTGTGTGTGTGTGTGTGTGTGTGTGTGTGTGTGTGTGTGTGTGTCTTTCAAGGCCAACAGACAACTGTGGGTATCTTTCCTAAGGAGTCATCTACCTTGTTTTTATAAGGCAGAGCTTCTCACTGATGTGGAGCTCAGTGAGTGTAAGCTAAGCTGGCTGGCCAGAGCACCCCAGAGATCCATTAGTTTCTGCCTCCCCTGCAGTGGGATTACAAGGGCACACCATCACACATGGCTTTTTTGGGTGCATTTTGGGAATGGAACTCACGTTTTCGTGCGTGCAAAGCTTTGAAAACTGAGTCATCTCCTTAGCCCCAAGTAAGACTTTATTTTAGGAACCATTGTCTTTATTTTTAAAATTAATTTTTATGTGTTTCTGTGTACCAATGTATTGCCTGTATACATGTATGTGTACCATGTGCCTGTGGAGGCCAGAAGTGGGCATCAGATTCTGTAGAACTGGAGTTAAAGGTGGTCGTCGTGAATCGCGGTGTGGAGTGCTGCTTACTGGCTTGATCCCCATGGCCTTTTCAGTTTGCTTTTTTGTTTGTTTGTTTTGTTTTGTTTTGTTTTCAAGGCAGGGTTTCTCATGAAACAGTCCTGGCTGTCCTGGAACTCTGTAGACCAGGCTGGCCTCGAACTCACAGAGATCCACCTGCCTCTGCCTCCCGAGTGCTGGGATTAAAGGCGTGCTTATAGAACCCAGGATCATCAGCCCAGGGGTGGCCCCGCCCACAGTGGGCATGGCCCTCTCCCACGACCATCATTAATTAGGAAATTGCTCTATAGCAGTGGTTTTCAACCTATGTGGTCACAACTCTTTTGGGCTCAAATGACCCTTTCATACGGGTTCTTTAAGCCAATCGTAAAACACAGATACTTACATTAAGACTCATAATAGGCTGGGTGGCAGAGCCAGGCGGATCCCTGTGAGTTAGAGGCCAGCCTGGTCTATAGAGTGAGATCCAGGACAGGCACCAAAACTACACAGAGGAACCCTGTCTCGAAAAACAAAACAAACAAACAAAAAACCAAAAACTTACAACAGTAACAAAATTGCAGTTATAAAATAGCAATGAAAATGGTTCTGTGGTTGGGGGTCACCACAACCTGAGGGTCACAGCATTGGGAAGGTTGAGAACCACTGCTCTGTAGACCTGCCTGCAGTCCGATCTTATGGAGGCGTTTTCTCAATGGAGGCTCTCTCTGATGACTGTAGTAAGTTGACATAAAACAGCCAGGCGGTGGTGGCGCACGCCTTTAATCCCAGCACTCGGGAGGCAGAGCCAGGCGGATCTCTGTGAGTTCGAGGCCAGCCTGGGCTACCAAGTGAGTTCCAGGAAAAGGTGCAAAGCTACACAGAGAAACCCTGTCTCAAAAAACCAAAAAAAAACCAAAAAACAAAAACAAAAACAAAAACAAAAACAGACCAGACTTGGGAGTAGAGGTGAGGAGAGTGGGGAGCTCTGAAGGAGAAGATGTTAGATGTGGGGGACGCGGGCTGTGCTTCCTCACGGGATCTGGAGTTGTAAGCTGGTCACAGTGAACCGTGTGTCCATTCTCTCCCCAGGGAGTCGCCGGTTGGTGGATGTGATGGACGTGAATACCCAGAAGGGTACCGAGATGAGCATGTCCCAGTTCGTGCGTTACTACGAGACGCCAGAGGCCCAGCGGGACAAACTGTACAATGTCATCAGCCTCGAGTTCAGCCACACGAAGCTGGAGCACCTTGTCAAGCGCCCCACTGTGGTATGCCGAGGCCTTCGTGGCCCCTTCCATCCTCGTCTGCTACCCACCTGCTTCCCGTGAGGCCCCGCTCTCAGCGGCTTGCTTCTTGAGACGGAGTGGCCGGGTGGGCATGGCTGAGGCTAGTCCCTTAGGGTATGGTGGGGGAAATGTAAAGGCAGAGTTGAAATCCAGTACCTGGAAGGGTGGCGTGGGTGAGGCCGCCTAGCTGAAGGCACCCCGGGACTTCTCAGGCAGAGGGGTAGTTCTTTCTGGACTGTCTGCAGGTCCAGACCCCTGGGGGTGCTCACAATGGACTGGCTTTCAGGTGGACCTGGTGGACTGGGTGGACAACATGTGGCCCCAGCACCTCAAGGAAAAGCAGACGGAAGCCACAAATGCCCTTTCAGAGATGAAATACCCCAAAGTAAAGAAGTAAGACTGCTGGGCTGGGGTTGGGGGGGGGGCCTGGGCGGTGGTGGACCTCAGACTGGTGGGTATTGACAAGTGACTTCCTGGTCCTCGGTGCGGGTCTCAGTGTTGCTTCAGAGGTGAGGGATTGACCCCCAGCTGGAGTACAGTGGTGACAGGAGACAGGAATCCCTGGGTGTGAACAAACCGCCCTCATCTCCCGGGGATGTATGCCTCTGGGCCCTGTGATGGGTCAGGCCTTCCTTCCTGTTGGCCCTGGAGTCTCTACACAGCTACTCTGGAGGTCTGAGAGGGGTTACGGGAGTTCTCTCTGTGGCATCCGTGTTTGTGCGTGGGTACACGGTTATCTGTTCTTGGAACCTTGGTCTATGCCCTCATTGTGACAGTGTCCTGGGAGTGGCATTTTCAGAGGGACAGGACACTGCTTGTCGAGCAACACGGGACTTGGGCTAGTCGAGCGTGTCTCTCTCTCTTTAAAGATTTATTTAATATGTGTGTGTGAGTGCCTGTGTATATGGCACGTGTGTGCCTGGTGCATCAGATCCCCCCCTGAAAGACAAGGAGTTAGGAACCTTTAATGTGGGTGCTGGGAACCAAACCTGGTCCCTCTGTGAGAGGAGCAAGTGCTTGTAACCACAGAGCCATCTGTCCATCTCCTTTCTCTTTTCTCCCGGTGTTGAGACCTGGAACTTCTGATCCGATCCGGAAGCACCTCCCCCAAGCAGAGCTCAGTGTCAGCTTGATCACGTGACGTGCCTTCCGTGGTGCCCTGTGGGTTGGAGGGTGGCCAGGGTGAGGAAGGTAACTACAGTTGAGGGCAGAGAAAGACCTCATTACGGATCACATGACCAGCATGTTCCCGAGTCTGCTGTTCAGCCTGGACAGGGGTACTTGGGGGTCCTTTCATATGGAGGGATTTGAATAATGGGCCATCTGGAGGAGGAAGTCACCTTGGATACTCCTGCCACTTCAGACCCTCTGTTTCTCTCCCTGAAATGGGAAGGAGATGCTGGCTTCCCAGAAAAGACCGATGCTGGCAGCCTGGATCCATTAGCATCTGTGCAGAGCCCTGCTGCCAGCAATGCCCCCAGGAAATCTCAGCTGTGAACTCCCCAATCCCTCAGCCCTTCCATTCAGCCTGTATCCAATGCGGATCGCGTGCCAGGCTTTGTAAGGCGGGCTAGCACTCTGTCCCTGCGTTTCTCAGCGTGCCTCTCTCTTTTTGTCACTTTCTCTCTCTCTCTCTCCCTCCCTCATTAATTCATGGACATTTTTCTTCCCCTCTAAGCTAAAGTTCAATGTATTCCTTGGATCTGGGCTTTCTCAAAGGCGGAGAATATGGTCCAGGTGCAGAGGGAGGGGAGCAGGGCTCGTTTCCAATTCTGTTCTCTTCTGACTGAATCACAGCATAGTGTTCTGAGATGGGCAGATACAGAGATGGGCAGGACCGAGGACCTCCGTCCTCACTCACCCTGTTTAGAGCATGCCGTGTAGCATAAGCTGCCGTGTTTCTAGGGAAAGAGAAACAAAACCAGACATGCGAATCCTTTTGAGCTCTTGGTCTCAAGGGGTCTTCTTGGAGGGCAGGCAGCATTTAACTTGGGGTTTCTTTATTCTTTGTTTTTTTTGAGACAGAGTCTCTTTACATAGTCGTGGCTAACCTGGAACTCCCTATGTAAACCAGGCCAGCTTTGAACTCAGATATCCCCCTGCCTCTGCCTCCCAAAGAGTGCTGGGATTGAAGGCGTGCTCTACCACACCTGACTACTTTTCTTTAACAATTGGTTGTTATTACTGTGTGCATGTGTGTGGGCACATACCAGAGCGTGCGTACCGAAGTTAGAGGTCAGGGTTTTTTTTTTACGGGAATTGATCACACTCAGGTGGCCAGGCATGCGGAGTAAGTGCTTTACCTATTGGGCTGCCTCTGGTTCCTAACTGGGCTTTGGAGAGCAGAGAAAAGGAGGACGATTGGGGAGGGATGGAGAAAGGGAAATGGTGAAGATGGAGCTGGAAGAAAGAAGCAGATTATGACTGGTCCAGCGACACTCCCATTCATTCATTCAGCAACCGCAAATTGAGCATCTTAGTGGTGCTGAGGACACAGGGTAGGAGAACCCTAATGAGGTATCTGTCCTAATGGAATATTCAGTTTATGGAGAGGCAGATGTTCATCTAGCAGTGACAGAAATACATGGAAGCTGACCTGGGGATGAGGCCACCAACGGAAGCATGGTACCAGAAGTTTTGGTACTGCCCTGAGCTGAATCGTCTGGCGAGGGTCTCTCCGTTGATGCCAGAGCTCCCAAATATAGCTAGTCTAGCTAGCCAGGCCACCTCAGGGATCCCCTGCCTTGGTCTCGTGGGGTACTAGACTTACACTCAGGCTGCCACACCCTGGAATTTATGTGAGTTCTGGCGATCTGAACTCTGGTCTACATGCTTGCCTGGCAGGTGAAAACAAGCACTGAGCAATTTTCCTAGTTTTGGGGAGTGTGGTTGGAGAGGGTCTCAATAGATAACCCAGGCTGGGCTCAAAGCTTGAGATCTTTGTGTCTACACTCGCTGAGTGCTGGGAATACGGGCGGTCTTCATCACACACACACACACACACACACACACATACACACACACCTCCCCCCCCCCCCCCCCCCCCCCGCCCCGAGATCTAAGCAGAGCAGGATGCATTCATGTGGGTTTGCATTCTGCAAATGCTCCTGCTGTGTGGATTGGAGGTGTGAGGAGGCTGCTGCCTGGCCTACATCTCAGTAGACAAGAGGTGATCACACCTGGGCATATATTTAGGAAGTAAAATAGTCCTGGGTGATATAAATGCCTGTTAAGGTCTGCCTTGCTGTTCTGAGATCTTTGGTATGGTCTGTACTTTCTGGGGGAGATTCCTTTAAATAGCCTTACACACATTTGGGGGACTCTCTAGTTATCAAAACAATGGGGCATAAATATGTGACTTTTAGGCCCATGTGTCTCAGATGTATTGGTGAGACTGTGTTTCAAATCGATTTCCAAACTCCGTCAGTGGCCATGGGAACTTACTATAGGATTTGAACCTTGCTAGGAAGGACGTGATCACCTTGGAGATAGTCCATTTGTTCAGCTGAAAAGAAGGCTGATTTCACATGTTCATAAGCAAGGTGGAAAAAAAAAAATCCCACCATGATGGAGTCCTCTGGGACTGTGGAATGGTTCTGTGGAATTTAATTAAAATGACATTGTTTCTGGAAATCACAGCGCTTCCTTGCTGGAGGCCCCTACAGAGCAGACAGCTGACGGCCCTCCTGAATGGAAGGTTTGCGGCATGGAGGGGGACTTGTGACAAATTAGTATTTTTTTTTTCTTCTTCCTGCCTCTGGGATTTGTACTGCTTCCTTGTGGTCAGAGGTTTAGGAATTTTAATAGGTTTCCGTTGAGATTCTTAAGGCAGGGGAAGGTGAATGGAATCTGGGTACATGAGACCGAGGGGGATGAAAGATTTCTAGGGGGTGTTAATGTATCAGTTCTGGTGCCAGGGGCTACTCTCAGTTAGCCACGTCCGCGTTCTCATGGAGCGTCTATTGTAGCGGGGACGAGGCAGACAAGCCAACAAGGAAATGATGTGATTAATGTGTCTCAATGGACCACAGAACAGTAGGCTATGAAAAAGAGAGAGAATAAAAGGGTGGACTGATAAACGCTGGTACCACCTGGCATTTCTGCCATCTCCCCCTTCCCCTCATCTCCACCCTGCAGAGATGCTTTGATTCTTGAGAATGACTCACCTTGGAAAAGTCCTGCCTGGTCAGTGATGGTACTGGCGTGCATCCCTCACTTGGTTGCTTATTGTTGCTTAGACATTGTCCTTAACTCCCCCACCCCCTCTGTGTGGCCCTGGCTGTCCTGAATCTCGCTCTGTAGCCCAGGCTGGCCTCCAACTCACAGAGATCCTCCTGGCTCTCTGGGATTAAAGGCGTGCGCTACTGCCGCCCAGCCGTTGTCCTTAACTTTAACATCCTTAAAAAAAAAAAAAAAAAAAAAAAAAAGGCGGGCCCCGGTGTGGTGGCTCATGCCTGCAATCCTCCCAGCCCTTGAAGGGCGAAGGTAAGAGGATGGCTGTGAGTCCAAGGCTAAAACAACCACCTGGTTCACCCTCCGTGCGCACACGCACGCACGCACGCACACACCCAACGGTTACAGCACCAAAGGTGATGTCAGTTTCTGCAGGTCTGGACTCTTAAAAGTAGCAGGGTGCTTCTTGATCTTGGGGGCTCACGTCAAGGCTTAGTTAGGTCTAGGTTGCGTGCATCTGACATTTAGAGCCAGGCTTCTGAAATGGAGCACTCACGTGGCTGTTGGCAGGCAGTGGAAGTTGAGTTCCTCACCGTGTGGACCACTCCCCGGGGGCTGCTTGAACGTCCTCATGGCATGGCACCTGGTTCCCCAGAGCGAGTGCTTCTGGGAAGACCATAGTGCTCTTATGACCTAATTTTGAAAGTCATATCCTGTTGACTTCTGTTGTGTTCATTAATTACTCCAGCTCGTACTCTGAGGGATAGAGATGTAACTCTACCTCCTTTTTTTTTTCTTTTCTTTTTCTGCTTTTTCTTTTTGGAAGGATGGTGGTTTCTTTGAGACGAGATCTCATGTAGCCCAGGCTGGCCTCGAATTTGCAGTAAAGCCAAAGGTGACTTGAGCTTCTGAGTCCCCTGCATCAGTCTGAGGATTGCTGGGGTTGCAGGCATGTGATCCCGTGTCTTGATTTTAAATTTATTTGTATTTTATGTGAGCGAGTGTTTTGCTTGTGTGCGTATGTATGTATGTATGTATGTATGTACGTACGTATTATGGTGTCCCCTCAGAGGCCAAAAGAGGGTATTTGGTCTCCTGGAACCGGAGTTACACACAGTTGTCAGCCACCATGTATGTGCAGGGAACCAAGCCTGGGTCTTCTACAAGAGCAGCAAGTGCTCTTAACCACTGAGCCATCTCTCCAGCCCTCCCCAGGCTTGTTTTTATGTCATGCTGGGGTTTGAACCCAGGGCTTTATACTTGCTAGACGAACACCCGGCCGACTTGAGCTCCATGCCCAGCTCTCCCCTCCCCTTTCTTTCTCTGGTGCTGAGGTGGAACCCCAGGGCCTGGCACATGCCAGTCAAGTGCCCTCCCGCTGAGCCCCAGCCCCGGCTTAGCTCCTACCAGCTTGAATGAATCCCTGGGCCTGTTTTGAAGCTTCCACCCTCCGATAGGTCTGGACACGTGGGCACCTTTTCCACGGAGGAGGAGGTTTGGGCATGGGGATGCATTGCAGAAAGGGATTAGTGGGTCTCTGCACTCCCAGCTGCTGTACTCGGGTTTTTGGCAGTGAGTGTTGCTAGTGTAAAGATGGGTTGTGGACCCACAGACAGTCAAGGACTTCAGAATCCCAACCAAAAAAAGGGGGCTTCGAGTAAAGCATATGTTTGCAGCCCAGATGACTGTGAAGGGACTTGACTCCCCCCTCCCCACCCCTACCCCCAGCCACCCACAATTTTACTGTATGTTTTTGCTCTGGTGACAAGAAAATCTGGGGGATACATTGGAGGGAGAAGCGGAAACACAGGGTGACAGATTCACCCCATGCTTAGGCGTCAGGCCAGCGCACACCTTTCCTCTTCGTTGGGAGACCCAGCGTGGCCTTCTGTGTGGAGGCTTCATTTGCCCTGGCCCGCCTCCTCTCCCCTGTGCTCTGAGAAGACAGGAATGTGCGGCAGATGTGAAATGTGGAGTCTCGTCCGTAGGTGGGATGAGACGTCCACACAGGTGGCCTTTTGGGATCAGAGGTTCTCTGCTTTTCAGCCAAGCCTCCTTCATAGTTGTTACAGCCACATTCCTCTTTCAGTTCAGACGTTTGCTGGCATCATAAATGATCACCTGTGTCTTACCAGGTAGGAAAACTGTTTGTCATAGACAGATACTGGACTCCAGACCTCAAGATTCTTGGTACCTAAAATAATAATAATAATAATAATAATAATAATAATAATAATAATAATCCTCTCATTTGAACTGCCTAGTCCAGATACCAGCGTGGTCTCCTCTGTCAGCTTTCTTGAACTCCAAAGACAAAAATTCTTGCTCAAAGACACCTCCCCAATGAAGCCTGCTCACACCCAAGATAGAGAACATTCTTTGAAGCTATTATTTTACCTTTCAACAGGAAAAACATATACCTGCTTTAAAAAAAAAAATCCAACCAGTTGCAATCTAAGCTCATAGAACACTGGGAGGTACTGCCTGGGTCATTAAGCACCTGGAAATGGGTTCAGTGTTTGTGTACTTAAAGTGGGGGTCATGGGGTTGAAGGGTGATACAGAGCCTACACTGGCTTTATAGGATCATGAGTATAACCAATGGTTACTGTCAACACTTTAGCTAGAACCGATGAACATTGCTGGCTTTTCACAGTATACGGTGTTTGACCAAAGAATGGAATTTGGTTTCTGCTTCTTCAGAGGCATTCAGATGCCCCCTGCCTCCTTGTGGCTTTGGAGGAAGGGTATAGGGCCAAGGTTGGAAGAGTCTCTTCCCCCTGGTGATCCTGAGGTGACTTTTGAGTTGAGTTGAACATTTCTTTTTTGCCTAAAGTTAGTAAATGATTGAAGTTGGGCTGTGTATTCAAATTTTGTGGTTAGAGTTGGGATTTGCCAGGTAGATCTGGGTGGGACTGGGAGATTGGCCACTTCTAGGCTAGTGTCCAGGATAAGGGGCTGTAGTTCTGAACATGGGTGCTTCCTCATCTGAAATGGTGGGAACTAGCTTACAGTGTGTGAAGTTTGAGTTGAACGATGTAGTTTCTAATTAATGGATATTTACCTCAATGAATTCCCGCAATAATTTCTACATTCCTAGGGTTACAAGGCAACTGAGGAGCATGTAAGGGAAGAGTCTTCTAGAATGCCTAGCTAAACTTCAGCTTACCACCTCCTAGGAAATTACCCTGAGAGCGGAAAGAAGTTACCCAAGGTCACACAGCTAGTCTCAGAACCTCACCCCTCCCCATCATGGACTCCCCAGAAAGCTTAGCTCTGGTCCTCCCTCCAGCTGTGCCAGAGGGTGAATATTTAAGAGAGGTGGGCTTTATTAGGTCACCACCTGGGCAGCGAAGGTGCGCGTCCACACTCGGGAAAACCGGGACCCAGTAGTCTCCAAGCCACTGCCAGGGAGCGCAGGAGTGGGCGAGCAGGGGGCCCGCCGTGTGTGACGGCGCGTGCCCTAGTGAGGCCCGGTGCTCATCTCGGTGTCGCGGCGGCCTCTCCACCTCCCTGGCGGCCTCGGCGCCGCGCGGGTGTTCAGTTTCAGCGCGGGGATGAGCGCGGGCTGCGCCTGTCTCCCCGAGGAAGGCAGGCGGCGGCGCAAGAGGGCCCCCAGCGTCCCGGGCTGGGGCCTGGCAGCGCGGTGGAGGGGGCTCAGCTGCCGTCGCCCCGCCGATTTGGCGCGCGTCGAGCCTCTGCGGAAGGGGACGCCTGGGAGCCACTCCCCGGCCGCCGCCGCCGAGGGTAACCTCCTTTGTGGCGCGTGGGGCGGGTGTGGGTGGCCTCCTGCCCGCGGGATGCACGGCCGCCGCCGGCGGCGTCGCTGAGCTGTTCTTTGTGTCTCCCCGGGGCGGGTTGGAAGTGTGGGGCGTGTACGTTCGCGCCCGCGCGGCGCCTCCAGCCCCGCCACCCGTCGCCAGCTTCCCTGGGTCTCTCCATCAGACCTTAGCCCCGGGGGGGGACGCCAACTGGGCCACCTCGGGGAGAGTTTCTGGAAGTTGGAGAGAGGAGGGCGAGGTGGGGGCCGCCCGGCCTCTGCAGACCCCAGGCCGCGCCCCCCAAAGTTGGTGAGGCAGGTGCAGCGCCCCCCTCATACCTCGCGCCTTCCTCTATCCCGGGGCCTCCAACCCCTCAAGGACTGAGCTCCCCGCGGCTACAGATTTTCAGCTGCTAACTTGCAGGGTGCATAGAAGCCACCTGGTGTGGTGGTGGTGGTGTTGTGGGGGGGGGGGTTGGGGGTGTCGCGTGCGTGGCTGTCCAGCCTTGCCGTTGCAGAAGCCTGCCTAGCTGGCGGGCTGGCGGAGGGGAACAGCTTTAGCGGCTGTGGCACCAAGCCGAGCCGGGGTGCCCATGTGACTGCGGTGTGCTTGGGAGGAGGAAGCTGTAGAGGTCAGTGCAAAGGCGTCATGCCAGAGCGAGCAGGAACGAGGAGGGAGCCCCCCAGTCAGAGCGGGTGGGGGAGCCTTGGGGTGGCAAGCTTCGGGTTGCCTTTGGACTGCAGGGGCCAGTACAGAGCCGGTCTGTCACAGCCCCTTGGGCTTAATGAGGGGGTGTTAAGGGTGGGAGGGGTGGAGTGGGCACTGGAAGGAGGGGTCCACCTTAGAAGAGGCTGGTCTGGAAGTAGGGTTCTAGCACACAGTGGGGCCCTGAGGGCAGATCAGACACAGACCCGCACTTGGAGAACTTTCCCTGCGCACACATTCAGAGAACCCTAGTTTTCTATGTGAGGGCTTGGTGCAGGAGGGGCTGGAAGATGGGCTCAGTGGGAGTGACCCGTTTGGCCAAGCAGACCCAGGGATCCTAGAGCTGGACAACCCAACCCCGGTTCTTTTTCCTTGGTGTAGGTGCCCCGTGGGCATCTCGTTGCAGGCTGAAGGAAGCTCGTTTCGTTTGCTTGGCTCCACCCCGTACACTTAAATTGTTTTCTCTAGTCTGTGCTCGGCTGAGGCCTGAAGGGGGTGGAAACCAAGGTTAGATTAAAAAAAGAAGAGAAAATAAAACGCGAGGAAGAGCTGGTTTTAGGGAAATGAGGACTAATATTTTGAAGCGGCGCTTAGAGGAAAGAGGCCAGTGTGGTCCACGAGGGTGGGGTAGGGTAGGGCTTCAGGGACCCTCCATTCTTTGGAGGGAAGATGTCTCAGGTCTTAAGTCAGGGGACCTGTTTGCATCGCCTTGGGTGAGCGGGGTGTGGAGCCCCAGTCAGGACTTAGTGCCAGCTTCGTGATAGTCCTGGGCTGTCAACTACACCCCTCCGATGGGGTTGCTAGGCAGCGGGGCTCTGATGTACGGGAGGCCTTCTGATTTGTCAGGCTCCCGCAGACACATGGTTAAAGCTCCTTCCAGCCTATCCGGAGGAGGGACGCGGGGCACGCTGCCTGCATATTGCCGAGCCCCGGGTCCACCTGAACGGAGAGGTGCAAAACGCATCCAGAAGGGGAGGCTCCTGGAGCGCTCCAACCTTCAAGCCAGTCCACTCCCACGCTTCCCCCCCCCCCCCCATGCTCTCCACTAGGGCTTGCTGCTGGCTCCTCCCTGCAGGTCCCCGCCCCATTCCATCCCTCTTCCCCCAAACCACGGAAGAGCAAAGTGCAGCAGGGAAAAGAGGTCAGTGGGGTAAACGTGTGCGCGGGCCTCTGTAGGTGCCAGGATGGGCATGAGGAAGGGGAGGTAGCTCTTTTGTGCCCCCTTGGGGTTCTTGTGGGTAGGGGTCAGTGGTAGGGGAGCTAACACTGTTGTTGGCCAGGCCTGGACTTGGAAGCCAGTGGGGTGCCCCCTCTTACTCTGGCTCTGTGCACCCCCGGAGCCGGAGCCGGTAGCACGTAGGGAGAGGAACAGGAGACTGCTGTCTACCTGCAGGAAAGACTGGGCTGTCTACCTCTTCGAGTGCTTATACGGGAGGGAGGCTGCTGTGAATTTCTTCTCTCCTTGAATGCACAACCTGTGATCCAGCTTCTGTTGTCAGAGTTCTTCACCCCTCTCTGATCCCAAGACCTTCTTTTAATCCCTCCGCTTAAAAAAAAAAAAAAAAAAAAAAAAAAGATAAAACAGCTTTGTTGAGATAAAATTCACATATCGTTCACACAGAAAAAGTGTGCAACCCAGCATTTTCTAGTGTGTTCACAGGAAGGTGCAACCACACAGTCAATTTCAGGATTTTTTTTTCATCGTGATTGAACGAAACCCCAGACTTATTAGTGTCACCCCCACCCCCATCCCCGCCCCAGCCCCAGCCCCAGCCCCAGCCCTTGGCCACCGCTGATCTGTCCGTGTGCTTCCTCTTTGGATTTCCTGGACTTGGGACATTTTGTATATGCGGACTCACACTGGGTGGGAGTTCTAGCTTCATTGCTTACTTGGCAAGCCAATCCGTCACGTCGCTTCATCTGTATAACCCTCCACGGCAAGGCGTTCATCAGCAAGGGCAGGCGGGGATCGTCTGCATTCTTACCCGTTTCTCTCCGTGCTCCGCTCCATTCCTGGGCTGGACTACTGGTGGAATGAATGAGATGAATGGGGACTGGTAATTGGCAAATGACGCAGGTGGTTTACTACTGAATTCCAGGGGGCCCAGCTGCTACAAAGGGGGCTGGCTGGCAGCTCGGGAGAGCTGAAGCTATCCGAGCTGTGGAGGAGCAGAGAGGAAGCCTCGGAGTTGGGGCTGGGGCGGGGGCGGGGAGGAGGTCTGGGTGGAAACTGATTGCTAGCGCCTGTGGGTTGCCAGTTCTCTTGGGAACTTGAAAACCAAGGCGTTGGTCTCTGAGCTTCTGGGTGGATGACCCATGCTTGAGATTTGTCACCTGATCCCAGGGGCATCCCCCAAGAGGGAAACTCTACTTAGATTTCAGTTCTTTAAAAAAGGAGGAGGAAATTCCCCATCTGCAACCTTTTATAAAAGGGCATCAGGTCGGGTGACTCTGAGGCTTTGCTCGCCTCCTGTGATTTGGGGTTGACTTGCGTTTCTCCCGCCCCCAACTCCTGCTTCTGTACTTCAGGTACTGTCTGATGAGCGTGAAGGGTTGTTTCACTGATTTCCACATTGACTTTGGAGGCACCTCTGTGTGGTACCATGTTTTCCGTGGTGGGAAGGTGAGTATCTGTGACGTTTTTACGCCTCTGTGCACGGAGAGGCTGGCTGTTGCCTTCTTTTGCTTCTCTTCCCCCTTGTCCAGGACCACTCTATCCCCTGGGACCACCACCTCCTGGCTCTCTGTTTCCTTCTGGAGGGGGAGGATCACCTATTCATACCTACTTAGCCTGTCTTGTATTCTAAGTACTTTAGGCCTGTTTGCAACTCCTAAGGACCGCCTGCATGAAGTTCCTCAGCATTATCTCTGGGTTTTTTTTGTTTGTTTGTTTGCTTGTTTGTTTTTAGCTATGGGGTAGAGGTGGCAGTCTCTGCCTGCCTGAGCAAGAACATATTACATCAGAGATAGACGCCACTCTGAAAAGGAAGTAGTGGGGTGTATATTCAGGGTACTTTGCTAGGTCTCCTTTTGTGGCGTGATGTCCCTGCCTGGATGTAGGTGATGCGGGTGTGTCTTGAGAATGCCCATGTGTGCCTGGCTCATCTGGGTCTTCGTGGACATCCGTTTTTTTAAACGACAGTGTTGGAAGAGACTCTGGGAGGAAGTCAGCCCACTTGACTCCAGATGTTTTTCCTCGTCCAAAGTGAGCACAGGCTGAGTTTATTTATTGGGCCATTTTATCATACATCGTAGGAAATTCCCTTCCATTCCTTTCCCCACCTCCCAGACGAGCCTGTGGCTCAGGAGAAAAAATGTTCCACCCAGCACAGGAAGCATTCCTGCCTTGGTATTTGAGCTGGAATGGAGATACCCCACAGGTAGCCAGAGCCCTCCCTGCCGGTTCAGGGACCCTTTGAGCCCTGCTTGGGGAGCCCAGACAGATGGATTTGCCACCCTCCTTATCCCTCCCCAAGTAGGTGGGGCTCTTTGGGGTTTGTTGCAAGCCCGGAAGAAATCAGAGACTTTGCCCTAACTGCCTCCTTTGCCCCCCAAGATCTTCTGGCTGATCCCTCCAACCCTGCACAACTTGGCCGTGTATGAGGAGTGGGTGCTGTCCGGCAAACAGAGTGACATCTTCCTGGGAGACCGCGTGGAACGATGCCAAAGGATTGAGCTGAAGCAAGGCTACACGTTTTTCATCCCTTCTGGTAGGTTTCTGTATGGCTGGCGTGGGGTCGGTCACCCACTGGCTTCCCTGGTATTTGGAGCAGCCTCCCTGTGGTCTCAGCCAGGGTTGGAGGCCAAGTGAGGGCTTCCGCGGGCCTGGGGATTAGATGAGCCATTGGTATACCCTGAGGGGAGCGGGTCTGAGGCAACAGAGAAAGCATATAACCTGAGTCGCCATACCTGTGGGTTAGCCTTCTTTGTCCCTTGGAGAAGCCTCGGGTCCTTCCTCTGGGGACATTCGAATGTCTATCTTGGGCCTTCCTCCAGAACAGTGGTTTTCAGGCTGTGGGTCACAACCTCTTTGGGGGTGGAACGACCCTGTCACGGGGGGTTGCCTATCAGATATCCTGTACATCAGATATTTACATTATAGTTCATAACAGTAGCAAAATTACAGTTTGGATGGTAGCAATGAAATAATTTTATGGTTTTGGTCAACACACCATGAGGAACTGTGTTAAGGGGTCACAGCTTTAGGAAGGTTGAGAACCACTGGTCTAAAGATACCTGTGTGAACATGACAGGGCCCTTAGGGACCGAAGACGAGTGTGCCCCACGGACTTGGATGCAAGCTCTTGGGAAGGGTGATGAACCCTCTTAGTTGGCACTTCGGCTGTGCTGCCTCAGTGTTCCCACCTTAAAAATGGAAAATGGAGCAAGAACTTCCCTAGGTTGTGTGGACCTAGTGAGTCCAGATTCCTCCCTCTAATTTTGAAGACAGACTGAAGGCTTTTAGGGCTTTTAGCTATAGACTGAGTTAACTGACAGAGGTGGCCAGTGACCTAGGATCAGGGAGTTGTGTGTGTGTGTGTGTGTGTGTGTGTGTGTGTGTGTGTGTGTGAGAGAGAGAGAGAGAGAGAGAGAAAGAGAGAGAGAGAGAGAGTGAGTGAGTGTTAGAGTTAGGTGGGGGTGGGAGAGTAGCATTTGGAGGCCATAGGATGTCTTGAGGGAATTGGTTCTCTTCTTGCACCATGTGGGTCTAGGGATCAAACTCAAAGTCATCAGGCTTGGTGACAAGTACCCTTACCTGCTGAGCCATCTTGCTGGCCCCAAGATTAGAATTTTAGATTTCAGAGATTTGGGTGAATACTTGAGGTTCTCTTGGGACCTAGAAACTCTCCAGCATCTAAACCCTTTGATCCACAGACACACACATTGGAGATGTATGGAAGTCTGCTTGTGTGTTGGTATGGAGAGAGCCTTGGGGAATCCAGGAGGCTTTACAGCCTTCTCATAGGAGTGTTTCTGTGTTGGAGAATCTAATTTTTGTGTCTTTCACAAGACCATAAATTTTAATTCTTTTTTCTTTTTTAGTCAACTTTTTTGTGTATGGGGGTGGAGAGTTTTGAGCCAACCTAGGTTGGCTTTAACTTCACTATGTAGCTGAGAAGGATCTTCAACTCCTGATCCCCCTGCTTCTACTTCTGAAGTGCTGGGATTATAGGCATGTGGCACCATAGCAAGCTTGAGACAGATTTTTGATGTATAACCCAGGGTGGGCGAGATGTCATGATCCTCTTGACTCTGCCTTTCAGATGTTAGGACCACAAGCATACCACAATGACCAACCTCCACAGTGAATTTGTCTGTCTGTCTGTCTGTCTGTCTGTCTATCCATGTTGAGGAATAAACGCAGGGTCTCACATATACTGGGTCAGTGCTCTACCAAATGAACTATGACCCTTCAAACCCACCGTAGTGACTTTAGACATGTTTTCTGCTACTGTAAGCCCCAAGTGTCCCACCTCTGTCTCTCAGTGGGTCTCCGGTTCTTTGAAAGCTCACAGGAGGGTAATGGGTCAGAGTGCTTCCGTGTATATCACGTTTTCTTCCTGTGTCTGAGGGCAGAGGAGTCATG
Source organism: Peromyscus eremicus (assembly GCF_949786415.1). NCBI lineage: Eukaryota > Metazoa > Chordata > Mammalia > Rodentia > Cricetidae > Peromyscus > Peromyscus eremicus. Next base: position 13,023,664 of record NC_081438.1, on the reverse strand, counting down.
GATGGTTCCAGGCCGGTGGCTCTCCAGTCTCTATCCCTGGACAGGCCAGGAAAGCTCTATGGAAGAGGAAGACCATTGAAGATGACCAAGAGTGGGAAGACCCAGAAAAGGGGGCGTGTTGGGTTTATCCTGTGGATCTGCTGGCCATCATGATGGCAGAGGAAATGGTAACACGGTTAGCAGGGTACCAGGAGCATCTAGTTAGGAGGAGACTACTGGAGTCATTAGAAGCATGAATGTCAAGCAATAGGAAACCAGGGGCAGCATCAGGATGAGCCAAAGGGCCTTTCTTTTTCCAATGTCCTGACCATATCTGTGGCCTCGGCCTCCCCTCTGGCTGCACTAGTCCAGGTCAGTTGTGGGTAATAATTCTGAGCAGGAAACATTCTCTATCCACTATTTCTTTTTGTTGTCAATATATACGGGAAAAATCTAAGCCCCTCTTCCCCCTATACCCTTTCCAAAAATAAAGATACCTGACCAAAGGTCTGTTCCTCAATTCACAAGTTTCTGGGTCAGGTGTAGGTAGCCAGGTGCACCTAGTTTTTATATTTACTAAACCGGCCCTCTGATAGCCTGCATTCTGTTCGCCCTTCCTGGCCATGTGACTTTGGGAAACATACTTAACCAAACCAAACAAAAACCCAACCAATCAACAAACAAGAAAATACCTTTATTTGGTTGGTTGGTTGGTTGGTTGGTTTTTGTGAGAGGGTCTCATGTAGTCCAGGCTGACTTCAAACTTGTTACCGTGGAGGATGACTTTGAACTCAGGATCCTCTACTCACCTCTCAAGTTGCGTAACTAAAGCCCTCACGTAGCAAATGTTCTTGGAGCCTGACTGGTTTCAGGCCGTGAGAAGAGGGGCTGAGGGGACATGGGATACAATCCCTCCCTCTTGAGTGTGGGTCCAGCCAGGTGGCAGTCATGTTGGTGGCCCGGTATGGGGACCTGTTAGGGATACCTGAAGGTTGGAAATGTCTGAGAAGAATTCTGCAGTCCGGAGACTTAAGCTGATCTTAAAGTATTCCCTGTCCTTGCCTTGGAGTAAGAACCATCCCTTGGGGACCTGAGGCAGGAGGAGGGTAGTATGGGTGGCCAGTGTTACTTGTCTCAAAAAAGTTTTGCTGGTTGTGGTGGCATACATCTTTAATCCCAGCACTTGGCAGAGGCAGATGGATCTCTGTGAGTTCAAGGCCAGACTGGTCTACAGAGGGAGTTACAGGCTAGCCAAGGTTAGACCGTGAGACCCTGCCTTTAAAAACAAACAAACAAACAAAAAAATCAAAATGAGAGACATGAACCACCTGGTGACGCCAGTACGCCAGTAAATCAGTAATGGTGACTCAGAGTCCTTGACAGCGTAGCATGATGGGGCCTTTGGTTGTCCACCTATAAAATGGGTACAGAACACGGAAGAAGTCAAGTGAAGCGAGTGAACTGTAGAGGGTGCTGGAGGCATGGGAAATGGGGCAATTAATGGTTGGCGCTGGTGCTTCAGGACCAGATAGGACCAGGGCCTGCCTTGGGTATCTTCCCACGTTGTAAGGAGGGAAACAGTTCAGCTTCTCAGGTGAAATCTTCCCGTTTTCTAATACGAGGTAGACCAAACTGAACACACCCTTGGGTCAGATGCAGCCTGTAGTTTGCTGGTTGGCAGCCACGGTGACCCGGGCGTTGTGGTGGGGGTGGTCATGGGATCTGGGAGGTCATGGGATCTGGGAGGTCATCTCGACAGCAGCGGCAGAAATGGAGGCAGGCGCGCCAAGGGGCTTGTAGACTGCATTCTGAGCACCGCGGTTGTGGGTGAGACTCCCTGTGCCTCTGTTGTTCTGGGCCCCCTCGGCTCCCCGAAATCACCTCTGCAGTGGGTTTTGTGGGTCACCATGTTCCTTCTATGGCTGCATCCGCCCCTGGTTGCTTGGCCTGAATATAAGCTGTTTATTGCCTTCGTATTGCTGATGGCAGGTGCCAGCCTCCCCTGCCCACTTATAGCCCAGGACACCAGCTTCCCAGAGTATCATCGTGAATGAGCCGCCCTCAGGAGGGTGGGAAAGGATGGGGTTTTCAATGCCACAGTCTCGCTCCCTGTTTCTTCCTAAGGGCATCATTGAGACCGTGTAAGCAAATGTAAGCGGGGCTGGAAAGGAACTCGGCAGCCATTTTAATCCAAGGGCGTCTGCCTCATCCACCTGTGATGCCTTAGGAAAGTCTGTAGAACCTTCTAGAACCCCTTGAATAGCTAGCTAGGCATACAGATCCCCCGCCTACTTACAGTGGCCTCTGTCTTCAGTTTCCCAAGGTTCACACTGTCAGGGTGATAGATGTTAAGTCGGGTGTGCCTCCATTTCTGCCTGCAGGGAGAGTCTGGGCTAATCAATCCATAATAATGTGGACACCGCCCTTTTCCAAACTGACACCAATGGCAATTGCTTGTAGCAATTGAGTTCCTGCTCACCAAGTTCCCCACCAGGAAGGCAGTAGTCTTCTTCAGGTGGGCACACATGGCTAGATCAGGGAGAGTCTGGAACCAAGGTCCCTGAGCTCAGGCTTGGGGAGAGGGAAAGGTGGGCATGTGGCAGGACCAAGCAGGGCAGTGGTGCACGCCTTTAATCCCAGCACTTGGGAGGCAGAGGCAGGCGGATCCCTGTGAGCCAGCCTGGTCTATAGAGCGAGATCCAGGAAAGGCACAAAGCTACACAGAGAAACCCTGTCTCGAAAAACCAAAAAAAAAAAAAAATAGCAGGGCCTGGAGGTCCAGACATCCTCAGTCCAGTCTTAGGAAGCATTTAAATGTGGTAATGACCGCGGTAGCAGACAGCGTAGCTCTGCTTGGTGAAAACACAGAAATGTGGTTCTAAAAGATCCGCTGACAGGTAGCAGAGGCGGGAGACGCCATTTGTTTGTTTTTACAGTATACAGATGCTCAGTTTCTGCGTGTCTGTTACCTCACCACTGGGGGTTGAGGTTTGGGGTAGAGACAGAAGATCTTGGGAACTCACGGGCCAGCCAGTCTAGCCAGTCAGGAAGCTCCAGGTTCAGTGAGAGACCCTATTGCAAAAAGTAAAGTGAAGAGTGATTGAGGAGGGGCACTTGATGTTGACCTCTGGCCCCCATGCACTAGTGCACACAGGTGTGTGTGCACATCCATAAACGTATACATACACTGCCTCCCACAGTGAAGAAAGTGTGTGTGCACATTCATAAACGCGTACATACACTGCCTCCCATAGTGTAGAAAGGGATGTGAATAGGATTTTATGCTGATATAGAGTCCCACCAAGCAAATGAAGTCAGGACTTGTTAGACATCAGCCATTGTCTTCCCCAGAGGGCGGAAAGGTCCAGGTTGCTTGATGGTTTCCTCCAGGGACACACTGGTCCCAGAGCAGCTGATGGCCTGAGCCAGAGACCCAAAAGCCAAAGCAGTCTCCATTCCTGCCCACCCCACCCCCACCCCCCTGTGTCCCGTCACGGGTGATAATGTCTTTCATACTTTTCTCTGACAACAGTTAGCTCTGCCCATGCTGGTGAGGAGGGCTGGTGACTGTGTCCAGCAGTGGCCTTGGGTCTGCCAAGTGCCCTCCTCAGGTGGTGGCTCTGTTCCCTGCAGCGGGTGCAGACTGTGAGCCTGAGAGCTGATGTCTCAGCTCACCTGGGAAAGAGACCGGAGCTGCTTGGGGCCTGGGCAGAGAGTGCGGTTGGGTCTCCAGAGTTTTCCTTTGGGTGAAATAGTTAAGCACATGTTTGGAAGAGAGGTGTGGGGTGTGTGTGTGTGTGTGTGTGTGTGTGTGTGTGTCTGTCTGTCTGTCTGTCTGTCTGCCTGCTCGCTCTCTGCCCTCTGCTGGTCCTCCTCTGTCTTCCACTCTGAGTGTCCCCACGGCCTGTGCTTGTCATTGCCTCTGTCCTTCCTTCTCACTGTCTTTCTCCTTTGTTTCCTGGTGTGTTCCCAAGCCTGTTCCGTGGACCGCTGGGGTAATGCAGAGTTGTTAGAAACTGCTGTTCTCCCCTGCCAGCTGCGGCTTCATTCAGCAGGGACTTTTTTTTTTTTTTTTTTTTTTCCTTTCGAGACAGGGTTTCTCTGTGTAGCCTTGGCTGTCCTAGAACTTGCTCTGTAGACCAGGCTGGCCTTGGACTCAGAGATCCCCCTGCCTCTGCCTCCTGAGTACTGGGATTAAAGGCATGTGCCATCACCGCCCGATAACAAGGGACTCTTCTCTGAGCCTGTTTGAGCATCTGCAAATTGGAGTTGTATAAAGCTGCATGCCCCCTAGCTCCGTCTCCAGGGGCCGCATTGATATTTTCTGCCCTGGCAGTGGAGGTGTGATATTGTTGAATCAAATCTCCACACACCAGGCGGAGGGTAACCTTGGGGGTTCAGATACTAATAGATGACTTCACCTTAACACACCTCGGTTCAGTTGCGTCACCTGTAAGCCGTAGTTGAAGAGAGATTGTCGTTGTAAGAATTAACAAGCCGAGACCTGGAAAGCCCCTAGGCGCACCTGGGGAAGTCACCAGTGTGGCCCACACTGTTACAAAGTTGCAGTGTGTAGAAGGGACATCTGCCCCAGCCCATAGTACACGGGGAAGAATGGAGGAAGAAAAAGCTGACATGGGATGCCAGCATCCTGTGATTAAGGAGTTTAACGTAGACACAGGCCTTGGAGAATTCCATGCCAGCAGGATGTGCTTTGCAGAAAAAGGTGTTTGGGTTCTGTAGTCATTGCTCTGAGCTGTCCCATATGACCCCCTCCGGGGACCAGTGATCAGAGGAATGACTAAGAAAAGGCTGAGGAGAGATGTACAGCCTGGGAGGGGCCTCCAGCTCCCTGGCTCCAGCATGTTCCTGGCTACAGCCAAGTCCTGGGAGGAAGGTTTGGCCACCAACATCTTCAAGACAGGCACTTGCCTGCGGCATCCCAGCACCTGCCCTGAGTTAACTGGGGTTTCTAGGAGCTGCTGGCTGAGTCCCTCAGGCTGTCCAGGAGCCTTGGTGTCTGCATCATGTGTCCTTGCATATGGGTCCCCCTGTGCCCTCCCACATGCTCTCTTCCCCTCCCTCCAGTCTTGTCAGAGGAGCCAGGGCTCATCCTCCTTCTGCCCTCCCCGCTCAGGTTGGATCCATGCGGTGTATACCCCTGTGGACTCTCTGGTGTTCGGCGGGAACATCCTGCACAGCTTCAACGTGCCCATGCAGCTGCGGATCTACGAGATTGAGGACAGAACCCGGGTAAGAAAGCACCTTCTCTCCCCGGGGAATGAGCTGGCCTTTCTCAGTTCGACTTGAGTTCCTTCCCACTTCTGCTCCGTCTCAAGCTGGGGCCTTGCTTCTGGTTCTGGAGGGCGCTATGACATCCTCCATAAGAGCCCATCCCCAAATCCCTGGAGTTCCTGTTCACTATCAGACCATAGGCAGAATCCTCTGTGGGACAGTTGGGCATGATTGTACGTACCTAAAAATCTCAGCACTTGGGGAAGTGGAGGCCGGATCAGAAGTCCCAAGGCCAGCCAGGACTACACAGAGTGGGGCCAGGCTGAGCTGCGTTTTCTCATTTAAAACAAAAACTGCCGGGCGGTGGTGGCGCACGCCTTTAATCCCAGCACTCGGGAGGCAGAGGCAGGCAGATCTCTGTGAGTTCGAGGCCAGCCTGGTCTACAGAGTGAGTTCCAGAAAGGCTCCAAAGCTACACAGAGAAACTCTGTCTCGAAAAACCAAAAAAAAAAAAAAAAATTTGTGGAAACAGTGTCTGTACCTCTGTACCTGAGCAAGTGTCTATGCGTTTGTTACCTTGAGAGAGCAGCAGGAGGTGGGAGGGACCCAGCCTTTTTCCTCTTTGCATATGTAGAAAGGGTGTGGACCTTGTGTTGTTCTTGTTGCTGAAGTTTGCAGCGGGTGGAGGAGGCTTGAAAAAGGGCCAGCCTGGTCCACAGTCACATCTTTCCTGTGTATTCGCCTGGGAAACTGGGGTCTGATGGAAGGGAAGCCTGTGTCTCTAGGCCTGTGGCTGAGCGCGCGTCCCCTGGGCCCTTGGGAAGCTCTCTGGGGCCGAGGCTTCCCTGTGACCACTCGGGTGATGCTTTCTCAGCTTATCAACTCTCCCAGGATGAGGGCCACGTGCGCCTTTTGTTCCTGGAGTTTTCCCTGAATACCTTCGATGGTTGGGAGTTGGCCACCCTCTCTCCAATGCTGTGGCTTGACCACACGTCCCCAGGCATTTGAGACAGGTTCAGGGGTGAAAAACGGAAGCCCTGGGATGAAAAGGGCCTCTTTTGTATCCCACCTACCCCCGCCACTGCTTTTCCTCTTCTGTTTTTTAATGTGACTATTTAAATATTTCTTTGAATTGAGATACAACTTACATACCATGAAATTCACCATTTGAAATGTACAGTTCTGTATTTTTAGTATGTCGCCATCATCACTAATTCTAGCACATTCTCCCCGCCCCCTGTTCCCCTGCCAAGAAACCCCTGTACCCATTAGCAGCCGTTCCTTATTCCCTCTTTCTCCAACCCTGGTGACCTCTAATCTCCCTTCTGTCTATGAATTGGCCTGTTTTGGACATTCTCTCTACATGGAATCATGTGATACGTGGCCTTTTACCTCCGGACTTTTCCCCGCTCAGCATGATGTACCTTTCCAAGGTCCATCCATGTTGTAGTACATCCATGTTGCAGTGCATGTCCAGCGCATCTCATGACTGCGTAGAAGAACTCCATTGTGTGAACAGACCACATGACAGTTCTCCTTGGGATTTGCCTCAGAAAGTGGCTTTTCGGCCCCAGAGAAGTATTGGTGTGCTTGAACTCTGTAAAGAGACACCTCGGGCTGCTCTGGTCAGAGTGTAACTTCCCAGTCTTGTTTCTAGGTTTTGTTTCCATGCGATGATACTTTGGAGTCATAGTGAGGGGGGAGTTGAGGGTGCCCAGGGCATGCTTGGCTTCCTGTCTTGTGCTGCCCACGTCCGCATTGTCCTGGGCCAAGGTCCTACGCAGAGGCCTTGTTTCATGGACTTTTCACCTTTCTAGAAAGGTGCGCTTAGCCCAGATCTGGAGCACGTGCCCTGTGCTGTTCAGGACAAAGGCGCTGTTTGGGCACAAACGGTCACTTTTCAGTCCGAGTCCAATGATGTCTGGACTGCGGCCAACCATTCTTTTTGGCCAGCCCTGAAAAACAGGCCATTTGTTGTGAGCAGCGACCAGCAGGTGTGGATGGAAAGCCTGTCCTCTAGAGGAGAGGTCAGGCCCAGGCTTTCCAGGCAGTTCCTGAAAGCCAGAACCAGACTGGGATTTCTCCATTCCTCTGGCAACTTGCTGGATAGCTGTCCCCTCCCATGGGAATCTGATTGTGCATCTCAGAGCACCTGTGCCCCCCGACCCCCCAATCATAACCCCTAGGAACCTAGTTCCTCTCCCCAACTGGTATCACTCAAAGCAGGAACCCCCTAACCTCCCTATCCCCTATGACATCATTCTGTTTGCACTGGTGTGGTATCTCACCACACATCAAGATGCATATCGGCTCCCTCCCCTGAGGCCCCTTGTCCTTAGTCCCTGAGGGGGCACCCATCTGGCTTCTCTGAAGCAGATTGTTGGCTCCAGGGCTGGAGGAAGGATGGCTGGGGGGCGGGGGTGGGGTGGGGTGGGGTGGTGGGCAGGCCAAGCTGCAAGCTACAGCAGGCATTTTCATCTGCTTTGAATTCTGGTCTCTGGAGAGGGGCTTGGCTACGAGGCCCAACTGTTTCTGCCTTAGGAGCCAGAGCAGACAAAAAGCCCTAGAGAGAGTCCTGGAAGCCAGATAAAATGTCAGGACTGCTTGTCAGCCCGATACAGCTCAATTCTTCCATCCCTATCAGCTCCTTTAAGAAGGTTATGGCCATTTAAAAATAGTTTTCCCCCCCCGGAGTGTTCTCAAACATGGCTTTACGTGGAAACAAACGCAAGAGGCTGGACAGAGGAAGCCCAGTAGGGGAGTCCAGAAAAGGAGTTTGCCTTTGTTATGCTAGGTGGGGGTAGGATTGGCTATCCAGCCCTGAAACCCTAAGCCTCTCCCACATGTAGAAAATACTTTTATTTTTCTGTGAAAGATGCTAGGTGACTCTCACTCCGCTGTGTCATGGGCCCCCCATAAGGCAGCGCAGACAGACAGGTCTAGGCCTCTAAGGACTGACAGAGGACTGGTTCCTTCTGTGAATCTCCTGCTCTAAAGATCACAGTAATGGGAGAGCTAGACCAGAACGGACTGCTGCATGCTTCTTAGGATTACGTCACAACAGCCGTGACATACTTTTAGCTCCAGTTAGCTGCTGAGGGTCGGAAGGATGGTCCAGATGATTACTCATCAAACTGCTGTCTTTCTTACGCTTATCTTTTTTTTTTTTTTTTTTCCTTAATGGCTCTAGTGAAAACAGCTTTCCCAGAAAAGGTAATGCCAGCACCCCTTACATTCCCCTCCTTTGCGGCCAGTGATTCTGTTTGGAAACCGCAAATTATTTACCTTTCCTCTCCCCTCCCTCCTACCATTGGATTTTTATTCCCCCCCCCCCATTGAATTTTTTTTTTTTCCAGGAGAAAAACAAAATTTAAGATACTTCCACCTACCTTCGCATTTTAATTTCTCAAGAAATTAAATGGGCATCCTAGGGGCACAGAGACTTCCTCAACTCTCCTCCAACATCTGCTCAATTCTTGGAAGACTCGGGCCTCTGAGGAAGGGCCAGGCGAGTGCCACTTAAATGGGCCTCTGGAGCTCCATTGGGACCCCTGAGATCCAATGTTGGTGAATTGCCCTCTAGGCTGGGCCCAGGGCCGCCTTTGTGACCGCCTTGCCATTTTTCGTGGACAGAGGTTGGTTAACCACTCAGTTTGGTGAGACTCCAGCTTGTCACCAAATAATATTGAGCAATCGTGTGTTTAATGTTTCCAGGCATGTGGCTGGAACCTTTTGAAGGGGAAGGGTAGTGGGCAACAAGCTGTTTGTAAGTCAATTTTTGCAAATTTTTTTTTTCCTGCAGTTCTCTCTTGGAAAAAAAAACAAAAACAAATTAAATTAAATTATCACCCCCCCCCCCCAAAATCCTAAAACCAACCAAACAAAAAAGGCCAAACCAAGTTGAATTTCTTCATTCGTATTTGTTTTCACCCAGCTAGTTTCCCTTGGGTTCAGCGACAGAGAGGGGAGATTTGCCATCCTCTCTTGAATACGGCCCCTTCCTCTGAATTTTTCCCCCTAATCTAGAAGTATTCTCTGGTGTCACAGTGCCCATCAACGGCACAGCGGCATGGATAGTGTCAAAATTTTTGAAAAGTCAAAAGTTGAAAGTATTTGATCCATCTAGTCCCCTCTTGGGAGTTATGAATGGGGGTCTGTTGTCCTCAGCTTGGCGTTTAGGTATTGGCCATTTGTTTCCAAATCTTTTGGCCGGGTCTCTGGAATCGGGATGGGGCTGAACCCCATCCCTTAAACTTTCCATCATAAGACGTCGAGGGCGGCTTAAACTTAGGAGCCCCTCTCTAGCCCAGGGGGCGCCAATCAGTAACTGTGAAACGAAGGAGTCACGTCATCCTGGTAGTGAAACTGGGCTTCTCAGAAAGTGGCTGGAGCCAAGGAAAATGCCAGATTCTTCTCCCAACTCCATGCATCTCCCGGAGGAGCTGAAAAGCATGTGGTGAACCATGATCTCATCCCTCAGCACGTCATCCCCCAGAGGCAGGGAGATGAAGTGGACCCAGTTCACAGGTGGACGAGGTGGAACCCAGGAGTGGGAAAAGGGCCTGAAAGCTGAGAAGTTTCGCTGAAGTAGATGAGGAATGGAAGACAGAGGTGGGGAGGTTTTTTCCAGTATGGTGCTTAGAGAATACCAGTTAAATGTATTTTAGGTAACGGAGTCTGCTCGTACTTGATTTTGTTGAAAAGGTACCAAGGCACTGTATATTGTCAGCATAGAAAGAGCCCCTGGGGGGTAGGGGATGCTTGCTGAAGGATGAGGAAGGTGAGGAAGGAGTCTCGGACCTTCACAGATACGCCCTTGGAAAAGGGGAGAGATGAGTAGGTGTTCTGGGGATGTGTAAGACAAGTGCGCCCCACGATGGGAGATGAAGTCATCTTACTGTACCTCACCGCCTCCATGTCTGTTCAGGATGTAGCTTCCGGAAGGTTCCTCTATGCTGAGGCCATCGATAATGGCTTTTCTTCCATTGCCAGTTCCTCTTTATAGACCCCGAACTGCCACCCATCAGAGTTCCTTGCGGTCCACACATTTTATAGTTCTCCTATGCACTGCTTCTTTACCTGTAAGAAGCAGCCGAGAGGACTCTCCACTGATACCCTGCCACCAGACCCCAGAGTATCCCCTGGTGACGAGATGTCTCGCCTTGGTTACATTGGGGAATTGTGTCCCTCTGAGTCCTCAGTAGAAACACAAGCAGGTATCGTAGGTGGATGTGGGGAGCAGGACACTGTGGATGCTCCTAAGGGCCCTACCCTAGGGAGGTGGATGAGACTGTACCACCCACCGTTTACAGGGGTCCTCCCCGCCTGGCCTTCCTCCCAGAATTCAGGAGGGTGTATAATAGTTTGTCTGCTGAAGCATAAGGATTGGGAGAGGACGTCTGTTTTTCAAGGGAGGGGAGAGACAGCAGAGTCCGTGCAAGAACATTCTAGAATGAGGAGCCCATGTCCGTTGCGGCTGGGCTCAGGCAGGGCTTCTTCCATTTGCAGGTATCGGTAGTGCTGGCAGCAGGTCAGGGAAATCCTTTTTCCCCGCACACACTGGGCCCTGTTCACCTCCCGGGATGGGTAGCTCAGGGACCAAAACCCGATGCCTCCCGTAGGCCTCTTCCCGCCTCATCCATGCATGCTGCTGGCGCCTGCCCCTTCCAGGCCTCCGTCTTGTCTCCCTGCCGGTGACACCTCCCCGTTTTCCCCTTTTCCCATTACTTATGTTCTTGCTGAGGTGATGAGCGCTACTTCAGGGAACCTGCCGCCTGCCGCGAGTCCTCCCCCATTATCCCTGGAAACTGACCTCTCGCCTGCCTGCTTCTGCTCCGTGCTTTCAGGTTCAGCCCAAGTTCCGCTACCCCTTCTACTATGAGATGTGCTGGTATGTCTTGGAGAGATACGTGTACTGTGTGACCCAGCGCTCCTACCTCACTCAGGAATACCAGAGAGAATTAATGCTTATTGGTGAGTAACCGAACCTGGCCAGGGCAGATACCCTTTTTGTCATGGAGCCTGTGGGATAACCCTGGGTCCCCTGGGATTCTCCGAAGCCGGAATGCTAGGCAGGAGACCGCTCAGGAGATAGCCCCGCTTGTGCGTCTCCCACCCGGAACACAAAAGCCAAGAAAAGGAGCCCATGACCCCCCAGAAGAAACACAGTTGTCACACACACACACCCATAACTGCAGATGCATGGAGGAGCCTGTGACCAGCACAGTTGCTAAAACAGGACCATCCAACAGAACGAAGAACTCAAGCTCTCTGTGTTCCACTGTAGTTACCTGATTTTTTTTATTTTTTTTATTTTTTTGCGGGGGAGGGGGGGGAGTTCGAGACAGGGTTTCTCTGTGTAGCTTTGTGCCTTTCCTGGAACTCTCTTTGTAGACCCGGCTGGCCTCGAACTCACAGAGATCCGCCTGCCTCTCCCTCCCGAGTGCTGGGATTAAAGGCGTGCGCCACCACCGCCCGGCTGGTTTTTCTTACAATACTCTGAGGTTTGGGTTTTCGTCCCCATAGGAGCAGGCCCATGTTATACAGCTAGTGTCCATAATTCAGGCCCAGTTTACCCAGAAGGGAGGGGTGGCCAGGGATTGAAATCAGGTTGTCAGCCTTGGCAGCAAGTGCCTTTACCCACTAAACCATCCTGACAGCCCTTGACTGATTTTTTTTAAACACTTATTTATTTTAAGAGTGTGTGTATGTGCCTGAGTGTATGTATGGACACCACTGTGAAGGCATCAGATCCTTTGGAACTGGAGTTACAGGGAGTTGGGAGCTGCCATGTGGGTGCTGGGAACCAAACCTAGGTCCACTGCACTGTCTTTATCCCTGCCATTAACTGACCTGTAGACATATGATAAAATGCCAGGCATATTGTCAGTGGTAAAGCAACCCGTGAGGGTGCAGAGAGCTGGGAAGAGAGCAGAGCTGGGATTTGAACCTGTGTATGGCTGACTACTGCCCTTATACAGGCCAGGAGCCCTGAACCAGACCCTTGCTCTCTGCAGGAAGGGTGAGTGGAATCCACAGAGCTTCCAGCTGGGGGCGCTAAGCGGTCATCATTGTATTTTATGATCTTCCCCACAGATGCCCCAAGAAAAGCCAGTGTAGACGGCTTCTCATCGGATTCCTGGCTGGAGATGGAGGAGGAGTCCTGTGAGCAGCAGCCCCAGGAGGAGGAGGAGGAGAAGGAGGAGGAGGGGGATGGTGCAGAGAAGACACCCAAGCTGCCCTCCGATGGCCCCACCTCCCCCACCAGCACCCCCTCGGAGGAGCAGGAGAACACAGGGAAGAAACCCAAAGCCCCCGCCATGCGCTTCCTCAAGAGGACTTTGTCCAACGAGTCGGAGGAAAGTGTCAAGTCCACAACGACGCCCGTAGACTACCCCAAGACACCCACGGGCTCCCCTTCCACTGAGGTCTCTACCAGGTGGACCCACCTGACCGAATTTGAACTGAAGGGCCTGAAAGCCTTGGTGGAAAAACTAGAGTCTCTTCCGGAGAATAAGAAGTGTGTCCCCGAAGGCATCGAGGACCCCCAGGCCCTCCTGGAAGGTGTAAAGGTGGGCAGGGGCCAAGGCTGGGTCGGGCTTAGGGTGGCTAGCTATTCTAGGGTGGGTCCAGGTGCTGGGATGGTACTCGGTCTAGGCAAGCCTGTCTGGATTATGGACTCTGGGACCACAGTTAGCAGCTGGGTGGAGGCTTGCTCTGTGGGTGACAACAGCTTCTTTGATACTTTTTGGGACCTCAGGGCTCCCCCGCAGGAGGAGTGTGTGTCTGTGTGTGTTGTGACAGTGTTCTGATGGGATTGATTCCCTAGAGCTTGCCATTCTGGGTTGATTCCCGAGAGCGTGAGTCTGGGTGTGTGAGCTGGTGACCTTTCTCCTAACCGTTGACTGTGGGTACAGTGCAGCAGCCTAAGGTTGGGAGGTTGCCGTGGTCTCACTTGGATCTGCATCGGAAGTAGGTCCTAGGGCGTCAGGTAGAGCTGGGATGAGGATCCAGGAGAGATGCTAGAGTGCCTGCTGGACATCCACTGTGCGAATGCTTCTTGGAGTGCAGATCCACAAGTGCAGAACTACTTCCTGTAGCGTTGCTGAGACTGCAGTGACGAAGTTAGGAGAATCCTCCGCTGGCTGCTCCTGAGTCTGACTGGGGCAGTGGAGTTGGCGGTCTACTGGCGTTAGAAACTGAACTCAGATTTCTTCCTTGGGAATTGGTAGTTTATCGAGCCCCTTGCAGGGGCTCCGGGACTCAGGGGTCAGTTGGGGGTTGTGTGGTAGTGGGGGGTTGGGAGTGTGTGAAACTCTGGGGCTCAGGTCAGGTAACTGTTAGGGATGTATAACCAGTATATGGAACCATTGAATGAAAATCGTTAATCCAGGTGTGCCTCACTTACTGATTTGATTTTGTTGTCTGTGGTACCAGATGGAATGCAGAGCATCACACATCCTGGGCAGGTTCTTTACCACCTTACCCGCATCTCATTTCTACTGGGTATTTTTTGTAGTTTGATCTCTTAATGGCAACCTTAGGATTCTGTCATGTGGCTACTTTTTTTTTTTTTCTTTGTGAGAGCCTGTAAAATGAAAACAATTTTAATCAATTGGTTTTTAATTTTTTTTTTTCTTTTGGTTTTTTGAGACAGGATTTCTCTGTCTAACAGCCCTGGCTGTCCTGGAACTTGCTTTGTAGACCAGGCTAACCTCAAACTCCCAGAGATCCACCTGCCTCTGCATCACCAGGGCTGGGATTAAAGGCATACACCGCCACTGCCAGGCCGGTTTTGTTAAATTTTTATCAATCACAAAATAATAGTACTGAGTTGCCAAAATACTGTGAACGGGTTGTTATACATGTTCATCACTTTCTGTGATACCCTCTGCTTTAATAGGATCCGTGTGTGGTGTGTTTGCAGGGAGTGCCCCTGGTTCGTGGCCGGGTTTCTCTCTTTCCTTGTATCTCTCCATTGCCCTCTGAGGCTGCGTTCGGTTGCTGCTGTGAGGGCCTGTCAAGGTTAGGGCGTTAAGTAGAGTGCAGAGACCAGTACCACTGCCGTGAGAGGACGGGGCCGCTGTGGCTTACCTGCCTGGGTTTTTATTTCGTCTTCTAGCTGAGTGGCAATCTTATCCGCTAGGTCTGTGAAAATAGGAGGAGGAGGGTTGCAGAATTCTATAAAAGTCTAAGAAAGGCCTTCTTGTCGCCACCTCGTGGAGATGATGTCCAGAAAGCTGACACCGGGTGTCTTCAGAGATGTCTCTTGTTTGACTTTTAGTTTTGAGACAGACCCTCCTGTAACCCAGGCTAGGATAGCCTCAGAGTCGTTGTGTAGGCCAGGATGACTTTGAACTTCGAGTCCTCCTGCTTCTGCCTCCTACGTGTGGGAATACAGGCATGTGCCACTATGCTCGGTTTATATGGCGGTAGGGGATTGAACCCACGGCTTTCTGCATGTTGTGAAGGCACTCTGCCAACTGCCTGGAAACCTCTCTCTTTAAATACACTTGTTCTGGTAGCAGGACCAAGACATCAAGGTAGAGGAGATCCTTGAGTTCAGGTTTGACTTACGTTCTCTACTGCTTGCTTGCCGTGAGGCCCTGGGCACATCATTCTGCTTTTTATTTCCCAGTGCTGCGTAAAATGAAGATGCTTCCCAGCACTCAGGAAGCAGAGGCAGGCAAATCTCACTGAGTTCAAGGCCAGCCTGGTCTATAGAGTGAGTTCTAGGCCAGCCAAAGCTACACAGTGAGACGCTGTCTCAAAAAAGCCAAAAACAAAACAGGGATTTTGGACATGATGCGCTTGATCCTTCTGGGGACCAGATTCCGATGTTTCTGGTCACTCGGAAGTACTTAGATACTTGGTTAAAAACTGACGTGGCCAGGGCTGGAGCGATGACTCAGAAGAGAAGAGCTCTTCCTGCTCTCACAAAGAAAGGACCAGAATTGAGTTCCATGCACCAGCATGAGGTGACTCCCAACTCCCTGTAAGTGCAGCTTCGGGGGAGCCAGTGGCCTCATACGCATGTACCCCACACAGACACAAATACACATGGACTTTAAAAATAAAACCTTGGCCGGCGAGAGTGCTCAGCAGATAGAGGTGCTTGCTAAGTCTGATGACCTTAGTTCGGTCCCTGGAACATACATGGTAGAGGGAGAGAACTGACTTGACTGACCGACCTATCCTCTGACCCCTGACCCCTGACCCCTACAGGTATACCATAGGATGCCCCCCCATACCAATATACATATAATGAAAATTTTTTAAATGAAATATTTTTAAAAACTGAAATGGGGTGCTGAACAGGTGGTCAGGTGGTTAGGAGTCCTTCACTGCTCTTGTAGAGGACCCAGATTTGGTGCCCAGCACCCACACGGGAGCTCACAGTCTCCTGTAACTCCAGTTCCAGGGCATGAAACTAACTCTCCTTTCCCTTTTGGGCCCCTGCATGCACGTGGTACATATCGACTTGGGAACACACACACATACACACAAATACATAGAAATTAGTAAGTGAATCTAAAATAGCAAACTGAAAATAGGGTCTGGCAAGATGGCTCAGTGGGTAAAGGCACCTGCCGCCAAGCCTCACAGCTTGGGTTCAATCCCTGGAACCCACATAGTGGAGGGAGAGAACTGATTCCCAAAAGGTATCCCTCTGACCTCTGGCCTTGCGCTAGGACGGTGCGTGTTCCCCCAATAGGTAAATAAATGTATTATAAACTGAATTTTTTTTTTTTTTTTTTTTTTTTTTTTGGTTTTTCGAGACAGGGTTTCTCTGTGTAGCTTTGCGCCTTTCCTGGAACTCACTTGGTAGCCCAGGCTGGCCTCGAACTCACAGAGATCCGCCTGGCTCTGCCTCCCGAGTGCTGGGATTAAAGGCGTGCGCCACCACCACCCGGCCTGAATTATTTTTTTTTAAGATTTATTTATTTACCATGTATATAGTATGCCTGTACACCAGAAGAAGGCACCAGATCTCATTATAGATGGTTGTGAGCCATCATGTGGGGGCTGGGAATTGAACTCAGGACCTCTGGAAGAGCAGCCAGTGCTCTTAACCCCTGAGCCATCTCTTTAGCCCTGAAGTTTTTGAAAAAGGTAAAGTAGTACAGTGGCAGGGGACTGTGGGGTGGACTTACTTGGAGGAACAATGAGATTGGCTTTGGCCAGCCTCTGCTGTCCTGAGATCTTTGCCTCCTCTTTCCCCATCTCTCATCCGTTCTTTAGGGAACAGTTACCGTCCGCAATTGTTTCAAATGTTCCAGTTGCTTAGCCGACAGCGCATCCTCTTTCTGGGCCTGGAGCCAGCAAGTCTGAAAGCAAGATGTTTGCAGAGCCGTGCCCACGCCTAAGGCTCTAGGAAAGTGTCTTTCCTTGGCTCCTCCCTCTTCTCGCCTTGTCCTTGGCGTTGGTTGGCTTGTCTTAACGTCATACCCATATCGACCCATGGTTAAGGTTGATTGTCCATGGCCACCCCCCTCTCCATGTCGACCATGAGTGACACCAGCCATCGGATTCAGGCCCAGGAGAATCCAGCAGAACCTCGCATCAGCTTGATGAAATGTATAGAAACCATCCCCAGAGTCACATTCTGGGGCTCCCAGCGTACATGGATTTGGGGGTCACACTGATTAGCAACAGTTGTGGGTTGAAGTAATTCACCCGAAGATGGGATTGCCTAGCGAGCGGTCTCTTTAAGAAACGTCTCTGCTCTCCGCTAGAGCTCAGGGAGAGCGCTGTGGCTCCTGCTCCGGGTGGACGGAAAGATGGACGTGTAGCATGTGGTCCTCAGATCAGTTCTGAGTGACTAGAATACAGCGCAGTATGTGTCAGGGCTGTGAAGGGCAGAGGGCACCAAGGGTGTAGGCGGGATGACTTTGTCAGGTGACCCCTCTACAAGCTGCTTCCGGGAGTGTGCCAAGTGCAGCCTAACCGTCTTTAACTACATACTGTAGCCACGCCCCCTCGCCATGATCTCACGCTCTTCTGGCTGTCATCAAGTTATTTTGGTATAGAAGACCAACTATCTGATTGCATGGAATTAAGGCACTGCAATAGCATTATGGGACTAGTGGGAATTACAGAGCTACACAGAGCTGTGGGGCTGAAAGACCTAAGTCAGGTTTTCTTGTTTTGAAGTCTCTCTTTATCTCTCTTCCTTCCCTTCCTCCCTTCTCCCTTTCCCTTCTTTCCTTTCCTATATCTTTGTTTTCTTTTCTCTGTCTTTTTATTTTTATTTTTAGGCATAGTCTAACCCTGTACAGCCCAGGCTATGTGTAGCTCAGTCTTGTTCTAATCTTGTGGCGATATTGCCTCACCCTCTCAAGTATCAGGATTATAGGCATGAACTAACAGATCTGGTCAAGCGTTGTTTTTTTTTTTTAATCAACAGTCAAATAGAGATCAGTTGTATTGCTCTGACATCAAACTCCAAACGTAACAGGGAAGAAGGTCTTAAATTAAGAATGCATTGTCCAAGGCAGGAGAGATGGCTCAGAGGTTAAGAGCACTGGCTGTTCTTCCAGAGGTCCTGAGTTCAATTCCCAGCAACCACATGGTGGCTCACAACCATCTGTAGTGAGATCTGGCGCCCTCTTCTGGCCTGCAGGCATACATGCAGACAGAACACTGTATACATAATAAAGAAAGAAATCTTTAAAAAAAAAAAAGTGCATTGTCCAGATGGATGTTGCTTGTCTTTGAGGACAGTTGTAGAGTCAAGTCAAGTCCCTGCACAGTCCATTGTGCTGCTGAGGTTCTTGGGGGACACAGTAAAACAAGAGGAAGTATGATCTGTGTCATGACTGACACGTGTAAAGTCCTAGCAAGGTCTTGAAGTGCTCAGTAGACCAGAGTTGATATTGTTATGATTTCAGACACCTTGGAAAGGAAAGAGTTTTGTTTCTGGTCAGGTCTGAGCTTGTGAACCCGTGATGTGAGGAGAGGGGGTCAGAGCATTTTTCTCTGTTGGGGTCTTCTGGTTCTTCACCCTGGAACGCACTTGCTTTTAAAGCTGTCTCTTACGGGTGTTAACAATTTGCAAGACAGTGAGAGATACGTAAGATTGGAAATTTCCATTTGCAGGTATTGGAGTTTAGAGCTAAGACTTGAACATTGTTCTGGGGAAGATCACAATGAAATCTAGGGATGAGTCTTTTTCAGGTTCAGATGGAATGGACGGAGGGGTTCAGAGACGGCCCAAGTATACTGACTGGTACCTGGTGTTCCCCAGAGCAGGTAGCTCTGGCTGTGACGTAGACCCTCTTATCCACCCCTCATTGGGTGTTGCTTTCCCGACTCTAGCTACTGCCTTGTTAATGGCGTTTTTAGTCACTGCCTAGATGGGTTTCCAGTGATTAGCACCCCGCCCTGGGAAGCAATGGAACCCAAATCTCTTGTTAACAAACTAAATTCTTTGAGAGAAGTTGCATGGGGGAGGGGGGGTGTTTGCCAAGGCCTAACCAGCCTGTGGTTCCTTTGGTAGGTCACACGTGAGACAGTTTCTGGTAGCACAGCCCTGGTGGTGGCTCCATCCTTTCGCAGGAAGCCTGCCCGGGGTTTGCCAGAGCCACACAGGCTTATATGGTATAATCTCCAGGGGCTGGGGCAGTGCGGACACACAGCCTTCTTTCTGTCTGTGCGCTCAACAGTTCCCCGGGAATGTATAAATTCAGGCAGAGCCTAAGGAATCCTGTGACATCATTCCTTCCAGCACCTTTTTTTTTTTTTTTTTTTTTTTTTTTCCTGAGACAAAAATCTCCCATTGGGCTATGCCTCCCCTAACTTTCTTGCCTTTACAAAAGAATTTTGCAGCAAGACAAGTTCCATTGTGCCCCCTGGTGGCCACAAAATGCTATACACAGATGGGAACTTGGCTTTCTTGGGGATGTGAGGCACCTTGGGAAAACTTTAAAACTATATTGTTAAAAGATGAAAAGGAGCCAGGTGGTAGTGGTGTACACCTTTAATCCCAGCTCTTGGGAGGCAGAGGCTGGTGGATATTTGTGAGTTCAAGGCCAACCTAGTCTACAGAGTGAGTTCATTTGACTGCCAGAACTGTTACACTGAGAAACCCTGTGTGTGTGTGTGTGTGTGTGTGTGTGTGTGTGGGTGGGTGGGTGTGGGTGTGGGTGTGGGTGTGGGTGGTGGTAGTGGGGGATATATGTATATATTTATATGCACACACACACAGAAGCAGGCAGGTCTCTGAGCAAGGCCAAACAGAACTAGATAGTCATGTTTTTAAAAAACAAACCATTTTTAATATACTTTTTTTTGGGCAACTTTTTTTTTTTTTGTAGATGGTCTTGTTTGTTGAGACAGGTGCCTGGAACTCACTCCCTGCAAACCTTCGCCCAGCAAGAAAAGTTTTAGGTTTCTGGAAAACTCAGACAAATAAACACCATCTTAATATAATGCGTGCGACACAGTCCTTAAAACAAACGTTTTGTCATTTCTTCTGACTTCTTGGGTATTTACCTAAATACTGTCCCAGAATCTCATCCCTGACACCCCATTACATTTAATTTCCTCTGCGTTCTCTTGGCTGGACGGTTTTTTCAGACTTACCGGTTTTTTATGATGTTGGCAGTGTTGTGGGAGGCTCAGGTCAGGTATTTTGTGGCATGTCCTCCTTTGGAGGCTTGAAGCCTTCTGTCCTGAATTTTGTCTGCGGGGAGCTTTCTATAGTCAGTCTTTATGTGGGGCTCACAGAATCTCTGGCAGAAGCAACTTCAAGGAGAAGTGGTTCTGGATTAGAGTTTCACAAGCCATCAGTCCACAGTGTCAGGGAAGGCGTGGTGATGGAAGCCTCCGGGACAGCTTATCGTGTCTTGGGAGCCGTCAGGACTGAGTGCAAGCAGGAAGTTGTGCTCTAACCCCGCCCCCCTTCCATTGCCCTGTCTTTGCCATGGAGCGTCCATGTCCCAAAGGTTCTATAATCTCCTCAAATAGTCACCAGCTGGGGACCAAGGGTTGCCATGAATGAGCTTGTGGGAGACATGGCTCACGTAAGCCATGACATAGTCAAGATATTTTGGTGGTTGGTTTTTTTTTTTTTTTTTTTTTAAAGATTTGTTTGTTTATTATGTATACAGTGTTCTGTCTGTACATATCCCTGCAAGCCAGAAGAGGGCACCAGATCTTATTACAGATGGTTGTGAGCCACCATGTGGTTGCTGGGAATTGAACTCAGGACCTTTGGAAGAACAAGCAGTGTTCTTAACCTCTGAGCCATCTCTCCAGCCCCTGGTGGTTGTTTTTGTTGTTGTTGTTGTTGGTTTGTTTGGTTGGCTTTTTTTTTTTCTTTGTTTGTTTGGTTGGTTTTCAAAGACAAGGTTTCTCTGTGTAGCCCTGGCTGTCCTAGAACTCAATCTATAGACCACCACCGCCCAGCTCAGTCAAGGTATTTTATAGATACCAATCGTCGCTGACCTTGGATGTTGAGCAAAGAGTCAAACCCAGGCAGCCCCAGTGAGCTCTGCTGTTGGCTGCCTCCCATGGGGAGTGGAGAAAGTGCCTCAGGCTGCCATCCAGTCAGCCCATGGATGACCAAGAAACAGGACAGTGAGTAGAGTGTGTTAGAAGTGGCTTAGAGTCCAGTCTGGTAATACAGATCAGAGACGATGCCTTGAAATAATCTTGAGGGCCGTCAGGGTGACTCATCAGATGCAGGCCTTTGCCACCTGATTGCCTGAGCTGGAACCTTGGTCCCCATGTCAAGGTGGAGGGAGAGAACGGACTCTACAAAGTTCTCCTCTGAGTTCCACAGGCACACTGTGGCATCAGCATGTATGAGTATGTGTGTCCCAGTGTGTGTAAAATAATCTTCACCTACGTTTATCTTCCGAGCTCTTCTGTTTTTCTATTAAATCTTCCTCTGTGATCGGCCGTGTTCTGAAATGTCACTGAAAGAATGCTCTCAGCTGGCCATCTGGATAAGCGCTGGCAGGAGCATCAGTTGTATTTGAATGTATGAGGTTGGGATGCCAACACACCACACTGTGGTCATTGTCTGGTGAGCAATTTGCAGGTTCCTAAAAGGGTGATCGGGACTCTTAGCTTTTTGCATAGCAACTTAAGAACCTCATTCCTGTCTGAAAAGCCACACCATTGAGTTACCTCTCATGTACAGTTGGGGGAAGCAAGGCTTAGGAAGGGGAAGAGCTGGGCATGGTACCACTGAGGGAGCAGGTACTCTGCTCTCTAGACCAGACCTTCCACCCATGAACTTCTTCACAAATGACTGTGTCTGTAGGACACCCAAGGAAAAGAAACAAGATGGAAAACCTGTATTTAAGGGCTCAGACCTGTCAACTTGACACTGACCCCTGCTGAACCTTGACCATGAATTTTTCTTTTTCTTCTTTTTGGTTTTCGAGACAAGGTTTCTCTGTGTAGCCCTGGCTGTCCTGGAACTCGCTTTGTAGACCAGGCTGGCCTTGAACTCACAGAGATCCGCCTGGCTCTGCCTCTGGAGTGCTGAGATTAAAGGCGTGCGCCACCACCGCCTGGCCTTGTTGATTTTTTTTTTTTTTTTTCACGGTAGGGTCTCATGTAGCGAAGACTAGTCTCATACTCATTGTGTAGCAGAGAATGACCTTGAACTCCTGATCATCCTGCCTCTCTTTCCTCAGTGCTGGGATTACAGGCATAAACCCTCCTGCCTGGCTGGTTTTCATTTGTCTCTTTGAGAACACAGTTGACTTCATGGGCTTTAGCAGTCTAAGCTGCTCATATCCCTGCTTCCCTGGCTGAGAAGTGAGACCAGGTTGGAGAGACGGCTCAGCAGTTAAGAACGTTTGCTGCCCGAGTTCGCTGCATAAGCCCAAGGAACAGAACTCGGATCCCAGCATCCACATCAACAGGGCATGGTTCTGCGCATGCCTGTAATCCCAGGGCTGGGGTGGGCAGTGACAGGAGGGTCACTCAGGCTTGCTGGTGGCCTGCCTAGCTCAAAATCCATGAGCTGTGTGTTTTTCATCAAGAGGTTCTGGTCTCCGGGGCGGTGGTGGCGCACACCTTTAATCCCAGCACTCGGGAGGTAGAGCCAGGCGGATCTCTGTGAGTTCGAGGCCAGCCTGGTCTACAGAGCGAGATCCAGGACAGGCACCAAAACTACACAGAGAAACCCTGTCTTAAAAAAAAAAAAAAAAAAAAAAAAAAAAAGAGGTTCTGGTTTCCAAGGACTGAGGTGGAACGTGACAGTGGAGGCCTTCCAAGGCTTCTGAGCTCTCTGAGTACAACACACACCACACATATGTGAGCATACACCACAGACACAAAGTCCACTGTGTGTGTGAGAGTCTGTGACGCTCTGGACAAGTGTTGGATGCCGTAAGTGGCATCAGTAGCTGGTAAATGGAGGACAGTGCGGAGGCACACGCCTGTAATCCCAGCACTCTGGGGGCGGAGGGAGGAGGATCTCCATCGGTTCTAGGCCAGCCAGAGCTACAAAGTGAAACCACGTCTCAAAACATTTTTGGGAAGAGGAATGTTCTATGTTCTGAGTCCATAAGAAATCTGAGTCACTTGGTTTCCATAATAGAGTGGTAGATAATGGCAGGCAATGATTTTTTATTTTTTTATTTTTGCGGGGGAGGGGGTCAGCTTGCAAACCTTTGCGGGGTTAATTTTGCCTCCTTTAGAGATTTTTCCCTTCACCCCTGGTTCATATGGATCCTTTGTTTGGCTACAGAATGTACTGAAGGAACATGTGGATGATGACCCCAGCCTGGCCATCACGGGGGTCCCCGTGGTCAGTTGGCCCAAGAAGACTCCAAAGGTAAGACCCAGATGGCTCACAGATGGGAGACCGCTTCTCACTGCTCTTCTGCCCATCGAGTATGATCTGTTCTGCCCTGGCTCCTGGCAGAGAGGCTACCCCACTTAGCCCGGATGGTTTTAATGAAGTGTTCGCTGCAGACGCTTTCCTTTTTAAAGGGATCCCTTCACTCGCTATGGAAACTGCAAGCAGTGGCCCCTGGTGGCCACCTGTCAGCTGCGGAAGTGAGACTTGCTTCGTCATTTAGTCTCATTTAGTTGTTTGTCTCAAATTTCCCTCCGGTCTTTCGCTTTGTGCCCTGTCTGTCCCTCCGAGGACTGCCCCCCTCCCATTTAGAGGAACTTCCCTCTCTTCCTAAAACGAATCGGCATTTCACACAAAACTGTCTAAACCGGGAGTGGGGAGGGTGTTAGTCGATAAAGGCCTCGTGTTGTGACAAACGGGAAGATTTCCAGCGACCCGACCGTGCAGGCTTCACTCCATCACCATTTCAATGCACAAGTTGTATACACTTCCTTATGGGTTAAGCCCCCGCACCTGGAATGGTTCTGAGGACTCAGTGTGTGATTGGGCACACAAAGCTTTCAGAACCAGGGCTGGCCCACTGTCAGCAACCTCTAAATCAGTGTTCTTCACCTTCCTAATGCTGCGACCCTTTAATGCAGTTCCTCAGGCTGCGGTGACCCCCAACCCTAAGATGATTTTTGTTGCTACTTCATAACTGTAACTTTGCTACTGTTAGGAATCGGGATGTAAATGTGTGATATGCAGGATGGTCTTAGGCAACCCCTGTGAAAGTGTCTTTCAACCCCCTTTGCTCCTGGTGGCACACACTGCCAGCACTCAAGGAGTTAAGAGAAAGTCGCGTTTGAACCCAGCCTGGGCTACGAGGCTAGTTCAAGGCCAGCTAGAGCAACACAGTTACCCTATTTTAAGAAATTAAGCTCAGTGGCAGAACATTTGGTGTCACAAGAAAGGCTCTGGGCCGGGCGTTGGTGGCGCACGCCTTGAATCCCAGCACTGGGGAGGCAGAGGCAGGCGGATCTCTGTGAGTTCGAGGCCAGCCTGGTCTCCAAAGCGAGTTCCAGGAAAGGCACCAAAGCTACACAGAGAAACCCTGTGGGGGGGGGGGGGGGAAGAAAAAAGAAAGGCTCTGTTAGGGTTGGACTCCCAACTTCAAGCCAGAAGACAAGGTTATCTGAGCTCTGGGTGTAGCTCAGTGGTAGAGCTCCTGCTTAGCATGCCTTAAGTCTTGACTCTCATCTCCAACAAAATATTGTTATTAAGTAGCCCCAACGGGTGTTTTGCTAATTTCTGACTCTTTCTTTTTCCCTATTATAAATGACACTGAGAAGGACTATCTAGACCTATAGGAACTGTCAACAGTGACAGCTACCAGCCGTGTGTAGTCCTGTGATTTTTAAAACATGACTTGGCCACATTGAAAGGGGCTGTATGCGTAAGATAGACGGCAGAGTTCAAAGACAGCACGAGAGAAATGTAAGCTACCTTATTAATTTCCATATTATTAGCGTTGCTTGACTGTACAAAACAAAATATGCCCAGTAAAATTTGAATGTCAGATGAACAACAAATAAATTCTTCATATAGGTGTGACCCCAGCATTATATGAGATATACTCATGTCCAAAAGACTGTGCTCATCTGACATATAGTTTAGGCGCACTGTATTTTATTTTATTTTATTTTATTTATTTTTTATTTTTTTTGGTTTTTTGAGACAGGGTTTCTCTGTGTAGCTTTGCACCTTTCCTGGGACTCACTTGGTAGTCCAGGCTGGCCTCGAACTCACAGAGATCCGCCTGGCTCTGCCTCCCGAGTGCTGGGATTAAAGGCGTGCGCCACCACCGCCTGGCTGGCGCACTGTATTTTTAGTTGGTAAATCTGGCAACCCTAGTCAAAATGACAATTTTTCTGAGATATCAGTTTAACTGGATGGATTATTAAGGTTTGTTAAGGGTAATTCTGGATGTGTGTTTGTAACAGGGGCTCACTCTGTAAGCCGGCCTACCCTAGAGCTTACCAGTCCATGCTGGCCTCACACTCCTAGAGATCCTCCTGCCTCATTCTGCCCAGTACTAGGGTTTACAGGCACACGGCACCATGTATGGCTCACTTGTTTCAATGGCGACGACCCAGTAGTTCCACATCTGTCACCTCAGCACTTGGGAGGCTGAGGCAGGAGGAATTTGAAGCCAGCCTCTGTCACATAGCAGTTTGAGGCCAGCCTGGGCTACATAAGACCCTGACTCAGCTGAGGCTATGGCTTAGTGCGAGTGAACTTAAGGTTTGGACTCCAGCACTCGAGGGAAGAACTCAGAAGTACCTCTGCGGCTCGTTTCTTACTTCTGTGGAAGGGTGCATTCACGGATGATTCTTTTCCCGGTTTCATTTTCACCCAAGCCTCTGTTCCCAAATGTGGGATTGTTTGAGGAAAGGGCGCCCAGTACTCGGGGGTTATTGAATTCCCCAAAACTTAGTGGAGCTTAGGAGATCAAAAACTGGATCCCCCTAAGATCTGCCCCACTTGGTAGGAATGTGTAGGTTATAGGAGCCGCTCCGTGTCTCAGTCCACAAGCTCTCGTAGACAGTGTGGTGAAGCTCCTAGCTGGGTCTGGGATTGTGTGGCTCTAGACAGGCACGGGACGGCTCTGACGTAGCCCTCGTCCTGTCTAGCTGAGGTGTTGCTCCAGGGGAAGAACGGGGATCTCCAGAGCAGGGGTTTTCAAAAAGACAGACTTGATACTGTCCACTGTAATCTCGGAATGTGTGGCAGGGAGCCCCAGAGAAACTGTTGTGAACAGTGGTGTTCAGGGAACAAGTTCTCCCTCTGGAGTCCAGGCTTTCTTAAAACTCACTTTGTAGGTAGCCCAGGCTGCCTCGAGCTCATGGCAGTCTTCCCACCTCCACCTTCCAAGTGCCAGGGTTACAGCCCAAGTGAGCCAAGACATGGGGCCAATAATTTTTAATTAAAAAAAAAATATATTTTTTTTTTGATTTTCCACCTCTGTCTCTGCACATCCTCTTACCCCCTGTCCACCGCGATAGACGTTTTTAGATGTTTCTTTGTCCCTCCAACAAAGCTAGGTGGTGGGTGCTGTCGCCATAAAGCTCCATGGTGACCAACTCCGAAAGGCACACACAGCTTTCGAGCGTTTCTGCGAGAACTCAGTGAAATGTGGCGGAGGGGGGGTGGCGGGAGGGCAGCGCCACCCTTGAGCATTTCCTGGCGGGTAGGGTTAAAAAGTTCACAGGAAAGGAAGGGATGACTGAACCTCTGGCTGCCTGGGCCACACGGGGTCCCCGGGTTCCCAGGTTTCCAGTTAGCTTCCTTCCCATGTGATGCCCGTGGGGTTGAAAGATCAAGGGTGCTCACCGAGGCCACCAGGATGCGATGGCCGGGAGCAGGGTCTGCTCTGGGTCCGGTTACCCTACAAGTAATTAATGCTCAAGGGTGATTAGCAAGAAATGCTTTGATCTCCCACCTCCCCTCAGGAGAACAAAGCCCCTTTCTGGAACTGATTAGGTGCTGTGAGGTCCTTTCTGGTGGGGTGTCCTTGAGCCTCAGGATACCACTGTTCACCATCCATCACTGTTCCCCCAATTGGCAGTTTCCGTGGGTGACATTGGACTTGTTTTGATCTGTCTACACCCTGGCTGCTTCCTTTCGTAGCCAGATGGTGGGATTTGGGGGTCCTGTCTGTGACCCCAGAGGCAAGGCAGGGGGGTGCTTATGCTTGTTTGAATCCCAGCCTCTGAACTTCTGCTCACCAGCCAGACACTTGAAGCCACATGCTTGCCTGGTCCATTCTCAAAGGAAACCACCCAAAGAGGAGACTGAGGTGCAGCTGCCCCTCTCCCCAACAAGACAGTGGTTGAAGCCTCCTGCTTCTTAATCCCACCCCTTTTTTTTTGTGGGGTAGGGGGAAAGGAGCTTCGAGACAGGGTTTCTCTGTGTAACCCTAGCTATCCTGAAACTTGTCCTGTAGCCCAGGCTGGCCTCGAACTCACAGAGATCCGCCTGGCTCTGCCTCCCGAGTGCTGGGATTAAAGCTGTGCACCACCACTGGCCAGCAGCTCTTAATCTCTTTTATCCGGTGGCCAGACCAGATACCCTTTGAATTTCAGTGATTGCAAGATTTTTTTGGAGTGTAGCATCCAAAGGGTTTGTGGTCATTATTATTATTATTAGTTCAGCATCCCTTCCCACTTTTTTCTTGGCAAAGCCTCACTGTGTGTAGCCCTGACTGGCCAGGAACTCATTACGTAGACCAGGCTGGCTTCAAACTCAAGAGATCCCACTTGCCTTTGCCTCCCGAGTGTGGGGATGAAAGTCACGAGCCACTGGGCTCTTTGGGGACTTTACAGGACGGTTGCAGGATGTGAGAGGAAGCGACACAGGTCCCATGTCACCTGTGGTTTTGCTTTGTTTCTCTTCCCCTTCCTCTGCGTTTCGGCAGATAGGTTAGATACGGGAGGCTGGGGCCCTTCGGGTGTGTCGTGCAGTCTGTCCCTGAAAAGGCCAGATCACTCCGTCAAAGGGCCAAGAACTTCCTGTGTTGTACTTGAGTTACCGAGTAATTCGATGAATGAAATATGGCCGATGGGGTGGGGTGAAGCTTCTGATCGGGGAGGGCTCTGTCACTTCCTAGAGAGGCAGTATCCTTAGGCTGGGGACACCAGCTTCAACTGGGAAACTTGTTAAAAGGTAGCAAGACCAGCCCGGGCTCCATAGCAAGTTCACAGCGACCTACCCAGAGGTACGGAGCAAAACCTCGTCTCAGAAGAAGAAGTGAGATGGCTTAGGGGTGAAGGAGTTTCCTGCCGCGTCTGACAACCTGAGTTTGATGCTCAGAACCCACGTGGTGGAGGAGAGAACTAATAACTCCTGCAAGTTGTCCTCCGACACAAATACACTCTCTGTCTCTCTCTGTCACATACATATACGCACACACTAAACAAATATTTTTAAGGGCTGTCTTAGGTCCTTCCTGCCCTTGACACTGAAAGTTCAGTAGGCTCCCGGTGAGCCCCAGGAAGCCCTGCCTCTGAAAACTTCGAGATTATTCCAAGTGCATGAGCATGTGCTTTAAGGCCAAAGTCAGACATGGTGACTGACACCACTTGGCCCTGCCACTGACTAGCTGTGCGCTCCAGGGTAAGTCTAAACCTGAGTTTATTCGATCGTAAAAGGGGCTAGCAGTGTGATTCTGGCAAGGTGCTATGAGATACCGTCTGTAAAATACCTTTATGGTGAGACCATGTGTGGCAGTGCATACCTATAGAGAAGGGGGTCAATCAGGAGTTTAGAATCATACTCCACTGTATAGCAAGTTTTTTTTTTTGTTTGTTTGTTTTTGTTTTTTGTTTTTTGTTTTTCGAGACAGGGTTTCTCTGTGTAGCTTTGCGCCTTTCCTGGAACTCACTTGGTACCCCAGACTAGTCTTGAACTCACGGAGATCCACCTGGCTCTGCCTCCCGAGTGCTGGGATTAAAGGCGTGTGCCACCATCGCCCGGCTGTATAGCAAGTTTAAGGCCAGCTTCAAACAAACAAGAACAAGGACGTCAACCCTCTGCAGTAGACCATTGGTCAGGGAGCTATTCCAGCTCTATGCAGTCGTGACGTGTAACTACTTGACAACCCTGAACCAGCCCACCCACAGGCGGATGATTCTTCCTAGCTGCGGTCCTAGCACTCCTGGGCTGATCCGGAGGGTGAGTTTAAAGCCAGTCTAGGCTACAGAGTAAGACCCTATCTCCCAAGCATCAAGAAAAAGCAGAGGACCCAGAGGAGGCGTGGGGGATTGCCCATCCTTGAGTTACCCGTGCAGAACTCTTTCTTTTTTTCTTTTGCCCTTGATCTTCCCTTTTTGGTTTTTTGAGATAGGATCTCATGTAGCCCAGGCTGCCCTCAAATTTGATTGGTAGTCAACTGGTCTTGAATTCTGGATCCCCCCTCCCCCCAGCCTCTACCTCCCAAGTGCTGGAGTTGTAAGCATGCCTCACCATAACTGACCCCTGCAGCTTAATTTCTGTGACGTCCTGAGGGCTTTGCTGAAATGAACTGGTGTGTCCTGGGGGAGGGAGCACTGGACGGACAGACAGACTGGTTTAAGAAGCTTTCGTCTATCTCTTCCTTTTTGCCCTAGCAGAAACCAACCCCAGGCTCTTGAGCAGGGAGTAGAGCTGTTTCTTAAGAATGCGCCCCTGGGGCCCGTAGGCAGCTGAGACGCAAGCTCCCTTGCCACTAAGTCAAGGTCTGAGGAGAGGGTGTCAAAGGCCAAGAGTGTCAGCTGGCCAGTTCCCTAGGAGCAAGACAGACTGTGTGAAAGCCCCCATGAGGCGCTAGGTGGCTCCCAAGGCAGCATGGGAGTCAATGACAGAAGCCTCTGCTGGCCTGGACAAGGAGCCCAGACGGGCAGAGAAAGCAAGATGCTCGGGTGCTAAAGTGCGTGCTGTGCAAGTGTGCAACCCAGAGTTTGTTCTCTAGAAGGTTCCATGGAGGAAGCTGTACCCAGCAGTGAGTGCCCACCCGCCGTTCCAGCACTGGCCTGCTTCGGGAGGCCAAGACACATGAAAACCTGGGGCTCGCCGGCTTAGTGTGAGCTCCAGGTGGGAGAGACCTTGTCTCATCCCAGATGGGAACCCACGGCGGACCAAAGTCTGTCCTTTTCTAAGTGCCTCAGTTGATCTAAACCTCTTCCAGGCAGCGTGGCCGGTTTCTGCTGCTTCCTTCCAGGCGGCTGGTCTGTCTGAGAATCTTCCTTGCAGCTTGGCTTGTCTGTAGAGTCTTTTTCCTGAGTTGTACTCCCAGCCTTTATTGCTTACTCTGACAGGGTGGGGCCTAGTGAATCTGGTCAGTTTCAGGGACTTCCTGGAGCTTTTGTTGAGTCTTTTACCTTCCTACTTAAGGAGTTTCTTGTAGGATGGAGTGGGTTTTTGTTTGCTTGGATTTTTTTTTTTTTTTGGTTTTGGTTTTGGTTTTGGTTTTGGTTTTTTGAGACAGGGTTTCTCTGTGTAGCTTTGGAGCCTGCCCTGGAACTCACTCTGTAGCCCAGGCTGGCCTCGAACTCACAGAGATCTGCCTGCCTCTGCCTCCCGAGTGCTGGGATTAAAGGCGTGCGCCACCACCTCCCAGCTTGTTTGCTTGTTTTTAATTAATTTACATTTTATATATATGGCTTTTTCTGCACGTCTAGCCGCATACCATGTACATGCAGTACCCTTGGAGGCCAGAAGAGGGCATTGCATCCCCGAGATTGAAGTTACAGGTGGTTATGAGCCACCCTGTGGGTGCTGGCAGTTGAACCTAGGTCCTCGGGAAGACCAACCAGGGCTCTAAACCCACTGAGCCATCTCTCTAGTCCCTAGGATGGGGTATTTATTTTAATCTGTTTAGGAAACCAACCTCTACTCAGAAAACTGTTAAACAACACTCCATCCCTTTTCTGGATCTACATTTTCCCCCCCTCTTCCATGATTCCTGAGCCTTGGAGCGGGGGTAACTTTAGAGCTACGGCTAAGAAACAGGCCACCATGTCACAGTAACAGTCACTTGTTCTCAGGAGCTTCACCAGTGGTTATGAGTTGAGGCTGATAATGAGTGACAGTGACCTGTAGTTGTAAACACATGTTTAGAAGGCCGTTTGACAGGCATATCACACCCATCTAGAAAAACCGCAGAAACTGTTTCCCCATTGGGACCTCTGACCTCCCCAGCCACAGGTTTTTGTTCTGGCTTACAATACCCTCTCACTATACCCTCCCTCTTGGGGAGCGGGTCTTAGACCCAACCGGGAGGCTGTTGGTCACCCATGATAGCTGAGCCACGATGGCACAAGCAGGCTGCCTGGCACGTTGGTGTTTTAGCACCCAAGATCCATAGCCAGGCAGAAACGGTGGCAGCCATTCCTAGCCGCCAGCATGGCTCCTCTGGCACAAAGAAGGGCAGCCTCAGGGAGGGAGTTTCCACGTTCAGTCCTAGCTTAATTTCTTCATGTCTTACAGTCACATGCAATGTCTTTAGCGACAAGGCCTTACTGTCTAGTTCTGGCATACAACCAGCAGCGGTAGCATAGCTTTTATGGTTTGGGGGGCCTGAGGGGGGGTTCTCTGGCTGATAACACAAAGGGAGGTAGCCCGTCCCTGGCCCTGGTGTTTTCATCCAGTAACCTTAGAGCCTCTGGGGGTGTCTTTTCCCACCACTGTAGGGTACCATTTAGGTTTAACAAACTCTTTAGCTGGTGTTTAATAACCCATTTTTTTTTTCTTTGAATTAACCTATCCCCAGTTGGGTTGTAAGGTAGCTGAAAGTACCTGGCTGTTTTCAGCCCCATTCTGTACATTGTGGAATGGCTACCTATGTCACCCATAACTGACACGGAGTTGGGTGATACCCTTAAGGGTGCCTTCCCTCTTGCTCGCTTATATGGACTTGCTTGTAAGAGGCCTGTGGTTGTGTCCACACAGGGGAGGGCATATTTGCCTTTCTCACTCACTGGTATAGATGCTCAAAAGTCTACCTGACGATCTCTCATGGGACAGGTTATGTACGTGTCCCTTCAGAGCATCCTTTTGTTGAGGCTGTAACTATAACCCGGCCTCAGATGTTTTTGTTTGTTTGTTTTTATGTGCATTAGTGTTTTGCCATGGGTTTTGGGTCCCCTGGAACTGGAGTTAGAGATAGTTTCGAGCTGCCTTGTGGGTGCTGGGAACTGAACCTGGGTCCTCTGTAAGAGCAATCAGTGCTCTTAAGCCCTGAGCCATCTCTCCAGCCCCAGGCCTCAGATGTTTGGACAGCGTGTAAAATATCAGACTATTTCACAGGCATGTCAGCGGCCTTAGCTATTTTCCAACCTACGATGGATCCCCTCGGACCAGACTTTATGTGAACCAGGGGTACCTGAGGTGAAATGACCCATATCTTGGTAAGGGCATTTGCTTCCTAACGGCCAGGGGGACTTAATGAGTTGTGGGCTGCCACCTGGAAAATGACCACGGATTCCAATTAAACTCTGTTAGATATTTCTGTCCACATTGATTGCCCCCGTGGTGCCCGACCCAGCACCTGCCAGTCCTCCTTTTTCCAACGGGCCATCCATCAAGCGAGGCCTCTGTATTCAACCCGTCAGTATAGACTGTCGCAGGCCAAGTCTCATGAGCTACTGCTGCTACCCATACTGCTTTTAGCTCAGCTCCTTAGGTACTTTTGCCTTCTTGTCCTTTTTTTCCAGCCACATCCGATCTGCGTTCATGTGTATTGTTAGAGCTATCCATTTCTGTTTGGTGTGTCTACCGGTACCATCTATGTTGAAAGCATCTTCATGGGTGGCTGGTATCCCTTCCAGGACTTCATCTGGCTTAGCTGTGGGTTCCGTTACTGGGGCATTCTCAGTGGCTTTAAAGGACACTCAGTGGTCCTCGGAGAGCCCGCATGGCAATCAATGATGGGGCTGGTAGACCCCATGCCTTGCTGTTGTAAGTATGCATGCCCTCTTTGGAGAGTGTGGTTCTGTGCCATACCAGAGAGGGGACTGTGGTGGTATTGTGTTCCCCTAATTATTGTGCATGCTAATAAACTTATCTGGGGTCAGAGACAGAACAGCCACAATATTAAACATAAAGGATAGGCCCTGGTAGCACACGCCTTTAATCCTAGCATTCCAGAGGCAGAAATCCATGTGTTCATGGATACAGCCAGGCATGGTGACTCATCGCACCTTTAATCCCAGAAAGCAAGCCTTTAATCCCAGGGAGTGGTGGTAGAAAGCAGAAAGGTATATAAGGCGTGAGGACCAGAAACTAGCAGCATTTGGCCTGGTTAAGCTTTTAGCTGGTTAAGCTTCAGGCTTTCGAGCAGCAGTTCAGCTGAGAGCCATTGGGATGAGAACACAGAAGCTTCCAGTCTGAGGAAACAAGACCAGCTGAGGATCCAGCGAGGTGAGGTTAGCTGTGGCTTGTTCTCGTTCTCTGATCTTCCAGTTCACCCCAATACCTGGCTCAGGTTTGATTTCATTAATAAGAACTTTTAAGATTCATGCTACAGGACTGACTGGCCAAGAGGCCTTCAATACAGCCCTTTGGAGTTGGGGATTTAGCTCAGTGGTAGAGCGCTTGCCTAGCAATCGCAAGGCCCTGGGTTCGGTCCTCAGCTCCGGAAAAACAAAACAAAACAAAAAACAGCCCTTTATTGGGAAGCTGTTTTGACAACCCCTGGGGTGGGACCTAGTAATAGATCCCACCTATCATGATGTGTTGTATCATGCTAACAGTTGCTCTTCTGGTGCTAGGCACCCAGCTCCGCTCCTTTCCCTGACGGAGACCAAAGCCCCCACCGGAACCATTTGCTCCGCTGTCTTGAGCGGGAGCCCCCAACCTTCTGAACTTCTGGGGGGGAGGGCTGCTAATTGGAAGGGATGCTCAGAGAGTGGGGCACACAGCTGGTTCGCCTGTCCCACAAGGATTTTAGCCTGTTCCAAAGCATCCTGAGCTTCTCTGTCCCAACCCCACATAATACCTTTCCTGATCAAGTTATACAGAGGACAAGCTGCTTAGGCAAGATGGGGTATGAAAATCTGCCAATATCCCAAGACCCTGCCCCAGCCTGCCTCCCACCGCATGCCTGTAGATCCTTTACATTGACAGACACAGGCTCTTGCAGGATTCTGCCAATAACATAGTCAGGTATCATATGCATTTTACCAGACCATAATACCCCCCAAGAATTTACAGCTATGCATGGCCCTTGCATCTTGTATGGATTGATCTCCATCCTCTTTCTTTCTTTCTTTTTTTTTTTTTTTTTTTTTTTTGGTTTTCAAGACAGGTTTTCTCTGTATAGTTTTGGAGCCTGTCCTGGATCTCGCTCTGTAGACCAGGCTGGCCTTGAACTCGCAGAGATCCACCTGCCTCTGCCTCCCGAGTGCTGGGATTAAAGGCGTGCGCCGCCGGGGGGGGGGGGGGGGGGGGGGCCCCCACCGCCCCATCCTCTTTCCTTCAAAGCAAAGTCCCAGGCCACCCTCCCATGACAAATAGTGGGACGGTGACTGTAACCTTGTGGAAGTGCTCTGAATGTCGTTGACTATTTCTCATGAATGGAAATTGATGTTGGGACCCAGAAGCCAAAGGAATACTAGCAAATGCATTATTAGCAAGGTCTAAGACAGCGTGGAAAAGACCCCATGGCTTGTGCTGGTTGTTAGAACGATGTGGATGGGGGCGGGGTGGGTGGGGGCTGCCTTATTTAGCTCTCTGTCATCCACAGTCATTCTCCAGGAGCCATCTGGTTTTTTCACAGGCCATGTTGGGCTGTTGAAAGGGCTCTGAGCTGGCTGAATAATCCCGATCCTTTCTAATTCTCTAACGGCTTCTGTAGTTACATCATGGCTCCCGGGCAGTCTGTATTGTTTGAACACCACCACCCTACTCGGGGCAGTTTTGTAGGTTTCCATCCTGCCTGACCACACATAACTAACTTCGTCATGTGCACTCTTAGCTGAAACCCCCCAACAGTGGTATACAGAGTGTGGCCCAACAATATATCCACCTCTGAATGTTTTCTTGCAGCGGAGAAATATACACCATATCTATCCTCTTGGAGGGAATAACAGTCCATCCCAAGAACCAGCTTAGTCCTTCTTACCTGTACTGTCTTATCTCCAGATCCACCTACTGTTGCCAACTGCCCCTGATGCTTTTGGGGTGGCCGTGAGTTAAGGTAGACTCAGCCCCAGTACCCACCAAAGCCTACGTATTTTGAACATTAGTGGGGGGACAAGTAAATGTGTAACTGGGCATGAGACCTCCAGTCACCGTGTGTGACCTTCACTTGTAGGCAACCTGGCCACCCCATCAGAGGAGCAGCTGGGGCAGCTCCCACCCTGGGACACCTTCTTCCATAAGAGGTGCCCTGGGGACCACCTGAACCTCCCTGTCTTTTTTTTTTTTTTTTTTTTGGACCTGAGGCCCGAACCCGGGGCCTTGCGCTCAAGCGCTCTACCACTGAGCTAAATCCCCAGCCCTTGTTTTTTTAACCCTTTGGTGAATTGCTGGTCAGGCTCTAAGGCCTTCCGAAGACTCACAGGCACAGAAGTTGGCTTTCTATCCATATTTCCCCTAGGAACCCCCAGCTTGACACAAGTCTAGCCACAGTTCAGGTGACTCACGTAGGACCCACTCTGTCCAATTCATGGGATGGCCTGGCTCTCTCAGGTCTTCCAAAGTCTCTCTCACTTCCTAAGTTACCCCCAAGCACAGTGCCACAATACTGTCCTTGTTCTGGAGCACACGTTGTGACATGTCGAGAAAATATGCGTCAGATGAGCGTCGTACAGGCCATGGATTCAGTGGCAGTGAGTCAACCGTACATACCACCGAGGGGGTCTCTAAACAGAACTACATTTAAGCAAAGTTTAAGTATATTGATTAAGGAATGGATTGATTACATGATTGAATGGGGAAGATGTGACCAGAGGCTAGAAGGGACCTAGCCCCGTTTCTCGCCTGGGAGTATTAGTGGGTTCTGGTCAGTTTTCTCGCTCCTGTTTGTTGGACAGTGAACAGGTGACTTGCCCTGTACAGGCTGCCGGATGTAGAAAAGCAGCTTTACCCTTTGTCTTCTTGGAGCCTATAGGTCAGAGCGGACACAGATGACTAAAAGGTTAGCCAGTTGGGTTAGTGCCATGTGGGACCATGAACAAGGGCTGGGGGTAATGGTGATGTGAGGGAGTGGTTTTGACTGGGGGTGGGGAGAGATGAGGGAGGGGCCTGGGGATGAAGGCTTGAAGGATTAGAGGTTTGGGGGCAACATGGTCATAGGTGAGTCAGGCGGGGTCTGGGGGTGCAAGTGAATATTGGAGGGCATGGAAAAGAATTCAGGTTTGATGCAGAGTGTCTAAGGGACTCACTGAAAGATCTCTTTTTGGAGGGGTGGGTTTTATTAATTGTGGTGAAGTATATGGGGCACAGAAGTTAACATCTGGACGTGAGTAGACGGTGATGTGCGATCATAGGACCTGAGTGCACATCGTCACTACCCAGTTCAGGAGGGGGAGACGCAGCTCATACGTGCATTCCCAACACCAGGGAGAGAGACAGGAGGATTCCTGGGGCTTGTGGTCTAGCTGGTTTAGTCAGATCAGTGAACTTCTGCTTCAGTGAGAGGCTCTGTCTCAAAAGACGAGGTGGAGGGTGAAGAAAGACTTACCTGAGGTGGTCTTCTGGCTTTTGCATGCGTATGCATGAATTTGCATGTACACACACATGTTACCATTTTCATTTTCTGTGTGTGCCAGGGAATGACCTCAGGGCTTTGTGCATGATAAGCAAGTGCTCTATTCATTCGATAGCTCCCCAGCCCTCGGTCTTTTGAGGCAGGGTCTTACTGTGGTCACCCAGGCTGCCTTCGAACTTAGGACCCTCCAGCTTCTGTTTCCATTTCATTCATTCTCATTGTTTGTAAATTTGCATTTGGCAGTGCTTACACTCACAGTGTTGTGACGCCGCCGCCGTGACCACCATCCATCTCTGTGACGTTTTCATCCTCACAGAGAGAAACCCTGCACCATGACAACTTATGTCCCTGTCTTTCCTGCAACTCCTCCTCCATCGAACTTCTTGAAGACGAGTGTAAAAAGTTGGGGTACCAGGAAGCAAGCTGGTAGTTAGGAAGCTGTGGATAAAAGCCTAGCCATGTCAGTAAAGAGACCAGACTGTAGGTATATTTTCTTCTTCTCTCTCTCTCTCTCTCTCCCTCTCTCTCTCTCTCTCTCTCTCTCTCTCTCTCTCTTTGGCTTTTCAAGACAGGGTTTCTCTGTGTGGCTTTGGAGGCTGTCCTAGAACTCACTCTGTCGACCAGGCTGACCTCAAACTCACAGAGATCCTCCTGCTTCTGTCTCCTGATTGAAGGCGTGAGCCACTACACCTGGCTATAGGTATGTTTTCAAGAGAGGAAGCAGCATGGATGATTCAGCAGTTGGTTTGTTGTTGGGGCAAAGAGAAATGTCAGGGATGGCTCCCAGGTGTTGCATTTACCGAGGCAGGAGGACTTGGGGTTCACGCCCTCGCTTCTCCCTGGAAACAGGACCGGAACGATTTCCAGCATCCTGGTCTTGGTTTTACCCCTTTGCCTCCAGGCTCAGTCCCTCTAGGCTCCCATCTGGCCTACTCAACTCCTCCATTCCACTCCTTGTTAGTTCATCGGGGTCACAGTGACAGAGCACCACGGACTCTGGGGCTTAAATAACAGCCATTCATTATCATTTCTGGAGGCCTGAGGCTCCACCTGCAGCTAGCTGAGTCTTAGAAGCTCCAGGTGGTTCCGTCTCCATGTCATGACAGCGGAGCCATGTCCCTCCCTTTCTGTCACCTTGCCGGCCTCCATCTTTTTGTCTTTTTCTTTTCTTTTTTTTTTTTTTTTTTTTTTTGGTTTTTCGAGACAGGGTTTCTCTGTGTAGCTTTGCGCCTTTCCTGGAACTCACTCTGTAGCCCAGGCTGGCCTCGAACTCACAGAGATCCGCCCGGCTCTGCCTCCTGAGTGCTGGGATTAAAGGCGTGCACCACCACCACCACCACCACCACCACCACCACCACCACCCGGCTTCCGGCCTCCATCTATGCGTCTTCCCCTGTTTCCCATGTCCAAATCTCTGTAGCCCACCAGCCTGCACCGCTGCCCTTCACCAGAGTGCTTCCTGGGCTGCACATCCCCTTGTTAGACGTCCAGGCCCTACTCCAGCCTGTCTGGCATCACCAGAGGGCTCCCTGTCCTCGGGTTTGTTGTTGGGCTCAGTGAGTTGGAAGCATCCATAGGAGATGGGAAGCTGTAGAAGATCAAGCTAGGGCTGTTCAGTTCCCCAGCTTTCTCCTTGTGGGATCATTGTTGCTGACTGACTGCTGCCATTGAAGGCCATGCTGTCTGCTCTAGCCTTTTCTAAGTCCTGTATGATCACCATTCCATTCGTGTTTATCTCCTACCAACATCCTGACAGACTCATCCAGTTTTTTTCCCTCTGGGCTTTGAGGTTGTAATCTACATTTTTGGGGGGGTGGGGTGCGGGGTTCGAGACAGGGTTTCTCTGTAGCTTTGGAGCCTGTCCTGGACTAGCTCTGTAGACCAGGCTGGCCTCGAACTCACAGAGATCCACCTGGCTCTGCCTCCCGAGTGCTGGGATTCGCCGGGCCGTAATCTACATTTTTGTTGAGTATGATGATGCTTGTCTTAGAGCTAGCTGGTTTTGTGTTGAGGCAGTATCTCCCTTAGCAGCATAGGCTGAACCCTCTAGTAGCCAGGCTAGCCTCAGACTTAGAGCAGGCCTCTGGCCTCTGCCTCCACCAGCCCTTTGACACTGGAGATTCTTATTAATTTCCTCCTCATCTATTATTTGACTTTTGGTTTTTTTGAGATAGGGTCTCTCTACTTAGCTCCAGCTGCCCTGGAACTCGCTCTGTAGACCAGGCTGGCCTTGAACTCACAGGGATCCTCCTGCCTCTGCCTCCCGAATGCTGGCTATTCTGTTTTAGTTTGTGACAGGCTCTCACTCTGTGTAACCCTGGCTGGCCTTGAACTCACAGAGACCTGCTTGTCTCTGCCTCCCAAGTGCTGACATTAAAGGAATTCATCACTGTGCCTGATTCATCCTTTTTTTTTGTTTCTGGTGAATCCAGGTTTTATTCCAGATACCAAGAGCCTGGGAAATAATTGTGGCATGAATGAACTCAGTAGCAGAACAGAAATTTCCAGAAGTTTCCAAAGATAAAGTTTTAGCCACTTAGTTTCATCTCTTTGTTCTCTTGGACCTGCTCACCAAACACTTGAGTCTTATGGTGACCTAGTGGACTTCTTTCTGTCCTGCACTTCCGAGTCTCGGTCCTGGCGAGCTGCTGGAAGAACACTAATTGAAAGAGAAGGAAGAGGACTCTAACCCTCTCTTGTCCCCTTTGACCCTCAGATTGAGGCAGGCCCCTGCATCATCCTCAACCCGGGAAGATCTTGCCATGCTGGCATTTGTCAGCGTTTATTTGTGTCCTTTAGAAGCACGTTATTGGAACCTTAAAGACAGCGCTTAGCTGAAATAACCTGCAATTAAAGTCTGTAGCCAAGGATTTCGCTTTGAGCCCTGATAACCTGCTCGGCTGTGTTAACAATAACGCCTCAGACGTGTTCTTGGAAAGCAATGGCGATGTTAAGGGCTGGTGCCTTTGGTGAAGCCATTAGAAAGTCTGGCAGGCACTGAGTGATCTTTTTTGTCCGCCGCTGCTGTTCTGTTTCCAGAACAATGACCAATCTTTCACACTTCTGTCGTCAGATGCCATCATATATTGCCAGGGACTTTCCCTTCCTTCCTCCCCTCCCTCCCCCTCTGTCCTCCTCCTCTTCCTCCTCCTTTCGAATTTGTGGTCAGGAATGTTTGGCCGCGTGATGCCTTTAGATCACTTATCCTTCCAATTTAGGAAGTCTCGAAAAAAACAGGGCAAGACTGGGTGAAAACAGGTGAAATGGATTTGACTCCTGGGGCCGAGGCAGGATGCTGAGTGTTTCTGATTGGGGTTGCGTGCGGAGAAATTAGGGAAGGCTTGGAAGCAGGAGTGAAGCCTGAGGAGGTTCCGAGCTATAATGTGAGCCCTCCTCTAAAAAAAAACGGGGGGGGGGGGGGTTGGTTTGTGCTAGCCTGAAACTTACTGTGTATCATAAACTGGTCCCTGCCTCACTCCCCAAATGCTGGGGTTACAGTCCTGTGCCACCACTAATTTACTGACTAGTTTGTTTCATTTAAGATATTGAGTCCAGCCGGGCGGTGGTGGCGCACGCCTTTAATCCCAGCACTCGGGAGGCAGAGCCAGGTGGATCTCTGTGAGTTCGAGGCCAACCTGGGCTACCAAGTGAGTCCCAGGAAAGGCGCAAAAGCTACACAGAGAAACCCTGTCTCGAAAAACCAAAAAAAAAAAAAAAAAAAAAGATATTGAGTCCAGCCGGGCGGTGGTGGCAGCGCACGCCTTTAAGCCCAGCACTCGGGAGGCAGAGGCAGGCAGATCTCTGTGAGTTCGAGGCCAGCCTGGTCTACTGAGCGAGCTCCAGGAAAGGCGCAAAGCTACACAGAGAAACTCTGTCTTGGGGGGGTGGGGGGAGATAATGAGTCCAAATTTCCTTTTTGGATGGAACTCCACTGTGTGTTTCTATACCACTTTTTATAAACTCAACGTTTTGTTAAGCTATTTGCCAAAGAACTATTTCTTTTACCACAATAGTTTTTTAAGGATATTTTTTATTTTATGTGTACGAGCATTTTGTCTGTGTGCATCGTGTGCACAGTGTTCCTTGTCTGGGCACCTGAGGAAGTCAGAAGGCATCCGATCCCCTGGGACTGGAGTTAAAGGCAGTTGTGAGCTGACTTGTGGTGCTGGGAACCGAACCCGGGTCTAAATGTCCTTTGCAAACCAGTGAGATGGTTCAGTAGATAAAGGCACCTGCTGCCGAGCCTGACACCTTGAGTTTCCTCTGTGAGACCCGTATGGTAGAAGGAGGGTCCTGACCCCACACATTGTCCTCTTATCTCCACACCATGGCATGCTTGTACCTACATGCAAAATAAAGAAATAAAGTTGTAATGCCAATTTTCTCTTCCTCCTCCTCCTCCTCCTCCTCTTCTTCTCTCTCTCTCTCTCTCTCTCTCTCTCTCTCTCTCTCTCTCTCTCTCTCCTCTTACATGATCAACTCTTTATTCTTAGAACAACCCTGTTATCATTACCATCATCACTTTGAATTATCATGAATATTATATTCTGTCTTACTGATCAAAACTCCGCTGGGTGGGGGGCAGGGAAACTCACGCTAAACAGCAGTTGGTTTGCAGAAGGAGATTCGTTTCTGCACCTCTCTTTACATCTCTGTCTACCGGTTCAGCCACTTTTTAAAGTACTTTGGTGGCTCACATACCTGTAATCTCCCATGTGGGAGGCTGAGGCAGGAGGATTGCTGGGCAACCCTGTCTCATAAGCTTAAAAAAAAAAAAGACTAGATGGTTGCAGTTATATTCCTCTTGTAGCTGAGCCAGGAACATATCGGGTACTAGAGTTAGAGTCTTCAGGATGGGACAGCTCTTGGAGCAATCTCTGTATTTTGCCATTTACCTATATTCTGAACATCTAGTATTTGTTTCTTGCTTGATGTTCTTGTTGGTTGTAGTTCCATTTTTGTTTACGTTATTACCCTTGCTTTCTCCTGGAAATCTTTCTTATTGTATATAGTTTTCTTCTCCCCCCCACCCCCTTCAAAGCTGAGGACCGAACCCAGGGCCTTGCACTTGCTAGGCAAGCGCTCTACCACTGAGCTAAATCCCCAAACCCATAAATATAATACTTTTTTTTAAAGAGCTTTTTTTTTTTTTTTTTAAGATTTATTTTATTTATTAAGTATACAGTGTTCTGTCTGCATGTGTCCTTTCAGACCAGAAGAGGGCACCAGATCTCAGTACAGGTGGTTGTGAGCCACCATGTGGTTGCTGGGAATTGAACTCAGGACCTCTGGAAGAACAGCCAGTGCTCTTAATCACTGAGCCATCTCTCCAGCCCCTATAGTTTTATATTACATTTAGAACCTTCTTATTTAGACAGAAAGAAGTGTAGTGGAAATTAGTTCCACCAATTAGCTTTGAGGTATAAGCCTTACAGCGTGATCCCTTAAAAGGAGGGGTGGGGCCGGGCGGTGGTGGCCCACGCCTTTAATCCCAGCACTCAGGAGGCAGAGGCAGGTGGATCTCTGTGAGTGCGAGGCCGGCCTGGGCTACCAAGTGAGTTCCAGGAAAGGCACCAAAGCTACACAGAGAAACCCTGTCTCGAAAAACCAAAAAAAAAAAAAAAAAAAAAAAAAAGGGGGTGGGGTGGGGGGTGGGGTGGGGTCAGGGCTTCCTCCTCCTTTCTTTTTTCTTCTTGAGGTGGGTTCAGAGAACTGAGTCGATTCACTCCCGGGTAGAACGGACAGCGGCTGTTCACTTGGTTCTGTGTTCGCGAGTGTATCTTCCCTTTATTACTTTAACAAGTCCTTGTTACCCCCTTAAACAGACTCATGTGGATCTATCGCAATAAAAACCCAGTGTGGTGGTGCACTGCACACTAACTTGAATCTCAACAGTCAGAAAAGGCAGGTAGATTTCTAAGTACCAGGCCAGCCTGGGGTACCAGTGAGACCCCTTTAAAAAGATAAGATTCTGAATTTGGATTAATGGTCCCTGCTACATGAATTTGGTTAAACTGTTTCTGGATTTTTGCTTGTTTGTTTCCTGTTTGGGGTGTGATGATAACCTTCATGGATTTTTGTTGGTTCAGGAGATGCAAATTGGCATCTCCATGGAGCCATTTTTCAAGATGGAGAACAAGAATGATAATGAGGTAGAGGCTCATGGTTAGAACTGTGTTTTCTCCCACCCTCATTCTCCCCACCCCAACCCCCAAGACAGGGTTTTTCTGTAGTTCTGGCTGGAGAAGGCTTGGGTGGGGGTGAGGTGTGCCAGCCTGGAGGGCCCTGTGACAGGTAGGGACCGAGGGATGCACGGAGAACCTGGTGGCCAGTGTCCGCTTCGATTCGTTAAATAGGCGCCTCAGCCTTTTGTCCTAGGTTTGAGACCTGACACTTAGGTTCTGGGAATCAAACTCAGGTCTTCATGGCTACACAGCAGGCATTTTACTAAATCGTCTCCTGGCCCTTTACAGTCTTTCTTTGTGAGGCAGGGTCACATGTAACTAGGTTGACGTTGATTCTCCTGCCTCCACATCCCAAGTGCCGGTATGACAGGTGGAAGCCATGGCGGGCACAGAAGTATTTGTTGAGTTTGTTTGTCGGTTAGACAGTGGTTTCATCCTGTAGCTTAGTCTGGCCGAAAACTCTCTGTACAGCGTGGGGGAGCCCCAAATTCATGGTGACCCTGCTACTTGAGCCTCTTGAGTGGTGGGATCGCAGACGTGAGCTGCCACCCCACCAGAAAATCACAAATATTCGCCGGGCAGTGGTGGCGCACACTTTATAATGCCAGCACTTGAGGAGGCAGAGGCAGGCGGGTCTCTGAGTTGAAGGCCAGCTAGTGCTACACAGAGAAACCCTGCCTCCAAAAAACAAAACAAAGCAAAAAAAGGCAGCGGTACCTGCCTACAAGCCTACGCCTGAATTTGATCCCTGAACTCCAGCTTCCTGTGGTGAAAGAAATCTCCCCCACAGTCTGTCCTCTTACCTCCTCCAGGTGGGCACTGTTGAAGGTTCGTGATGCTCCCCCCACAAACATATTAGTAAAATGTAACAACAATTTAAAAGACAAGTCTAAGTTCAGCTGAACTAAGTAGTAGGTTCCAGGGCAACCTGAGCTACAGAGTGAAACCTTGTTTCCAAAAGGAAGGAAAGTAAGGGCACTGGGCGGAGGTGGCACACGCCTTTAATCCCAGCACTTGGGAGGCAGAGCCAGGCAGATCTCTGTGAGTTCAAGGCCAGCCTCGTCTACAGAGCGAGATCCAGGAAAGGCTCAAAGCTACACAGAAACCCTGTCTTGAAAAACCAAAAAAAAAAAAAAAAAAAAAAAAAAAAAAGGGACCACGCCTTTAATCCCAGCACTGGGGAGGCAGAGGCAGGTGGGTGGATCTCTGTGCCTTGGAGGCCAGCCTGGTCTACAGAATGAGTTCCAGGACAGCCAGGGCTACATAGTGAGTTCCAGAACAGGCTCCAAAGCTACACAGAGAAACTCTGTCTCAAAAAACAAAAAACAAAAAACAAAAGATGTATTTCATTTCATGTGTGAGTGTTTTGCCTGCCTGTGTCTTGGTGTACAGTGTGCATGCCCCACACCTGTGGAGGCCAGAAGAGGAGCATTGGATCCCCTGGAACTGGAGTTACAGATGTTTTTTGGGAGATGCCATGTGGGTGCTAGGCACTGAACCTGTGTCTTCTGTAAGAATAGCCAGTTCCCTGGCCTTTTGGAAGGAAGGCTTAATGGCTCAGGTGGGAATGAGCTGTGTAAAGTACATTCTAGGATGGCTGGAAAGGTTGCGATTTTTGAACATGATGGTGTAAGAGGGACCTCAAAACAGCTTGACCACACAGCTACCATAACAGGCTTAGAGGACCAGACGCAGCTTCTGTGACAGGCTTACTGGCAAGAAAAGCCATAAACTTGCCGGGGGTGGGTGGTGGGTGGTGGGTGGTGGGTGGTGGTGGCAGCGGCGGCACACACCTTTAACCCCAGCACTCGGGAGGCTGAGCCAGGTGGATCTCTGTGAGTTCGAGGCCAGCCTGGGCTACCAAGTGAGTTCCAGGAAAGGTGCAAAGCTACACAGAGAAACCCTGTCTCGAAAAACCAAAAAAAAAAAAAAAAAGCCATAAGCTGACCCCACCCAGGGAGGGCCTCCATCTAAGGGGAAGTACCTGACATCCCAGACATTCCAACCATTAGATAAGGTGGCCAGAGTTCCTGAGTCCTATTTTTGTTTTACAGATATCCC
Source organism: Peromyscus eremicus (assembly GCF_949786415.1). Taxonomy (NCBI): domain Eukaryota; kingdom Metazoa; phylum Chordata; class Mammalia; order Rodentia; family Cricetidae; genus Peromyscus; species Peromyscus eremicus. Next base: position 12,979,155 of record NC_081438.1, on the reverse strand, counting down.
TAGACAATTGTCAGCCAATCAGGGTCCTGAACCCTGGAAATCCCCTCACCCCAACCACTGCTATGATAAAAACTCTGCCCCACCTGGGCTCAGGGCTCTCTGCTCTCACCACTGTGTCAGACAGAGAGATCAAACCCTGGAGCTTGAAGAGAATAAAGGCTGTTTGCTTTTACCTATGGGAAAAATGAAAATAAAGTAAAAAGAACAATCAGTTCCCTTAACCACTAAGCCATCTTTCCAGCCCCCAAAAGTTACTTTTAAAGTCAGGACCAGTTTTTGAATTGGGATAGATGATGGGCTTAGGTCAGTACCAGCCAGCTGTTAAATTAGTTCTTTTGTTTGTTTTGTTTTTTCAAGACAGGGTTTCTCCATGTAGTTTTGGAGCCTGTCCTGGATCTCATTCTGTAGCCCAGGCTGGCCTCGAACTCACAGAGATCTGCCTGGCTCTGCCTCCCGAGTGCTGGGACTAAAGGCGTGTGCTAACTCCGCCGGCTAAATTAGTTCGTTTTTTAAACATCTTGTACCTCTCAAATCTTCCAGTGCATGTAAATATTTATAGGTTTATTTTATTTAAAGTAGGAAAGGAACCTCCATTTAACAGAAAGCTCAGTCTATTGAGAGTACCCATATGATAAATATATGTGGTTTTTCGATGCTGTGGAATGTGTCTTGAGGGAGTAAAAAGTAATTAAGTAGCATTAGTAATTTCTTTAACTGAAATTACTGCAGCCTTGATTTGTCAAAATGATGCTCTTCTAACCTGTTTTACCAGGTAATCCTCGACTCCCAACTTGGCATGTGACAAGATTCACAAATGCCTTTTATTTCCCTTATATGTTAAGAATGTCTTGCCAAAATACCTTTTGCTAGGGCGGCATGGTGGTACAAGCCTGTAATCCTGGTACTAGGATAGCTGAGGCAAAAGGATCATTAGTTTTTGGGGCCAGCCCAGGCAACATAGCAAGACATTTTGCTTTTACCATTTAGCGAGGCAAGGATTATTGGAGAGAGAGAGGCAAATGGTAAAAAAGCAGGAAAACAACTGAAGCGTGCATTCTTTATTGTTGCTAAGCATAAATGACACCTTGGATTGGGATGACCCTTTCTGGACAAGCTCTGCCATTTCTGATTGTTCTAACAGGCATGTTCACAGATGCTATGCATTGGCTCTGGGGAGTACCAGCGACTCATTACAACTGGCTCTCAAAGACTCTGTGCTCTCTTCCTGTACTGGGTCTGTGGAAAACATTCCTAAGCTTTATCCATGGCCTTTTGGATATGGACACAAAGAAAGGGGCCTTACACTGGGGAGGACCTCCTCCTTAGCGGTACCCAGAGTCCTGGTGAAAGGTGGATACATTCCCAGTCTGACTTCCCTCTGCCCATTTTTAGAAGTGGGTAAGTTGAGGGTGATGGTTCAGAATGGGCATCAGGGCTCGGAGTATGGTAAGTGGTTGAATACTTGATTAGCAGGAGTGAGAACCCTGGGTTCTATTGGGGGAATAATAACCATATAACAAAAGAGAGAGCACTCTGCATTATTATTATTATTTTCACTGTTCACTCCTTTAATTCATTATTAAACAAACCCATAAATATTAATTGAAGTTTTACTATAAGCAATTCATTGAGCCTTAAGACTGTATAAAAAGAGACGATAAGACTTTTGTATATAGCCCTGGGAGTAGATGGTAAGGCATAAACCTGGAGGGGCCGGGGTACAGCTCCTTCATGATCTACCATGCCCAGTTGACCTATGCCTTTAAATCTGAAACAAGCTCTTGCTAATTTGCTCAGGTTTTCCTTGAACTGTGTAGCCAAGGCTAACCTTGAATTTGTCATCTTCCTGCCTCAGCCTCCCAAGTGGCTGGGATTCTAGGCGTATACCACCAAGCTCAATTTAAACGATACATTCTGCACACACCTTTCCACAGCTTGCTTTATAAAGAACAGTGTAAATCTTAGATGGGCAGGTCCTGCTTGTGCATTGTATGCTAGGTCGGGGGTATATTGCCATTCACATATGGTTGCCTCCCCTTTTGATGTGTTTCTTCTTTTTTTTTTTTTTTTTTTTTTTTTTTGGTTTTTCGAGACAGGGTTTCTCTGTGTAGCTTTGTGCCTTTCCTGGAACTCACTTGGTAGCCCAGGCTGGCCTCGAACTCACAGAGATCCGCCTGGCTCTGCCTCCCGAGTGCTGGGTTTAAAGGCGTGCGCCACCACCGCCCGGCGATGTGTTTCTTCTTATGTTTTCACGGAGCACTTTGCCTTTTCCCCCCGCCCCGGGATGAGGCTAAGTCTGGGCAGAACCAGGGGCCATTTTTGAGGTCTCAAGCTCCAATAGGTACCGATAGAATATCCAGTGACAACCAGAAACAAAGAGAGAAAGTGGGTGGCCCCTGTGACCAGGGAGGACTTGGCATTGGGTGTTTTTGTTTTTGTTTTTAATTATTTTTTTATTTACTCATCACAAGGTGAAAACTCTGTCTCCTGTTGGCTCAGGGCAAGCACCGTCTGCCTGGGTGGCATCAGCCTCGAGAACTTTCTAAGAACAGAAGGAAGATCTGGCTATGGGGAGCAGGGAGAGTGTTCAGTTCTTCAGGGTCACTCCCGACGTGACCCGGGTCAAGTAAGGACCAGCCAAAGCTTAGTGGAAGCAATACAATTTAAGGTGTCAGTTGTGCTGGGTAAGGTTGTCATGGTGTCTCCTTGTATACAGTCTGGAACCCTACCAAAACAAAACAGATGTTGGTTAATTGCACCAGTTAGCGAAAGGAAACTTGGTTGAGAGAGAGAGAGAAAAGAAGCCCCTTGATCCAGGAGAGGATCCCCTACAAGGCTTTTGGATTGTGGATTGTGGCTGGCAGGTACCTTCTTATGTTGAGACGATAACCCAGCACAGGATTTACTCGGCCAGCTTTCTAACTACACCTGCCCTCTTTGGTATTGCATTTAAACCAAGAATTCACAATTTATAAAAATCTAGCGGGATTGGGTTGTGTTGATGGACACCTGGAATTCTTGAACTTCAGAGGCTGAGGCAGCAGGATCATTGAGCGTTTGAGACCAGCCTGGGCTCCATTGCAAGTGCTTATGCGAGCCAAGGTCACATTAAAAAAAAAAAAAAAAAAAGACTCCATCTCAAAACAAAACTCTAGTAAGAAGATTTTTTCCCCTCTTTGCTTCAGTCAGCATGTCAGTTGGATCGTGACAAACCAGTCCTTTTGTTTGTTTGTGTTGGAGACAGGGCCTCACTGTGTAGTCCTGGGTGGCCTGGAACTCTATTGTAAGGCCAGGCTGGCCTCAAACTCACAGAGATCCTCCTGCCTCTACCTCCTGAGTGTTAAACTGGAAGATATGCGCCACCCAAACTGGCCACGCGAAGAGCCAGTTGGTTGAGGGTTTTTGTATCCTGTTCTTTGGGGCAGGATCAAATGGGATCCTTTCGCTTCCTAGCAGGATCTCACCTCAGCTTCTTCATCTCCCAAGTGGCGCACGTTGCGTGGGCCGGTAAAGCGTGCCTGTTCTGTGACCTTAAACGAGATCGTGATCTTCCTTCGCGTGCTCAGCGCGGCGCTTGCACGGGGACTTTCTCTGGGCGATGGTAGATAACGGTTCTCTAACTCTTTCATTTGACGGCCATGGACCCCCCTTCCAGCTCTGAGCTGGTGTGATGAGTGATTTTGGTGGTTCCCTGCAGCTCGGGGGGGGGGGGGGGGGGGGCTCTTTCCCTTCTCTTTGGTGAGCCATGATAAGAGAACCGGGCCATTTTACTTATTGAAATAAAAAAAGTGGTCTTCCTGAGAGTCCTCACAGGAAATCAACCCGAAGGCAGTTCTATTAAATACACTTGTGCTCGGCATTCTTAACAGAGACCTGTGAGGAGGGGGGAAATCCTACTTCTTACCATAACTGGTGTATTATGCTGTTTGGATGTCTCTGACCTTGTGGGTTTGTTCATGGACAGAGAAAGAGAAGCATTTTCTTCTTCTTCTGGGCAGGAAAGATTGGGCCTGTGCATCCTGGACATGCACATTCTACCACTAAGCTGCACCCAGACCCATCATTAGCATCCTTCCCCAAACTCCTGCTACTAATTTCTTTACCTGGTTTTTTCCTGGGTGGAGGAGCATCTCCTAAGGGCTCATACACGGGCAGCTTTGTGGGTGGAGGGAAGTGTGTAGGAGGTCACTTTTTTTTTTTTTTTTTTTTTTTTTTTGTATGCCCTTGACTGGACTGTAAAAACTACAAAATGGAAGAAGGGTATTCAGCGAAGATGTGTTCGGGAAAGAGAAGTTGCCTGGGAGTCTTTCTATGGTGCCGGTTGGATGTATACGTTTCAGAGACTCTTAAAATCCACTCAGTAAGACTGACATCCCATTTATTTACTCCTGACTGCTCCGCTAGAAGCCTCCTGAGTGTTCATTTATAAGGTCTCCACCACACATCCTGCCTTCATGGCAAGCCCAGGCCATCACACACTGGCCAGTCCCTCCTGTGCCCACTTTGGAGGTCCTGGCCTGGATGGGAGTGAACAGTTGGATGCCCACAAGTTGGTCATCTGACTTGGCAGCGGTTTTGAGAAAGCCTCACAGTTAAGTCCTTCCCATTTTATAGATGGAGCGGCAGCAGGTATGGATGTCCTTCCTAGTGCCATCTTGGATGGATGTGTGGTCTGTGCGCCAAACTGTCCGGCTAAGCTATCCTCCGCGGTGGTTCGTGTTCCAGTGATTTTGCCGCCTGTGATAGCATTGGTCATCTGGGCTAAAAGTCACGAACTGATCTTTCAGGGGAAGGGTTGTTGACATAAATGCCGGTAGACTTTCTGCTGTCGGAATGAAGGTCAGTCTGGATTTCTAGCAACGATATTTTCTGCCGCGTTGGACTGTTTCTGGACTGAAACGGTAAGAATTCTTCACTGTGGAAGAATCCAGATGCCTACACCTTCCTAGCCAATCTAGGATTGCTGAGCTCTGGACTGCAGTTAACACCTGTAACCTCTCTGAGGTCAGCTCCTGGGCACTTAAGAGAGTGGTAGTTCCCTCGAAGAGGGTGGGGGCGCCCACCTCAGGGCCGAATCTGGGGCATTCTCTCCGACAGACAGCTCGTAGTCCAGCGTCTGGAGCCTGCCTGCACCACCTCAGATTTGACGCTGGCTTTCCACCTGGAAAGGCAAACGGGAGAGCAGGGAGGATTAGCGACTGGGTCCAGCGCCCCGGGGGACCTGGCCCAGCCCTTGCAGAGGCCGACAGGCCTGCAGGCTCCGGGTAGGGGGGCCTCTGGGACTGGCCGGCATCAGATCCCCGATCTCCGGAGCGCAAGCAGATCCTGCTGCCAGAGATCCGAGAACCCGTGCCTGGCTGGCATCGCACGTAGGGCGGGCCTCCCCGGTGGCCCGGTGTACCCGGGGGAACTCCCGAGACACCCCTTACGGACCACACAAAAGACCCCACCCCAGGGCCATTTCCTGTGGCAGCGGCGGCGGCGGCGGCGGCGGCGGCGGCGGCGGAGGCGCCGTGCGAGCCACCTATGTGCTTCCCCGCAGCGCACTGGACCAGGGCCGGGCGGGGCGCCGGGCACGCCCCCACGCCGCCCGAGTCCCCCCCCCCCCCCCCCCCCCCCCGGCGCTACGCGCCCCGCGGCAGCCCCTCCGCGGGGGCCCGCCCCCGTGTCACCGCAGGCCCGGCTCCCTTTGTGTGCGGGCCGATCGCCGCGGCCCCGCCATTGGCCCGCCCGCCCGGGGGGCCAGCCCCTTCCTGGCTCGGCCTCATGCATATGCATGAGGCGCCGGCCCCGCCCCGCCCCCCTCCCGCGCGGGCGTGCGAGGCGCGCGGCGGCGGCGGCGGCGGCGGCAGCGGCGGCGGCGGCAGCGGCGGCGGCGGCAGCGGCGGCGGCGGCAGCGGCGGCGGCTGTGGCTCCCTCCTCGCCCGCGCGGGAGCCCGAGCGCCAGCCAGGGCGAGCCGAGCCTGCTCCCTGCGGGCGGCGTCGGCGGCGCCCCAGCCATGTCAGCGCGCGCGAGCCTGGGCCCACCATGAGCCATGGCCATGTCCGTGAGCGCCGAGGACGACGACTATGAATCGGAGCCCGACCAGGTCGGCGGCCCCGGGGTGGGGCTGAGGGAGGAGGGACCCGCGGCGGCACGACCCGGCGAGCTCCTGCCCTGCCTGACGCCGAGGCGGCCGAGGCGGCCGCGACGCCCGCGCCGAGGAGAAAGTTTGGCGGCCGCGGCCGACGGCGGGCCCGGGGGGGGGGGGGGGGGCGGCCCGCGGGGCAGGGGGCGTGTGCGGCGGGACGCGGGCGCCGTGGACAATGTGGGCCTGCGGGCCTGGCCGTCGGGTGGCGCGGGCCCGGGGCCCCCCCGAGGGTGAGTTGCGGGGCGCGCCGCGCCCTCCTCGGCTCGGCAACCCCCCGCGGCCCACGCGCTGCTTGCGGGGCTCCGCGGGGGCTCCCCCGCGGCGCCGGCGCCTCCTCGCCTCCCCGCGGGCAAAGTTGCACCGGGACCGTCGTCCTCCCGGGCTGGAGGACGCCCGCGGCCCGTGGGCCGACGGCCCGAGCTTTTGTCTGGGCGCCGCGCGCTCGCCCGCCGTGGGCAGCCGAGACAGGAAGGGGTGCGAGCCGCGGCAGGCGCGGGCCATCCGGAACCCGGCGAGAGCCCTCGTCTCGGCGGCGGCCGGGAGAGCCAGCACCTCTTCGGCGAGCGGAGCGGAGCGAGCAGTGGGGGGAATCGGAGAGGGTGGGGGGAGAGAATCCTGCGTGTATAACAAAGCTCTGGGTGTGTTTACCGCGAACATCTGCGCCCCCCCCCCCCAGTTTCGTGTTTGGCACACCCGGGAAGAAAGTTGAGGGGCTGCTGCTTCTAACCCCAACCCAGCGTGCGAAATAGCGTTTGCAGTCAGCCAGGCAGGCCAGGTAGACATGTCCACGGAATTAGGACGGGGATGGGTCACCTTATCCTGTGGGCTTGGGACGGCCTGCGTGCACGAGATGCTTGTGTATAACGCTCCGTGCATTTCCTTGGTGGAATAAAGATGTTGAAGCGAAAATATCGGAACTCCCCACCCCCCCCAACCCCAACACACACACACACACACCCTTAGGCGCCACTGAGGAAGTAAAGTAGAAAGGCTCCACTTGTCGTGTTGTGCGTCTTGTTCTGTAGTTTTATTCAGCAGAGGCAGGGTTCATTCGTTGGGTGTTGTGGTTCCTTGGTTCTGCTGCACAGTTGTAGGCATGCCCACCCTCCGAGTGTTAATGAATCTCCCAAGTTTTTTGGTTGGATGAACCCAGGGGCAATTCAGGAGGGCTTGGTTTGGAACTTCTGTTCCTCAGGTAGCTAGCTCTCCTGTGTGTGTGAACGGCTCTCAAGTTCTTGTTACGTAGTTCATGCCTCCACTCCTGGTTCAGTTTAGGTCTGCCTAACCCTGCCAACAGTTTACCGTTACCATGGCAAAAGAACATCTTCGTGTTCAGTAGTGTCCTGTAGGCTTTGGTCCGTCTGGGCAGAGGTTCCTCTTACCTCTTCCTCCAATTTGATTACATCCTGTGGTCCAACGTCTTTGACAGGATAAGCCTATCTCTGAGCTGGTTTTTGTTTGTTTCGGTTCCCGAGACAGTGTCTTGCTGTTAATTATTGCAGTACTCTTTACATAGCCAGGGTGGCCTCTCACTGGGCAGCAATCTTCCTGCCTCGGCCTCCCCCAAATGCTGAGAGTGCAGGTGTGAGTCACCACACCCAGCCTGTCTCTGGGCTCTAGAGCACATTTCCAGGTACTGCTCTTTCTGAGGGAGACTGCTGTTAGGAAGAGGGCCTAGTCTTTTTTTTTTTTTTTTTTTTTTTTTGGAGCTGAGGATGGAACCCAGGGCTTTGCGCTTGCTAGGCAAGTGCTCTACCACTGAGCTAAATCCCCAGCCCCGAGGGCCTAGTCTTATAGCCAGATCGATTTTCCTCTTTGCATGGGCCTGGCTGGGAATAGCACTTCTGGAGCAGTTAGCAAGAGAAATCCTCGCCAGGTTTTCATTTACACTCTAAAGATTTTCCCCCATTCATGTTTACTAGGCAGACAGCATTCTGAGCCTAGGCTTTGAACAGCGGTCTTCTCAGTCCCTGCAGAGCTGGTGGCAGCTCAGGTACTTTGCATCCTGCGGACACTTTAGGCTGAGGCTCAGTGCACTTTGCCTCCCCTACCACCCTATTTTTTCACCAATTGTCTCCGACCTGGGATTCTTTGTAGCCCAGAAGAGTAGATTGTGCTAAGGACCCCGAACCATCTAGGACTGGTAAGCTTGCCAGCACCAGGCCCCAGCTCTTCTGAGTTCTCCTTCCCTGCACCATATCCTTCTAGCTGGATGTCTGTCGCACCAAAAGAAAAGGCCCTTTATGAGGAGGGTGGGTGCTGGAGTCCTGACATATAGATATCCTGGATATTTGGCTACCTGCAAATGGAAGAGCGCCCCCCCCCCCCCCATGGAGAGAGGCCTTGTTGGGAAGCAGTTGTTCCAGTGACCGAATTGGAAAGAGAGCTGCCACAGCCCTTGTCAGAGTTCTGGTTATCCCACGAAAACCTCTGCTTGCCCCCAGACTGTCATCCAAGCCTGGGCAGTAGGGGCTTTGTTTTTGCTCCCCCACCCCCTTCCTTTTCCTTTTTTTTTTTTTTTTTTTTTGTAGCCCTGGCTGTCCTGGAACTACCTCTGTAAGGCTGACCTCGAACTCACAGAGATCAGCCTGCCTCTGCCTCTGCCTCCTGAGTGCTGGGATTAAAGGTGTGCGCCCGGGCCTATACTAGGCTGACTCACCCACCTGTGGTACTAGGTTAACATACCTGTCTGACATCTTTCACCAGCCATCCACGTTTCCCTAAATGTCACAGCCTATGGACTGTCAAGAAGTGATGGCCAGAGAGCAGCTTCATCAGGACAGCCTGTTGTGTCTCCCATACAGAGTGTATCGGGGAACTCCACGGATCTGCTTTCCACTCTGAGGAGGTGCCCCTTAAAGAACAGTTGTCAGGGCCGGGCGGTGGTGGCGCATGCCTTTAATCCCAGCACTCTGGAGGCAGAGCCAGGCGGATCTCTGTGAGTTCGAGGCCAGCCTGGTCTACAGTGGAGATCCAGGACAGCCAGGACTGTTTCACAGAGAAACCCTGTTTTTATTTTTCATCCCAGTGAAAGCAAAACTCTCAGAAATGTATGTAGTGATTGTTGTTCTATCACCCATTGTACTGTGTAGGTTGTTTTTGTTCTGTGGTGGTTGTTTGCTTTGGTTTGATTTAAAGGGTTTTTGTTTGTTTGGTTTGGTTTGGTTTTTTTTTTTTTTTTAAGTTTTTTTTTTTTAAGATTCATTTATTTATTACGTGTACAGTGTTCTGTTTGCATATATCCCTTCAGGCCAGAAGAGGGAGCCAGATCTCATTACAGATGGTTATAAGCCACCATGTGGGTGCTGGGAATTGAGCTCAGGACCTCTGGAAGAACAGCCAGTGTTCTTAGCCTCTGAGCCATCTCTCCAGCCCTTGGTTTTGGTTTTTCAAGACAGAGTTTCTCTATAACAGCTCTGGCTGTCCTGGAACTAACTCTATAGACCTGACTGGCCTTGAACTCACAGAGATCCACATGCCTCAGCTTCCTGAGTAATGGAATTATGCCAGTAAACCTGGCATTATAGTTTCTTAAACTGAAGTTTTTTAAAAATTTGTTTAGAGTGTGTGTGTGTGTGTGTGTGTGTGTGTGTGCGTGCGCGCGCGTGTGTGTGTGCGCGCGTGCGCGTGTGTGCGCAAGTGCGTTCATATGCCATGACATTCCTGGGTGTGTGTGTGTGTGTATAGAGTTCCAAGGACAGCCTGTGAGAATTGGTCTTTTCCTTCTACCATGCGGGTCCTGGGGGGCAATCCCAGGTAAGGGATCGGGTCACTAGGCTTAGCAAGCACCTTCACTCACTCAGCCACCCTGCCAGCCCTTAAATAGTGAAACATTTCAGTCTTTTTTGTTGTTGTTGTTTTCCCCTCCTCTCTCTGCCCCTCCTCCTGTATTTTTTTCCTTTTCTTTCTTTCTTGGCCTCCAGCTCCACTGGTAGCCAGGAATGACCTTGAGGTTACTCTCTGTTCACCTCCCAGATGTTTAAATGACAGGGGTCGGCTACTACACCACACCCAGCTCAGTAGTGAAATTGCAGGGCAGGTCCCTGAACCTATCTGAAGATGTATGGGCAAATTTGGCAACTTGGTGGTTGTGTGTATTTTTCTAGAAGAAAAATCGTCAGGTTCTCCAGAGGTCCCTCCATTCTTTGGGTGATCTTTATCCTCTTCCTTCTTACCCCCAGTATAAACAAACCAAGAGCCTTCCCTGTAGCCTGCAAGGCCCACAACACTGGTCATATCTAACTTTTTTATGTATGGCATGTCCATTATGCTGGAGAAATTTGAGGGTAGGCATGGCTCTTGATGTCAGCTTGGCTGTGTTGTGCAGCAGGATACGATATTAGTATGTTAAAAAGAAGAAGAAGAACAAAACACCGGGACAAACGGTAGTGGTATTCTTTGTGGTAGATTGATGGGAAACTTAGACCTGCCCCGCTACCCCCAGCTTTGGGAATTAAACTCAGATCCTTGAATTTAGTGGGCAGGTTCTCTACTGTTGAGCTGCCCAGTCTTCCCTTTTAAAATTACATTTGTTCTGTGTGTCCACATGTGTGTGGATGTGCTTGCATGTTTGAGGTCAGAGGACCACCTGTGGGAGTGGGTCCTCTCGGGATCAAACACAGGATATCGGGCATCGTGGCAGGCGTCCTCAGCCACTAAGCTGCCTTGCCCACTTCCTCTATTTTTATGTCATTTTTTCTTTATTACTGTTTTCCTTTTATTTTGAGACAGCCTCATTCAGTTTCTCACTCTGTAGCCCAGACAGGCCTTGAACTTTTACTCTCCCTACCTTCAAGTAGCTATGCGCCCACCAGACCTGTAAAACTGTCTTAATTGTGGAAACATTTAGCTACATTTCATTATGTTTCCTCACTTGACTACCTTCCCTCCACCCTTCTTCTCCATGTAGCCCTGGCTTTCCTGGAACTCACTCTATCTAGACCAGGCTGGCCTCAGATTCAGAGATCCACCTGCCTCTGCCTCCCAAGTGCTGGAATTAAAGGTGTGTGCCACCACTGCCCGGCAGATTTCTTATTTATGTGCATTGGTGTTTTGCCTACATGTATGCCTTTATGAGGGTGTCAGGTACCCTGGAACTGGAGTTACAGACAGTTGTGAACTGCGATGTGGGTGCTGGAAATTGAACCCAGGTCCTCAGCCACTGCTTTTAGCCGCCGAGCCATCTCTCCACTGTAGAAGAAACTCATAGCCATTCCTTTCTTGAGACTGAGAGCAGCTTTCTGCTGCTTTTCCTGCTGTCCTGGCATTCCTGAAGGGATCAGTCTTACCTGGGTTCACTTAATGTGGTGTTGATCCCGATGTGTATCTTTGCTTTGCTTTGCTCCCTAGGATCTGCAGATTGTTCCTTACAGCCTCATTGTTTCCTCCACCTCCTAGGCTTCCTTGCTCTGCCTGTTGCTCAAGCTAGACAGAAATTCATCCTGTCTGCACTCCTATGTTCTCCCCTTTACCAGGATCCTGAGTTGTCCCTTCCTGTCATCATATGTTGCTTTTGTTCATACTCTCATAATTTTTAGCTGATCTCTGTATTTTGTCGTGCTCGCTGCCCTTGAAATCTCTATTCCCCATACTATTGCCAGAATATAGTCCTGCTGCTCCCGTGTGTGAGGTCCTGTACATGCAGGGTGTGTTTCCTTAACGTGGCCCAGGAGGTCCTGCAGATGGGTTCCTTCTACCTCAGGGCTCTTTTCAGAAGTTGTGTTGAGCTGTTAGTAGTTCTTGAATGTGTCATGGACTTTCACATCTCAGTTTTATTCTTTTTTCTGCCTAGACGGTCCACTCCCTAAGCCCACCCTCACCACTGTCCTATAGAGTCCTCTTCCCCCTCTATTGCCCATGGAATCACATCTGATGTGGCCTGGGTTGGCCTTTCCAACCTGCCTTTCCCAGCATTTGAGGCAACTCTTCTGCGTTTGCGTACCAGAGTCCAGGCTGTAGAGCTGCTACCTAGACTCAGAGCTTAGTTGTCTCATCTATCAGCAGTGTGACATTGGGCAGGTTATTAACTTCACTGTCTGCAGTTTGCATATTTGTAAATGGACATAATAATTCCTACCTCACAAGCCATTGATAGAGCTATATTAAAAAGTGACTAGCACTTCAGAGTTAGCTTGTAGCATCGTCATGTTACATTTATGTGGTTTCTGTCTTTCTACTTCCAGACTGTAATGTCTTCACGAGTAGGCTACACAGCTTACTCATCTCAGTAGTCCTAGAATTTAGCGTTGAATCTGGTTCATAATTTACAGCCAGAAAACACTTGGGTGGGTGGATGAGTGGGTGAATATGTGAATGAGGGGGTTAATGAATGAATCCCCAGTGTACATGGCAGACTCTTGATGCTAGCAATGCTGAGCATCTTGTCCTTGTTTGTTGGCCATTTGTGTGTCTTATATTTTTTTAAGAGATAGCTATTAAAAATCCTTTGTCCATTTAAAGAAAGATTTTTTTATGTGTGTTTTGCCTGCACGTGTCTGTTCACCATATGCATGTAGTGCCCATAGAGGCCAGAAGAGGGCATCAGAGCCCCTGGAACTAGAGTTACAGGTGGTTAAGTCACTTGTGGGTACAGAGAATTGAAAGAGCAGCCAGTGCCCTTAACCACTGAGCCATCTCTCCAGTTCTTTTGCCCAATTTTAAGTTAACATGTTTGTCTTTTTATCATTGAGTTGTTAAGAATTCTTTATTCTGGGGCCTGGAGATGGCTCAGAGGTTAAGAGCACTGACTGCTTTTCCAGAGGTCCTGAGTTCAATTCCCAACAACCACGAGGTGGCTCACAGCCATCTGTAATGGTGCCCTCTTCCAGCCTGCAGGGACACATGCAGCCAGAATAGTGTATACATATAAATAAATAAAAATAGTAAATTAAATTTAATTAAAAAAAGAATTCTTTATTCCTGTATCCTAGCCCTTTACTGCTTAGATGATATGCAGATATTTTCTAGAGGTGGTTTTTTTTTGAAACATTAAAGCTTTAATTTTTTAAGTCTAATTTTATATTTTCCCTTCAACATTTTTGCTTTGGTTGTCATATCCAAAAAACCATTTCCCATACCTGTCACTCGTTTAACTCCTTGCTTAGGGTTCTAATCCATTTGGGGCTTGTCTTTTATATATAGTGTGAGGTAGGGTCCTGTCTTCATTCCTTTGTATGTGAATTTCCACTTTTCTCAGTACCATTTGTTGAAAAAAAAATTATTTCCCCAATTGAAATTTTTTGGTACCCTTGTTGAAAACCATTTGGTTAAAAAAGCGAATTTATTTCTAGACCCTCCGTTCTTTCCCATAACCTGTATGCCCCTGTGCCAGCACTACACCTTATTGCTGACTGTCCTTTTGTAATACCTTTGGAAACCACAGAGCCCAAAATCTTCCACTTTGTTATTTTTTCCTACTTCTCCCTTTCATTCTCTTTGATTCTCCTGTATGCTAAGCACACAGCTGAGCTCTCCTTAGCTTTGACTTTATCATTTTTTTTTTAAAGATTTATTATGTATACCGCGTTCTGCCTGCAGGCCAGAAGAGGGCGCCAGATCTCATTACAGATGGCTGTGAGCCACCATGTGGATGCTGGAAATTGAACTCAGGACCTCTGGAAGAGCAGCCAGTGCTCTTAACCACTGAGCCATCTCTCCAGCCCGACTTTATCATTTTTAAAAAGAATATTTGTGTGTCACATAGGTGTGGGATTAGCAAGATTCTACCCATGAACTTTCTGGAAGATAGAACCTGGTAGTTTGGAGATACTCATTAAATATTGAATGAATGAGTGGACCTCCTTTGTAACATTTCCTTTATGGGTCGTGGTGGGACACCTTTAATCCCAACACTCAAGAGGAAAAGGTAGGTGGATCTCTAAGAGTTTGAGGCCTGCCAGGGCTGCGTAGTGAGACATTTCTTTTAAGGGAGATGCTTTTGAATTAGTCCTGAGGAAAGAACCCTTTAAAGTGTGTGTGTGTGTGTGTGTGTGTGTGTGTGTGTGTGTGTGTGTGTGTGTATCTTTTGTTTATTTGGTTGGTTTGGTTTTGGTTTTTAGAGACAGGCTTTCTCTGTGTAACAGCCCTGGCTGTCCTGGAACTCGCCCTGTAGACCAGGCTGGCCTCGAACTCACAGAGTCTCTGCCTCACTTGTCTCTGCCTCCTGAGTGCTGGGATTAAAGGTGTGCGCCACCACGCCCGGCCTAGTTGGTTTCCGTTTAACATGTTAGCTGGTAACCATAGCCAAGGCTTCTCTCTAGCTAGACTTACAGAGAGGACAGGAGTCAAGGTCCTGGGAAACAGTTTCTCTGAAGGTGTTCTCTGTCATTACTCTGTCATTTTCCAGGATGTCTCTGCTAGTTAGGAAGTATGCTTTTAAATGCAAGTCTGCTTTGAAAAGTAAAGGAAGGTAAGCCCCTCTGGCCTGGCTGGCCTTTGGCATCCAACATAACGTAACTTTGGACTGAATCTCTTTAGTTTTTCATGAAAGAGACCAGTCTATGGAATTTCTTTTACCAAGGGCCCAAGATGAGCTCTCCTCCTTGGTTTTTCCCTTTGAGTTGGATGGTGTGCTACCCCTCTCTGTACCTAACCTGGGGCTCCCAAAAAGGACTCATGCCGTTGCCCCATTTGTGAGAGTGTGATGAGTGAGCTGTGAGGACACTGGCCCCTGGCAGAAGCAGCAAAAGGTACAGTGTGCTGTGAGGAGGAGACACCCTCTGGGCTCCGCTTTTGACAACACTGCTGCTTTTTAGGCAGTTCTGTTGTTGCTGTTTGGGCAGTTGCTGAGTTTTCAGAACTCAGGTCCATAGTCTGTGTGCCACCCTCAAATTCACAAGGCTCTGGACACTGGTTGTGATACACTTACTTGATAGCAGACCTAACTTGGCTTGACATACACAGTATAAAGGCTGTTGTGTCCCACTAAAGATGTGAGCATGGTAGAACTAACTGGACTTATGTGTGTTTGGGGGAAGCCCAGACTTTGTCCTTTTTAAGGACAAAGAGGGTCTGTGAGACCTCTGCTACTTGAAGGGAAAGTGACTAGTGTGTGGGTAGCCCTCTCTACTGGAGCCCTGCTCATCCTTGTTACTGTCATCACAGGGGAGGTTGAGGGTGCATGGGCCAGAAACCCCACAAAAGCAAATTGGGGTTCAGAGCAGATAGAGTAGGAGCATTCCAGTCCTTTTCTCTTGGCACTTGTCCCTGTAGAGGCCTGATAACTTCCTTGAGTGTTACAGGCTGCTAGGAAAGTGTGTTTGAGACAAGTTGGTGACTGATGATGTGGTTGTGTTCATGGAGAAAGGTAGACTCCTTTTCTTCCTAATGTGGATAGGTGTCCTAGAAAGCCCCTGAGGTCAGGGGAGTTGTGTGTGATGGGAAGGGGTCCCTGGAAGCTGGCAAGCTCTTCAGGCCTGTGGGAAAGGCGTCTCTATGCGGAGTCAAGTACGACAGACTACAGAAGTTCACTGAGGATTAGCAGTTGCCTGAAGAGTGACTTTAAACAGTAGGTGGCCGTTAGGCCAACAGGTTTCAATGTGAGCAGTGCCCTCCCCAGCAGAGGGACTAAACTTGTCCCAGTAAACTCAAGCTACAAAGGGTGCTCTAGACCAGCTGTTCTCACCCTTTCTAATGCTGTGACCGACCCTTTAATACAGTTCCTCCTGCCGTGACCCCCAACCATAAAATTACTTTGTTGCTACTTCATAACTAATTTTCCTACTGTTATGAATCGTAAAGATCTGTGGTTTCCGATGGCCCTAGGTGACCCCGTGAAAGGGCTGTCTGGCCCCCAGGTTAGAACCACTGCTTTAGACAGCACGGCCTTCCATGCTGTCCTTCCTGTCCAGAGCCTTGGTGGACAGTGGCCCCCACCAGTTACCTCGGCAGGTCTACCATGCACCCTGGCTTTGCAGGAGGCTCTGGGGCTGGGGACTAAGGCAAGAACTATAGCTGTTGAGTACTGCTTTATTTTTATTTGACCTGGTTTTTCCAAGTCATACGGAAGAATACACTTGAAGCCCAGCTAGGGAGGGTCTCTGAAGTCAGAGGGCCCTCTTCAGGGTGTACTGCCCAATTCTCCCTGGGTATCTGGGTGGCAAGGAATCTATCTGATGGTCAAACAGCGTTGTATGAGATCCCTGTGATGTCAGCTCTTCTGTGCCTTGTCTCAGAGGAACAACCAGCTTGAGACACTCATGAGTGCTGGGCCACTGAGCTTCCCCCAAAAGTGTGTGAACTGGTCCTAATGCAATGTGTTTCTCAGCCAAGTTTGGAGGAGAGAGGACTGGTGTTCTGGTACAAGTAGCAGAAGCAGACAGTGGCCTGGTGTGCCCCCTTTCCCAGGAAATGTCCCTGAACTCTGGCAGGAGGCCAGGGCAGTTGTGAGCACAGCCAGGGAGCATCCTATAGTAGTTCAGTTACCTAAAGCTGTGCTAGTAGAGGGCTTAAAACTACAGGCCTTTACTCACAGTTGGAGACAGAAGTCTGAGACCAAGCTTGCTACAGAGGTTCAAGTTGAGGATCCTTCCTTGCCTCTGGCTTCTGATGTTGGTCTGTAGTCTGATATTTCTTGGCTTACAGAAGGATGCCAGTCAGATGGTACTTTTCCCTGTGTCTTTGTATTTGTTCCCATGTACATGTCTGCCTGTATCCAAGTTCCCCCTTTCGAAAGTTTACCTGTCGTACAATTTGAGCTTACCTGACTTTAACCTAGTTGCCCTTAATCCCACCTCAATATGGTCGGTCACTTTCTGTAGTACCAAGGTTGCCAACTGAAGCATCTCTTGCTTGGGTATACAGCTCAATCTGACACCCTCTCCTAGGTGCTTGACCACCCTGGAGGCTCCCATCTCATTTGTTCTATCTGTTCTCCACCAGAACCGGGTGGTGGGCCGGCCTAAGGGCAAGCTGGGCCCGGCCTCAGCAGTGAAGTTGGCCGCCAACCGGACAACAGCAGGGGCTCGCCGGCGCCGGACGCGATGCCGCAAGTGCGAGGCCTGCCTGCGGACCGAGTGTGGAGAGTGCCACTTCTGCAAGGACATGAAGAAGTTTGGGGGCCCCGGACGCATGAAGCAGAGCTGCATCATGCGGCAGTGCATCGCGGTGAGTGCACAGGAGGCATGGGTAGGGGCTCTTCCCTGCAGGGCTCTGGACCTCCCTGCTTCCAGCTGGCTGCTCTGTCCTGCCCTAGAGGAGCTCCTTGTGGGATGAGGGAGTTCAGGTGATGCTCTTTGCAGCCGCCCTTGATTGTACTGGGGTAGGGTAGCCTTGCCATGGGTCAGGCTCCGATTTGTCATCTGGTGGTCTGTAACTCTTCCCTTCTTGAAATGACTGAGTACTTTGAAGTCCCTCTTATTAAAGAGGTCAGGGCAGCCTGTCTTGACTGTGACACTGTTGCCAACATTTATGGTCCAGTTCATATGATTGTGGGCCCTTCCTTCCTGTCCTTTCATAGATAGAAGTTTGGGTGGAAGGTCAGTTTTGTTCTAGACAAGGAAGACTGATATATGGCATGGGGGAGCTGGGCCCATGGAGAGCTTGGCCAACCCTTCAGACACCTCACACTACTTTGGCAGTGCTGGGGTTCAATTTTAGTTCCTTCCTCCACACATTCTCAGACTTTGCCTTCCCTGAGGCACTGCTCCCTGGGGGCCCAGTGGTCTTCCTCCTACCCCACTGAAAAGCTGGCTTAGCTGGAGTAACCAGATTCCTCCACCCTGGGGAACTGGTCCATGAGTCCATCACGGTATTGGGTGAGTGAGCTTTTTCTCCCAGAATGCTGCTGCCCGCCCCCATTGGACACCTCCCTTTCTCCCTGTGCATATACTGTCTTCTTGTTTATTACTGTGGTTAAAAAAAAAAAAATACACAACCTAAAATTTGCCAACTTGGCTGTTTTTAAGCATATGGCACACCAGTGCTAATTTTGTGCACATCTGTGCTGCTGATCTAGAGGGCATTTCCATCTTCCAAACCAAAACTCCAGCCATTTTCCAACTTCCTAGAAACCGCAACAACAACATTTTCAGTTTCTAAGAGTTTAACCACTGTAGTTAGAGTGTGTGTGTGTGTGTGTGTGTGTGTGTGTGTGAGAGAGAGAGAGAGAGAGAGAGAGAGAGAGAGAGAGAGAGAGAGAGAGAAGAAATGGGACAGTGTTTGTCATTTTATGAGTAGTTTATTTTACTTAGCATAATATGCTCAAAGATACAGTTGTCATGCGTGACAGAATTGTTTTCATTTAAAATGTTGTATGTATGTTTGTTTATTGTGCCACGGTGTTGCTTTGTAGCCCTGCTGGCATGAAACTCACGACAGTCCTCCTGCATCAGCCTCCCACATGCTGGGGTGATAGGTGTGTGCCACCACACCTGGCTCAGAAATTTGTTAATGCTGAGTAATATTAGATCTATAATGTTACATTAAATGTATATCATACCTTTTTTGGTTTTTCTTCTGAGTGTAGATATTCGAGTGGTTTCTACCTCATGCCTCCTCTGAGTAACACCGCAGTGAACAGGAAAGCCTTTTTGAGATCTGGCCTCTGTGGGCAGAAGTGCAACTGTTGGATCATAATTCTGTTTTTAGTTTTTGAGTGATTTCCATAGTGGTGAGTTAATTTCACATTGAATGAGAAGTACAGAGATTCCATTTCTCTGTATCTTTGGCCACATTATTTTCTTACACTAATCAGTATTGCCCTAATGATGATTGATGTTGAACACCTTTTCATTGTACATCTTTCAAGTTCTTCGCCCATCCTTCAGTTGGATTTTTTTGGTTTTTGGTCTTTTGTTTTGATGAGTTGTAGAAATTCTTTATATATTCTGAATATTATCCCTCAAAATCAAGTGCAAATGTTTTTGTTGTTTTGGGGGTGTTTTTTTAGATTTATTTACTTTGTTTTAGATGTATGACTGTTTTGCCAGCATGTGTACACAGCATATGCATGAATTGTAGGAGTGTTTTGCCTGTGTGTATATCTGTGCACCACTGTGTATGCCTGATGCCCACCGAGGCCACAGCATCAGGTATCAGGTCCTCTGAGACTGGAGGTACAGGTAGAGCTGTATAGAGACCTGTCTTTTTTTTTAAAAAAGAAAAGAAAAAAAAGCCTTTGTGAAATAGACAGAAAGAAGGTTGTGGGATGAGGGGACATCGGCCACCTTGGTATTCCGGAAAATGGAGACAACTCGCTAAAATCCAAGGAAAAGTTGTGTCCCAGTCTTACCGGAAGCAGCAAAAGCTGGGTTTGGAGGACAGAAAAGACAGGAAGGACCTGATGAGGGGAGCAAGGTCAGGGAGACTGCACAGGGAATTGTCAGTCTGGGAGTGGGTCGGGGCATGTAAAACAAGGAGCTCGGCCATGGCTTCGAGAGGATAGGGGCAGGCGTGGTGGGAACAGCCAGAGAAGCAAGAGGAAGGACTGAGGTGAAGCTACTCCGAGATCCTGGCATGGAGTTGGGCTTGGGCGGCAAGGGGAGTGTCTGTAAGAAGCCACCTGGAGACAGGGAGCCTAAAGGATGAAGACGCCATACATCAAAAGAAGGGCCGGAAAAGGGGGCGGGGCACGTGGGTCACAGGCAGGTAAAGGGAACGGGTAGAGGAAGACTAACCCTCAGAGAGGCTGAGGCAGGATTGACAAAAGTGTGCGGCCAGCCTGTTCTGAACGAAGCAGTTGCCAAAGCAGACTGGACTACAGAATGCAGTGTCTTGGGGGATGTTTAGCCAGTTTAAGAAGCTATGTGGGGATAGAGAAAGCAGGAGACAAGAGTCTTCCTGCTAACAAGGCCGTGCAAGGAGGCACCCAGTCAGGCATCTACAGAGATAAGATGGCTCCTCCCACAGGTTTCCCAGGTCTTTCTACTTGTACAAAGGTACTAGTCACAGGTCACTTCCAGCTGTGCCAAGGTCTAGGTGACACTGTTCTCAAAACCACAGTCAGACTCCTTAAAATTGTGGGTTGCTGTTTGTTTTTGAGATAAGGTCTCTCTGTGTAGCATTGGCTGGCCTCAAACTCATTGTAGCCTGTGGTCTTAAGAAATTATAAGGACCCCAGAAAACTATTATCTGTGTTATTTGTTTACTAGTACTATATTTGAAATTACAATTGAGAACTAAAAAATGTTTTAAGTTCATTTTACAAGTAAGCATGTTCATAAATGGCATGTTTTTATGAGTGCCAATTCTATATTTTCAAAATTAAAAGTAATTAGAGAGGGGAAAGAGTGGCATTGTCTCATGTTTCTATAAATCTCTTGTATCTGGCTTATTAAGGCTTGTATTTTCATATCTGCTTCTATATACCACCTGTTAGATATTTCGGATGGCAGATGAGGAAATCCAGCCTCCCACAGATAGTTGGGCAAGGGAGGAACATGGCAATAACTTCTGCCCATAAGCCTGGATCCTTTCAAGCCTTCAGAATCCCATAGGTGGCAGCTTCTTTTATTTATTTTTTATTTGTTTATTGCTTTTCGAGACAGAGTTTCTCTTTGTAGCCTTGGCTGTCCTTGAACTAGTTTTGCTTTGTACACCAGGCAATCTCCTGCCTCTGCCTCCTCAGAGCTGGGACTGAAGGCATGGGCCACCACCACCCTTTAGCAGCTTCTTAAAGTTGGTTGCAAAATGGAATCTGAAACTGTATCCGTCCGCTTTCTATGCTGTTACATTAAAAGTTGTCTTGCCCTTGCTCCTCCAGTTATGTTCTAACATTACACACTGGCCACTGAGGCCGAGTTTCCAAAAGATTGCAGCATACCCTACGCAGGTACACATAATCACCTTTGATAGTATTACCATCATTCTGATAAGAAAACCTGTTCCTGGCCATGGAAAGACTACCAGATGACGGAAAAATTCATTTGCTTTTAGATTCTTGAATTTTGTAATTTGTACCAATTGGTAGTTTTCTTTTTGCCAATGACAGGATCACGTTTTAAGTCTTCAAGAAAATGTAATAGCAGCTACTGGTTTTTCTACTCTTGCAAATACAAATTTTGTTCTAAGCCAGACATGGTAGCTCACACCATTAGTCCCGGTAATGGGAAGGCTGAAGCAGGTAGGTCATGAGTCTCCAGTTAACCTGGGCTACAGTGTGAAACCCTGACTCGAGACAGACAGACAGACAGACAGATGATAGGTAGATGTAGGTAGGTAGGTAGGTAGATAGATAGATAGATGAGACAAAAATAAAATAAAAGATGTCCTGTGGAGAACCTGGTGGTCAGTTGAGCTCACAAGTTAGTCACATGTACTTTTCCTTTAATAACGGTCCCTCAGCATGGGGAAGTATTTTGTGCATACTTCCTGTGTGAAAAGGAAGTGTGTTGAAGAGTTGAGGTTTTCATGAAGGTAATAATCAAAGACATTAAGTGGAACTGATGATCTTTTCAGTGTGCATGTGGTCCTGGAGTGACTAGTTGCCTAGATGGCAAGACCTGGCCTCGAGTCCTGAGGACCCAACGGTTTCACCCACCCATGCTTTCGTACTGCTGCTGCAGAAGGCAGTCGAGTCTTGCTCTTATTATGACCCCACAGCCCTCTTTTGAGGTCTTGGAAACAAAGGCTGTTGATTGTGCCCTGATACCAATGATAAGATGAACTTCAGCCCTCTGTGGACATACTTCTTTCTGGTCTTTTCCAAGTGGGAAGCCTTGCCTGACTCTATACTTAAGTTTCTCAACATAAACAGAATATGTTCTTCATGTTGTCGGCCTCCTCCCACCAGAAGATAAGCGTGGGGTGTAAGAGGTTTTGATCTGCCTTGTTCATGGCTCTATTCTTAGTTCTTATAGAGTACCTGGCACATAGAGGTCCTGATAGAATGTAAACAGATTAATCAATTCGCTTGGAGCAGCTTTCTGACTCTTGACAGGCCCAGTCTCCAGTGGGGTCTGTCTTCACTCCCTGCTGACTTGAATGTTTCTTGGGTCCTCAGCCAGTGCTGCCCCACACCGCCGTGTGCCTTGTGTGTGGCGAGGCAGGGAAGGAGGACACAGTGGAAGAGGAAGAAGGCAAGTTTAACCTCATGCTCATGGAGTGCTCCATCTGCAACGAGATCATCCACCCTGGGTGCCTGAAGGTAGCTTCCCTAGGGGCCCTGAACCACCACACCCCAATCCTCTGCTTCAGGGCCTGATGCTTACGACGTGGCAGCTAGGTTCCCTCCCTAGAGACTGCTGCTCAGGGTGAGGATATATAGGTGGCATGCTGAATTCCTAGAGGACCCTCAGTTCTAGGGTATTCTGTGTCAGGTGATAAGCCCAAGGCAGGAAGAGTTTAGAGTAGTGTCCTAAGTGAATAAATGAAATTCATTCTGAACACCCAGTACCTTAGAACTACAGCAGGATCCACAGCATCTCAGTAGACAGAAAGAAAGGATCCTGACTCCTGGCTTCTGGAAGAAAACGGTCTGAGCCAGGGAGGGTGGATCCTGAGCAATAGGTGGTTTCTCGACTGCGCCTCTGCACCAGGAACCGGTTCCTGTGATATGCTAGGACAGGACTGCCTTCTGGGTGACCTCTGTGTCTGCCTGGCTCAGGTGGCTGGTTCCACCTTGGAAAGGAAGCAACCATTCTATGCTGGCACGTCTCTATCCCAGAATACATTCATATCTGTGGGCTGCAAGGGTGAGGGCCTTTGTTTTGGCCCTTCTTCCCTCATCATACCCACCTGATGGGGGTGCTGTGCCATCCATAGCTTTGGAAACCAGCCTTTCCTGGTAGTTACTGCTTCACTATTTCTCCTGTGCTCAGCTAAGGTAAATAACACAACCACGTGGTGGATCCTTTTGGCTAGACACAGATGGACGTGGCTTTGGGGGAGGGGTTGGGAATGCTGAGGCAGACGGGGCCTTGAAGAGACCTTGTATCCTTGTGGAGCCTCTGCGCACCCTTCCCTGCCCGCTGAGTCCTGTCCTGTCCTTTCAGATTAAGGAATCAGAGGGTGTGGTCAACGATGAGCTTCCCAACTGCTGGGAGTGTCCAAAGTGTAACCATGCTGGCAAGACCGGGAAAGTGAGTGCGGACTCCAGTCACTGGTTGGGTTGGGTTGGCAGAAAGGGACGGGCTGGGCCTTGCCAGGACCAGCCTGTCCCCAGTTGTCAGTCAGGTGGGGTGTGGCAGGCTGGGAGAGGAAGAGCAAGTTCAAAGATATATAGTTGGATTGTTCTTCTCTCTTTTTGGCCTACAAGCAAAAGCGTGGCCCTGGCTTTAAGTATGCCTCCAACCTGCCCGGCTCCCTGCTCAAGGAGCAGAAGATGAACCGGGACAACAAGGAAGGGCAGGAGCCTGCCAAGCGGAGGAGTGAGTGTGAAGAGGCTCCCCGACGCAGGTCGGACGAGCACCCCAAGAAGGTGCCCGCAGATAGCATCCTACGCCGGAAGTCTGATGATGTGCACCTAAGGAGGAAGCGGAAATATGAGAAGCCCCAAGAGCTGAGTGGGCGCAAGCGAGTACGAACTGGGAGGCCCTGGGCAGCAGAAGGGTGGTGTGGCTGGTCTGAGGTGTGGGGTGGAGGGGGGACCAGGGAAGGGTAATGGGTAGAACTCGGGATCCTGGCCTCTTAAGAGCTGCCCTGAGCAGGTCACCCAACTCCTGAGAGCCTGGCCCAAAAGAAAGAGAAAAACCAGCGAAGTCACTCCTCTTCCCACCCCCTTTAGGCCTCGACGCTTCAAACGTCCCCCGGTTCCTCTCACTTCTCGCCGAGGCCCCCTCTAGGCAGCAGTCTCAGCCCTTGGTGGAGATCCAGTCTCACTTACTTCCAGCAGCAGGTGCTCCCACGCCCCGCCCTCCCGAGGCCCTGGGGACTTGCGAGTCCAGGCTCTCCTCCCCTCCCCACCCCCCAGAACCCCTGGTCCATTGCTACAGATGCTCCTGTAGCCTGGCCCCAAGTCGGCAGCGGGCCTGAGAAGCTCTCTCTGTGAGGTAGAGAAGCCTCTGTTGGTTGGGGAAGCGGAGGCTGGGAAGATCCTGGTGGCCCTGCTCTGCTAATGGGCCTTACTGTTAGTAGCCACAAGGTGGCGCCGGGAGACGCTCCCGGCAGGGCCTGGCTAGGGATGCCTCCTGCCTGGGCTCCAGCTCTGGGCTCCCTTAGCCATGGCTGTGTTAATGGGCAACTGCCATCTCTGGTCTCTCTCAGGTGGGAGGTCAGCTGGGTGGGAACGGTTGACTGTCCTCTATTATTTCTACCATTCTCTGGGAAAGCAGCAGGCAGAACTATGCTGTCTTTAGTCAGATGTGAAGGACATGGCTTTGTGGGGAAGATGTCCTAGCCCTTGCTGAAGAGACTGGGCTCACGGTGTGGTGGGGTGGAAAGGGGACCATATTCCTCCAGCCCAGGAGCAAACTCTGTATCCTTTCTTCCCTATGACAGCTAAAACCTGGCAAAGAAGATAAACTTTTCAGGAAAAAGGTACCGTCTTCCCCTCCCTCATGTACCTGCTGTTAGAGCTGTAGGCAACACCGTGGTGGCCCTTGTATATTCCATGATAGGCTTGGGAAGTCTGGGGTGGGCGATACCCTGAACTGCATGGGTTAATCACAAAGCCACCCATCCTCACCCCTCCCTGTCTCCCGCAGCGGCGGTCCTGGAAGAACGCTGAGGATCGGTTGGCACTGGCCAACAAACCCCTTCGGCGCTTCAAGCAGGAACCAGAGGACGATCTGCCTGAGGCACCTCCTAAGACCCGGGAGAGTGACCAGTCCCGTTCCAGCTCACCCACCGCTGGGCCCAGTACTGAAGGGGCTGAAGGCCCAGAAGAGAAGAAAAAGGTGAAGATGCGCCGGAAACGGCGGCTTCCCAACAAGGAGCTGAGCAAAGAGCTAAGCAAGGAGCTCAACCACGAGATCCAAAAGACAGAGAGTACCTTGGCCCACGAGAACCACCAGCCCATCAAGTCGGAGCCCGAGAGTGAGAACGAGGAGCCAAAGAGGCCCCTGAGCCACTGCGAGCGCCCCCACCGCTTCAGCAAGGGGCTCAACGGCACCCCTCGGGAGCTGCGGCACCCACTGGGACCTGGACTGCGCAGCCCACCTCGTGTTATCTCCCGGCCCCCATCCTCTGCGTCCCCACCTAAGTGCATCCAGATGGAGCGTCATGTGATCCGGCCGCCACCCATCAGCCCCCCACCTGACTCGCTGCCCCTTGATGATGGAGCAGCCCATGTCATGCACAGGGAGGTGTGGATGGCAGTCTTCAGCTACCTCAGCCACCAAGACCTGTGTGTCTGCATGCGGGTCTGCAGAACCTGGAACCGCTGGTGAGGGACAGCCCTGTGTAGGTAGTGCTTAGGTTGGTGCTCAGGGTAGTCCATGGCAGCATATATTGCTTGAGTTGCTTATAGAGATGGGTTTCCTGTTACAGAGGTCCAGTCTCAGGAGGATAGAATATGGAAAACGAAGGACCACATGGAGTTCCTTGTCTAGATTTAGCTAAAGTTGAGTGTCAGTGACCAGTACTCACTAATTTCAGCCTGACATTTTCTAGATTTCTAGTTTTAGCTGAGTTTCTGACCCTCCCTCATGAATAGGAGGATCCAGGGCCTCCACAGGGGTTGTTAGGAGCCGTGGTAAGGCCCAGGAGTCTTTATGGAGAGTACATGCTGGCATCTTCTATGTAGCCGTGTGGCCATCAACAGAGGTGCCCAAATGTGGGCAGGGTGGATGCTAAGTAGATTGCAGAGGGCTGAATCTTAAAGGACCTTTCTCCTGGAGATGGCATGTGGGGAAGAGTTACCGTAGCCACGCAGGGTTCTCCAGGTGAGCTGCTGACTGACGCTGTGTTCCCTGCCTGGCCTGGCTCTCAGGTGCTGCGATAAGCGGTTGTGGACCCGCATTGACCTGAACCACTGCAAGTCCATCACGCCCCTGATGCTGAGTGGCATCATCCGGCGACAGCCTGTCTCCCTTGACCTCAGCTGGACCAATATCTCCAAGAAGCAGCTGAGTTGGCTCATCAACCGGTTGCCTGGTAAGCTTTAGTTGAGGATCCCAGATGTGCAGCCATGATGGCCTGGATTGTTTCTCTTGCCTCATCCTCTCCTGTCACCTCCCAGGGCTCCGAGACTTGGTGCTGTCAGGCTGCTCATGGATTGCTGTCTCAGCCCTCTGTAGCTCCAGTTGTCCATTGCTCCGGACCCTGGATGTCCAGTGGGTAGAAGGACTGAAGGATGCCCAGATGCGGGATCTCCTGTCCCCACCCACGGACAACAGGCCAGGTGAGTTGCCAGGCTGGAGCTGTACCCTAAGGCGTCTGTCTGTCTGTCTGTCTGTCTGGTGGAGGTGGCAGGACTGAGGTGCCCGTTCTGGTTTGGAGCACACGACCCTTCCAGCCCTCCTCCCGTGTGGTCTGTGTCCTCAGCTTTGCTGTCTGCTGGAACACCTGGGGTAGAGAAGTCTCAGCTTGCTTTGGGGGTGAGTGGGGTGGGTTTTGTTTTTTGGTTTTTTTTTTTTTTTTTTTTTTTCCGAGACAGGGTTTCTCTGTGTAGTTTTGGTGCCTGTTCTGGATCTCGCTCTGTAGCCCAGGCTGGCCTCCAACTCACAGAGATCCGCCTGGCTCTGCCTCCCGAGTGCTGGGATTAAAGGTGTGCACCACCACCGCCCAGCCGGGTATGAGTGTTTTAAGGAAAGGTAAATTTTCCTCTGCTTATACGGTCTCCAGTCCTGGGGCTGTCCCAGAGTCTAACTGCTTCTTTGTTACCTTAATCTTCATTGGCTTTAATCTTCTCTTCTAAGGCTTCAGGATTAGGGTGGTTGAGTGAGGTCTCAAAGCATAGTATGTTCCTAGGTCAGCTGCCTGGGTCACCCGCACACCGCCACCCCCAGCCAAAGCTTAAAGGGTACATGTATGCAGTAACGACAGACAAGGGCAGTGGGCTAGAATAAAGTGTAGTCTTACCAACCACAGCTTGAAGACCGGTCCTCCAACCGTGTTTATGAATTCTGATTTTTAATGCTAAAATTCTGGCTTAGGGTAGGGTATGCTTCATGACTATGGAATCGAGTTGCGCCCATCTAGCAGGGGGCCTTTTCAAGTAACATCCACAGTAGAACTTGATTTCTCTGTTCAGGCTGATGGATTACTTCTCTCCTATCTGCCCCAACAGGTCAGATGGACAATCGGAGCAAGCTCCGGAACATTGTAGAACTGCGCCTAGCTGGCCTGGACATCACAGATGCCTCCCTGCGGCTCATTATCCGCCATATGCCCCTGCTCTCCAAGCTCCACCTCAGTTACTGTAACCACGTCACTGATCAGTCCATCAACCTGCTCACTGCAGTCGGCACTACCACCCGAGACTCTCTGACAGAGATCAACCTATCAGGTGAGGTGGGAATCCCAGCATGTGAGGCACAGCTGGGCACTGGATGTTTATCAAGAACTACTGTCTAGCTGGGCAGCAGTGGATGTGCATGCCTTTAATCCCAGCACTTCGGAGACAGAGGCAGGTGGATTTCTGTAAGTTCGAGGCCAGCCTGGTCTGTAAAGCAAGTTCTAGGACACCAAGGCTACACAGAAAAACCGTCTTAATAAATAAGTAAATAAAAAGAGAAAAAAACACAAAAAGCTATTGACTAGTCACAGTGCTTGGAATACAAGTGATTGAGACAACCAAATGTAGAGAGGAAGTTACTATTAAAATTGTAGTGATTCCTATCAAAAAACAGAGCTAACATCAGTGAGAGTATGTAACAGTGGTTCCTGATCCAAACTATAGTCTGGGGACATCTCCTAGGTGGTAAGAGACAAGCTCATGCCTGCAGCCAGAAGGTGGGCAACAGCCTTGGGCTGGGAGTCATGAGCCACTGAATACAGGGGTTGACTACTGGACTAGCAGAAACTGTATTTCTGCCTGTGTTGCCATGTCTTGTGTGTGTCCCTAATGACCTTTCTGTCAAGGAGTCTGTTAGAAATGAAATCCTAGAGATAGTTCACGGTTTCTGTCTGTCACACTGCGGAATCCTCATTCTTTCCATTGTTCTGTGGCTGGAGTTGGTTCTGAAAGTTCTGGATCTTGGTTATGTTATGCCCAGATCGCAGGGACCCCCCAAAAGTCCACCACGGAGACTGAATCCTGCATATAAAAGCAAAGAGCCTTTATTTCAAGCTCTGAGCTTGGTCTCTGTCTGTCTGTCCAGTGCAGCAGTGAGAGCAGAGAGCCCTGAGCCCAGGCAGTGTGGGATTTTTATCATAGCAGAGGTTGGGCTGAGGGGATTTCCAGGGTCCAGGACCCTGATTGGCTGACAATTGTCTAGGGATATCTGTAAAACAAAAAATAGGTGTGTGCTAGACTCAAGGACATCTGTCCACCTTATCTAATGGTTGGAATGTTTGAGATGTTAGGTACTTCTCATCCCCGGGTGGTACGCTTAAGGCTTTTCCTGCATCTGGGTATTGCCTGCCAGTAAGCCTGTCACAGAAGCTGTGTCTAGGTCCCTAAGCCTGTCATGGCTGCTGTGTGGTCAAGCTGTTTTGGGGCCCTTCAGAGTTACACATATAGTAAGGTGGACAGTGGCAAGTCCACTTGTCCTTCGTTCAGTTAACAGTGTTTCCTGGTAGCTTAGGATAGCCTGGATTGGAATTGTTTTACATTTATGTGAGACAAAATAAATAAAAGGGAGAAAGTTGCTCTTCAAGAAATGGATCCCCTCGCGGGGCGGTGGTGGCACACACCTTTAATTCCAGCACTCAGGAAGCAGAGCCAGGCAGATCTCTGTGAGTTGGAGGCCAGCCTGGGCTACAGAGCGAGATCCAGGACAGGCACCAAAACTACACAGAGAAACCCTGTCTCAAAAAAACAAAACAAAGCAAAAAAATGGATCCCCTCACCTCACTAAAATTACATTTTAACACAACTGCATTATGATCTGCGGTTAGGGCTCCCGTTATTTCATTGTTTACCTGTCTTTACATCCATATCCATGCCACACACCAGGTGGAACAGGAGGTTTAGACAGTCTGGGGTCATTCTCTGCCTAGGGTCCTTAGATGCTATTCCTCCTCACTGTGAAGGTTTGGTGGCAGGAATCGTGCCACTAAAGGGCAAAGAGCTGTGCTGAAGTGAGATTTCACCACCATATACCAGCTCACGGCTCACTCAGTTGAGACTTGAAAGGTGATAGAGCTGTTGGCATCTGGTTCTAAGCACTTAATTATAGTAAATCTTTTCCTATGTTCTAGTTGTTATGGATGTGCAGTGCGGTTCAGGGAGTATGTGGGAGTGTTTGTGTAGATCCTCTACATTTTAATTTTCCATTACAACACACTGAGATCATCTTTTCATCTCAGTATACATATACTGCCATTCTTTTTTTTTTTTTTTTTTTTTTAAGAGAATGTATCATTGCCCAAAGTACCCAGAAGATGGAGACAGTAGGATCTAAATTTTAGTCCTTTGCTACACTACAAGTTCAAGATCATCCTGGGGCACAATGAGAACCTATGTCAAAACAAACAAAAAGTTAAGCCATGTCTCTGTATCTAATCTCTCCTTGTTTTGTACTTATCTCCTATTAGTATAACTGAATTAATAAATTTAAGTGCCACATGACGGCCATGTTCATGTGGCTGTAGGATCTGGCACCCAGTCGTTGCTTTTGATGCTGCATTTCATTCTATGTGTATCAGGTGCTCAGGAAGATCTGGCCTTTCTCTGATCCTTACCCCTTGGGGCAACCCGAGACCCGATCTCTTGTCCAGTTTTACATGCATGTATTATTAAATAGTGGGCATGTGCTGCCATATCTGTTCAGGTATGTCTGTACAACACAAGTTGCTAATACTGACCTTATGATCTTGTACATTTTGGTCACTAATTAAGCCAAATAATGTATTGTGAGTACACTTCCTTTCCTGCAAGACTTTTGCTAGTTAATAATTGCCTTTTTGATTTGGTTTAGCTCTGAAACAAACTGTTAGCAAAACTGAATATCCCCTACAAACTTAGTAGTCACACATTCAGTTGTTTCCACAGGCCAATGCCTTTTTCTTGTTTTTTTTCCCCACCCCCTTCTCTTCCTCTGCTATTTCTGTCAGAATTCTTGTTCTCATCTGATTGGCTGCCTGCTCTTCAAGGACCTCCCCACCATCCTTGTTCCTGTTTTGGATGCCTTCCTTCCTTGGTTCCACATTGTCCTTAGCAGTCTCTTGTTGGGTGGAGTACACAGAAAATTTTGTGTACTCATGATTGATGGTAGTTGAATATAAAGCCCTAGTTTGTAAGCCATGTTGCTTCAGAAAATGAAAGGTTTTCTCCCCTGGCTTCTAACTCCCAGAACCAGGAAGTGAAAATTAATTTACTGCTTTATCCATTAATAATCTTTTCTCTGTTTTGTAGTTGTCCTTGTCTCTAAGTGTGTGTGTGTGTGTGTGTGTGTGTGTGTGTGTGTGTGTGTGTTGGGCCCCCCTGAGCTGCAGTTACAGGAGGTGGTGAGTCACCAGGGCCTGTGCAAAGAGCAGTACACACACACACTCTTAATTGCTGAGCCTTCTCTCCAACACTCCCCTTATTTGTGTGTGTGTGTCTGTGTGATGGCAGCCAGATCTAGCGTCATGAAGATTTTCCTCCTCTATTTACATGTGCTATGTGGTGGTGGCAGCTTCTTTCTTTTGCATATAGTCATCTAGTTTTCCCAGCATCATTTGTTGAAAAGACGATTTCTTCATTGAAATGTGCTTGATACCCTTGTCAAAAATCACTGGAAGGCCCACAAGATGGCACGACCCAAGTTTCTCAGGTTTTACGCGTTGGTATGAGAGCTGACTCTCTCTGATCTCCATACGTGCACCACACACAGAGATAGTTTTTAAATCATTTAAACTATTTTAATCATCCAGATGTGGTGGCTCACACCATTAATTCTAGCACTAGGGAGACAGAGGTAGGATGATCTCTGTGAGTTTGAGGCTACCTGATCTACATAATGAGTTTCAGGACAGCCAGGGCTATGTAGAGAGACCCTGTCTCCAATAAAATAATAATAAAAATAATTATAATTCTATTACATGGTCAATAATATATTTGATAATTCATTATACAATATATAATTTTACATGTTGTATATTAATATAAATGAGAATTATTAACGATATAACAAGTTTTTTGCCTTATGTCATCATCACCATTTTGACTGCCTTAGCTTCGTAATACTATTGTAGTACAGTTTTAAACGAACCTTCAAACCCTTCAGACTACTTGGAGTCCACTACTAAATTTTAGGATGGGCTTTTCTATTTTTGCAAAACCACTTGGATTTCACATCTTTGACAGTGGCAATATCTTAATATTTTAAGTCTTCTAATCTATGAACCTGGAATGTTTTCCCATTTGTATCTCTTTTAATTTATTTTGGTAGTTTTTACCATTTTCAGTGGACAAGTCTCATTCCTTTGAATTTACTCTTTTTGGGTGCTGTTATGCATGGGCTTGTAATTGTTTCATTGCTATCATTTAGAAAAGGAGCTGGGTTTTGTGGATTTTTTATTATTTATTTTATTTTTTTTCTTTTTCATTTTGGTTTTTCAAGACAGGGTTTCTCTGTGTAATTTTGGAGCCTGTCCTGGATCTCTGAAAGACCAGGCTGACCTCAAACTCACAGAGATCCACCTGTCTCTGCATCCCGAGTGCTGGGATTACAGGTGTGCACCACCATCACTGGCTGTGAATTGATTTTTTTTTTCCTAACTTTTGTAAAATGTTTTAAGTAAAAGAGGGTTTTGGTTGTTTTGATAGAGTTGGACTCTTAAAATAATTCACTTTCAGAATTTTACTTTTTTAAAATCAACTTTAAAGTTTATGCTTATATAAAAAAACTGCACCATTTTTTTCTGTTAACCTTTTCATTATTTTTTAACCGTTAAAAAAAGCCAAGTAGCCGGGTGGTGGTGACGCATGCCTTTAATCCCAGTACTTGGGAGGCAGGGGCAGGTGGATCTCTGTGAGTTCAAAGACAGCCTGGGCTACAGAGCGATGTCCAGGACAGGCACCAAAACTACATGGAGAAACCCTGTCCCAACCACCACCGCCCCCCCAGAGTCAAGTAAAACCATCTTTAATTTATCATGAGTAGGATTTCGCTTCCATTTTCATATTTTGAATTCTTTTTTAGATTTATGTGTGTTGCATACATGTGTATCATGTGTGTGCCTGGTGCCTGAAGAAGTCAAAAAGGGTGTCAGATCTCTTAAAACTGGTGTTATAGATGGCTGTGAGTTCTGGGAACTTAACCCTGCTCTTCTTAACCACTGAGCCATCCCCACAGCCCCCATTTTTATATTGTAAACATTTTCAAACATATAAAAGAATAGCACCGGGCAGTGGTGGCACACGCCTTTAATCCCAGCACTCGGGAGGCAGAGGCAGGAGGATCTCTGTGAGTTCGAGGCCAACCTGGTCAACAGCGGAGCTCCAGGAAAGGGACCAAAACTACACAGAGAAACCCTGTCTCGAAGAAGAGAAAAAAAAAAAAAAAAGAATAGCAAATAGTGCAGTAAACATACCTGTTTGTATTAGTTGTGTGTAACAATTAGAGACCTCATAGCTCTTTCCTAAGGATGAGGATCCTGCTTACATAACTACAGTAGTACTATCACACCTAGATTAAGAATTGGGAAGAGGGGGCTGGAGAGATGGCTCAGCGGTTAAGAGCACTGGCTGTTCTTCCAGAGGTCCTGAGTTCAATTCCCAGCAACCACATGGTGGCTCACAACCATCCGTAATGAGATCTGGTGCCCTCTTCTGGCCTGCAGGTGTATATGCAGACAGAACACTGTATACATAATAAATAAATAAATCTTAAAAAAAAAAAAAAAAAAAAGAATTGGGAAGAACCAGAGACTGAAGATGAGGAAACGGACATAACTTCTCCTTCTTCCCAAGAGCCCCTCAATCATTCTAATTAGCCCCTCAGGTGTTCCCCTAAGGTGCAAAGGTCTTTTAAGTATAAATAGGACAGGAATTTTGCCAGTATTTGGGGGAAAGGTCCAACACACAATTCTGTATTTTTTCTTCATTTTTCACTGTGACTTGAGGCCCCTTGTTGACCAGCCCCTGTTCTGTTATCAGTAGTCCTTGATAAGGGACCAGGAATGTAGCTCAGTGATAAAGCACTTACTTATCACATTGAACAAGTCCCTGTCTGGATTCTATCCCAAGACCACAAACACAAACAGAACCCCCAGTTACCTTTAGAAGGCAAGAGAAACTTGTAACATTGGCTTCTAAGAAGTCGTCCATTCCTTATATTCCACTTACTTAAAAAATGTTTCCCATTCAAGGTTAGTGAACTCCATGGTATTTAGCTTGTTCACCACCAATTTTTTGTTTCCTATGAACTCCAGGTTAAGGTCATAAATTTGACTAAGTTAACCATTTTTTGGTAAGAAAATTTCCCTGTAGTAATTGTACTTTGTCTCCCTGCTATGAAAAAAACAATTGTGTTGGTCTCTAGGTAAGTTCACTGGCATGGAAATGTGGTTACAGAGTAAACACACTGGACAGAATGGCTACCCTATGTTCGCCTACCATCTTAGGAACCTTCTCCTTTTAACAGAGATGCTGTGTTCAGTTCCTTCTCCGGAGCATATCTCATTCCCCTCAAGCCCCTGCCCTGCTCTCTCCTCTCACTTCCGACTGGGGGGAGGGGAGAAGGGGCCAGTCTCTCCTTGGCCTCTCACAAGCGGCTCTCACCCAGAGGACTTCGCTGTCCAGCTGGCACACTGCTGTCTTGAGGCCATTAGGTAGGCATGCTTGTCTTGGCCCTCATCTCTGACAGCAGTGAGGCTAGCTAGCCCTTCCACATGGTTCCTCTTCTGAGGGACTTTGAGCAGGCAGCACTTGCTTTTTCGGCTCTTAGTTTAAACAACAAAAAGTCTTGCACCTGGAGCTTAAAGACCCCTCTACCTAGGGAATTGGAAAGGAAGGACCTTTCTGTGCGAGTCTCTTGGTTCTTCTTGAGCATTAAACTTCTTTACAGACTGGTACCTCACACCTTCACAGACAGGTATTGCCCTGCCAGTGGATGATCCCTGCCTGACAGCCTGTAGCTAGCCAGCTTTGATTGAGGTAATGAAGATAAATTAATATCAAAAAAGACCCAGTTCAATATGAGGCTTCACATGACATAGTGAGGGAAAAAAAATGCGTATGGAAAGTGCTTTTTATACCAGCAAAATCTATTCTCTATAAAGTGAATCAAACTTTATATAAAAGGAATGACTTTAAAGTAATTGCATATGTACATCATCATTTGCATTTTTGACTTTTGCAGTAAGATTCATAAAGCAGATTAGTAGAGCCAGGTGTGGGAATGCACATCTTCAGTTCCAGACCAGGCGGGGCTACATCGAGGCCCTGTCTCAAAAACAGCAGCGGCACCACTGAAGAGCTTGGTGGTTTGAAGCATCTTTTTATCAGAGTCCTCAGAGTCCTGCCCCCTTCAGCCTATCCCACCTCATTCATATGTCAGTGGCTCAGCACATTACTCAGCTTCCTGTGACTGTGTATGCAGAGTGCTTGGAGGCGTATCCTGTAGAGGCAAGTTCAAGCCTTTCCCCAGGCCCTGTTTTTTTATTCAAAAGTTTCGAAGTTAATACCCCGACAGGAAGATAACGATCATTTTCTCATCCATATGATCCACCCAGAAGTCATGTGTCTTGCTTGATCTCAGTTGAACACTGATTAACATTTAAGCCAGTTGATTATAGATTCAATTTTAAAACAAAGTAGGGTTAAAGAAAAGTACAGAATAATTCTAAAAATGTACAATTTTTGTCTACAGGATACGGTGAATTCTGTCTTTTTGGTGGACAAAGCCTTTCTTCAGTCCCTTCTAGAATAGTGGTCTTTGGCATAGGCTTCCTGGAGATATTCCATATTAGACTGGGGGAGGGTGGAACCCCACAAAAAAACCACCTATGGGCTGTGAAGTAGAATGCTTCCAAGATGACCTGAGGGACACCTCATCAGTCTAGTCATATTTTATCTGAGCAGTATAGTCAGTTAAGGGGACAATACTTCGGCAAACCTAACTGTATTACCATCAGACAAGACCCTCACACATTATGACCCTTTTTGTATGTAACTATACAGAAAGAGGCAGCCCTGTAGTACAAGTGATTTCTACCTGATAGTCTGAATTTGGGGGGCTTGGGGGAGAGGACAAGTGTTGCAAATAGAACTGTATTTCCACATGCCTAGCAAAACACTCCAAATACTTTCCAAGAATACATTATTATGCTTTGCAATTGGTAGGTGAAATCCCTCCCATTTGGGGGACATCAAGGACTCAACTACATTATCTAGCTGTGTTCCATCTCTACTACTGGATCCCTGAAATTACAGGGCTTTAGGCTGTGTCTTTTGTCCCTTCATATGGTTTTCTCTTCCCTGCAGACTGCAATAAGGTCACTGACCAGTGCCTGTCCTTCTTCAAACGCTGTGGAAATATCTGTCATATTGACCTGAGGTACTGCAAGCAAGTCACCAAGGAAGGCTGTGAGCAGTTCATAGCCGAAATGTCTGTGAGTGTTCAGTTTGGGCAAGTGGAAGAGAAACTCCTGCAGAAACTAAGTTAGTTCCAGGACAAGGATGTAAATAATGGAGGGTTGGGGGACACAGCCAGGGAGGGGAGAAGACTGCAAAAAACAAGTGGGCTTCTATTTCCCTTTGGAATTTGGAACAAGAGACCACGGGACACAGTTCTGTTTCTCGAGTCTTGCCAAGGGAGAAGCCGTTCAACTACCCATTTGGGGATGAGTGAGCCAGAAGTTTTCCTTTGCTCCTTCTGCATCGTAACTGCACTGCTTTCTGGACCATTCTAAGGCGGCCTTTAGAAGACATTCCAGTTGGAAAAGAAGATGAGCTTTGGAGAAATCCTCTTAGAAGCCTGAGCTTAGTGTTTTTGTTGGTAGTTTGTTTGGGGCAACCTGTTCCTTGCAATGCCAAGGCTTCCAGTGTCAACATAGAGTGGACCACACACACCATCTGCAGCCGTCTTGACACATTTTGTTTAGTTGGTTTTGTTACATCTTACATTATGCAGAACTATTTTTGTATAAATTGTTTAAAAATTATTTATGCAAGATTTGAATGCATACCAGTGTTTTTATTATTTAGATTGCCAACTTTCCTTCAGGTAGGAAGAACTTAACCTGTACTTCATCAACATAAAGAGCCCATCTACAGATGTACCCAGGTGTGACAGGGGGCTACGATCTTCCACTTAAAAGCATGTTTAACTGGATGTTGAGAGCCTACTTTGTATGTCAAGAAGTTACACGAGCATGTTGTGGATAAGTGTATAGTCCAGGTAAAACACTTCGCCAAGTTTCAATAGAGAGTTTACCTTTTCCTTAAACTTTTACAATTCAGATTTCAGCCTTTACACTCAGGAGGGTTTGGCTCCAAGCATGAGCTCTTATATCCTATCTACACAGATCTAATTTATACCATGAATCGAGTAGAATAAATGTGCCCCATAGCCTTCCTTTCAAGTGTTCAGTTCTCACTGACGTTGGTAACCAGGTTATTTTCTAGTTGTCGAGTTCTGCATCCATAAGTGCCACTGTTGTATGGTGGTGTTTCCTAGACTTTCCCTGATGCAGTTTTACCTTTGTTGGATTTGTATAAACAATTGTACAAAAAAAAAAATCCACTCTTGGTGTTTGAGGGTTTCTGTTTCTCTGAGAGGGCTAGAAATCGAATTGGAATGGCCGAGATGAATGAATGGACTCTTGACCTGGACGGACTGTGTAATTTCTCTGTCATCTGAGAAATGCAGCAGCCCTGAGACACAGCGTTTTTTTTTTTTTTTTTTTTTTTTCCTCCTACAGAGAGATTTGTTTCTGACCAATAAAGGTAATGGGAAAAACTATGCTACAATGATGGCCACTTGTGGATATTAGGAATAGTGACTGACCTGTCAAAACGTCTCCTGCTACGCCTGTACAGAAGTAATTTCCATGCATGGTCACTGTCTGTCTTAGGGTTCTACTGCGATGACAAAATACTGTGACCAGGCAACTTGTAAGAGAAAGGTTAATTGAGCTTATGGTCAGAGGGTTAGAATTTATAGTGATGGAGTCGAGGCGTAGCGGAGAGAGGTAGGTAGCTATAATAGCAGCTGAGAGCTCCTATCATCTTGATCAATCCACAACTGGGAGGCACACTGGGAATGGTGAGTCTTTTTCTTTTTTTTTTTTCTTTTTTTTTTTTTTTTGGTTTTTCGAGACAAGGTTTCTGTGTGTAACAGTCCTAGCTGTCCTCGAACTCCCTTTGTAGATCACGCTGGCCTTGAATTCACTGAGATCCATCTACCCCTGCCTTCCAAGTGATGGGATTAAAGACCTGTATCACCACCGCCTGGCAGGAATGGTGATTCACCACCTCCAATAAGAGCACACCTCCTAATCCTTCCCAAATAGTTCCACCAACTAGAGACTAGGGCTACCACAGCTACTTAACATTACTCTTTCCTTGAAGTTTCCCAGATGTAGAGGGCAGGGAGACAACTCAAAGAGGTTGCATTCTGTGCAGTGGCCTTGGGCCTGGGGGCTAGAAGACTAAGATGTTAGAATTTGGGGTCACAGAACATTTTTAGACAGTTCTGACTTGATGTCCATGTATAGAAATAACTCTAAAGATGTGTAAAATAAAGATCTTGGCCCGGCAAGAAAAGCCCTTCCTGTTAACACTCCAGTTTTGAAAGACCTCATCTAAAGCATTTGCCTCTTGTTTAATCCAAAAACCTTTTGACTCAAATTCTAGCAACAATGGCTTCTTGTGTTCAACTCTGGGGAGTAACATAACAGAATTAAGACTTGTTAACACTGTTGTTTACTTGTAAAAAGGCAATTTGACTTTACTGGCCTGAAGGTTCATTAATATAGACGTAAAGGCCATTTCTGTGGTAGTTTGAGTTCTCTGAACCTCCATATAAAACAGCTACACCCTGATGTTAGAAAAGCCATCTTTGGCTAGGCGGTGGTGGCACATGCCTTTCATCTGAGCACTTGGGAGGCAGAGGCAGGTGGATCTCTGAGTCCGAGACCAGCCTGTTCTATAGAGCAAGTTTCAGGACAGCCAAGGCTACACAGAGAAACCAAAAAAAAAGGGCGGGGGAAGCCGTCTCCTGAGAACCGCTTTCAGGGTGATTCCCCTGATACACAATCTCTGCTAAAAATCTGGCTTCACACCACTATATGCACATAGCTCCAGACTAGCACACAGGTCACTGTCAACATTGCCCAGGGAGTACTGAACCACCAAGAAGATTGTATCCCAAAGCAAACAATCTCTGTAGATTTGTGTTGTTACGTTTATTTATCTATGTGATGGAAGTCAGGGGAAGTTGATTCTCTCCACCATGTGGGAAGTAGGTCTTAATTCTGGTCATGAGGATCATGGAGCCATCTCAACAGCCATCTATAGTTTTTAACAAGCTTCAAATGAAGCCAGTGTAAATCACATGCTACAAACGGGTGCTCCAAGACCATACCCCACAGCTGGTAAAGTAGTAGAAAGACCATAACCTTGTGAATATACTTGCTATGGTCAATCTGAACTTGTAGAGCAGAAAGTGAGGCACCAGTCCATCAAGGGAACCTGATATTTGCAGAAGATACCATGGTGCCTCAAATTACGTTCTTTTCTACTGTGAAGACAATAAGGAGATTTCATTCTATTCTGCTGTGAACCTTTAGAACTTTATCCATTTGACATATGTTATGGGCATGGCATGCCAGTTAAAATATGCAGCTTTCAGAAGAAATGTTTACCCTTTGTCAAAAAAAGTAAGCAGTCATCCCTGGTATTACCGTGTGTGGACTGGCCCCAAAACTGCCCCACAGACGGCAAAATCCATACATGCTTAAGTCACGTGCATAGTGTAGTATTTGTGAATACCTGCATACATAATCCTGTATGTTGCACATCATACCCAGATGACTTACAATACCTCATACAATGTAAAGTAAGGTGAATTGACAATTGTTCTCAACCAAAAGCAAACCCTGACTCAAGCTGGCCCTAGAACCCTTCTATGTAAGCTATTGATCTCAAATTCTCATTTACTATATGTATTCCAAGGGCTGAAAAAGAAAACCTTTAGCATTAAGAGTTAGATTTGAAATCTGTTGTCTGTCCCCTCCCCCATCCCAGTGCTGTGACATAACATGGGGTTTACTAATAACAGTATGCTCTCTAGCCATGAGCTACACCCTCAGTACTATATATATATATATATATATATATATATATATATATATATATAGAGAGAGAGAGAGAGAGAGAGAGAGAGAGAGACACAATACACACACTTCGTACCTGAGATTTTAAACAAAGCTATTAACCTCTCAGAGACTGGGTTCTCTATCTATTTTAGACTGATGGTAAGGACTGAGAAAACCGTAAAGCACCTAACAATACCTTGTCACAGTAAACACAACTATGGTAAGTGAGCAGCAAAGATGGTCTCTGAAGGCGTTCGCATCTCTTCTGAAGAGAAGTGCTAGAGCAGGGCGTTGGTGCCTGTTTATGCTATATGCAAATAAGTTTGAAACTTAGGGAGACAGTATAAACTACAGCAGCCTTTTAATCTAATTTTATTCCTAAAGTTAAAATTACTAGCAGGGAGCACTAAAAATACACCTTCACTATACAAAACAGTGTAAATTGATTACATATTAATAAAGAATTTAGCACACACAATCTTCTAAGAAGCTAGATGCAGCCCTTGCTATTAAAAGCTGTATCTGAACAAAAATGGACATATTTATCTGAGGCCCTGGCAGTTGACTATAGAACGTCAATTGTCTCCCAATTATGTTTAAATGCAGAGATAGCAACAATGTGGAAACTTACATTCATTAAATATTAGCACTGAAAATATACATGACTAATAAAGTGAACATTCAGAGCAGCCACTGCTCAGGGTAGTCCACACTAGCCCACTTGTGAACAGCAAGTTCACTTGGAAGAGAACAAAAGTTTCAAACACAGGATAAAGGGGAAATAAGAGACAGGGTGAGTGGCCTCTAGAGAGCAAGAGCAAATACCCACACTGAATAGTCTGACTTCAGCAACTAGTGCTCAGGGGAGACAAGTGATGAAACCCAGCAGAAGCTGGGAAAGCCGTGGTGTCCGCAGGCAGACAGGCCTATGGCACAGCCCAGGTTTCTTCAACTTAGGATGAACTTTCTGTCCCCAGTCGGTAAGGAAAATAATTTTTAAAAATAGCTTCTGCCTTGGAACAGTAAGTTTCCAGTCCCTTTTACGCACTCAAATGTGTGGGATAGAGTCAGAGGAGTGTCCCATGTGGGGGGCCTCAATTTCATGACTTGAAAACATGCACAGCTCGTACCACATACTGCCGGCAGATGGGACACTCACTCATGCGCTTGCCACATTTGGTGCAGGTGACCATGTGCCCACACTCCAGCAGGACACAGTCAATGACAGCATCCATGCAGATCCGGCACAGGCTGTCATCCTCTTCATCCTGAAGTTGCGTCCGTTCACCGTCTGAAAGGAAATTGAGAGCTGGGGCTCTGGACGTGGCCACTGGCCTTGTTCCCCTGCCCACAGCCAAGCAGCCACCTTCTGAGCAACCACCCAGTGCTATATGTACACCAAGTCCCTACACTTCTGCTGCTAGATGGGATGCCTATCTCAGGGTTCAGGAAGAAATACATGGCTTAGGACCAGCTAAAAAGTGTTGTATAGAAAGTAGAAATGTTGGCTACTTATTTCTGTTTTGTGTTACAACAGAAGGAGTTTGAGGAGAAAGAAACCAGGGCTGGGGTGTGGCTCCACTGGCAGAGTACCCACCCAGCTTGTATGAAGTCTTGGTTTGATCCCCAGCACTGCATAAACCAGGCACAACACTACATGCCTGTAATCCTAGCACTTAGAAAGGCAGAGGCAAGAGGATCAGAAGTTCAAGGTCATCTTTAGAGAGTGAATTTGAGGCCAGTGTGGGCTATAGGAGACCTTGTCTCAAGGGAAAAAGCCATCACCCCACATTCCTCATATGGGCCACTCAGTAGTCAGGCCACAAGTGGAAGTTTAGCTGGTTGTTCCAGCTGTGTGGCCATGAAGATGGAACAGTCTCCTTTCAGTAAGAGGGACTTTATTCCACAAATAATAACAAAAACTAGATTCTACAAGTGATTGTCTAGCTTACCTGGCAACAGTTGTCTCAAAGCCCATGTCACATAATAGACTATTAAGCAGCTCTGTAAACTGGCTTATAACAGACTCGGTGACTGAAAAGGTATATTACTTTTCTCAAAGACTGATTTATTTCATTTTAGGTATTATGGGTGTTTTGCCTACATTTGTCTGTATACCACTTAAATGCCTGGTTCCAACTGGGCGGTGGTGGCGCACGCCTTTAATCCCAGCACTTAGGAGGCAGAGGCAGGCTGATCTCTGTGAGAGGCTAGCCTGGGCTACAAAGTGAGTTCCGGAAAAGGCTCCAAAGCTATGCAGAGAAACCCTGTCTCAAAAAACAAAAAAAACAAACAAACAAACAAAGTGCCTAGTTCCATGGAAACCAGAACTGGGTCTCCTAATGTGGAATAACAGAGTTGGAGCCTCCATGTGGGTACTGAGAATTGTCCTGGGTACTCTAGAAGAGCAATCAGCAGTTTTAACTGCTGAGCCATCTCTCCAGCTCCAAACCTTTTTATTTTTAATGGTTTCTATTTTAATATTTTTTTTTATTTTATGTGTATTGGTGGTTTTGCCTGCATGTGTCTGTATGAGAGGGTGTCAGAACCCCTGCAGTTACAGACAGTTGTGAGCTGCGATGTGGTTGCTGGGAATTGAACCCAGGACTTCAGGAGAAGCAGCCAGTGCTCCCAACCACTGAGCCATTTCTGCAGCCCCAATGATTGCTATCTTTGAGACCGGGTCTGACAGCTAGCTACCCTCCTGGCTTACATTCCTGAGTACTGCGATCACAGATATGCACTGCCATGCTAGCTAAATTTGACCTAATTGTAACAAAAACAATCCAATTTTGAAAGCTCAAGAAAGGAGACTTGGGAAGAAAAAAGGAAAAGGAAGCCTACATGACTTTTGGTTCTCTTCATTCTCTTTGTACAACCGGTTGACTTTCTCTACCAGCTCCCATTTTTCACAACAGCCAGAATAGTTGACGAAGTTGCGGGCCAGGATTTCCTTCAGCTGGCGCACACTCATCCCTTCTACCTCCTCAAGGCTCGACAGGTCAGACAGCGAGGCTCTCGCTTTCTTCTTAGAGAGCCCTGGGTTCTGAAATGAGAGCATCTGTTACCTCTGTATCCACAAGTCCAGATGCCTCTCTGGTGTTGGTCCCCATGGCCCTGGATGCTCTCCCCAAACTTCTCAGCTCCCTGAAGTGTTTTCATAGTGCTCCACAGCTGAACTAGAAACCATCCTGTGCTCACCTGGAGGAAGCCCAGCATCTTCCCTTTTGGCCACATGCATTTATCAGGGAAGCCATTTTAAATGAGTTTCACCTGCTCCTCCAAGTTTTCTTCTTCTTCTTCTTCTTGCTCATCATCATCGTCTTCATCTTCATCATCATCATCTTCTTCATCATCTTCATCTGTGTTTGCTGAAGCTATTTCACTTTGTACCTATGTACATGACAAATCCAACTGATTACTAATCATCAGGCTTTTCTAATTGCCAAGTTTTCCTTCTCTCTAGAGAAAAACTATCCATGATCTTCCTCAAAATTACCTTAGGGCCAGGTTGGTGGAGCAAGCAG
The DNA here is from genome assembly GCF_949786415.1 of Peromyscus eremicus. Lineage (NCBI taxonomy): Eukaryota > Metazoa > Chordata > Mammalia > Rodentia > Cricetidae > Peromyscus > Peromyscus eremicus. Next base: position 12,936,272 of record NC_081438.1, on the reverse strand, counting down.
AGCACTCCTTTAATCCCAGCACTTCGGGAGACAGAGGCAGGGGATCTCTGTGAGTAATAAGTCAACCTGGTCTAGAAAGCAACTCCCAGGGCAGCCACCTAGGCAAGGCTACACATTGAGACCCTGTCTCAAAAGGGAAAAAAAAAAAAAAAAAAAAAAAAAAAAAGACTGGGTCTGGAGGGATGGCTCAGCAGGTAAGAGCACTTACTACTCTGGCAGAAGACCTGGGTTCAGTTCCCAGCACCTACATGAAAGATCACAGCCATCTTTACCTCCAGTCTAGGACATAGAACATCCTCTTCTGAACTCCACGGACACTAGGGCTTACATGTGGTGTACAGACATTCATGGAAGCAAAACACCCATCTACACAAAATAAAATTGTAATAAAAAATAAACAAAACTAAACACAAAGCCTAGCATACATCATGTCTTCTTTGGACATTGAATGTTGGTTAGCTCTCTCAAGAAGTTGGGCCTTACATGAACTCACCTTCCATAAAGTTCCCTCAAAATACAAATTCCTCCCTATGTGTGAATTTGTAAAACACGTCTGAGTATTAACTGCCTAAGGAAGGTCCTAAAACAAAGCCACTAAGAATGGAGGGTGGCCCTGCACCATCAGGACCTGAAAATAGCCAATTTAACTAGAGATGTCATTAGCCTTGACAACCTGATTTGAACCCACATTGTGGAAAGAACCTGATTTGAACCCACATTGTGGAAAGAATACCTACAAGTTGTCCTCTGACATCCATTTGCCTACCAGGGCATGAGCAAATTCAAATAGGCACACACACAATAAATGAATAAATACTTAAAAAAAAAAATTCTTAATAAGCCAGGTAGTGGTGGTACACACCTTGAATCCCAGCACTTGGAAAGGCAGAGGCAGGTGGATCTGAGTTCAATGCCAGCCTGGTCTACAAAGTTCCAGAACAGCCAGGGCTGCACAGAAAAACACTGTCTCAAAAAAAAAAAAAAAAAAAAAACACCAAAAAAATCCTTACTAATCAACAGTTTCCTTTAGGAAAACAAAAATTTCTTCCATTTTGGATTATATACTGTCTTTTACATCTTTCAAATATTTTCTTTTGGGGCTGGAGAGATGTCTCAGTGGTTAAGAGCACTGGCTGCTCTTCCAGAGGACCTGGGTTCAATTCCCAGCACCCACATGGCAGTTCATAACTGTCTGTAACTCCAGTTCCAGGAGATCCAACACCCTCACACAGACATGTATACAGACAAAACACCAATTAAAAAATTAAACACCATATTTTCTTTTTTTGAGACAAGGTCTAGCCTGGGCTACTATTAACTCATTTCCTTCCTGCCTCCATCTTCCAATGCTGGAACTGTAGGTGTACACCACCACTCTTAATGAGATCTTTTGACATGGAATAGTCGAGGTTGGTTTCAGTATCACGTATTTCATCCTATAGGCACCACACTGCAGCACTGTGCCACCTACAGCTCCCCCAAATGGTGTCATAGAGTCCAAAAGTGGTACAAGTCAGATTTATCTGTTGATATAATCATGCAAGTTCTCATTTGAGAAAATCATAAAACTCTGGTCTTGGTCTTATCTAAGTTATGAATATTTGGAGAGCAGCTAAATCAATCTTCCTACCTCTGTCCCTTAAGTGCCAGGATGTAAGTATACACTACCATGCCCAGTCATGACTCTAAGATTTATTTGTATGTGAGGGGTTGTCTGAACGTATGTACATGTATTTTTATATTATGTATGTGAGTGGCTATCTACATGTATGTACTACATGCATGCAGTGTCTGAGGAGTACAGAAGAGAACATCAGATCCCCCAAAAACTGGAGTTACAATAGTTGTGAGGAGCAATGTGGGTACAGGGAAGCAAATTAAGGTCCTCTGCAAGAGCACTAAGAGCTCCTAATCACTGAGCTCTCTCTCCAGCCCCTACACCTCTCCATCTTTTTGTTTGTTGTGTGAGACAAAGTCTCACTATGTAGCCCTGGCTGTTCTAGAACTCACTATGTAGACGAGGATGGCCTACAACTCACAGAGATCGGCCTGCTTCTGCATCCCAAGTGCTGGGATCAAAAGTGCACCCCCCCCCCAAAAAAAAAGTGTGTGCCACTGTACCCAGCACACATCTTTTAATAATATCTTCCCTCAATAGGGGGGAAAAAACAGGAAAAAAATTCAAAACAGCTATATATATATTCCCCCAGACAAGCTTTGTCTATGTAGTTTTGGAGCCTGTCCTGGAACTCGCTCTGTAGACCAGGCTGGCCTCGAACTCACAGAGATCCGCCTGGCTCTGCCTCCCGAGTGCTGGGATTAAAGGCGTGAGCTACCACCGCCGGCAACAGCTCAATATTTTATGTCTAAGTTTTTTGTTGTTGTTGTTATTTTGGTTTTTGAGACAGAGTTTCTCTGTGTAGACCAGGCTGGCCTTGAACTCACATAGGTTTATGTTGTGGAATATTACTTTAACTAGGCAAAGATGTGTTATATTTGTCTACACTGTATTTGTTTAACAATGTAAAGATGTGTTGCTCTGCCTGCCTAAGGCACCTGATTGGCCTAATAAAAAGCTGAATAGCCAATAGCTAGGCAGTAGAAGAATACATGGGGCTGGCAGGCAGACAGAGTAAGTAGGAGGAGGAATCTAGACTTGAGAAGAGAATGAGGGAGATGCCTGGAGCCAGCCAGCCAGCCACAGAGAAGGACATACAGAATGAAAGAAAGGTAAAAAGCCCTGAGGCAAACATAGGTGAAATTATAAGAGTTAAGTTATAAGAGATGGTGGGAAAAGCACAAGATAAGGCCGAGCATTCCTAACTCATAAGTCTCCATGTCATGATTTGGGGCTGGAGATCTGAAAAAGCCTGCTACAGAGACCCACCTGCCTCTGCCTCCCAAGTGCTGGGATTAAAGGCAGGCATCACCTCGGCCCATTATGTCTTAGGGGTTTTGTGTTGCTTTTAACGTGGGAGCCTTGCTAATTCCCCAGGCCGGCCTCAGACTCCTGAGTTCATGAAATCTTGCTGTGCCTGCCTCCCTAGTAGCTGGACTACAGCACCACACCCAGTTTAATTAGCATTTCAGAGTCATTCATACACAACAAACTATGAGTTGTAAGCCCTGCATGTTATCACCTATGATGCTCAAGAACCCTACTGAGACTTTATTTATAGTTTATGTATGAGTGCTCTGCATGTATACCTGAAGGCCAGAAGAGGGCATCATATCCTATACAGATGGTTGTGAACGACCATGTGGGTGCTGGGAATTGAATTTAAGACCACTGGAAGAGCAGCCAGTGCTCTTAACCACTGAGTCATCTCTCCAGCCCCTGAGATAGTATTCTAATTATAATAAAGAAATGCCATTTATTTTTATTATTTAAATTAAGTAATTCTGTAATAGGAGATATAGCTCAATTGTTAAGAGTGCTTGCTTAGGCTAGGCAGTGGTGGCACAGGCCTTGAATCCCAGCACTCGGGAGGCAAAGTCAGGCGGATCTGTGAGTCCGAGACCAGCCTGGTCTACAGAGCAAGTTCTAGGACAGCCAGGGTTACGCAGAGAAATCCTGTCTTGAAAAACTAAAAAGAGTGCTTGCTTAGTATATACAAACTCCTGGGTTCAATCTCTAGTACCACCTAAAACCGGGCTATAATGATGCACACTTTTGACCCCAAGACTCAAGAGGTGACGCTGGGAAGGCCAGAAGTTCAAAGTCAGGCCTGGGGATAAAGTTCAGAGATTAAAATGCTTGGGGAACACACCAGGCTCTTGGGGTTATCAATCACACCATCCTACCTGAGCCAGAACTTCTGACCGGAAGGTCCCATCTCTGTCCAGGAGCTCTCCCTGGAAGGAGGACACAGTAGCAGGGGGGGCTGTATAATTTGAAAAAAAGGATTGTGTAAAAAAACTAGAAGTCTCGGACCGTGAGGAATTCAGGCTACTTGAGTCCAGGTCATCCCCGGAACCTAGTCCACGGTGGCACAGTACTAAATCTACCAAGTCCGCCTTCTCCCGACAAGTGTCGGTTGGGATGTTTCGGAGGAGGAGATACTGCCGCAGGTCCTTCACTTTGAGCCGCATCAGCTGAGGGCGCTGGAAGGCCGTCTCCTGGAGCAGGTGGCACGTGGAACATCTGCGGAGGTTTCCTTGTGGGACTGAGCAGAAGGAGCAGAAGTCTTTCCTGCAGTCACAGCAGACGTGCTGCGGACAGAGCAGACACGACACTCACATAAGCACTGTGAGAACACCCTCTTCTGTACGACAACTGAAACTGGGGCTCCTGTGCGGTCCCCACAGCAGCAGCCTATTTTCACAAACCCCATCGCCGCCAGGGCAGCTTCCATTCACGAAACTTCAAACACAGCACTTGGAGGAAAATATACACTCTTGTGTTAGTGAATTAAAACATTTCCACCCCTTGACACAAACGTGTAATTAGCAGAACCGAGCTGACTTGAACCACGGGAAGAGAAAGCACAACCACAAAGCTCTCTCTCGGGTCCTTTCCTATGTGGATAATTTCCTCAGCAAAGAGGAAGAAAAAAGCTTAATACAATAAGAAAGGAAACTGACCTCTCCAACTTAACCCAAGGACACAGAAGACCCCACTAGTGCAGAAATCTGTAGCCAATGTGGCCCCAATTACAATCTAAGCCATCTCAGAAGAGAACCTTGAGAGGACACTCAAATGTGTCCACTTCTGCTCAGTGCATGGCCCCCACAAGCTAACACTTCCGTCCGTGTACTTCAAGGTTTTTTTTTTTTTGGTTTTTTTTTTGTTTTTTCGAGACAGGGTTTCTCTGTGTAGCTTTGCGCCTTTCCTGGATCTCGCTCTGTAGACCAGGCTGGCCTCGAACACACAGAGATCCACCTGCCTCTCCCTCCCGAGTGCTGGGATTAAAGGCGTGCGCCACCACCGCCCGGCGTACTTCAAGGTATTATATTGATCAGACTGCACAATGACCTGTAAAAGTTTTAGCCTAGGTGCTTTCCGTAAAATCTCCACAAACAGAGGTTACTCACCGCCCCTTACATCCCCACAGGTTCTCTCACTGGAGCTCAAACTGGCCTAGAACACTCTATGTAGCCTAGGCTGGCCTTGAAGTTGCATCAATGACCCTATCTTAGCCTCTCCAGTTCTGAGAGTACAGGTATGAGCCAATCACACCCAATTTCCTTATTTAAAAGGTAAGAATACTGGGGCCAGAGATGACTCAGTGGTTAAAAGCATTGGCTGCTGCTCTTCTAGAAGATCCAAATTTAGTTCTCAGCACCCATGTCTGAGAACTCACAAAAGCCTACAGCTCCAGTTCCAGGGTATCTCATGCTCTCTGGCCTCCTCAGGCACACTTGCAGTATCCATTCACAAAGTCACACACACATAACCATTTAAAAAAAACAAACAAACAAAAAAGGTGATCAGAGAACTGGAACACGGCTCAGGTTAAGAGTTCTTCCTGCTCTTCCAAAGGAACTGTGTTTGGTTCCCAGCACCCATGCTGGGCAGCTTACAACTGCCCGTAACTCCAGATCCAGGGGATTCAACACCCTCTTCTGGCCTCTGAGTGCTCCTGCATACACACGAGGGCCATATATGCAAACACACTTGTTTTTAAAAAATAAAGTCAGGGACTGGAGAGATGGCTCAGTGGTTCAGAGCACTGTCTGCTCTTCCAGAGGACCCAGGTTCAATTCCCAGCACCCACATGGCAGCTCACGACTGTCTGTGACTCCAGTTCCAGAGGATCCAACACCCTCACATAGACATACACAAAGGCTAAAAAACCAATGCATATAAAATAAAAATAATTTTAAAAAAATAAAAGAAAAGAGAATATGATCAGGACTTTTCCTCATATTGGGTTGCCTCGTCCAGCCTTGATGAGGGTACGAGCCTAGTCTTAACTGTAACTAGTTATGCTGTGTTTGGTTGATAGCCCCTGGGAGTCCTGCTCTTTTCAGAAGGGAAAGGGAGGAGTGGATCTGGGGGCAAGGGGAAGTGAGGGGAGGGACGGGGAGAAGAGGAGGGAGGGGAAACTGGTCCGAATGTAATATATGAGAGAAGGACAGATAGACAGACAGACAGACAAAGAGTGTGATGTCCCATGCTGTAATCTCAGTACTTGGCTGAGGCAGAAGGATAGCTGGGAGTTTGAAGTCAACCTAGGATACATTTAAAAAATAATGGAAGAACTGGAAAACAAAAAATAAATAAATAAATAAATAAAGCCAGGTGGCGGTGGTGCACGCCTTTAATCCCAGCAGAAGGGGAGGCAGAGCCAGGCAAATCTCTGTGAGTTCGAGGCCAGCCTGGTCTACAGAGCGAGATCCAGGACAGGCACCAAAACAAGACAGAGAAACCCTGTCTCGAAAAACTAAAAAAAAACTAAAAAAAAAAAAAAAAAAAAAAAAAAAAAAAAAAAAGGAAGAACATGGTCAAGTATGGGCTAGGGAGTGGTACAAAGGGCACTTGCTAGCATATATAATAAAACCTTAGTCGTCATTACCAGCTCTGCAAGAAAAAAAAGTTAGGAACAAAGTTTTTAAACCATGGTACCTTGCTATAATAAATGGCTGCTGAACAAAACTGCAGAGCAATTCAATCTCTTTATTAAAAGATATTAAAAAAGAGTATTGTCAGGAATGAGGGCTCAGAAGTACAGATCACACAGCGAAGGACAAGCAGCAAAGACTAACCAGACACTGTGACAGAACTGGAATCTTACTGCACAGACTTCCAAATGGGACTTTTGAATACTTTCAAATGGATTACCTCGTCAACAGAACCTACAGCCAAGAATTATGATCCACGTCTCTTTTCCCCCACGGGTTATTCGTATGCAATAGTTTCAAACTCACCTTCTTTCTGAAGACTGAAAAGGAAAGTCCACACGCTTTACAAACAATATTGGGCCCTGCGGTAGCTGCTGGTGCGTAGGTGGGGAAGTCAGAGCTGGGTGTGAATCTGAACGGGCCGCTGCTTCCCGGAAATCCTGCCTGCTGACCTCGGACGGCTCCGGTCCCCATGACTTCATTCAGCAGGCCGCAGCACGAAGCCCACATGGAAGTCGCCCCCGCCTGAAAGACACACAAGTGCACAGGGTAAGGCCGAGCGGAGGGGCCGGAGAGACGGTGCAGAGGTTGAGGGCACTGGCTGCTCTTCCAGAGGACCCAGGTTTGAGTCCCAGTTCCCACGTGCTGGCTCACAACTTTCTGTAATTCCAGTCCAGAGGATCTGATGATCTAGCCTTGTAGGGCACCAGGCACACACGTGGTACACACACACACACACACACACACACACACACACACGTGTGTGTGTGTGTGTGTGTGTGTGTGTGTGTGTGTAATATATATTATATAATATATATGTGTGTGTGTAGTATATATATTATATATAATATATGTTATATATGTATTATATATATGTGCAAGCATAATATCCAAACACATAAATAAAATTTAAAAATAAAATAAACCAGGAGTGGTGGTACATGCCTTTAATTACAGACCTCAGAAGGCAGAGGCAGGCAGATCTCTGAGTTAACAGGCAGGCCTGGTCTGCAAAGTGAGTTCCAGGACAGCCAAAGCTATGTAGAAAGACCCTGTCTCAAAAGCAAATAAATAAATAAATAAAATAAAGACAAGGGGAATGTGGCTGCTACTTTTCAGAGGTAAGTTTGCCTTAAGTAACCTTGAGATCAAAGGAAGTGTCTCTAATCTACCATCACCAACACAGTGCTAAATAAACTTCAAATACTTACCTAAAGGTAAATATTCCAAATTTCTCAAAAATCGGAAGTGCTTCTATTTCCAAACATCCATAATAAAGGACATTCAAGTTACCAAAACTGCAAGTCATTTAGAAAGACAATTTTCCGGCATTTCCAAACAAAAGATGCATGACAAAGAAAAAAAAGAAAAGAAAAAACTGAAGCTGAGCAGTGGGGCGAACGCCTTTATCACAGCACTCTGGAAGAAGAGGCAGGCGGTCTACAGAGCCATCTCCAGGACAGCCAGGCTGCAAAGAGAAACAGCCTGGGGTGGGAATCAAGTGTCTAGAAACCCAGGCCTCAAATATGCAATCCTCCTTCCTCAGGTTTCCAAAAGCTGACTACAAATCTGTATGCCACCACACTGACTCTATGTCAGTCAAGTATGTCGTGTCTCGGTAATGCTGGAGACATGCTGTTAGTAGCTCCAGCTATTATTGAACAGAGCACTGACTGCTCTTCCAGAGGTCCTGAGTTCAATTCCCAGCACCCACATGGAGGCTCACAACCATCTCTAATGAGATCTGGCGCCCTCTTCTGGTGTGCGGGTATACATGCAGACAGAACACTATACATAATAAAATCTTTTAAACAAAACAGCACAGGGGCAAGAGGGCTTACTCAGCATGCATGAGGTCCTGGGTTCCATCCTAAGCATGACTAAAAACAACCAAATGCCAAATAAAGCCCTCTAGGGCTGTTTGTTTGGTTGGTTTTGTTGGTTTTTTTTTTATAAGGTCCCTTGATATAGCCCTGGTTGTCCTGGAACTTGCTATGGATACCAGGTCTTAAACTCCCAGAAATCAGCTGAGTGCTGGGATTAAGTGTGCACCACCATACACACCAGCAGCTCTCTAGATTTTAAAATACCTCATGCATTTATTTTCCTCCTCTATTTCCCACATTCTTTATAAAGAATATATTCATCTGACATTAAGGAAAGCACTCTTTTTTTTTTTTTTTTTTTTGCATGTTTTTTTTTTTTTTTTTTTTTTTTTTAAGATTTATTTATTATAGAGCCGGGCGGTGGTGGCGCACGCCTTTAATCCCAGCACTCGGGAGGCAGAGCCAGGCGGATCTCTGTGAGTTCGAGGCCAGCCTGGACTACCAAGTGAGTTCCAGGAAAGGCGCAAAGCTACACAGAGAAACCCTGTCTCGAAAAACCAAAAAAAAAAAAAAAAAAAAAAAAAAGATTTATTTATTATATATGTATGCCTGCAGGCCAGAAAAGGGCACCAGATCTCATTACAGATGGTTGTGAGCCACCATGTGGGTGCTGGGAATTGAACTCAGGACCTCTGGAAGAGCAGCCAGTGCTCTTAACCTCTGAGCCATCTCTCCAGCCCCCAAGGAAAGCACTCTTAAAACAGAGCTACTCTACTTTTTCAGGACAAAAGCACTAAGAATCATTTCCAATAGCCAAAACACTTGACCTCACGAAGAATAAAGGACATTTGCCTCTCCACCGAATAATTTTCTTTTGGGGTGTTTTTGTTTATTTCTTGACTCTTTATTCTCAGTCAGAACATGGTTATCACTATACCACCTATAACAATTTGTCTTTGTTTTATTTTTAGTTTTGTGTTGCTGGGAATGGACCCCTGCTTGGCAATCACTGTCCCAGAGAGCTACAACTACAGCTCCTCTGTTTCCCATTTTATTAGTCTCAGAATGGGATAAGCAAGCCTGTTAGAAATAGATACAAATTTTCAAATGTGGGGCCAAAGCCATTTTCCCATGCTTAAAGAATAAAAAGTACAGTGTTTGGGACCAGTAGAGGTTTTTTTCTCTTTTTTCTTTTTTTGGTTTTTGAAGACAGGGTATCTCTGTGTAGCCCTGGCTGTCCTGGAACTCACTCTGCAGACCAGACGGGGCTTGAACTCAAGAGATCCACCTGCCCATGCCCCCCAATTGCTGAGAATAAAGTCATGTGCCACCACCACCTGGCTTCCATGTCCTACTTAAACATGTTCTAGAACCTAAGCAATGTGACAAATAGTGGAAGTCAAAGTACCTGAGGTGTTAGCTAAAATGTCACCAGACAACACCACATGTGATTCCATTTATTTTATCTGTCAAGTATTATTTGCTCAACTAGCTTAAAAAGAAAAAAAAAAAAAAAACTTAAAAAAGGCAACTTGGAGTGCCAATAATGATGATGCTGTTCTCACTATCCAGAAGTCGTTCAGGTGAAGAGAAAAAAAGACAGCGGTAAACAAGGTCCAACTGCCTAAGTACCTTCATCACTAATTTAAGGAGTATATGGCTTCTCTCTGTAATTCAAGATAGTGCTGCCTTCAAAAGCCAAGTAAAATAATGAAGAGCTCCTATCTCAGACTCTAGAGCCATGGTTTGCTTATACACAAAAGCATGAGATACCAAACTAACAGTGATTATTCCTTCAAGAAAGAAAAAAAAAAAAGATTTGGTGGGGAGTGGTGGTGCATGCCTTTGATCCCAGCACTCGGGAGTTCGGGCCACCCTGGTCTACAGATCGAGTTCCGGGACAGTCAGTGCTATACAGAGAAACCATCTCAAAAAACCAAAAAGGAAAAAAGAATTGCTGTGGGATGGTCTGTATGTCAAGTATGTTGCTGATTGGTCAGTAAATAAATCACTGATTGGCCATTGGCTAGGCAGGAAGTATAGGCGGGACAAGGAGAAGAATTCTGGGAAGTGGAAGGCTGAGAGGGAGACTGCCTGGAGCCGCCGCCAGGAGAAGGAAGATGTAAGGTACCAGTAAGCCATGAGCCATGTGGCAAAGTAAAGATTAATAGAAATGGGCTAAATATAAGAGTAAGAGCTAGACAGTGACAGGCCTGAGCTAATGGCCAAGCAGTTTAAATAATGTAAGAGTTTGTATGTTTATTTTATAAGTGGGCTCTGGGACTGGCGGGACTTGGTGGCGGGAGCTGGAGAGAAATTCTCCAGCTACAAAAAATTATTAGCAGTCTTCCAAAGAAAGCTACATGCGCTCTCACTCTCCTTCTCTCGGAGACAGGGTTTCTCCATGTAGTCCTTGCTACCCTGGAACTCTCTATGAAGACCAAGACAACTTGAACTCACAGAGATTTCCCTGTCTCTGCCTCCTGAGTGCTGGGATTGAAGATGCATGCTACCATGTAGGGCCCAAAGAAAGCTCTATTAATTTATTTATTTATTTTGGGGTTTTTTGTTTTTGAGACAAGATCTTATTATGTAACCCTGGCTTGCCTGGAACTAGCTACACAGAGCAAGCTGGCCTCCAATTCATAGAAATCCTGAGCGCTGGGATTAAAGGTGTATACAACCATATACCCAGCAAAGTTCTTTTAAATCTTCTATCTTAAAAAAAAAAAAAAAAGAAAAGAAAGAAAGAAAGAAGGGAAGGAAGGAAGGAAAGAAAAGAAAAGAAAAAAATGTTATGGTGGAAAGCTATCAAGAAAGACACCCAAGCCAGGCGGTGGTGGCGCATGCCTTTAATCCCAGCACTCGGGAGGCAGAGCCAGGCGGATCTCTGTGAGTTCGAGGTCAGCCTGGTGTACAGAGCAAGATCCAGGACAGGCACCAAAACTACACAGAGAAACCTTGTCTCAAATAAAAAAAAAAAAAAAAAAAAAAAAGAGAGAGAGAAAAGAAAAAGACACCCAGTGTCAACCTCTGGCTTCTAAATACGTACACACATGTGTAAAAATACACCAAAAAATTAATTTAAAAAAAAACTATATAGTTCTAGCAGAAGAAACAGAGGACCTATTGGAGAAAATATGTATAATTCCTAGGTAGATACCTTTATTACAGGATAACAACATAGTCCCAGCCGGGCAGTGGTGGCGCACGCCTTTAATCCTAGCACTGAGGAGGCAGAGGCAGGCAGAACTCTGAGAGTTTGAGGCCAGCCTGGTCTACAGAGCGAGCTCCAAAGCTACACAGAGGAACCCTGTCTCAAAAAAATAAAATAAAATAAAATAAAATAAAAAAAACAACATAGTCCCATCCCCTCATGTTTCTATGGAAGAGCAGGAATTTCCTTTGCATCCTCCAGAAAGAAAATAATCAAAAGAACACTGAGAGCTGAGGAGATCGCTCAGTTGGTAAACCGCCTGTCTACGAGCACAGCACAAGAAGCTACATTCTACCCCAAGAACACCCCCAACACACAAGCCCACGTGAGGCCATGAGGACACAAGCCTGTAAGCTCAGCACTGGGAGGTGGAGGCAGGAGGATTGGGAGTTCAAAGTCACCCTCAGCTAGAGTAACAGAAAGTAGATTGGGCTACAGGGAGGCTCTGTCCGAAAATATTAAGTAAATAACTGGACTATGTAGTGAACAAGCTGGGCATATGGTGAATCTATAATCCCCGTACTAGGAAGGACACAACAGATCCTTGGGGCTTGCTGGCCAACGAGCCGAGTCTTGGCCATTTCCAGTCACGAAGTGTCTTAGTCACTGTTGTATTGCTGTGAAGAGCCACCATGACAAGACAGCTCTTATGGAATACAGCATTTAACTAGGGCTGACTTACAGTTCAGAGGTTAGTCCACTATCGTCAAGGCGGGAAGCGTGGTGGCAGGCAGGCAGGTGCTGGAGCAGTAGCTCAGAGCTGCATCCTGATCCACAGGCAGAGAGAGACTCTGAACTTGGCACAGCTTTCGAAACCCTGAAGCCCACCCCCAGTGACACACTTCCTCCAACAAAGCCACACCTTCTACCCTTTCAAATAGTGCCATTCCCAGGTGACTAAGCACCCAAACACATGAGCCTACGGGGTTATTCTCATCCAAAGCACCACACAGGAGGAACAACCCCCAAAGTTCCCTCTAGCCTATCCACATGCACACCCTCACATAAACACAGACGGAGAACAGAAACTTTTAACTTTAAATATTTCATTATAAAACCAAAAAAGTCCCATAGCTTCCCAGTCAAAACTATGCTGCTGTAACCCTACTTAGCCCAATGCAGATCTATAGTACTATATCCAGCCACAAACCATAGCAGAAGGAAAGAAAACAGGGAAAATCTAGGTTGTAGCCTCATTAGGATCTGAGACCTTCAGTCAAACACACCCAATGAGGAAACAGCTCTGGCACTAAGAGAACACTCCTGGCAGCACAGGGAGGGTAAGCCCACACTGCTCCTTTCTCTGAGAACAGCATCTGCTCTCTTCCAACCTACGTGACAGCTCCGGGTTCAGACAGGGCTGTATCCACTCACTAGCTGTGTCTGCGCTCTCCTTCATTCCCACCCAGAGTATAGGAGAGACATAATTTCCACTTCTCTATTGAGCCCTGTGTTTTCTGACACCCCAGAGCTGAAGTGATTTCTTTAGTACTCTGACCTCCCCTGTTCTGGGGAGCAGGTGGTTTAGTTCCCACCCTCTGTGGCTGCTCTGTCACTTGCTAAATAATTGCCTCAACCCTGTGAAATTGACCCAGACTGTGGTTCTCTGCACGTTAGACTCACCACAAAGCCTAAAAATTAGTCATGCCTGAGCTTAATTCCTGGGACCCACATGGTGGAAGGAGAAAACCAATTCCCCCAAGGTATCCTCCAAATGCCACACAAGCGCTGTGGGATACACATGCACAAATAAACAAACACATGTTTGTTTGTTTGTTTTGGTTTTTTGAGACAGGGTTTCTCTGTGTAGCCTTGGCTTTCCTGGAACTCGCTCTGTAGACCAGGCTAGCCTTGAACTCACAGAGATCCGCCTGGCTCTGCCATCTGAGTGCTGGGATTAAAGGCTTGTGCCACCACCGCCTGGCAAACAAATGTCATTTTAAAGGTTTTTTTAATACAGGGGCCTTCTGATTTTGCTACTCTAGAGTACAGTTTGGGCAACAAAATTTTTTCTTTAACTCCCAAATGATTCTGATAGAGCCAATGTTTACAAGGTCAAGTCATTCTGGGCCTGAGTGAAGATTCCTTGTTCCTGCTCAAACAATTTTGGCTAGAAAGCAACCCTCAAGATTCCTGAGCAGGAGCCTGGGTAACATCTCAGCCATGTGCTCACCCAAGACTTGTCTCCATTTGCTCGTTGTTGGGGGTGTGCCTCTACTGTTCTACTTCCCTTTACAGCTCCCCAATACTTTCAGAAAGGGTTAAGTAGCTAGATTAGAAATGCTTAGCTGAGGTTCTGTCAATCGTAGCTGACTCTCAAATTAGTTCCCTTTACGGAAATGTAGGGACTTCCTTCATCTTACTTATTCTTTGCTCCCAACTTCTTTTGTTTTCTTTCATTTTTATTTTTCAAGACGGAGTCTTTCTGTGTAGTCCTGGCTGTTCTGGAGACCAGTCTGGCCTTGAACTCAGATTCTCCTGCCACTACCTCCTGAATGCTGAGATAAAAGTTGTATGCCACCATCCCGGAGCTACTTTTATTTTCTACCACACTTCTCTGTTTTCTTGTGTGAAATCTTCAACACCAGAAAAACCGTGACTGATTCTGTCAAAAACAGACACTGTTAAAAATTATTTTTAGGTAGCTGGGTGCACACGCCTTCAATCCCAGCATTCCAGAGGCAGAGGCAGGCGGATCTCTGTGCCCTCCTAGCCACCAACATGCACAATAATAATAAAGTTTTTTTAAAAATGCCTTAAGCCAGGCATGGTGGCATGCACCTTTAATTACAGCATTTAGAAGACAGGTAAGTGGATCTGAGTTCAAAACCAGCATGGTCTACATAGGAAGTTCCGGGCTAACCAAGGCTACATGGTGAAGCACTATCTCAAAACAAAACAAAAAACCCCAACACCTACTTTTGTCCTTCACCTTCAATTAGAAGAATCTCAAGAGGGCTGGAAAGATGGCTCAGTAAGTAAGAGTCTGAATATTCTAGACGAACACAGTGAGTTCCAAGACAGCCAGTGCTACATAGTGAAGCCCAGTTTCTCAATACATAAATATATTTTATGTGTGTGTGAGTTACAGACGGTTGTTAAGGTATTCTGAATGTTTTAAGAACGGACCCAGACCTCTTCCAGTGCCAGTTTTCAAATGACTTCAATGTACACCTGTCTTGTGTGTGTATACATGATGTGAAACACACTTAGAATCCCTGTAGGAGGAAAAAGCTTCAAAATACTCAGTTACTACAGATTGTGGCTCCTATCCTGGACTGAATTAGAATGTGATCTCTTTTAATGATTCCATTAGATGTAATATTAACCAGTCAGACTAGAGAATGGGTTTCTTTTTTTTTTTTTTTTTTTTAATTTTTTTTTTTTTTTTTAATTTACTTATATGTATACAGTGTTCTGTTTGCCTGTATCCCTGAAGGCCAGAAGAGGGAGCCAGATCTCATTACAGATGGTTGTGAGCCACCATATGGTTGCTGGGAATTGAACTCAGGACCTCTGGAAGAACAGCCAGTGTTCTTAACCTCTGAGCCATCTCTCCAGCCCCCGAGAATGGGTTTCTATGAAGATTAAATGAGAGGGGTGGGGAAGAGATAATAGAAGAGGATGGAGTTGTTGATGGGGATGAAAACTCAATGATTTAAGTCATTTGTTTCAATTAAACAAACAGCAGAGATTACGGCATTTCCTAAGAGTCTACTGTGTTGCCAAAAGGAATATAGTAATATTGTCCTAGCTCGGTGGTGGTGTTGGTGATGGCGCACGCCTTTGATCCCAGCACTCAGGAGGCAGATCTCTGTGATCTCTGTGAGTTCCAGGCCAGCCTGGTCTACAGAGTGAGTTCCAGGAAAGCCAAGGCTACACAGAGAGACCCTGTCTTGAAAAATCAAATAATAATAATAATAATAATAATAATAATAATAATAAATAATAATATTCTCCAGTAAAGGATAAACCTAGCACTTTTATATGCAAAATATTAATTTTTATCAAGTACTCAAAGAAGCTACAAAAGAACCAGACAGATTCTCCTCTTCTTTTCTTTATATTTTTAGGGTTTGAGACAGGGCCCTGGCTGTCCTGGAACTCACTCTGTAGACCATGCTGGCCTCAAACTCACAAGAGATCTGCCTGCCATGACGCCTGGCTTTTGATTCTCTTCTTGAACCAGTGAAAGTTTCCTCAAAGAAACCATCTACTTCAGAGACTACAGGTTCTTGTTGTAAATTCTGGACAAATTTCAATTTGCTAAAATGCCAATGTCCTTGTGTTGAAAGAATGTTTCAAATCTTAGCAATAGTGATATAAATGAATGCTTTATGGTTTAAATTTCAGTTAAACTTTCTTACAGAACGGAGAGAAAAAGACAATTAATATGCAAACTTTAGAATTATTTCTTACTGAAACTGCAGCTTCAAAACAAATTACATGAGGCTCACTGTTTGTTTGGTTGCTGTTGTTTCTTTTTTGAGACAAGGTTACTTTGTGTAACAGCCCTGGCTGTCCTAGAACTCATTCTGTAGAACAGGCTAGCCTCAAACTCACAGAGATCCACCTGCCTCTGTCTCCAGAGTTAAACCGGATTAAAGGCGTGAACCACCATCTGGCGAAACTAATACTCTTACAACAATATGTGCTCCATACCACATACGTTGCCTTTCTCATATTTAAGTTGTTTCTTTTCCTTTTTTATTTTTTGAGACAGGGTCTCACACAGACAAGACTGGCTTTGAATTTGCTATGCAGGGGAGGATGGCCTTGAACTAATCCTCCTGCTTCCACCTACCAAGAGCTGGGATTATATGTGTGAGCCACTATACACAAATGATTTTTGTCTTTTTAAAAATGGAATACTTGGCCAGGCATTGTGGCGCACACCTTGAATCCCAGCACTCGGGAGGCAGACACAGGCAGATCTCTGTGAGTTCGAGGCCAGCCTGGTCTACAGAGTGAGTTCTAGGAAAGCTAGGGCTGTTACACAGAGAAACTCTGTTTCAAAACAGGGAGGGAAAAAAAAGGAGGGGGGAATACTTGGTTCTTAGTACTATTCTCACCCTTTTTACCTTAGTATCTCAGTGAGACTGTCTCAAAAAAAAAAGAAAGAAAAGAAAAAGAAAGCAGTTACCTTCCACTTAAATGCAAAACCACTTGCTCTTGAACAATTTATTTAACAATTTGGGCACAGTACCCACATCCAATTCTCCTTCTAAATCTAATTTCCTTGATAAATAGGCTGTATTTAGATCCCACAGCAAAGATGATGATTTTTCAGGCAATAGAGCTACCTCCAGATAATATAATACAGTATTCTAGCTGAGTGGTGGTGGCACACACCTTTAATCGCAAAACTTGAGAGGCAGAGGCAGCTGGATCTCTGAGAGTTCAAAGCCAACCTGGTCTACAAAGAGAGCTCCAGGACAGCCAGGGCTACACAGAGAAACCATCTTAAAAAACCAAAAAAATATTCTAAGTTGCAGTGATATTTTATAACTACACTAGGAAGTAAAGAATAAATGCTCACAAGGGGTTGATGGCTCAGTGGTTAAAAGCACTGGCTGGACCAGGGTTTGATTCCCAGCACCCACATAGGGTCTCACCACTAGTTTTAACCCCAGTTCCAGGAGCTCTGACACCCTCTACTGGACTCCATGGTTATCAGGCATGCTCAGGGTGCACAGACCTCATGGTGCATTCATACCTATAAAACAAAATTTAAAAACATAACAAAACAAAAACCTTAAGGGCTAGAGAGATGGCTTAGCAGTTAAGAGAACTCATTGATTGCTCCTACAAAGATCGTAGGTTGGGTTCCTAGCACTTACAAGGTGTCTTACAACCATTGGTAACTCCAGTTCAGGGGATCTAATGCCACCTCTGACCTCTGTGAGCACCAGGCATGCAGATCGTGCACATAAATACACACAGACAAAACACTCATACACACAATCCTAAAAAACATTTTAAACAATTTTTTAAAAACTCTCACAATATCCTCACCCTTAAAGTTAGTGCCAATGTCATCCATTCTAGACCATTTGCAATCCAAGCACTCAGGAGATCACTCACCAGTTCAAGGACAGCCTACATACTCAGTTCCAGGCCAGTAAGAGACACTCAACAAGACCCTGTCTCAAAACAGAGAAGTTACCTATTCCAAAAATCTCTCTTGCTTCCGGCAGTAAGAAGGCTTGTTGTTTTGAAACAGAATCTCATATAGTACAAGCTGGCCTCACACTTACTATGAAGCCGAGACTAGACGGGAACTCCAAATTGTCCAGACTCCAGCCTCTACCTTCCAAATGCTGGGATTACAGGTATGCAACAATGAAGGGGATCACTATTTTTCTTTCTTCTGACAGCTATTTACACACACACACACACACACACACACACACACACACCCCTAATATTATTGTGGTCTGTAATGTGGCTACTTGGGATCTATCTGTCTGGGGTTTTTTGCTGCTGTTCTTTGTTTTTTGACAAAAGCACTTGCCTTGTAGCAAATGGTGGCCTCAATCCTCCTGCCTTAGCCTCCCAAACATTGATTACAGGCTTGTGCCGCCATGCCTACCTTGTCTCTTTTATTTTAACCGGCAAACTCTTTCCTAAAGAGGGGGACTATATTCTGAATTACTTTTACTCCCTCTTGACTAATACAAAGAGGAAACTGGGCAAACACTCGCTGACTTCCTCTAGCCACTTGACACTCTTCAATCGTCCACAGTAAATCTTTAGACACTCTGTGAAGGTCGAGTTAATGGAGCAGCCCAAAGCCAACAACACACTTCTTCAATGAGATGAATACAACAACCGTCTCATGTCGGGAGAGGTATCATCATCACCTTCTGACTCACGCCACTTGGCTTGATTTTTGGCAAATGGATCAATACCTAAATTGATTGTTGTACACAGACTCTTTAGAACTCTCTGTGATGAAGTTGAGAAGAAAACACAACCATCTCCCCAAAGTAGGCCAGAATCACGCACACACCCCCTCCCCCCCTTTTTTTTTGAAACTTCTATCAGTGATAACTCCCACGCTCTCACTCCCACCCGGGTGAAAGGCTGCCAAATTACTTGCTGCGTACCTAGTGGCGATGCAAACACATCCAGCACTCTAGGTCACGGCCACAGCGTTTAAACCCCACGGAAGAACTCCTGGGTGGGTGGGTGGGTGGGGGACCCCAACCCTTGGCTTTTCTACCCGGGTTCCCCTGGCCCCGGCCTCATCAATCCCCGCACCGCTCTGATTTCTGTCTCGGGATGCCCCCCGACATCTGGGTTAGTTCAAGGACTCGAGGAGGCAGAGGGCACGGCCGTGGGCAGAAGCACCGAGGCTGGAGGAGAGCTCTTAAGAGGTCTGAAAAGCTCGGGACCCCGAGAAACGGCGCAGGGCCTGGGACACAGGGCCCAGCGGGCTGCGACCTCGGGGGGGGGGGGGGGGGGGGGAACCAACTCGCCTCCTCCTCGGCCAGGCCGCCGGGGGGCGCTGTGGGAGCTCGGGCGGGTCCGCTTAGCCCGGCCTCTCCGGCTGGAACCGGTCGGGGCGCCCCCCACGGTGGTGGTCTCTCGGGAACCCGCCGGGCAACCGCGGAGACGGAGCCCAAGGGGGCGCTCCGGGCGCACGGGAGAGGCGAGGAGGGCCTCCCGGCTCCCCCAGCCCCTCACCTTCATGGCCGCGACCGCCTCGGCTCGGTCGGCTCGACCCGGGAACTCAGCACCATAGCAGCCTGCTCGCACAACGGACCTCCTTCCTTCTCCGGCGGCGGAGGCTGCGCCTCCCGAGGCCGACTGAGCGTCCCGACGTCGGGGGCGTGGCCACGCTCGGCTCACGCCCCGGGAAGACGCCGAGCGGCGGGCCGAGCCCACCAATCCGAAGCAGGGCTTCGGGGGGCCGGTCACCAGAGCCAATGATATTGCAGGGAAGGGGCGGGGCCTCGGGCGCAGCCCCGAGAGTCGAGAGGGGCTAGGGCTGGGCGGGGCCCGACGAAGCGGCTCTCCTAGGAGAAGCCGCTGGGGCGGAATTGACTCCCCACGTTTGAGTGCCTAGGTTCCCTTCCGGAAGACGGAAAGGACTGCGGTGACGTGGGAAACGCGGCTGGTTTAGGAGGCTTTGTGTTCGGGGCTTACCCCGTTCTCCGAATGTTCTAGATTCCCACATTCGCACATTGTGAGGACCTCTGGTCTCTTCCAGGAGAGGCGTAACACACAGGCTGGGACTAGGACGCACCGCTGATAAGGTTTATTGAATTCCAATTGCTCTTTTGTTTGCCGTTGTTCAGCTTGTGGAGGGGGACGGGGGCGGCAGTGAAACAGGGTTCTCTCGCCGCCCTCTGCAGACCAGGCTGGCCTCGAACTCACAGAGATCCGCCTGCCTCTGCCTCCCGAGTCATGGGATTAAAGATGCGGTACCACCACACCTGGGCCCAGTTGACCTTTTAAATGTTCAGAATTACCCACATCCTAACCCTTTGAAGGGATTCACGTGATCCCCTCAAATTGACTTGGGAGGCAGGGAAACCGTGGCAAATGATGATGGTATACTTCTTCAGCCTCACTGGCTTAAGGCTTTAGTTAGTTGGTTTTCCTACACTTCTTTCTCTCACTTCAAAATAATGACTGAAATTTTAGACTTGAAGATGTTAATTCTTTCTGTTCTCCGCGCCCCCTCCCCAAGACAGAGTTTCTTTGTGTGGCCTTGGAACTAGCTCAGTAGACCAGGCTGGCCTCAAAAATCACACAGATCCACCTGCCTCTGCCTCCCAAATGCTGGAATAAAAGGTATTCATCAGCACCGCCTGACCGCTATCCCTAAAAAAAAAAAACTTTAAAATTCTTTATGTGTATGATCTTGCCTGCGTGTGTATCTGTGCACCATACGTGTACAGTGATCAAGAAAGCCAGAAGAGGATGTTGGATCCCCTGGGACTGAATTACAGATGGTTGTGAACCATTATGTGGGTACTGGGACCCAAACCCAAGTCCTCTAGCAAGAGTAACAGTGCTCTTAACCACTGAGCCATCTCTCCAGCCCTGTTCTGTTCCTTTCTAACCGATCTGCTTAGAGGTACTATTTGGCAGAACATTCATATAGCTGGGCACGGTGGCACAGGCCTTTAATCCCAGGACTGGGGAAACAGAGGCAAGTGGGTTTCTCTGAATTCCAGACCAGCCAGTTCGTCATAGTCAAACACTGTCTAAAAAAACAAAACAAAGCGTAGGGAGCTATTTCCTTTAACTATCTCAGTCCTATTTTTCTTCAATTTCTATTGAGATAATGTAATTTCCCTTCTTTGGGAAAACACAGAGAGCCAGTCATCCCCCATGTGAGTGTAGCAGCTGAACTTCATTAAAGAGAAACTGTTAGAACGTACTTATTAATAAGAAATATTAATAAGAAAGTACTTATTCTTCTTATCATCCAGGCTAAGAATATTCATCATTTGCTGATGGGACTAAGGAGATGGCTTAATCAGGAACGTGCCTGAGTTCCATCATTGGCACCCACGTAAAAGTCAGGTTAGGTGGCACCTATCAGTAATTCTAGCACTCTCTGGATGGAGACAGGAGGATCCCCAGAGTTGGCTGGCCAGCCAATCCAGCCTAATTGGTGAGCTCCAGGCTCAGCGAATGAATGACTTTGTCTCAGTAAGGTAGGAAGCAATTAAAGAAAACAGCCAACATTGGCATCCAGCCTCCACCCATACACATTTTTTTTCTAGCTAAAAAATATAGCTGGGCCTCGGTGGCTCATGCCTTTAATCCCAGCACTCAGGAGGCAGAGCCATGTGGATCTCTCTGAGTTTTAGGCCAGCCTGGTCTACAGAGCGAGATCCAGGACAGCCACCAAAACTACATAGAGAAACCCTATCTTGAAAAAAAAAAAAATATTAAGCCAGGTATGGTGGCATACACGTCTAATCCCAGCAGGCGGGAGGCAGAGACAGGTGGAGCTCTGTGAATTTAAGGCCAGCCTGGTCTACATAGTAAGCTCCAGACCATCCAGATTTGCTGGCGGTGGAAAGACTAGTTCTCCCTCAGTAATCTTCAAGGGTTATTGAATAAATATAAAAATATTCTGGCCATTGGGGGGCGGGAGGGGGGAGAACAAGGAAATCTGTGGCTGATATGTAGAACTGAATTGTATTGCAAAATAAAAATTAAAAAAAAAAAAAAATATTCTGGCCATCATTTGCTGTCTCAGAATTGCAGATAACACCACAGATATCACTCCTACTCTGCTGTGGAAAAGAACAAAACACATGTAAACCTTGCTGAAGATGTGGAGAACTCACTGGTGATCTCTCTAGTCTGCTAATTATTTTTGAGATAGTCTCATCCCGTAACTCCAGCCAACCTAGAACTCTCAACGTAGACCAGGCTGGTCTTGGATTCACAGAGATCAGACTGCCTGTGCCCGCTAAATGCTGGGATTAAAGGTGTGTGCTAAGACCTTTGGGGTTTTTTGTTTTTGTTTTGAGTTGGGGGTCTCATGTATCCCAGGGTGACCTCCAACTTGCTATATAGGTAAGGAGACTTTGAACTCTGAATTCTCTTGACTCTACGTCTCCAGTTAGGATTACAGTGATGAGCTACTAATACTGATTTTGAAACTTCAGACTTTCAGTAAAAGAGATTTGTTACATGATAGAATGTTTCTTCATTGCATTCTCCATAGAAAAACATTCTTCTCTCAACTGTGTGCTAATTGTACCAGTTGTAGTTTAAGAAAATTGGGTTTGCTAACTTATGATAAATTACTGCTTTGTATTTCAGAGATAAAAAGAATTGCCAGTGCTGGACGGTAGTGGTGCATGTCTTTAATCCCAGCATTCAGTAGGCAGAAGCAGGCAGTTCTCTGTGAGTTCTAGGCCAGCCTGGTCCACAAAGTGGGTTCCAGGGCAGCCAGGGTTGTTACACAGAGAAACATTGTCTCAAAAACAAAACAAAACAAAAAGAATTGCCAAGACACATGAGATAATTTATTGTACCTCAATTACTTGTCTAGGGTATAGTGGGACTGTTCTCTGAGCAATTGTATATATTTTTGTTTTTGTTTGTGGGGTTTTTTTTTTTTGAGGGGAGGAGTAAAACAGGGTCTCTTACAGCCTAGGCTGGTCCGAATTTAATACGAAGCTGAGGCTGGTCTTGAACTCCCAGATCCTCAGGGCTCCACCCGTACTTCTGGGACTTCAGATATTTTATTTCTTTTTGTTTTAAATTAAATTCCTATTAATTGATAAATAAAAATATAACTGCAATATATTTATTGGCTACCTGCAATGTGTCAATATATGCGTAAATGAAAAATCATGTATTTTCTATATGTATATATTTATTTACATTTTGTTTATTACGTTTTATTTATGTATGTGGTGTGCACGTGTGTGCTTGTGCCTGGATATACCAGAGTCCACTTAAGGAGGTCAGAGGACAGCCTCCAGAAGTAAGTTCTTGCCTACCACTATGTGTGTGTGTGTGTGTGTGTGTGTGTGTGTGTGTGTGTGTGTGTATACACTAGGGATGGAACATGGGCAGTCAGGCAGGCAGATACAGCACAGGCACCTCAACCCACTGAAACGTCTTTCCAGCCTCATCTTTTTTTTTTTTAACTACATTATTTATTTACTTACTGATCTGTTGGGGGTGGGTGGGACACACTCAAGACACAGGGCACTTGTGGAGGTCAGGATGACTTGTGGGAATCACTTCTCTCCTGTCCTGTGCCTCCTAGCCATCAAAACTCAGGTCTTCAGGCTCCATGCTAAGTGCTCCAACCACCTGAGCCATCTCAACAATCCCTAAACTGTTATCAGAAATAGAATCTTAGGCTGTGGCCCAGGCTGGCCTCAGAACTCACAGCCATTCTCCTGCCTCAGCCTCCTGAGCCCTGAGATTACGGGTATGAACCACCACACCCATCTACACAAAAAGCTCTTATGACGTGCTGAAAGTCAATCAACTTTGGGATGCAGTGGTCTGTGCCTGTGGTTATAGCTGCTGAGGTAAGGGGAGCCCTTGAATCTGCAAGTCTGAGGCCAGACTGGGAACACACAGGGACTCCTGTCTCAAAGCAAATAAAAAAATAATTTGAAGAAGCAGCAAAATGTCATGCTCTAAACGCTTTCCAGTTCCTAAATAATCTATTTCTTTCAATATCATGTGTTTGTAAGACAATGGGGTAGAAAGCTAGCTATTTTTAGTTTATGACTTCCTCTTAAGGACATTACTCATAGCCCAGGCATGGTATGCACACCGTAGATCCCAGGACTTGGGATGCAGAGGCAGAGGCAGGGGGATCTCTGAATTTGAAGCCAGCCTGGTCTACAGAGTGAGTTCCAGGACAGCCAGAGCTGAGACTCTGTCAAAGAAAGAAATTCATGTGTGGAAGACAATTTTGAGTCTCTTTGAAAGTCATGTAGCAACTGGCTAGACTAGTCTTATTTTGGAAAAATTCAAACTTCTGTGAAATAAAGAATATAATGAGCCGGGTGGCAGCGGTGGCGGCAGTGGTGCATGCCTTTAATCGAGGCCAGCCTGGGGTACATGAGACAATTTCTCACAAAATTAAAAAGAAAGAAAGAAAGAAAGAAAAACAGAAACAAAACAAAGAAATCCTGGTTTAACCCAAGTTTGCAAGTGGCAAAGTTGTAAATGGATAACAAAAATCTACTCAGTGGGGGTCAGCATCAGGGCTCAGTGGGAAAAGGGGCTTGCTGCCAAGTCTGATGACTTGAGTTCAATCCCCAGAATCCGCATGTTACAAGGTGAGAACCAACTCGCATAAATTGTCTTCTGACCTCCACATGCATGCAGTGGCATGTGCACTCCCACACTCTCTCTCTTACACGCACACACACACACACACACACACACACACACACACACACACAGATAATAATGTAATTTTAAAAAGGGTACAAGAGAGACTGAGTACAAGGGGTTCATTTCAAGGGGCAGGAAGACAGGAGAAGGTGATGGGAGGGAATATGATCAAAGTGTATTATATACGTACACGATTTGCAAGAGTGAATACAATGTTTATTTTATAAAAAGAATTTCTCCATCTGTAAAATGGAGGCCATGATTATGAACTGGCTTTGCTGAGTAAGTGAAAAATCCTACCAGTGGAACAGAAGGAGAGACAGAACTGTAGTGGTATTCCACAGAGCCAAAGAAAGAAGGCAGGGGAGATTTTACAGGTGGCCCCCGCCCCCATCCTCCCTAGCAGGCAAAACGGGCACAGGACTTTCTTCTTTTCATAGCTTGGGAAACTGAGTCACCCCTGAACTCCCTTGCCTGAGGCTGGGCGTTCACTGATGAAAGTTAGAAGCCCGCCACCCCTCCTATGCTGGTGGAGGGTCATGTCCACCCATGTTCCTAGTCTTCTCATAAACCTTGCAAGACAAGTTCGGTCTAGTTCAGGAATCCCCATTCACACAGGAGGGGTGTGTGGAGAGTGTGAGCACGCATGCCACAGTATTGGGAAGTGATTTGCCTCCGAGGCAGGTGGCTAGTTCGCTTTCCCCGTGGACTTCCTAGCTCTTTCTCTTCATATCCAGCACTCTCTGGGTGCCAAGCCCTGGACAAAAGGACACCGTTCTTCTCCTCGAGACCCTGTTATCAGCAATGCTGCTCCTTCGGAGTAAGCTCGTGTTAACAGGCTCTGGGCGGACATGTATTTTTAGAACTCACTATATAGTCAAGGCAATCCACCTGCCTCAGTGTCCCAACTGCTACGATATTTATCTCAAAAGCTCTGACGTTCTAAGTTCAGTCTACACACACACACACACACACACACACACACATACACACACACACACACACACACACACACACACGACTAAAAAAAATCTTTTTGTTTTTTTTTGTTTTTTGTTTTTTGTTTTTTGTTTTTTGTTTTTCGAGACAGGGTTTCTCTGTGTAGCTTTGGATCCTGTCCTGGATTAGCTCTCTAGACCAGGCTGGCCTTGAACTCACAGGGATCCGCCTGCCTCTGCCTCCGCAGTGCTGGGATTACAGGCGAGTGCCACCACCGCCCGGCTAAGAAATCTTATGTCTATTCTAGATGTAAGACAAAACTGACTAAAGATTATTAAAAACAGGGAAGCTGCCAGGCAGTGGTGGTTCACATCTTTAGTTTCAGCACTTGAGAGGCAGAAACAGGCATATCTCTGAGTTCGAGGCCAGCCTGGTCTACAGAGTGAGTTCTAGGACAGCCAGGGCTACACAGAAACACAGAGAAACACTGTCCCAGAAAAAAAAAAAAGTTGGGGGGAGGGGAGGGGAGGGGAGCTACCAGAGATAAGATCTATGGATATATGAATACAAGCATAAAAATACTTTTTTTTTTTTTTGGAGCTGAGGATTGAACCCAGGGCCTTGCACTTGCTAGGCAAGTGCTCTACCACTGAGCTAAATCCCCAATCCCATAAAAATACTTTTAAGACTCTTTTGGGAGGAGGAATTTTTTGAAACAGGGTCTCATTACATAGGTTGGCCAATCTAAACCTGGTATATAGACCTCTCTGGCCTTGAACTTATTATGGCTATCCTCCTGCCTCTGCCTCCAACACTGAGATTACAGGTGTGCACACACCTAGCTTTTTTTTGGGGGGAGGGGGTTTCAAGATAGAGTTCTCTGTGTAACAGGTCTAGCTGTCCTGGAACTCACTCTGTAGACCAGGCTGGCCTCGAACTCACAGAGAGCCACCTGCCTCTGCCTCCTGAGTGCTGGGATTAAAGGCCTGTGCCACCACCACCTGGCTTTTTTTTTTTTTGAGACCTCTTGCTCCTAACTACCTCCCAATTTGTTACTGCTGAACCACTTGCTGTCCTGAGGACGAATCGTCTTTCTATTCCAGGTATTCGACCTTGCCCTGTCCTACTTAAAATCCTTTGGGGGAAAGGGCAGGGACAAAACAATACTTAAAAAGAGACTGGGGGCCACCGAGATGTCTCACTGGGTAAAGGACCTGAGCCAGCATCCCTGCTGACGTAAGTTCCATCTTCAGGACTCACATGATGGAAGGAGAAAACCAATCCCCTCGGGTTGTCCTCTGTCCCCCACACTCAGGTCATGGTATGCGGACACACACACACACACATATGCACACACACATCCAAAGATAGATAGATAGATAGATAGATGATAGATAGATGGAATAAAAATAGTTTTTAAAAAAGGCTGGGGATGGCCAGGCAGTGGTGGGGCACGCCTTTAATCCCAGCACTTGGGAGGCAGAGCCAGGCAGATCTCTGTGAGTTCAAGGCCAGCCTGGACTACAGAGCGAGATCCAGGACAGGCTCCAAAACTACACAGAGAAACTCTGTCCCGGAAAAAAAAAAAAAGAGAAAAAGAAAAAAAGAGACTGGGGATGTATTTCTCTGTGAGAGAGTGTTTGTCTAGCATGATGGAGGCCCTGAGTCCCATTTCTAGCACTTCCCAAATGACAGTCTGAGGACCACGCCCCCACAATAACTGGTGGCAGTCGAGATGAAGCTCTGGAATTCTCACCTGTTTGAAAGTCAGCCCTTTGAACAGCACACAGAATGCCGGTTTCATCCTGAAATGAATCCTGTTTTATGACATCTCTATTTCAAGTTGTTTCTATGTCTGTGTCAGAATAGCATCCGATAGGTAAAGAAATGTGAAAATACAGCACTTCCGACGCTCACCAATACACACTGTCGACAGACCTCAATTATCCTATTTAGCCTAAGCTTCCGGGGTTCACAACCTATCAAAAGGAAAGCAAGTCAACTTTCCCCCACACGCCTGAGACGCGCTGGGAGGATCAAGAAGATAATAAAAGGGACTACGGCTCTTTCTAAAGATCATAGCAGCACATTCATTAGAGCGCTAATTAGGTGTGCTGCTAAATGATTCACAGAGAGCGTCGGCTCAGACCCTGCCTTTCCCTGCTAACCGTTTACAACCCAGACAGACAGACAGGCTGACGCTCACACTCATTTACAGACAAGCCGGACACACACAATGCAACACGACCATTCAGTCAACTGACGTTTGAATAAGGCAAACATTTGAGATGGGGACATTCAGATGGCTCAGATGAGAACAGACGCCTTGAACATTCCACGTCTAGGCTAAGATAAACAGACCGGACAAAAAGATCACCCACCATCGCATTCATTTATAAGAATAAACACAAGCCTCAAAGCTGTTCTTAAAAAAAAAAAAAAAAATGCCAACCTCTTATTTATCCTCATTCTGAGCTCTTACATCTTCTAAGGTCACACATTTTTGTGTATGTTTGTGTGATGGGAGGGGGACTCCTGAATCCACGGTCCTCCTGCGTCAACCTCCTAAAGGCTAGGATTGTAGGAGTGGAGGCCGTACCTGGAAGGTCACAATAATTGAAATGATTGGGGCTGGAGAGATGGCTCAGCAGTTAAGGGCACTTGATGTTTCTCAGCAGCCATACGGTGGCTTACAATCATGTAACTCCAGTTCCAAGGATCTGACATCCTCTTCTGGCCTCCATGGGTATCAGGCACACACAGACAAATATTCAGGCCAAACAGTTCCAAGTTCAGAAAGAGGAGATGGCTCAGTGGGTAAAAACACTTGGCTCACAAGCAAGAGGACCTGGGTTCAAGTCCTCGGCGCCCACATGAAAAAGTCAGTGTGGTCACAGATGAGGCTGTAACCCCAGTGCTAGCATGGGCTAAGAGAGAAGGAACTCCGGGACCTGCTGGCTCCCAGCCTCACTTCAGGTTCAGTGAGAGGCCCTGCCTTAAGGTAACACAATGGAGAGTTATAGAGAAAGATAATTAACACCTTCTTTTGGCCTCCCTGAACACACAAGTGCACACACACACTACACACACATCATCATCATCATAATATAATAATAATAACAACAACAATAAATAATAATAATTTGGTTGAGAGCAACTGGAAGACATCAGGAATCAATTTCTGGCCTCCACATGCATGACACATCTGCATGCATAAATACACCCAAACAAACAAACATGTACACAGTATACACATACACAAGCATGTACACAAGCATGCACCTACACACACACAAAATGGATGCAAGTCCTAATTAAGTTTTATACTTTTTACCTTTTTATTTATTGGTAGTGAAGATCAAACTTAGGGTTAGGATACATTAAGTTTAAAACAGGGCAGAAGCTGGACACAGTGGTACATGCCAATAATCCCAGAACTTTGCAAGCTGGGGTAGGAGGATTGGGAGTTCAAGGCCAGCCTGGACTACATATCGAGGCTAACTCAAAAAAATAAAAATAAACAAGTAAATATAAATAAGACTGACCGGGCAGTTGTGGTGCATGCCTTTAATCCCAGCACTCGGGAGGCAGAGCCAGGTGGATCTCTGTGAGTTCGAGGCCAGCCTAGTCTACAGAGCGAGATCCAGGACAGGAACCAAAACTACACAGAGAAACCCTGTCTTGAAAAACCAAATAATAATAATAATAATAATAATAATAATAATAATAATAATAATAATAATATAATAAGGCTGTGGGATACACTGAAGAAGAGACTGTTAGGAGCATTAACTAAGAGCACTGGTGGTTCTTTCGGAGGACCTGGGTTTGATTCCCAGCACCTGCATGGTGGCTCAGAACTACCTGTAATTCCAGTTCTAGGGGATCTGACACCTTCATCTGGCCTCCAGGAGGACCACACACACAGTGCGCAGACATACATGTAGGTAAGGCACCCATACACATAAAAATAAAAATAAATAAATCTCTAAAAATGGAAAAATAGCCGGGCAGCGGTGGCGCAGGCCCTTAATCCCAGCACTCGGGAGGCAGAGGCCGGCGGATCTCTGTGAGTTCGAGGCAGAAGTGTCTGTTACTCCTTTGCTTTCACTCGTGTCGCCTTCAAAACCTTTCACTCTTCATTAAGTTTCTTTTTTTTTCAATCCCCATATTAAATCATGCGATCTCGGGGTGAGGAGTCCCTTTCCCCTTTAGCGTGAAACAATTTAATCAAACAGCCATCCGATCTGTTTGCCCTTGATTGGGCTAGCCTGGGTCATGTGCTCATCACAGAAACAATCGCAGTGGCCAAGGCCTGGGAACTTGGCATTCACTGCAGACTGAGGGGTCTGAAGACTGTAGGCTGGAGCGAATCCTTCCTTGAAAGCTTAGTGAGTGTTAACCACAGAGCTCTTGGAACTTTCTCTTGATACTTTGATTTCCTGCGTGTGAGCTTAACCGGCTCAAAGCCAGAGCAGAAACTCCAGTTCCTAAAGAAGCCCAAGTTTTCACGTTGCTGTGAAAGCGAAATTTGAATTGTCCTTAAATGCCTGCCTGAGTCAGACATGTGTAGTTCCTAGAATAAGAGAAGGGTGTCAAACACTGTTGGTAAGGAACTGGGCATGGTGGTGCACGCCTTTAATCCCAGGCAGAGGCAGGTGGAGCTCTTTGAGTTTGAGGCCAGCCTGGTCTACAGAGTGAGTTCCAGGACAGCCAGAGCTGTTAGATAGAGAAACTCTGTCTTGAAAAACAAACAAAACAAACCTTGTATAGTAGCTGCAGCTGGAGCCCGGGTCCTCTGAACAGAGACTCAGGTGTGGGTTTTCACCCGATGGTCAATGAATTCCTGAGAAGGACACTTTGTGAACGGAGTCTCTTTCCAGAGGTCCGGGGTCAGGTAGCCGTAGGTCTTGGAGAATGGCATCATAGGTGGCCTTGGCAAAGTTGTCCAGGGTGGCAGGGCAATCATGTGCCCCCAGTAGCCTCTCCACACAGGGACAATGGACAGCTTGGCCAAGATGATGGCCCCTTGGATGGCAGTGGCTCCCTCCTTCGAGCATTTAACACCAAGACCAACATGACCGTTGTAGTTCCTAAAAATGACAAAAGCCTTGAACCTGGTCCGCTGGCCAGCCCTGTTTCTGCACTGGCATGATCTTTAGAACCTCATCTTTTAGGGATGCTCCCAAGAAAGAGTCAATAATCTTGGGTTCCTTAACGGGCAGAGAGAACAGGTAGATCTCTTCCGGGGACTTGACCTTCCTGTCCCTGGCCAGTGGCCCAGCTTGGTGATGGGGATCCACTCCTTGTCTTTGGCTTTACCTCCACAAGCCCCAAGGCCTTGACCATGGCCACAACCACAACCTCAGCCCCTAAGATTGCTGCTGGATCCTCCACAGAAGCCTCCACAGGCTCTTAATCTTGGGCTTCCAGCATCGTCCGCCATTTTGTATTTTCCCAAAGAAGAAGCTAAAAGAAGTATTTTTGATAGCATTGCTCATCAACATAGAGAGTATGAAGGCTATGCATACATACATGTATATATACATATACACATTATATATTATATATACATACACATACTTATATGTATGACTACACACTAAATACCGTTCTTTCATGAGACTGGAGATATATAGCTCAGTGGTAGAGTGTCTACCTAGTCTAGATGAATCCCTAGGATCAATTCCTAGTAATGACAAATAAAAATCATTCTTTTGCTGGACGGTGGTGGCACATGCCTTTAATCCCAGCACTGGGGAGGCAAAGCCAGGTGGATCTCTGTGAGTTCGAGGCCAGCCTGGTCTACAGAGCGAGATCCAGGACAGGCACCAAAACTATGCTGAGTAGCCCTATTTCGAAAAACCAAAAAAAAAAAAATCATTCTTTTACTCATTACTTGACACAAATGAAAATACTGATAGTTTTTTTCCTTTCTCCTCCACACAAATTGAACAAAATATCTCTCAAAGACTTTAAAATGGGCAAGATATTTAAAGAGTTTCTCTGGCAATTTCATTTATGTGGGGTAGACCACTAAGAGCACTGGCTGCTCTTCCAGAGGACCCAGGGTCAGTTTAGTTCCCAGCACCCACTTGACAGCTCACAACTGTCTGTAACTCCCATTCCAGGGGATCTGATGCCCTCTTCTGGTCTCCTTGAGCACCAAGCATGCAGGTCGTGCACATACATACAGACAAATAGTGATAAATAAAAATAAAACCTTTTTTTTTTTTCACAAAAAGAGACTTAAAGATTGGAAAATGCCCAGTTTTCACAATAAATAAATAATACCCAGAGGCTTCAGAACCTTGTGAGAAGCAAGAGTTCTGACACTTTACCTGGGAAACATGAAAGTGCTTGGACTATTTTAGTAAATTTGGCCTGACAAGAACTGGTCAGCTGGGCATGGTGGCGCACACCTTTGATCCCAGCACTCGGGAGGCAGAGACAGGCAGATCTCTGTGAGTTCGAGGCCAGCCTGGTCTACAGAGCGAGATCCAGGATAGGCACAAAGCTACACAGAGAGACCCTGTCTCAAAACAAACAAACAAACAAACAAACAAACAAACAAAAAAAGAACTGGTTAATTATTCCTTCAAAATTAGGCTTTATGGGGCTGGAGAGGTAACTCAGCAGTTAAGAACATTGACTGCTCTTCCAGAGGACCATGGGTTCAATTCCCAGTGCCCACATGGCAGCTCATACCTGTGTGTAACTCCAGTTACAGAGGAATCCAACACTCTCACACAGACATACCTACAGGCAAAATACCAAGGCACATAAAAGAAAAAAAAATTAGGCTTCACATTAAAGTCCCAGTATATCCTGACCTTTAAAACAAATAGGGATGTTTTAATTAACTAATTAGTTCGATTTTTTTTATGTTTAACAATCTTTAACTCAAAGGTAGAAGTTCACTACAAGCCATTTGTAGGGCTTGAGATTTATTCATTTAAAAACAAAATAATATAGCTGGGTGGTGGTGGTGGCGGTGGCAGCGGCGGCGGCGGCGGCGGCGGCGGCGGCGGCGGCGGCGGCGGCGGCGGCGGTGGCGGTGGCGGTGGCAGCGCATGCCTTTTATCCCAGCCTTTGGGAGACAGAGCCAGGCAGATCTCTGTGAGTTCGAGGACAGCCTGGGCTACAGAGCAAGATCCAGGACAGGCTCCAAAACTACACAGAGAAACCCTGTCTCGAAAAACCAAATAATAATAGTAATAATAATAATAATAAATAATAATAATAATAATGATAATAATAATAATAATAATAATAATAGAAAATGAAATGAGATGATCTTTCCCTTTTCAAAAACTTTCAAGGAAAGACTCGTGTATAGGGCCATAAAGAATCTGTTTAACCAAGCCCCCCCCTCACTACCAGTAGTTTTTACACCCATGCTGTAATCTTAGTACATGTTCCTGAATTAAGATCGACAGTTCAGCTTTTCTAGCACAACCATTTAAAAATGCTTAGCACCAGATTGCTTCCTACAATGCCAAATAAATCATAGCTACTTCAATATGCATTTCTTCTTAAAACAGGGGAGCCACCCGTTGTAGAAAGTGATACTTAGCCTCCAGATACAGTTCCCAGATATGGCACATGTCACTCAAAGGCCTAGGTATAGTCATGCTTTCCAAGTAGAATCCCCAGCCCGCTGGGCAGAGACGCAAGAACAGAAAAGTTGAAGATTGGTATTGTAGTCAGTCTTTGAAAATTAAGCTTTACTTTAAGTTCCCACTGTATACTGACAGTAAATAGAAACAGGGGTCCTTTTTTTGGTTCCGTTTGTTTTTCGAGACAGGGTTTCTCTGTGTAACAGCCCTGGCTGTTCTAGACCAGGCTGGCCCCAGAAATCCAACAGCCTCTGCCTCCCGAGTCCTGGGGTTAAAGAAGCTCACTGCCACTACTTAGATCCTCTGGAAGAGCAGCTAGTGATCGTAACTGCTGAGCTGCTTCTCCATCCCCTAGTTGATTTTTCATTTTAATTTTTTGTCTTCTTTGTGTGTGTGCGTGTGTGCGTGTGTGCGTGTGTGTGTGTGTGTGTGTGTGTGTGTGTGTGTGTGTGTGTGTGTGACAGCATATACATGGAGTCAGAGCACAGCTCGAAGGAGTTCATTCTTTTCTTCCACCGTGTGGATCCCAGGATCACACTCGAGTCTTCAGGCTTGGCTGAAAGTGCCTTTATCCACGGAGCAGTCTTGTTGACCCTATTTTTTGGTTGGTTGGTTGGTTGATTTCTTGAAAGGGGGTCTCACTATGTAGCCTCAACTGGCCATTTTTGTTTGTTTTTTGTTTTTTAAATGGTGGTCCTAGGTATCTAACACAGATCCTCAGGCTTACAAGGCAAACACTTGCCACCAAGCTATCTCCCAGCTCTATCTATTGTTAAACAATAAAGTTTTGGCTGTTACAAAAAGTGTAGGCAAACTGTAGTGCCCTTGGTTTCTTCCTACAGGCTCTTCTGTGTATTTTTATTTCTTCTTCCCACAAAAATCTGAGAGTTATAGAATGTTACAGTCTAGCACGAGCTGGCTAAGATAACCAAGCTTCCAATGTCCTTGGTTCGTAAACTATCTTGTGTATGCAAGAAGACGGAAGAGAGAAAAAATACACACAGAAGTCAGACATCCTTATATTTTAACCCTGTAATTACACAATGGATATAAAAAGCATTTACTCCCCTGAAGATCTGGGAGAAATGGCAAACAGTTACTTTTTTATTTTGGTGGAGGCATTAGTACAGTCAGACCAATTTGCCACAACATTACCCCCAAAAGGCTGTCATCAAGAATGGAGGGTAGGCTATCCATTCTAACAGTCAGGGAACTAAAATGAAGCAGGAAGGTTAGAACAGAAAGATACCTTTAAATCAGACCCCACACAGGTTCCAACTCCAAGCCGTAACACAAAGCAAAGTATAACAGAAAGGACTTTTAAAAAACAGTTTTTGAAACTTTAAAAGAAGTTTTTTTTGTTTGTTTTTGTTTTTGTTTTTGCTTTTTTTCCCTTCTATTGGAAAATGCCAGCAAGTCAAATATTGAGAATAAGTCAGGGTACCAGCCAAGAGTTCAAAAGGTGAGTACAGCTGGTACCTCATGCCTGTAATTCTGAGACAGGAACACTGCTACCAGTTCACTTCAGCCTGGGCCATCTAGTGAGACTTCATTTCCAAACAAAAGGAAAGAAAACAAAGAAATCAATGGGTATAGAACACAGTCATGGCCCTGAAAATCACACAGTGAATTATCTCACTGGCTGACACTGTGAAATATAGAAAGTAGGTCCAAGCAGGCAAATGGATTTTGCATTAGAAATGAATCAATGTGTCCATCAATCCCTCCAGCTGCATAGGGTGAGCTCTAACCTGGATGGAGAAAGGAAAACGGGAAATCCCTTCGCCGATGAGTGAGGTCAGCCAAGTTGGAGGAGCTGGTCTGGTGCTTTGGGTACGGAAATACTTGGCCATGCTCATCAGGCTAATGATCAAGTTCTCCTAGCAATCCAGTTAATTACCCAGCCATTTCCATATTGATAGAGCTATGAGACTCTGTGTGAAAGTTAGAATTTATTCAATAGGAGCCAAACGTTTTTCTCTGGGTTGCCTGGCGGGAGTCCAGACATTGGGTGTCTTTCTCAACCACTTGATGCTTTATC
Source organism: Peromyscus eremicus (assembly GCF_949786415.1). Lineage (NCBI taxonomy): Eukaryota > Metazoa > Chordata > Mammalia > Rodentia > Cricetidae > Peromyscus > Peromyscus eremicus. The sequence continues at coordinate 12,901,220 of NC_081438.1, read as the reverse complement.
TCCTTGAAAGAGAGCCTATAGCTGGTTTGGAAACTTGAAGTTTAGGCTAAGCTGGGTGGCAGCAAGCTCCCAGGATCTGTCTGACTCCGCCTTCTCAATGCTGGGATCGTAGGCAGGGGCAGCCACGCCCAGCTTTTCTGCGGATGCGCAGGATTTGAACTCAGGTCTTCATGCTTACAGAGCAAGTACCGTTATTTCACAAGTCCTATGCTATTTATTCATTTACTTGGGGTTTTTCAAGACAGGGTTTCTCTGTGTAGCCCTGACTGTCCTGGAACTTGCTCTGTAGACCAGGCTGGACTCAAACTCACACAGCTCCTCCTGCCTCTGCCTCCCGAGTGCTGAGATTAAAGTTGTGTGCCACCACCACCTGGTCCTGTGTTGTTGTTGTTAATCAAGAACATTCATGCATGCACACAAAACAGGTTTACATATTACATATTTCTCTTGTTCCAAGAAAGCAGAGGAATGCTCCACATCTACCATCCTGTTTTAGAACTACTGTGACTAGGGGCTGTCACTTTGGGAAGGTTTGGGTTTAATTAGCAGCAGGTAAAATAGCTCTTTGTGACACAGCTGGATCTCCCATCTGTAATGGGAGCTGCAGATGTCACGTTGGAGAGCTCCGGTCGGACGAGCTGGAGGAAAAGCTGGTGTAGTTCTGCTCCAGGTGTACAGTGTTCCGAGATACAGAAACCATGCATCTGATTGCCTATTTTGAAATACAACTTCATAGTCTACTAATTTTCAGTTACTTCTTTTTTTTTTTTAAGATTCACTTAATGTATGTATATGAATGTTTTGCCTGCATGTATGTCTGTGCACCGCTTGCTTGCCAGATGCCCAAGGAGAGCAGATGAAGGCTTTGGAGCCCCTGGAGTTAGAGTTACAGATGTTTTTGAGCCACCTTGTGGATGCTGGGGACTGAATCTGCATCCTCTGCAAGAGCCGCACGTGCTAAGTCATCTCTCCAGCCCTATTGTTTTTTTTTTTTTAATTTTTAATCATGTGTATTTGTCTATGTCAGTGGTTCTCAATCTGTGGGTCGTGACCCCTGGGGGTGTGTCGAACAATCCTTCCACAGGGACGGCCTAAGACCATAGGAAAACACAGGTATTTACATCATAATACAACTACAGTTATGAAGTAGCAACGAAAATCATTTTATGGTTTGGGGGGTCACCACAACATGAGGAACTGGATTAAAGGGTCACGTCATTAGGAAGGGTGAGAACCACTGGTCTATGTAGAAGTATGTGCATGTGTGTGCAGTGCCAGAGGAGATCAGAAGGAGTTAAGAGAGTGAGGAAGGACCTGATGTGGATGCTAGGACACAAAGTCGGGTTCTCTGGAAGAGCGGTAAGTGTTCTTGGCCACTGGGAAATCTCTCCATCCCTGATAATAATAATTTAAGCTCCAGAGAACTAAGTGTCTTGAGATACAGACAAATAGAAGGGGCGCTGTGAAAAGTCAGACTGAAAATATTGTAGGCTGGGGGTTGATCTTGAGGGGCGTCTTTCACCAGACTTTGGACTTTGTAGTTTAATTATTAGGGAGGAAACAGATACTCACCACAAGGAGGTGAGCTGACCTTCTGTTTCACAGAGGATATGGCACTTGCAAACTGACCTATCTGTCTGCAAATGGCATTTGTGAGATGTAGAAGAACAACATTTATTCTTGTTCTTTAAAAGGCAGAGTAAGGCCAGGCATGGTACATGTCTTTAATCCTAGCAGTAGGAAGGCAGAGGCAGGTTCTACAAACTTCATGGTGCATGGTGACATCCTGTATATATATATATATATAAAGTAAAAATCAATATGATGAAATATGATGAACGGGTGTAAAAAATATATGTTTTAGGTGGTGGCGGTGCACACCTCTAATCCCAGCACTCGGGAGACAGAGGCAGGCGGATCTTTGTGAGTTCGAGGCCAGCCTGGTCTACAGAGCAAGATCCAGGAAAGGTGCAAAGCTACACAGAGAAACCCTCTTTCTCTCTCTCTCTCTCTCTCTCTCTCTCTCTCTCTATATATATATATATATATATATATATATATATATATATATTTTTAGGCAGGGTCTTACTGGGCATTCCTCGCTGGCCTGGAACTGGCTTTGTAGTCCAGGCTGGTCTCAAACTTTTGGAGATATGCCTGCCACTCACTGCCTGTGCCTCCTGAGTGCTAGTATAAGAGGTAGGGACTACCATATCCAGTTTGAAAATATAACTTAAGGATGCCAATTTAATTTCATTGGTTTTTAACACAATTATTTAAAAATGTCATTTAGGCAGGGTAGAGCATTGGAATTATCTCAGCTACTGTGGTAGTCGTCGACAGGTAGGACGATCACAAGTTCGAGGCCGGGTTGAGCTACTTAGCAAGCTTTTTGTCTCAAAAAGGGGAGGGGAGTAGCTTCAGATGAAGGTCTTTGTTAGAGAGCTTCCCTGGCATACACGAGGCTTCGTGTTCAACCTCTAGAATCGCCAAAGGGGGGAAAAATGCAATTTGACCTCTTTTCAAATTAAATGAATACAGGCGCAGCCCGTCCACTTCCTCGCTGACCTCAAGCATTGCCTCTTCCTTTCTACCAGATCCCTGTCCACGTCGACCAGGAACCTGTTCACTTTGGTTGAGCGTTTCTGTAGGGAACCAATTTCTAGTAACACCACGTTTGTCCCACCCCCTCGCTGTCCTTCCGGATATTTTGATTGGCCATCGGTCTACCTTGTGGTCTATGATTGGTCGGAGACCTGCCGGGCCACGGAGGACCCGCTGCTGTGGGAAACAGTACGGGGCGGGCGAGGTGCCGGGCGGGTGCTGCCATGGCGTAAGGCGGCTCGTGGGCGCGGCGCGTGGCAGGCCTCGCAGGCCTGTCACTGCCAGCGTCCACGGGAGCCGATACTTCATCCCGATGATGACCAACGGGGTTGTGCACGCCAACTTGTTTGGCATTAAGGACTGGGTGACGCCCTATAAGATCGCGGTCCTGGTGCTGCTGAACGAGATGGGCCGCACGGGAGAAGGCGCCGTCAGCCTCGTGGAGCGGCGGAAGCTCAACCAGCTGCTCCTGCCCCTGCTGCAGGTGAGAGGCGTCCACCTTCTCCCGCCCATTTCTGCGCGCTTTACTGTAGGCCCCGCCCTGGGCCTGGGGGCGGGGAAGGTCCAGCCCGGGGCCTTCGGTGGGGCGGGGGTTCATCGCTGCACGCTGCTCTAGAGGAATCTGGGAAAATTGCGGGAATGCTTCTAGCTTAACTTCTAGCTTATCGAGCGCCTACTATGGGCAGGTACTTGACATGCATTCTTTTTGCAGGCCTCCTTAGGCTCCTGTGTCACCTGCCTGAGTGACTGTGGGGAGGCCTTCTGTTGGTCTTCTGGCAAATGGTCTATACATACATAATCTTGAGCATTGGAGAACAAGGAGAGGAATTGTAGATGCTCTTCTCTCTAGAGGAGTGTAATAAATAGAATAATGACATAACAGTGTCGCTCAAACTTTTATTCTATGTAGTGGGCACTGGAGATGTTTTTATTTCATTTTGCAGGCTTAGATTGTAGCTCCATTGACTGGAGCAAGTTCGTTAGACCCTTTTTTAATTTTTTTTTTTTTTTAAAAGATGGGTTTCTTTGCCATTTGGAATTGTTTCTAATTTTTTTGCCCAGCTACCAACTAGTTTTATTGTATATACAGAATTAATCTAATAACATTCCACTAGACTTAACTCCGTTACTTATCATTTGACTTTCTTAATTCGTGTTTAACCTTTCCACTGATGTACATAGTGTTGTAAAAACATCCAAATAGAACAAAAGTTAATGGAGTTGCTGGGTGCAATGGTGCACGCCTTTAATCCCAGCACTGGAGAGGCAGAAGCAGGTGGATCTCTGTGAGTTCGAGGCCAGCCTGGTCTACAAATGAGTTCCAGGACAGCCAGGGCTACAAGAGAAACTCTTTTTTGCTTGAAAAACCAAAAAAAAAAAAAAAAAAACACAAAACAAAAAACAAAACAACCCCCCCACCACCACAACTGATGGAGTGAAAGACAGTTCTCCATGCTTTGCAGTTCCTTGCCTTCCTTTCTGTCCTTCCTTTTTTTCCAGGGAGTAGTAGTTTGAAAAAGACCTTGATAATTGCTACTTTCTGAAGGTTTTTTTGGTTTGTCTTTGTTTTAACATACAGACTCTTTTTTTTTTTTTTGGTTTTTCGAGACAGGGTTTCCTCTATGTAGCTTTGCGCCTTTCCTGTAACTCACTCTGTAGACCAGGCTGGCCTCGAACTCACAGAGATCCTCCTGGCTCTGCCTCCTGAGTGCTGGGATTAAAGGCGTGCGCCACCACCGCCCGGCTATACAGACTCTTTTAAAATAATGTATATCAAATACAATTTCCCAGTAAGTAGATTTGCTGGGTTACCACTTTTAAAGTGTCCTGAACACTGTTAACTTTCTAAAATGACTGCAGTGTGTCATTTTTAGACCTCATCTTGATTATAACCATGATAGCTGAGGTTGCTTTTACCTCAGCTATCTGAGGTTGAGTTACGCTGTACCCCGTAAGGTACTGTTTCTAGGTTCAGTCTTCCTTCCTTCCAGAGTTTGGGTAACAAAGACTATAGAGGTCCAGCCCCTTATAATTTCCCCAGAGTTCCAGAAGAGACGCTACCAGTGGTGAATTAATCTGAGGGATGTTAAATGTTAAACGTACACGAAACTCTTTAGTCCATTCACTTTATTCTTCTGAGTCAATTCTCTACACAGCTTCTTTTCTGCTCTCCTACTCAGCTCCTTTCGTGCCTGATTCTCTCTTCATTTTTGTGCTGTTCTCTTTATGTCCTATCTTGGTTCTCTCATCTTAGTCCTGCCCCGGCTCGGTTCTCCATCTTAGTTCTTTCCAAGTCTCTGAGGTTTACAGTTATATACCCATGCAATCAGCAATACTGTGGCCAAAGCAAGGTCTCCAGGCTTGAATTCCCTCAGGGTCAAAAGGAGGGGTGATAAGAGCCACACAAAGAGCAGTAACTGTCAGCTGTCATTAGCAACCCAAAAGGGAAGTGACTGATGGGGAATGAATTAACTAAGGGCTAAATTCAGTTAATAGATTGAAAAGGGAATTTATGTGCTCAAACTGTATTCTCAGACGTGGTTAGGTAAGATGTTAGGAGTCTGTAGGTCACTAAGTCGCGAGTGAAAATAAAACTGCCTTTTTCCTTTGGAGCCTCATCTGTCCAAGCTTATCTTCACTGCGCCATTTTCTGGCAGGGTGGGGGAAGTGTACTCAGTAACTAGGCAACCTGTGTCACAGCTAGATGTACCTGGTGTGTAGTAAAAGCCCTTTTTTTTGTTTTTGTTTGTTTTTGTTTTTCGAGACAGGGTTTCTCTGTGTAGCTTTGTGCCTTTCCTGGAACTCACTCTGTAGCCCAGGCTGGCCTCGAACTCACAGAGATCCTCCTGCCTCTGCCTCCCGAGTGCTAGGACTAAAGGCGTGCACCACCACCGCCCCGGCGTAAAAGCTTTTTGTTCTGAGTTAATTGTTTTGTTTTGTTTTGTTTTTTTTGAACATAAAAACAGGTTATAATTCAAAAGTCCAGGGTTATTTGAAACTGGAAAATATTTTCTCTGTAAAAAATAATAAAAATGATAACATTTCCCAATAAGCCCTTTTAAGCCAAATAATAGCTGAATTATACATATAAATATTGATTAGATTCTGGGATACAGAAGAAACCTATCTTCATCTGTCCAGAGGGCTATGTTTTACTTAAGTTGTATAAGTGAGATTCCTATTCATCTTCCCTTTCACTGTTTGATTTATGAAAGACATTTTTCTATAGGCTAATCCATAATCTAAAAAGAGTTTAGCCTCCCCTCCTGAAAGTATAGCCAGCATATTCTTTCATCAGCTTGATACGGTACAAATTCTTTTTTTTCTTTTGACAGGGTTTCTCTGTGTAACTTTATGCCTTTCCTGGAACTCACTTTGGAGACCAGGCTGGCCTCAAACTCACAGAGATCTGCCTGGCTCTGCCTCCCGAGTGCTGGGATTAAAGGCGTGTGCCACCACCGCCCGGCCAAATTCTTATCCTAATAGTGAAGTGTTTCACTAAAGCTTGCCCAGTGATTGGGCGAAACCAAAACTTATTATAAGACACCATCCTCCTAGGGTTCTCCCAGCTAGGTAGCCTTCCTGGATCTGTGGGTTGTAGTGTGATCGTTCTTTGCTTTACATCTAGTATCCACTTATGAGAGAGTACATACCATGTTTGTCCTTCTGGGTCTGGGTTACCTCACTCAGGATGATATTTTCTAGTTCCACCCATTTGCCTGAAAATTTCATGCTGTCATTGTTTTTCTCTGCTGAGTAGTACTCATTGTGTATATGTACCACATTTTCTTAATCCATTCTTCAGTTGGTGGGCATCTAGGTTGTTTCCAGGTTCTGGCTATTATGAATAACACGTCTATGAACATAGTTGAGCATGTATCTTTGTGGTATGATTGAGCATTCCTTGTGCCCAAGAGTGGTATGGCTGGGTCTTGAGGTAGATCGATTCCTAATTTTCTGAGAACCCGCCATACTGATTTCCACAGTGGTTGCACAAGTTTGCTCTCCTACCAACAGTGGAGGAGTGTTGCCCTTGCTCAGCATCCTCTCTAACATAGACTGTCATTAGTGTTTTTGATCATGGCCATTCTGACAGGTGTAAGGTAATATCTCAGAGTCGTTTTGATTTGCATTTCTCTGATGACTAAGAATGTCTGAGTTAATTGTTAAAGGGAGATCTTTAGAACTAGAGATAACACTTGGAAAAAAGGAGGGTTAAGCTAATTAGTACATCTGCCTGGCCTGGGCAGTTGTCTCATTGTAAATTTTTACCTTCTCTCAGGAACTAACAGATAGTCTGATTGCTTATCTATCTGCAGTCTGTTCTTAGAAAGTCTGGGAAGTATGTCAGATAAAGTGCTTAGGTCTGCAGATGGTCCTGGCCAGATGTTGCTAATGACAATAATTACGGAAAGGTCTGAAGTTAGGGGTCTGGCTGTGACTGCTGTCAGCACAGTTGGGGATGTTATCCAAATACTCCAATTGTATAGGGAAATTGTGCTCAAAGAATGATCAGCCACACTGTTAGAAGTTATTGGGAGAAGAATCAAGTGGGAAAGCTGCAGTAGCACACAAGAGATTCACTGCAGGAAATGGCTAATATATTCAAAAGCCAATGTCACCAAGACTCCTTGAGTCTTGGCTTTATCCTCTGGAAGAGTCCTTAACTCTTCCCGGTTGATAGCCTTTGCCATAGTCTGCTGAATTCCTACTTCATATTTCCTTTTTTTTTTTTTTTTAGATTTATTTATTTATTATGTACACAGAAGAGGGCGCCAGATCTCATTACAGATGGTTGTGAGCCACCATGTGGTTGCTGGGAATTGAACTCAGGACCTCTGGAAGAGCAGTTAGTGCTCTTAACCTCTGAGCCATCTTTTCAGCTCCCTACTTCATATTTCTGCAGCTCGCAGCATTTGGGAAAGGATAAAATGTTTTTACGCATGAGAGCTAGTGCACCCACCTTTGTATAGTGCTTCCCAGTGTACAGAGCTCTTTGCATTAGCTCATTCAACTTTTGCCACAAACAAAGGACATTTAACTAATGAAGGAAACAGGCTCAGAAAAGCCACAGGGTTTCGTGTTTATAGAGTGCTAGAGGAAAGAAAGCCTTGTCCTGTAAATCTGTTACACTGTCTGTCTTTTTAGACCATTCCATTGAATAAACAAAAACAATCCACAAATGTGAAGTATTTCTTGGTGTTTTAGGTAATCAGGAAAATCCTGATTCTGTATTTCTTGTTTGGAATGATTGATAAATGACTCTGTAGTTCTTAGTCAGTCTGTAGATCTTTGGCCATTGTCTCTAACCTTCCTATTTCTCCTTTATGCAGGGCCCAGATATCACACTGTCAAAGCTGTACAAGCTAATTGAAGAATCGTGTCCTCAGCTGGCAAATTCAGTGCAGATCAGGTAAACGTTCTTTCTGCAAAGGAGTGGGTGGTCATTAAGATGTTCAAAAAGATAGAGTTAGGGGATGGGGTTTGGCTTTCTTGGTAAACTGCTTGCCCCCCATGCACAAAGCCTGGTTTCTAGCCCCAGCACTTTAAACTAGACATAGTGGTATGAAGCTGTAGTCCCAGCAGTGGGAGGTAGAGACAGAAAGAACAGCAGTTCCAGGTCCTCCTTGGCTGTAAAGCACATTGGAAGCTAGCTGGGATCCATGGAGAAATGAAGTTATGCTCATTTGAGGAGTTGTTTTCCTTAGTTCCTTTATTTAAAATTTTTAAAGTGGATTAGATATAACATTAGACATAAGATTTATATGTTCTCCCCCCTCCCATGTATTATTTTATATGGAATTACCTCCTTTTGTTTTAGATAATTCCATTTTTACTTTGACAAATGTTATGACCAGAAAGGGAACAATGTATGATATTCTTGAGGAATATGAGAGTAGCATTTTAAGTGGATTATAAAATTTGTTTTACAAGGCACAGCTTTATACAAACCTTGAAATAACGTTTAAATCAGAATTGTTGTCGGTAATTCAGGAATATGCAACGTGGAGGATGTTCAATGGGCCTTCCTAAAACATGCACCCCAATTTTCTCATTCAGAATCAAACTGATGGCTGAAGGCGAATTGAAGGATATGGAACAATTTTTTGATGACCTTTCAGATTCTTTTTCTGGAACTGAACCAGAGGTTCACAAAACAAGTGTAGTAGGTATGAAACTTCTCAGAAGAGCAGAGAGCGTTTTCACTGAAGGGAGCCGCTTTCCGAGGGGCATCTGTCATTCCTCTGGTGCACATGAACAAGCAGAATAGGGCTCTTGGCTATGCTGTGGTTTGTATTTACTGCCTTACTGTTTGGATCTGTATTTAACTGTAGCTTGTGGAGAAGCACCTCTGTTTTATCTATGGTAGTTAGCCTGGCTCTGGGGTCTTTAGGGTTTCCCAGCTCTTTTCACAGTCCTGCGGACCACTTGCCTGTAGTGTGCAACTGTAAGTGGGGGTCACCAGCCAGACTTAGGACGCGAGGTAAGTGAAACCACACTCTTGCTCCAGTATTTGCAGTGTGTGCGCACATGGCATTTCTTGGATGCCTTTTCTACTAACTCTACCTGTGTCCCTCGCCTCTGGCTCTGTTGCATGGTCATTTTTCTGTTACTCAACATCAGTTGTTCATTGACCTCCTGTTGCCCAGGTAGATGTAGACTTTCCTCTCACAGAGACTACGTTGTGCTGGGAAGAGGGGTGGCCGATGGTAAAAAAAAAAAAAAAAAAAAAAAAAAAAAGTAAATCAGTAAATACGAGAATGTAATCACTTCTTGGCTTTCGATTGGAACAAATAGTAAATATGATAGTTTCCAAGAGTTTGGACAGCTGTGGAGCAAACAGAGGCTTGAAGGGATGGAGATGGGAGAGGACTGAGCCCTGAATGTAAAGCATGAGGGAAGAAGCCCCCAGGAGGAGGGCAGCACCCGCCAATGCCTGTGATTCTCCTGAGGGGAGAGCTGGCCGGTCGTCACTGCCTGTGTTCGGGTGTCAGCTAACGCTCCCGTCTGTCTCTGGTCTTCTTTTGTAGGTCTGTTTCTGCGTCACATGATCTTGGCCTACAGTAAGCTTTCTTTCAGTCAAGTGTTTAAGCTGTACACCGCCCTCCAGCAGTACTTCCAGAATGGGGAGAAGAAGACTGTGGAAGACGCTGATATGGATAGAGAGGATGCAGAGAGACAGATGGAGAAAGAGGATCTCGACGTGTCTGTCAGGTGATTGGGGTTTCCTGGCCGGGCCTTTTCCAGTGACACAACTTAACCGCTTCGCTTCAGACTGTACGAGCTGGCTGTCCCTTTTCTGTCCCTGGGGATCCAGGAGGTTGGCTCACAGGCTGCGCCCAAGATGTCGTACCCTATGGCTTGGGTTGGCTGGTGGGAGGCAGAGGTGGGCAGTCCATGGGGGAAAGAGTGAGGTCAGGGTGTGGTTTCAATGGCAGAGGCTGAGGGACACAGTTTCTGTCAGGTGGCCCGTTGTTATCTGCCCTGGGAATTGTCTTTGTCCTAGGGCTTCTCTGAGCCCCGCTCCTGCTTTGGGAGAGGTCCCTTGCTAAACTCTACTCAGAGTTCTAAGGTTGAAGTGCAGTTCTTTCCTGTGGACACAGCTAGCTACCCTGGTAAGCAACTGCATCAGTCTTGAGAAGGAAGGAACTTGTGACTGTTCATGAAGAGCTCCTGAGGATCTCCTAAAGCACAGACTTTCACACATCCAGATCTCTATAAAGTGTTCTAAGATTAGCTTACATCCCTGTAGGTTTCCATAAGTTGTTATTTATTTATTTATTTATTTTAATTTTTGGACACATGCTTTCATTATGTATAGTCTATACTGGGCTTGAACTCATCCCTGGCTGGCCTCAAACACAAACACTTATATACATGTCTCTCTCTCTCTCTCTCTCTCTCTCTCTCTCTCTCTCTCTCTCTCTCACTCACTCACATAAACGCATACACACACACATTCTCACAGAGAGCGGGAGAGAGAGAAAGTTTCAGGCTGGGTATAGTGGTGCAAGACTTTAATCCCAGAACTCAGAGGGCAGATGCAGGAAGATCTCTATTAAAGGCTAGCCTGGTCTACATAGTGAGTTTCAGGACAGCCAGAAGCCAGGACTATATAGAGAAACTGTCTCAAAATTTAAAAAAAAAAAAAAAAAAAAAAAAAAAAAAAAAGGAAAAGAAATAATAATAATAAAATATTTAGTTTTCTGTATTTCTTGACTCATTTGATTTTTTTTTTTTTTTTTTTGGTTTTTCGAGACAGGGTCTCTCTGTGTAGCTTTGTGCCTTTCCTGGAACTCACTCTGTAGCCCAGGCTGGTCTCGAACTCACAGAGATCCGCCTGCCTCTGCCTCCCGAGTGCTGGGATTAAAGGCGTGTGCCACCACCGCCCGGCTAATTTACATGATTTGTAAATGTTATCTTTTTCACTCTTGTGTAATTCTTTGCTGCTATTTTATTTTTATTTCTTTGCTTTCATTTTCCAGAGAAGAGGAGGTGTCTTGCAGTGGTCCTCTGTCCCAAAAACAAGCGGAATTTTTTCTTTCTCAGCAGGTATGTTAATTATATAACATATATGAGCTTTGCTCCTTTTACTAAGTCCGGTGGTTCTGTATTGTCATTAAAGTTTATTTGCAAAAGTGCAGTGCCTGTTACTTTTGTCCGTCTTTCCTGGTAATACCTGTAGGTCCTTCCTGTGTTGTGTCCCTTATTCTTCTCTGATCATTATAATACAGGTTCATTTGATAATGGTGTGTGACCAATAACCCATACCCTAGTAATTACGATTCACGGTTTTCTTTTTGCAGTTATATATTTATTTGTAGTGTTGAGGGGATTGAACCCCGTGTCCTGTGCATACTAGGCAAGCACTACAGCAGTCTGTTATGTCGCCAATTAACATTCCCCTTGTATGTGTGTATGTTTGGTGTGTTTGATGTGTGTGGGTCCACGTGTACGCGCGTGCATGCGGAGGCCCTAGTTTTATGTCCGGTGTCTCTCAGTTGTTCTCCGCCTTATTCATTGAGGCAGGATCTCTCAGTTGAATCCAGAACTTGCCAAGCTGCTAGTCTAGCTAGCCAGCTCACTCTGGGGATCCTTCCCTGCCTGCCCTTCCAGCACTGGAATTACAGAGGGCTGCATACCTACCTACCTTGTCTTTTTGACGTTTTCAAACATGAACGTAAAGAAAAACGCAGAGGCAGACAAGGTGGTCTGGTGTGTAAATGGGCTGTCACCAAGCCTAATGACCTGTTCAGCCTTGGGACTTGACACAGCAGGAAGAAGAGAGAAGCCGCCTCCCACAAGTTTTCCTTTGACCTCCACACATACCTCACCGTTGGCTTTCTGTTAGTCTGAGATGTGATTTCATGCTGTAGCTCAGGCTAGCTCAAACGTTTGCCGGTTCTCCTGTCTTGGCCTTCAAGAAGTCGAATCATAAGCTTCAGCCACCACACCCAGCAAAAGATTTGTATAGTAAACGCCCATGTAATTATTCTCTGGAGTCTACGGTTATATTTTGCTCTGTTTGTAAAATGTTTAACATGCTCTATCCAGATAAAATGAGACTTTGTGTTTTGGAGCAGTACTAGGGTTTCACTGTGTTGCCTAGACTAGCATTAAGAGCAGAGTTTTCCTGTCTCAAATGCCTGAGTGCTGGGATTACCAGTGTGTTTAAATCATCTTTTTTTTTTTTTTAATTTAGTGAAAAAAATTAATTATGTGTATATGTGTGTCTGTGTGTGGGTATGTGCACATGGGTGCAGTACCCTCAGAGGCTAGAAGGAAGCATTGGATCCCCTGGAGCTAGAATTAGAGGTGGTTGTAAGCTGCCTGATGTGGGTGTTGGGCACTGATCTTGGGTCTTCTGGAAGAGCAGCTAGCACTCTTAACCAAACCACTTAACCAGCTCTTCAGCCATCGTTTTATTTTTTGATGCATTTCAAGTTGCAGATCCTGGTGTATGTTGTTCCAGATGTGTCTAATTACAGCTTTGAGCCGCCGATTTTCATTATTGTACTAATATAAAGTAAATATTTTCTCCTGTGTTATTTTAATACAAAACAGAATCTTAACTTTTTAACCTGTTTGTTTTGTTCATAATTTCCTGCCATCAAAAAGATATTTGAATTTGGGGCAGATGTGGTGGTATATGCCTTCAATTCCACCGCTGTAGAGACAGAGGTAGGCAGATCTCTGTGAAATCCAGGATAGCCTGCTCTAAAATAATTGAGTTACCTCTGCAGGTGAATTTCATATAGAATTGCTTGACTGTAGAGCCTGGGTTTCATAACTGATGACTGGCCACATTAGCTGTGAGGAAGAAATGTTTGTCCTCTGAGTCTCCTCATGCCCCGGTGCCCCACAGATGAATGAAAGGGTTCCATGTAAATAGGTAATGCTGTTAATTAGACTAGGAGGAGCTACATATTAAGTTTTAACTGCCTCTGGGTGGGGAAAGTCTTTGTGAACATAAAAGCTCTGGAAGACAACATGCAGGAGATACTTGGAATTTCAGCATAAAACTTAATGTCTGCATGTCATCATCATATTCTCCAACTTAATTAAAAGGCAAACAACAAAATGGAGGAAGTATTTGCAATAAATGTGAGTGAAAGAGTTAACAATGTTACTTTAGAAATCTTTTTCAAAGACCGTTTGATGATGAAACAAAGTTCATCATATATTATTATGTGGAAAGAAGAAGGAGGGCTGGAGAGACTGCTCCGTGGTTAAGAGCACTGGCTGCTCTTCCAGAGGGCCCAGGATGGATTCCTAACATTCCCACATGTCCATTCAAACCCACCTCTAAGGCCAGTTCCAGGGGATCTGATGCCCTCTTCTGGCCTCTGTGGGCACTGCACATATGTGGTGGACACACATACCTGTAGGCAACACATAGAATACAAATAAATAAATCTCTTTTAAAAAAAGAAAGTAAAATTATATCATTATTTTGTCTTAATTTTTTATTTCATTATGGGTGTGGATGTTTTGCCTGCATGTATGTGAACTACATGCATGCAGTGCCTGTGAGGGCCAGCAGAGGGTGGCAGATCCCCTGGAACTCAAATTTATGGGTGCTTGTGAGCTGAAATGTGCTGGGTACTGGGAAGTGAACCCGACTCCTGGAAAAGCACTGAACACCATTCCCCCTACCCCTGCTCTTGTATCCCCCCCCCACCCCGCTGAGATTGGGTCTCACTGTATAGGGCTGACTGGCCTCACACTGACAGGGATTCCCTACATCTTGAATGCTGTGATTACAGGCATGAGCTACCGTATTTTTCTTACTTCCTTTTTTTTTTTAGACAAAGCCTCAGTGTGTGACCCAGGAACTCTTGATCTTCCTGTAACTGCCTTCCAAGTGCTAAGATTGCATGATTAGGGTATTATACACAACTTCATACCTATAATCACACACGGGGAGAAAAATACTGGGGTAAAACATCCTACTGTAACTAGGTGATACACTGGTAATCTCAGCACTTAGGAAGATGAGGCAGGAGGATTGAAAGATTGAGGCCATCCTTTCAAGAAAAAAAAAAAAAAAAGCTGGGCAGTGGTGGCACACGCCTTTAATCCCAGCACTCGGGAGGCAGAGCCAGGCGGATCTCTGTGAGTTCGAGGCCAGCCTGGTCTCCAAAGCAGGTTCCAGGAGAGGCGCAAAGCTACACAGAGAAATCCTGTCTCAAAAAAAAAAAAAAAAAGAAAAAAAAAGAAAAGAAAAAAAAAAAAAGAAAAAAAAAGAAAAGAAAAAAAAAAAAAAAGAAAAGAAAAAAGATACACTAAACTATTCATAATCTTATTATTAGCTGATAATATTACTAACTTATTTCTTTTGTAGCCTTTTCATATTTTTTGGCTTTTTTTTTTTTTTTTGTAATGATAAAAATAATTAAAAATGGAATCTATGAGTTTGAGGCCAGCCTGGTGTACATAGTGAAGTCAGGGGACATAGAGACCATCTTAAAAAGGGGAGGGTGGGGCGGGCGGTGGTGGCGCACGCCTTTAATCCCAGCACTTGGGAGGCAGAGGCAGTTGGATCTTCGTGAGTTCCAGGCCAGCCTGGTCTACAGAGCGAGATCCAGGAAAAGGCGCAAAGCTACACAGAGAAACCCTGTCTCAAAAAAAAAAAAAGGGGGGGGGTGGGAGTTGAAAATTATTGCTGATCACAGCATTCAGGAGGATCACGAGTTCGAGATCAGCAAGGGCTGTGTAGCATGTTCCCAAAACAGGAAAGAACCAGAAGAACTCCTACTTGTAGAAAAAGTCGCCTGTATAAAATTGGAACCTATTGGCTGCATAACCAGTTAAGTGCAGACATTTAACATGGCTGGGTGTGTTGATCACTCCTTTAATCCCAGCGCTCGGCAGGCAGATGAGGCAGATCTGAGTGTGAGACCAGGCTGGCTACATAGCAAAACTGTTTTTAAAAATCTTATAACTATTTTTTTTACATTATGTAATAGCCAGCTCTGTGCCACTCCAAAGAAATAGGAAATATATACTACTATCAGCTAAAGAGGGGTTTGTTTTGACTCATAGGTCTAGATACTTAAGTCCCAGATTGGCCCCATTGGCTTCTGGGAGTTACACATCCCAGTGGGAATGCTTGTCGGAACAAATGGACCCACCTCCAGCTGTGCACCAGTGAGACTGAGAGACACGGGTCCTAGGGTGCCTTTGAGGCATACCACTGGGTCCTACTGTTTTTGTTGTTTTGTTTTGGGAATCCTTAAACGATTCTTTGGGAATCCCTTTATTGATTTCCCAGTGATTTTAGAATAACTCAAATTCCCATAAGGGCCCTTCATGATCTGAGTAGTTATTGACTGGTTCTTATCTTGAGTTAATCTAGTTTTGATTGTTTGTTTTGGTGTGTGTGTGTGTCTGTGTTTGTGTTTGTGCACGCCGGCACACGCCAACCATCAGGCTACATCAGTTCCTCGGGACCCCCTGTTTGTTGACCTTCCCTCTCCAGTCTGTTGTCATTTTAATTTTCAGGCTGCTTTGTTGAAGAATGACGAGACAAAAGCCCTCACCCCGGCCTCCTTGCAAAAAGAATTGAACAACTTGTTGAAATTTAATCCTGATTTTGCTGAAGCAGTGAGTTTTTTCCAGAATTTGTTGTTGGGTTGCAAAGAAAGGTCAATGCTGTTCAGTCAGTCAGATAGCCACACAAATTCTAGGTTCTAAAGGAAATCACGTTGTTGGCAGGGTAAGAGCAGGCCCAGGTTGCAGACTTCTCCCACCGTCTCCGGGCAGAGGCCTGCCACTGTGTTCTCGCACATCGTGGGTGTGGCTTTGGACAGGAGGTTAATAAATCTCCAATAATTCATTAATAAAAACATTTTGGGGCTAAAAGAAATATTTTCTCCCTTTTGTGAGTACTTTTAAAAATTAAATATCCAATAATTTAATTCTCTATCAAGTGTGTTATTACTCTGCGACCTTCTTAATGATATTTGATTTGACATCAGATTTGATTCTCTGTCCAAACAGCTCTTTGGTTTTCCAGTAACTGAGATCTGCCTATTAGGAGAGTGGTTGAATTCTGTGATTCAAAGCAAAGGGACAAGAATTAACTTGGTAGCTAATTTATACTAGTCTTACTCTGTCTTCAGTTGGATGTTTAGAAGGATTAACTTTGAATCAGGGTTTCATTAGTTCAGTGTTCCTTAGTTTCTCAATTTGGGGAGGTGTGCTGCCCTTCTGTGTTGCTCGAGGGTCTAACACAGCCATCATAGCCCGTGTATTCAGGATAAACCTGAGCAAACACCTAATGGGATTGCTGCTTGTCGTCTGTCCGGTATCTGGAATCTCTTTTGTTTTGCCTGTGAAGAAAAGATTAAGAGGCGCCCTGGCTTCCATGAGACTCCTGATTATTCTTTGTTTTAGCATTACCTCAGCTACTTAAACAACCTCCGTGTTCAAGACGTTTTCAGCTCGACGCACAGCCTCCTTCATTATTTTGACCGCCTGATTCTCACGGGAGCCGAGGGCAAAAGTAACGGGGAAGAGGGCTACGGCCGGAGCCTGAGATACGCCGCTCTGAACCTGGCCGCCCTGCACTGCCGCTTCGGCCACTAGTAAGTTCTAGACTGTCCGTGCCGACACGGAAGACCAGCTCCTCGGTGTTAGCTGCAGTGTGTGTTAAAACATGAGCCGTTGCCAGGTGGAGTGAGGATGCACTCGGGCAGAGGCACGTGCATTGCTGACCTCGAGACAAGCCTGGTCTACACAGCAAGCTCCAGGCCAGCCAGGGTTGCGTAGTGAGACCCGTCTCAGAAGTGAACAGAGACCACTCTTGAGGCATGGGGGCACGTGCTTGTAATCCCAGCACTCAAGAGTTGGAGGTCAGAGGACAGCTGTAAGCTCAAGGCAGCCTGGGCTACCCACAAGTCTCTGTCACAGAACAGCAAGCACTTTTATTTTAAAATGAAGAAAGAAACTGATTTAAGATTTTTCTAGATTTGTTTCTAGCTTCCAGAGTGAACCTTTCTACACTGAAACACAAGTTAATGAAAATCCTCCTTAGTAGTATGCCCCCTGGCGTCGCAATGTAGTAGTGCATGTTTTAGTGCCTGATCCTGGTTTTTTTACTTCTAAGAACAACAAAGACATTTAGGGATGAGGAAATTAGGTCATTAGGCCAAGGGTTCCCAAAAGGACTTTTGGACATAATGATGGTGCTGCAGAAGCTATTTTCAGTATTTAAAAAGCTAAAGGAAAGTTACATCTCCTGGTAGAAGACTGTGTAGCTTGCTGGAAGTACTGTGCGCTTTTGCATGAGTTCATGAAGCCGTGAGGTGAAACCGGTTGGTTTTGTTTTGGTGTATACCTGGCTTTATTGTCTGTTTATTTTGTTTTGTGGAAAATACATGAGAACTTGTAGTCAGGGCACGTGTGTGGACATCTTCCTGTAGAGGAGGCCGTATAGGAGGGTTAGGTTGATGGCAAGTGTGGCCGCAAGTTACCAGACACAGTCTGAGAAAAACGCACTGCTGAACAGACCCTCAGAGCATTGTGGTGCTCCAGTCCAGAGCAGGATGTCCTCCTGGAGATTCAGGCCACAGACTGATACTCCACACCAACGATTATGTAATATCTTACAACAGCTAACTCCTTTTTCTTCTTTATCAAGTGTGGTTTCTTGTTTGGTTGGTTGGTTGGTTTTTCACTCCTCTGAGGGTGCTAGATTTGGGACCCGGGACCCCATGGATGTTAGATAACCACTTTTCCACTGAGCAACAGCTCCAGCCCCAAAGACCTTTCTTTTTCTTAACAGAGATTCAGGTTTTCCGACTGGCCCCCAACTTGCTACATAGCTAAGAGTGACCTTGAACTTGTAATTTTCCTGCCTCTGTCTCCTAATGCTGGGCTTTCTGGTACACACCAGCACTACGGTTTACGTGGTAGCGGTGATTGACCCTAGAAGTAGGCACACCCTGCTGACAGTTCTGTCCCTGGCCCCATAGTGATGGACTCTTGACTGTTTACTGATCGTATACCTCAGCCTAGGCACCCTGTGTGTGTCAGGGATACAGAGTGAGAACAGGAAACGCTGATGTGACGCTCGCTCCCTGTGCAGAGGGAGGGAGCGGTACAGAGTGGTACAGACACTGGACCAGTGAGAACTGCTGCTAGAGTTGCCACTGCTGGAGGAAGGAGCGCCCTCGCCCCAGGTGTGTGCACGTGCACAGGTGCCAGTGTCTCGGTCAGTCCTGCCTGCAGCCTGCCGGCCCGAGACTGGAGACAGACTTAGGGAAGCCAAGGGCCTGGGCCGGTGTTTGGAGGGAATGGTCACTTCAGTGAGACGGGTCCAAGGCAGGAGCTTATGGTTTCTCTGAGCAGTGTACATCCTGGCTCTGTACGTGAGGAGAAGTGGAAGGGGACAGGGTCAGCATTTGGTCATGGAGACCAGGTGCCAGACTCTGGCGTTCACTCTGAGTAGTGTAGGAGGCCATTGCTTCTGTCTGGGAAAACTAAGTAGGCATCACAGAGCACTTCAGATGTGAAACCAGCTTGCCTTTTGCTCTGTTTTAGCCTTTGTGAGACAGTCCCATGTAGCCCAGCCTGGTCACAGGCCTGTGCCACCAAGCTGAGTTCTTTTACTGAAAATGTCTGCTTGACTTTTTTGAAGTTTCTGTGTTGGAAGTTGCTGTCTTGCTGTATGGTTCTCTCAGACTCTTCTTTCCTAAGCTTGGCACTGTGTGGCCATCTGCTGTTCAGTGGAGTGATAGTAACTGAGGCCCTGTGTCTGAGTGTGTGCTTCCTGTTCTCAAGTAGCCCACGATCTAGGGCATTACAGTCTGCTCAGCAGGAAAGCAGTTTGAAAGACAAGCGAAACAGGTGAAAAGTTCCCTGGCTTTTCCGTTTGACCAGGATTGAGAAGAAAGCCCAGGACTACCTAGTTCACATCACACCTGTGCGGCTGTGCTGGCGTGGAAGAAAAGTCACTGTGCGTGTTTTCCTTAAGTAAATGGCATCCGGGAACTTCGGTTCTTACGTGGAGGTGCCAGTGGTGGCATTAGTGGGGCTCTCTTCCTGTCGTTTGCTTTTGGGAAATCCAGAGTGGAAGGCATGGCCTGTGCCGCTTGTTGAGGTGGTTAATAAAATTATACAGGTTAAGAGGGCACCCCACGGTAGTAGTTAGTGGAGTGTTGCAAATGGGGTGTTTTCAGAGGTGCTAGCTCATCGGGGCTGAGGATAGCTGGCTGGACTGCCAGAGACATTGAGAAGTTGGGGGGGACCATCTGATTTTCAGTGGACAGAAAAAAATGACCAGAAATAGGAATCTTCAGAATGCTTCTGAAAACTGCTTTTTTTTTTTTTTTTAATGATGATACTGTAGCAGCTGCTCATAATGTTTTGTTGTTATTGTTGTTGATTTTGTTTTTAACAATTCAGAAAGTAACTTAATGAAAAGTAAAGTCTTGGTCTTTTCCTTGCTGTTCTCTTGGCAGGAGACAGCTGGGAAAAACATTTTAGAAGCAGCAAGGAAAGCCATTTCCTTTCCTAGACATTCCCCCAGGAAGGACCTGTCCCTGCCTCCACAGTGGATGTTTCCTGCTCCTGGGGCCGGGGTAGCCATGGGGAAAGCAGTCCATAAATAGCCACACCGCAGCTAGAGCCGCGCATGGACAGGCTCCGCGCACATGACTTCCTGCTGCTGCTACTGACGCTTGCATGTTTATGATCGCTGATGGGATAGTAATGTCTAGTCTGTCGTTAGTCAACAGGCAGAGCTCGCCCTGCAGGAGGCAATTAGGATTGCCCAGGAGTCCAACGATCACGTGTGTCTGCAGCACTGTTTGGTGAGGCCGTCCTCTGGTCTGGGGATTTTGCTCACGGGTTGAGTTGGCCTCCTGAAGGCCCAGTTTTAATCAGGTTGTTTTGCAGTGGGAGCAAAGGTCCTTAGCGGTGAGGGGAAGGAAACTACTTAGGTAGACACAGGAATCCACACAGGGCCCCCAGGGTCACTTACCTTTCTTAGTTCATGGCATTTTCCTGCTTCGAGAACTTTCTGTCTGTACAACTCGCCATGAAAAAGAGAGTCAAGTATTGCATTGCTATTGGCATTAATGAAACGGTATATTATACCTAGTAACTTGGTGAGATAGTGGTGTATTAAAGCATAATTGCCAAGTTTATAGAGTACTGAGACCTGTGACTCTCATCTCAGTGAAGTACCACATGGGAGCTTTATGCTTCTTTCTGAAGTGCCTACCATTGGGGGCGGGCAGCGATAAAATGGATCAACGGCTTGTTTGTCTCAGTCTGGCTTTGCTAAAGGTTTTAATATTCCTGACAGGTTTCATTTACACTCAGAATTCACAAGAGACAGACAGTGTTTTGGAGGGTTTATTTTGTCCCTTTAAATCCTTCCTTATGTCCACATTGATGTTTCACTGGAACATCCGCCCTTGCCATTGTTATGACGCATTTCGATGGTTCTCTCTTGCCAGAGCTGGCTTTATGTGCTGGGGCAGAAGAGAGCCGATAGCTATGTTCTGCTGGAGCACTCTGTGAAGAAAGCAGTACATTTTGGGTTACCGGTAAGGCTCATCTTTCTGTGAGATTGTTAGAATAAGTGGTGTTGAATCTCTTCTTCCACCCACCTTGGTCGTGACCCAGCGTAGACTTAGAGTGGGTATCTCTACATGTGGTTTCCTTCTTGCTTGTTTCCTACGACTTGAATTATTAATCACAGCACTAAATTCTTTTGGGCAGGTTTCTCTCTATTCCCTTTGTCCTAATAACATCTGTGAGAGCTCCACTTACTGATTTGATAAGAGAGCTTTGTTTAGTTTTAGTTTATTGAGCAACAGTTAGTACATTTTCACTTAGAAAAATTATCGAAAAGGCTTTTTTCTTTTTTAGTGCTGGAGATAGAACCCATAACCTTACACATGCATGCCAGGCAGGTGCTTTACCGCTGAGCTACATCCTCAGCCCTGGGAAGACTTAATTTTAAACCAGGGATTGGCAAACTACAGCCTATGTTTCAAATCTGGTGCCCCGTCTGCCTGTGTATGAACTTTGCTAAGAAAGGTTTACATGTCTAGATGGATGGGGCAGGAGAACAGCCAGCCACAAGTAAGCAGAGACCAAATGTGGCTTGGAAACCGAAATCTGCTCTGACCCTTGCCAGAATGTTTGCTGATCCTTGTTTTAAACAGTAAGCAAAGCCTGCTGGGAAGATCTGTTTTCGTTGGAGCCTCAGTGACAGGCAGAGGGCGGGGTCTGTGCACAGAAAGTAGGCATGGCTTTGGGGTCTAGACTGCTGATGGAAGAACATTGTTCCGTCTCGGCGTCTGGTCGGTCCGTGACCATAGACCGTGAGATTGAGAGCTGTTTAATGCACATCTATTCAATCTGTGCATCACCTGTGGGATCTCTTCGGGAAAGGGAACATACATGGACAGAATTGAAGTGGCTCTTTAGAGACAGCTTAATACACTCTTGATACAGATTTAAACTGCCTTTTTTAGTTC
Source organism: Peromyscus eremicus (assembly GCF_949786415.1). Lineage (NCBI taxonomy): Eukaryota > Metazoa > Chordata > Mammalia > Rodentia > Cricetidae > Peromyscus > Peromyscus eremicus. The sequence goes on along the minus strand of NC_081438.1, from coordinate 12,879,618 downwards.
AGCTTTTTACCCTTGAAGATTATTCCAGAAGTTAAGAGGATAACTTGTTGCTCATGACAGGCATCTTTTTTTTGACCTCCTGTTACCTAATGTGCCCAGCACTGTTTGCTCTATTATCTCATTGTAATCCTTACCACGATTCTTTATGATAGGTTTGATGCCCATTTTACAGATGAGGAAGCTGAGGCTTAGCTAAGAAGCTAAGTGACTGGCCCTAAGTCAACAGTAAGTAGCAGAGGCAGTTTCTTAAGTCCAGGTTACCTAATGCCGAAGCCCTGGCTCTTTGCCGTGTACCCTCTGCTTCTCTTTCAGCCCTAGAGTTTCAGGAACACATCTCCATGGGTCAGGGTTAAGGTCAGGCCATAGGTACTCTCCTTTAAGTAGAGCTATCACTGTGCATGTGCTGAAATGTGAAATCCACCACATTTCTGAAGAGCAAAGCAAATTCTGTCATGTAATCTCTATCTTGGGTCGTGGGTATATCTGTCCCCTTAGTACCTCGCCTCCCTGGGAATACAGTCCCTTGTTCAACAGAGAGCTTTTGCTGGGAAGACGGCCAACAAACTGATGGACGCCCTAAAGGACTCCGACCTCCTGCACTGGAAACACAGCCTGTCGGAGCTTATTGATATCAGCATTGCACAGAAAACGGCCATCTGGAGGCTGTACGGCCGCAGGTAGGTCTCCGGGCAGACTGCCAGAGCCACGGAAGTGTGGAGCCTTTAGAGATAAGCAGGAGCTCTCAAGCTGGTCCTGTGCAAGGTTGTCCCCTTTGGAAGTTGTTCATGGAGGGGATTAGAGAATGCTTCGTCATCTGGAGACGTTTTGTAGGCTGCACGAACTTGGCAGAGTCTGCCCCACGCACACGGTTTACTCCTCCGGCTGCTCTTGTCTCTAACCGGTGGGTGATCCCTCATCTGGTTTGCTGCACATTTGATCTCAAGATCATGAGCGTAATTGACCAGTGACCAGCTGGGGCTCAAACCTCGATCACCTGACCCGGAGCCGAGACCCCCCCCTTCCTGTCCGCATGCTGCATGGCCTCCTTGTGCAAGTCCAGCATCCCTCCCCACAACTGCTTGTGTAGACAAGACTGCTTCTCTGTCGAGGTGTTTCCTCCGGAATATCTCCAGCCACTCTGTTTTCCACTCAGCCACGTGTAGTTTGGAAGCCAACTTCTGAACCAGACTTTCCTCTGGAGCCCTGTCTCGGTCTCATTCGTCCCCTAGACAGTCTGCTATTTCTAGGAATTCAGTAATGGAAGGAAGTGCCGCTTTACCAGTCTTGTTTTTGTATTTCAGATAATTTTTTGGCACGGTGTGCTCTGAAACAGCTGCCGACACTGGCCATGCCTGCATTGCCAGAGCAGCCGGTGCCAGGATGGCATCGGGTCTGAATTTACCCGTGAACCCTAATTAACATCCATCCCGTGACCTCAGGGAACATCGTGGATGGGAGGGGCCGGGGGGTCTGGGTGCTCAGTGCTCCCACTTGTGCTGACCTACTCTGCGTTTCCTTGGGGCCTGCACACCCAGGACACTTCTCTCTCCTCGGCCCGAAAGCTGGAGAGCTGGCACGGGGAGGAGTTGCTCCACACATCCAGAGCCGCAAGAGTTCACTTTCTTGTGTCTCCGCTGAGGAGAACTCTAGGGTATGGCTCAGGGGCAGCCTGGGTCTGCTGCCTGAAGGGAAACCTGTCCCCTCTCCCCACCCAGCACCATGGCCCTGCAGCAAGCCCAGATGTTGCTAAGCATGAATAGTCTGGAGTCGGTGAATGCGGGCGTGCAGCAGAACAACACGGAGTCCTTTGCCGTCGCTCTCTGCCACCTTGCAGAGCTACACGCAGAGCAGGTGGGTCCATTGTGTTGGCTTGTGCTCTGGTGCTGTGGCCACATCCCTGAGAAAACCAGCTTGGAGGGAGGTGCAGTGCATCATAGTAGGCGCATGTGGTAGTAGAGGTCTGCTCACCTCCTGATCCCAACCCGGCCTCCAGGGTGTGCCCCAAATGTTAATGAAAAGGGTGGCACCATCTCCTGGTGGACTTTGGAGGAACATTTCAAATCAGCTGCAGCACAGGTGAACTGACCAGTTTTGCTTCTAGGGCCCTGGAGGCTCTGCCTTTCTTTCCTTTAGTGCTTGAGAAAAGCACAAGCTGTGTGTTGGATGGGTCTGGTTGGTACAGGTTGCCGAAGAATGAAATTCCCCGTGGAGATGGTCTAAATGTGGAATGTGTCAAATTTGTCAAATGAAGGGCATCCCCCCCACCCAAAGGGTTTCTCTGTGTAGTTTTGGAGCCTGTCCTGGATCTCGCTCTGTAGACCAGGCTGGCCTTGAACTCACAGAGATCCGCCTGCCTCTGCCTCCCAGGTGCTGGGATTAAAGGCTTGTGCCACCACTGCCCAGCTTAAATGAAGGTTACTTTGACGTCAGTGAAGGGACCAAGAGGTTGTGGCTATTGTATTTAAGAAATAGAACAGGCTGGGCATGGTGGCGCACACCTTTAATCTCAGCCTGCTGTAATTTGTCCCATTTTAAGTTTTTGTTTTTCCTCCTAGAGAGAGCTTTGCTTGCCAGTCTAATTCAAACAGTTTTTAAGCAGGCATGGTAGTGCACACCTGTAGTCCCAGAACCTGGGAGGTAGAGGCAGGAGGGAGAGGGAGGTCATGGCCAGACTAGATTGCAATGAGACCCTGTCTTTTTGTTTGTTTCTTTTTGTTTTGTTTTGTTTTTAAGACAGTGTTTCTCAGTGTAACAGCTCTAACTGTCCTGGAACTCAATTTGTGGACCAGGCTGGCCTCGAACTCACAAAGATCTGCATGCCTCTGCCTCCCGAGTGTTGGGATCAAAGGCGTGCGCCACCACCACCCAGCTGAGACCCTGTCTTCTTCAAAATGAGGCTAAGTGTAGCCATTTCTTGAATGGATTCTGTTCTGTGGTACAGATAACATCTGTGTAAATCATGTCTGTATATATATCTGAACCAAGTTGCGTGCGGAGTTTGATAATAACTATGTTTACAGAAAACAGTTTTTACAATTAAAGTTCGCATTTTAACATGAAAAAAAAAAAAAGATCTAAAAGAAAGTGTAAAATTCATTAGAACGTATAGAAAGAGAGATTCCTTACTGTGACGTCCAGGCTCTGTGCCTGTCATCTTCTGGCTGGCTAATGAAGATCAGGCGGCCACGTGAACCTCCTGGGAGTGTGAGCAGGTGTGGCTTCAGTTTTGGTATGTCCGTCAGCTCCTGCCTTTCTGTTTTAGGGTTGTTTCGCCGCCGCCGCTGAAGTATTAAAGCACTTGAAGGAGCGGTTCCCACCCAACAGTCAGCACGCCCAGGTAGCATGCCTTTGTGTGCCCGTGGGTTTATTTCTGAAAAGAATTGCTTTTACTGTGATGTAAAGCAGGGTTTTTTGTTTTTAAAGACATGGTAAAAAGATATCACAAGCTATCTCCAAACTCTCTGACTGAGAATAACATTGAACTTCTGATACTTATGCCTGCCCCTCCCAAGTGCCGGGATTGCACACATGTGCTTTCACAGTGGCTGTGTTATGATTGGGATGAAACCCAAAGCGTTATGCACCCTGGACAAGCATTTTCCCATTTGAGCTACATCCCTCTAAAATGGGGCGGTTTTTTTTTTTTTTTTTTTTTGGTTTTTCGAGACAGGGTTTCTCTGTGTAGCTTTGCGCCTGTCCTGGAACTCACTTGGTAGCCCAGGCTGGCCTCGAACTCACAGAGATCCGCCTGGCTCTGCCTCCCGAGTACTGGGATTAAAGGCGTGCGCCACCACCGCCCGGCTAAAATGGGGCATTTTTGAGTCTTCCCTCAGATAAACATTGAGCTGCAAAGGAAGTTGTCGGTCTAGATATGTAGTTTAATGGTAGAGCACCTGCCAGGCATCCACAGGGTCCGAGTTCCTTTCCTGGCACTGCAGAAAAGTGGGGTGGAAAGGATGTGTGTGTACTTATGATGTTACTTATCTTACATGCAGCTCATTGGTCTGGAGCGATGCCTCAGTGGTTAAGAGCATGGACTGTTCTTGCACAGGACCTGAGTTTAGTTTCCCACACTCACGTCAGGCAGCTCACAGTCACCTATAACTACAGCTCTAGGGACTCCGAGAGCCCCCTCCATGCTCTGCAGGCAGTACCCACATGCTGATATCCACACACACACAGATCCATAAATGAATAAGAAATAAAAACGTGGGGAGTGGATGTTGTAGTCAGTTGTTTTATACTCTTTATACTTTGGGGGGCCCACCACCCAGCTCCCAAATAAATTCACAAATGGAGGCTTATTCTTACTTACGAATTCCCAGCCTTAGCTTGGCTTGTTTCTTGCCAGCTTTTTTTTAACTAAATTGTCCCATCTATCTTCTGCCTCTGGGCTTTTATTTTTCTCTATTTCTATACACCTTTCTTTACTTTTTACTCATTCTTGCTCCGTGTCTTGCTGTGTAGCTGAGTGGGTGGGTGGCCCCTGAAGTCCTCCTCCTTCTTTTCTTGTTCCTCCATCCTCTTTTTCCTCTTCAATTTATTCTCTCTTCCTGCCAGCCCCACCTGTCCTCTCTTCTGCCTTGCTATTGGCCATTCAGATCTTCATTAGACCATCAGATGTTTTAGACAGGCAAAGTAACACAGCTTCACTGGGCTAAAGAGATGGCTCAGTGGTTAAGAGCACTGGCTGCTCTTCCAAAGGGCCCTGGGTTCAATTCCTAGCACCCACATGGCAGCTCACAACTGTCTGTAACTCCAAAATCTGACACCCTCACGGACATACATGCAGGTAAAACACCAATGCACATAAAAAATTATTTAAAAATGCAACATATCTTTGCATCATTAAACAAATATTCCACAGCACAAATGAATGTAACACATCTTCAAATAATATTCCACAGCAGGATGTATTTTCTCATTTTTTTTAATGGGAAGCAGAGACAGACAGATCTCTGAGTGTGAAGCCAACCTGGTCTATGTAATGAGTTATATGCCATCCAGGGATACATAGTGAGACCCTGCCTGAAAAAACAAAACAAACCAAGCTTAGGCTAGGGATGTGGCTCAGTGGGTAGTATGCTTGCCCAGCATGCACAAAGCTTGAGTTCTATCCCTCGCACCACAGAACTTGGATGTGATGGTGGAAGTCTATAATCCCAGGATTCAGGGGCTGGAGGTAGGATGGACAATGAAAAGTTCAAAATCATGGGCTGGGGATGTAAGCTCAGTGATAGAACCCTTACTTGGCATCTTCAAGGCCCTGGTTCAGTCTCCAGTACCAAACACACACACACAAACACAAACACTCACACACACACACTCTCTCACACACTCAGACACACACACACTCACAGTCAGGTTCTAGCAAGATAACCTCAGGTTAAGAACACTTGCCAATGCTGTAAAAGACCTGGGTTTAGTTCCCATCATCTAATGGTGGTCACAACTTCTGCAACTACAGTTCCTGAGGATCTGACGCCCTCTTCTGGCCTCCAGGAGTGCTAGGTAGTATGCAAGTGGGCACTTATATGTGTAAAGGCAAAACTCTCACACACATAAACTAAAAGAAAATCTTTTAAGAGTTCATAGTCATCCTGCACTTTGTAGACATTTTGGGGCCAGCCTGCAATGCATGAGACCCTGTCTCAAAATTAGAAACCAAAGAGCCCCATTCTGTGTATTGTTTAAGGCAAGTATTATAAAGTATAGGAAGCGGGAATGGGAAAGGCAGACAACAAATCAAGGGCTTAGTATGGAAAACGGGAGGGAAATAGAACTTGAGTAGAACCTAAGACCATCAAAGTAAAGCACAGTGTGAGTTAATAAAGTGGACACGGATCTAGTGTGTGTGTGTTTGTGTGTTCTTCACGGCAGCATCTCCACGGTCCAGGCTGGCCTTGGACCCTGATCTTCCCGCCTTACTTTACCCAGTGCTGGATTGCAAGTGTGTGCCACCACAAACACGGGCTTCTCTTTGCGTTTTTTCTTGCTTGTAACTTTAAATAAAAAAACAAACAAGGGGGCTGGAGAGATGGCTCAGAGGTTAAGAGCACTGACTGTTCTTCCAGAGGTCCTGAGTTCAATTCCCAGCAACCACATGGTGGCTCACAACCATCTGTAACAAGATGTGGTGCCCTCTTCTGGCCTGCAGTCATACATGCTGTATACCTAATAAATAAATAAATTAAAAACAAACAAACAAACAAACAAATAGGGATTGGGGATTTAGCTCAGTGGTTGAGCACTTGCCTAGCAAGCATAAGGCCCTGGGTTCGATCCTCAGCTCTGGGAAAAAAAAAAAAAAAAAAAGCAAATAAATAAATTATCTCAAACACAATTATGTGAATTATTAAAATGTTTGCTAAGCAAACCAATATCCTTTGATATTGCTATTGAACAATAACGTGCATATTTTTCTTTTTGCCCTTTATTCTTTTTTCTTATTAGTTATGGATGCTGTGTGATCAGAAAATACAGTTTGACAGAGCAATGAACGATGGCAAATTCCATTTGGCCGATTCACTCGTTACAGGGATCACAGCGCTCAATGGCATAGAAGGCGTATACAGGTAAGAAACCTGGAAAGCTCTCCCCACAGAACAGACCAGTCGCTTAAACTCTCCTGTGTGCGTTGTGTGCACTTGAGCAAGCGCCACAGTACACGTGTGTCGGTCAGGATGGCCCCTGACACTGGCCATCACCTTTGCCTCGTTTCAAGCAGGGTCTCTCTTGTTCACCTCTGTTTATGCCGGGCCAGCTGGCCTGAGAGCTCCTGGAGATCCCCCTACTCCCCTCTTTCCGCCAGGATTGCAGACACCAGTGCTGCTGTCCAGCTTTTGCATGTGCTCTGGGATCCACATTCAGGTCACCTGGCTTGGTGCTCTACCTGCTCAGCCATCTCACTGGCTCCAGAATAATTTGTGAAGTTAGTTAGTTAACTATTTCTTCTGAGTGTTTTGCCTGAATGTATGGATGTGCATCACGTGAGTGCCTAGTGCCAGTGGAGGTCAGAGATCCTTTGTAACTGGGGTTAGGGATGGTTGTAAGACACCATGTGGGTGCTGGAGCAGAGTCCAGCTCTTCCACAAGAGGAGCAAATGCTTTTAACTGCTGAGCCTCCTCTCTGAATATTTTTAATAGCTTTATGTGTACTATACTTTTGTGTGTGAATTAATTTACTTTCAGCTTTAGCTGGAAAAGTCTAGGCTTTTTTTCTGTTTTATTTAGGAAATAAGCAAATAGATAATTAATAGCTGGGTGTGGTAGCACATGCCTTAAATCCCAGTGCCTGGGAGGCAGAGGCAGGTGGATCCCTGTGAGTTCTAGGACAACCTGGTCTATATAATGAATTTCAGGATAGCCAGGACCAGAGATGCTGTCACAAACAACAGAAACAGATAATTAAAATTTAAAAAATAAATACCTCCTAGAGATAGTAACTGAGATTCTGATAGCTATAACCCAAGACTTTGACAGTTTTTTTATTATATTTTGTTTGCTTATTTTGTGTGTGTGTACCTGTGTGAGCATGTGTGTGCCATAGTGCACATGTATTTTAGGAGTTAGTTCTTTTCTTCCACTGTGTGGGTCCTCAGGTCATCACCTTGGAGGAAGCCTTTTGCCTGTTGGGCTTTCTTGCTGGCCCAGGTAGACTTCTCTCTGTGCACATGCACATCCATGCATGGATTGGTTGTCTGAGGCAGGGTCTCCTGGAGCTCTGGCCGGCCTCCGATTTGGTGTGTAGCTGAGGGTGTCTCTGAATTGATTCTCTTGTCTCTGATGCCCAAAACTGGGATCACACATGGTGGTGGCAGCTGCTGCTTCCTCTTTTCGGTTTCGACCTCCTCCTCCCCTTCTTGCTTTTCTTTTAACAAAAATTCAATCAGTTTCCCCTCCAGAGGGTAGCAGTCTTGCTGAGGAAATGGAGCCTTGATCCCAGAATGGCTGTTGTTGAGTACTGCAGACCTCTGTGTAACTGTCCTGTTGTTTGGGTGGTTTTAGAAAGGCAGTTGTCCTGCAGGCTCAGAACCAGATGACGGAGGCACACAGACTTCTCCAGAAGTTGTTGACGTACTGTCAGAAACTGAAGAACACAGAGATGGTGATCAGGTAAGCAGTCTCTCGGGGGTCTCCCAGGGGTGTGGCGGTGCATCTTCTCATCCCGTCTCCTCTCTGTGCCAGCGTCCTCCTGTCGGTGGCAGAGCTGTATTGGCGGTCCTCCTCCCCGACCATTGCCATGCCCGTGCTCCTGGAGGCTCTGGCCCTCTCCAAAGAGTACCGCTTACAGTACTTGGCCTCGGAAACTGTGCTCAACTTGGCTTATGCCCAGGTAAGCCAGTCTGCTTTTCCTGTGGGGGACTGAGGGGTGAGGGTGTGTTATGTTTATGTGTATGGGGTGCATGTGTGTGTACTTGTGGGGGCCAAAGTCAGCCTTGAATATCATTTCTTAGGAGCTGTCCACCTTATTTTGAGTTTCTCTCTCTCTCTCTCTTTTTTTTTTTTTTTTCTTTTTTATATAGGGTCTCTACTGGGTCCTGTGCTTGTCATGTAAGCTAGGTTGGCCAGCTACTGAGCCCTAGGGATCCTCCTGTCACTGGGATTACAGACACATGTCACTGTGTCCAGCTTTTTATGTGGTTGCTTGGGAATCAAACTGTGGTCCTCTGGTTTCATGGCAGGGAGTTTAACAATTGAACCATCTGCTTCCTAAATGCTCAAATTACAGGCAGCCAGCACACCTGAGGGGCTTTGTGTTACTGGAGAGAGACAGAGAGACAGAGACAGATAGACAGACAGAGGGAGTGAGTGAAGTGGTAGCTGGTGATTGAGCATTATTATTTATTTGTGGGTGGGGGGTTATTGTGCACATGAGTGCAGGTGCCCTCAGAGTTCAGAAGAGGGCATTGGAGGCCTTGGACCCAGGGTGGTGAGCAGCCGCATGTGGGTTCTGGAAACTGAACTCAGGTTCTTTGTAAGAGGGGTACCTCGTAAGGACAGCCTTCTCTTTAGGCCTTCTTTGATCATTTTTCATTTTTATTCTTTTTTTTTTTTCTATGTAAGATCTTGCTATGTAGCTCAGGCTAACCTAAAACTTGGAATTCACTTGTCTTTGCCTCCCAAGTGTTTTGTGTCCCAAAACCTGGCTACCTCTACCCCACTTTCAGACAGAGTCTTGCTATATAACATGGGCTAGCCTGGGAACTCACCATATAAACCAGGCTGGCCTCAAACTTGGAGCTGTCCTTCAGCTTCAGTTCCATGGTGTGACCAAGATTACAGGTGTGACTGCCTGTTTTTTAAACGAGTTGTCTGGTTTTGATGTTGTTGTATAAGAGTTCTTGTTGTTTGTTTGTTTGTTTGTTTGTTTGTTTTGAAACAGGGACTTACGTAGCCCAGGATGGCTTCATACTAACTACGCAGCCGAGGCTAGCTTTAAACTGATCCACACCTCTGGAGTGCTAGATTACACTTTTCTAGCACTCTTGGTCATTTTCTCTTGGTCATGAGATATCTCTTCTTGATCGTGTCTATTGATAATTTTTAATTTTGATAGATTCAGTTTTAGCAGTTTTTCTTTTTGAGATAGGATCTCATGTAGCCGTTTACTTTTTTTTTTTTTTTTTTTACTTTTTTTTTTTTTTTTTTTTTTTTTTTTTTTTTTTTTTTTTGGTTTTTCGAGACAGGGTTTCTCTGTGTAGCTTTGCGCCTTTCCTGGGACTCACTTGGTAGCCCAGGCTGGCCTCGAACTCACGGAGGTCCGCCTGGCTCTGCCTCCCGAGTGCTGGGATTAAAGGCGTGCGCCACCACCGCCCGGCTACTTTTTTTTTTTTTTTTTTTTTTTTTTCTCGTGCTTTTGGTATTATGTCTAAGAAATGGTTGCCAACTCTAACGGCATAAAGACTTTTCCTATTTATTTTACAAATATTAAAGTTTTAGCACTTACTTTTAGAGCTTTGAAATTTCTTTATGTGTAATAAGTGTGTGTCTGCACACATGTCGTGTGTGTGTGTGTGTGTGTGTGTGTGTGTGTGTGTGTACACACACACGTGCGTACGCCTGTGTGTGTTCCAGAGATCTTCTTCGAATGTTCTCCACCTTATCTCCCACTGAGCCTGGAGCTCACCGATTCAGGCAGGCTGCAGCCCACAAGCCCTGCCTTTGCCTCCTCAGTGCTAGGGTCAGACGCAGATACTGAAGTTCAGGGGTCACACTTGGGTCCTCATGCTGGCCTGCAGGCACTTTATGGATTCAGCCGTTGTTCCAGACCAGTTCTTTGAATTATTTAGAGTTAATTTTTATGTGCGGTGTACAAAATTCACCAGGACTACACAGAGAAATCCTGTCTTGGGGGTGAGGGGGTAGGGGACACCAACTTTTTTCTCCCACTAAATAATGTTAGCACCTCTGAGAAAATCAATCCACGCTAGATGTAGAGGTTGATTCTTGGACTCTGAGTTGTATTTAATTGACCATATGTTTATCTTTATATCAATAGTGCCATGTTACCTGTACATTTTTTTTTTTTTCAAGACAGGGTTTCTCTGTAGCTTTGGACCCTTAGACCAGGCTGGCCTCAAACTCCCAGAAATCCACCTGCCTCTGCCTCCTGAGTGCTGGATTAAAGGTGTGCACCACCATCACCTGGCTAGTGTACATTGTTCTTAAGATAGAGTCTCTGTAGCCCAGGCTAGCCTCAAACATGTGGCACTCCTGCCTTAGCATCTCTAGTCCTGGGCCTAGGAATGCATAGCCGAGTCCTTGTCTGTGGGGTTTAGGTTACTTTAACTGTATCGTCCTCCCTCCTCCCTTGGTGCTGCGGGTCAGATTAGGATGTAAGAGTCCTCACGGGTTCCTACCACCACGCCTGTCATTGTAAGTCTTTGTAACTGGGCCAGGTGGTGCCTGTCTGTAATCACCACTTGAAGGACAGGTTGGAGAACTGCCGCACATGTGAGGCCAGCCTAGGCTACAATAGTAAGACCTCATCATAAATAAAACAAACCCAAACCCAAATAAAACAGGACGAAAAAGAAGGAGTAAGACAAAGCTTTCCATACTATGGATGACCACTTCCCCCTATCTCTCGTAGAAATCATGCTGTTGTGTGCTTGTGTTCTCTGGGAGTGTGTTGTTTAGGGTGAGATAGCCTGTGTCGTGGAGAAGATAAGCCAGAGAGAACCATTCAGGAGAAAAAAGAACCCAGCCCTTCTTGGTGGTAGTGGGCACAGGACCTGGGTGTGTGCAATGGGCTGCTATTTCTCTTTCAGCTCATCCTTGGAATCCCAGAACAGGCTTTAACCCTTCTGCACATGGCGATTGAGCCCATCCTGGCCGATGGGGCAATCCTGGATAAAGGCCGTGCCATGTTCTTAGTGTCCAAGTGCCAGGTGGCTTCAGCCGCTTCCTATGACCCAGTGAAGAAAGCAGAAGGTAGGAGTGAGCTGTGGAGGTCGTCAGGCGCGGGCGGCAGGGGCATTCGCCTGCTGCTGCCCTCTCTCCAGCCCTGGCGTTCTAATTTGTAATTTATTTATTTTATGTGTGTGGGTATTTTTCCTGCGTGAACCACCTGAATGCCTGGTGCATGAATCCCTGGGAGCTGGAGTTACAGACATTTGTGAACTGCCATGTGGGTGCTGGGAATTGAACCTGGGTCCTCTGGAAGAGCAGCCAGTGCTCTTAACCACTGAACCATCTCTTGAACCCCGGCATTCTGATATTTAATTTTAATTTTTAAAACAAAAATGAAACAAAGCTTTTCATAGTGTGGTGTTGTTTTTTTTTTTTTTTCCCCACATTTTAATAAGTGGAGAATATAAGAGTATTTGCTGTATGCTGAATCTGGATAGCAGGTTTTGAAACCTGAAGTGTTAAATGTTGATCCCCCTCCCAATCCCACTGTCAGCTCTGGAGGCCGCAATTGAGAATCTCAATGAAGCCAAGAACTACTTTGCCAAGGTCGACTGCAGAGAGCGGATCAGGGACGTTGCTTACTTCCAGGCCAGACTCTACCATGCCCTCGGCAAGACCCAGGAGAGGAACCGGTGTGCCATGGTCTTCCGGCAGCTGCACCAGGAGCTGCCCTCGCATGGGGTGCCCCTGATTAACCATCTCTAGAAGACTGCCCGCTGGCTGGTGTGTAGAGTACCAGTCACACCCTGACTTGTTCATGTCCCTCCCTGTACTGAAATGGTGGTCGTAACATGTTATCTTGTCAATAAACTGTTGGGGTCAGTTTGTCCGAGGTGTTTTTTCTGGGTTGAATTCCAGTGGTTTTGTAAGAACCATGTGTGTTCTCTTAAGAAGTCTGCTTATAGGGGCTTGGTGGCTCAGGCCCTGGTCTCAGCACTTGGGAGGTAGAGGCATAATTAATAGGGGTTCAAGGTCAGCCAGTCCTGCAGAGTGAGACCCCATTTCACAACATAAAACTCAGTGTTAGAATTCCTAGCCACTCCCCCAGCTCCATGACCTCACATACAGTGTCTAGTAGCCAGGCAAGATGCTTCGTCATCCTAGGGCTTTACATCCTACCTAATCCCTGCACTGCGTTATCACATAGTCTTTGTGCAGCATGCCACGTAATCTATGCGCATGTGTGGCGTAGCTACATAAGCCCATATGCACATATGTGGGGGGAACCTATAAAAGCAAGCTCCACCTATTCCTCCCCTCTCTTCCTGCACAGTCATTCCATAGGCCTATGCACACCCCTTCTGTTCCCTTCCCGTAAACTCTTACCGTGGTTTTTGTTGTACCTGGTGGCTTTTCTTGCACGGTAAACAGCGCCACTTAATGAATAAACACTTAGGGCTGGGGAGATGCAAGTCTGAGGACCCACGTAAGAGTCGGGGAGGCATGGCTGCCGCCTGCTGTCCCAGCACTCAGGAGGCAGAGGGGCTTGCCCAAGCCAGCTGGCTGGTGAGAATAGCAGAGTTGTGAGCTGCTCTCCAATGAGAGAACCTGATACTCGGTCAAATGGAGAGTGACAGGGAGGATGCCTAGCCTCAGTCGGACTCCCCTCCCCAAAATGTGCACACAGACACATGAGCCCTCATTCACGTGTGCCCACAAATTCGCATCTAAAAAGAATGTTCAGGGCTGGCAAAAATGTACCATCGGGTAAAGGAGCTTGCCACACAGATCGGACATCCTGAGTTCCATCCCCTAAACCCATATAAAACAGAGAAGGAGAAAACCAACTCTACACATGTGTCCTGTGACTGCCATGCACATGCCCCACCGGTTCTGACACACGTCATTCATACACCCCTAATTAAAAAGGTCTTGTGGTTGTGATTTTTGTTGTTCTTTTCCAGGGCTGAGGATCCAACCTAGGGCTAGGGCCTGGTACATGCTGGGCAAGTGCTCTGCCACTGAGCTGTAGCCCCCCCCCTCCCCAGCCTCCCCCCCCCCCCCCCCCCGAGGGCTTTCATAAGCCTTGGGTTTGCTTCTACAGCTTTGCTTTCTGTCAAGTTCTTGTGTATGGTTGTTGACAAGCATGTACCGGGCAGCCTCTGCCTGGAGATTAAAAAGGAGACGGTCGGTGTCTTTTTCCTTTTTTTGGTTTTTCAGCGTAAGTGTTTCTCTGTGTAGCCCTGGCTGTCCTGGAACTCACAGAGATCCACCTGCCTCTGCCTCCCAAGTGCTGAGATTAAAGGTGTGTGCCACCACTGCTTGACCAGAAGGTATCTTTAAGTTTATTTATTTTATGATATTAAGACCAACAGCGTATTTTAAAACCAACTGTTTTCTGGTTTTTGTTGCTCTTCTGCGTGCGTGTAATTTTCTATATGTAAATGAGAAATTATGATAAGCCTAGAAATTCCGAAGAAAATGATTATAGGGGAGAGGGTCTTGGGAGGACCTAGAAATCCTCAAACCCCGATTTTACATATGCCAACCCTACAGTTAAGCACAGCCAGTTGGCATTGTGTGTTCGTGAATTTCTTCCCCCTTGACACAGGGAAATGCCTGCATTTCAAGGCCAGAGCAGCCCACACCCAAAGAGCTCTCCTAAAGCCACAAGGAACCAACCAAATTTTGCAGCTTCTGTCCTTGGCTCTTTTCTCTGTTAAATTTAAACTTCCTAATGAGAAACAGTTTCTCTCGGAGGCAGTGAAAGGCAACTCCATCCGCCAGGGAGTGTTTGCTGGCCACAGACAGCTGCTCTGGAAACGGGCTCAGGGTAGACTCTGAGACACTAATTGGAGTGTTGTTTCAGCTCTTTCCTTTCCTTTCTGTGGAGGTTGTATTTTAGAAATGAAATCACAATAATGGCTTTGTAGTAAAAAAAAAAAAAAAAAAAATCTTCAGCAAGAAACTATAGTGAGTTTATTTTCCTTTATATCGTTCTTTTTTTTTTTTTTTTTTTTTTTTTTTTTTTTTTTTTTTAAAGATTTATTTGTTTATTATGTATACAGTGTTCTGCCTGCATATATCCCTGCAGGCCAGAAGAGGGCACCAGATCTCATTACGGATGGTTATGAGCCACCATGTGGTTGCTGGGAATTGAACTCAGGTCCTCTGGAAGAGCAGCCAGTGCTCTTAACCTCTGAGCCATCTCTCCAGCCCTATATCGTTCTTAGACATGGCTCAGGCTGACCTCAAACTGGGATCTTCCTACCTCAGTCTCCCCGGAGTGCTAAGTAAACAGGTGTGTGCCACTGTACCTGGCTGATACCTGTTTGTAGGGTGGGAAGAAAGTGCTGGGGTGACCCATTGCCTCATGCATGCTGAGGATGTGCTTTACCACTGAGCTATACCACCAGCCCTTGTTACAAGTTACTGTATGAACTGGATTCCATGTCCATCAACATAAAACCCCAGAGCTGTCAGGGTGAATCAGGACTGACCGGAATTTGTAGGGCCGCATGAAAAGTGAAAATGAGAGGTTTCTGGTATAAAAATTTCTGGTGTTAGGCTGCAGCTCAGTGGTGCATGAGGATCTGGGTTTGTCTCCAGTGTCCTTTCTCCTATAAAAAAGATAAAAATGGCAACAACAGTCCTTGGTTTTTTGAGACAAGGTCTCACCATACAGCCCTTGCAGACCTAAAACTTACTGTGTGGACCCGGCTGGCCTCAAACGACAGAGATCCGCCTGCCTCTGCCTCCCGAGTGCTGGGATTAAAGATGTGTGTCTGGTCTTACCCACAAAGCCACCTGTCTGGCCCTGCTCTCAGCTGACTGACTTCATCTTGGCAAGGAAGAAGTCCCCAAATCCAAAGTTAGCAAGGAGCTCCTTGTTCCCAGCTGTCTGTGACTCGGCCTCCTAGGCTGGTCTTCAGGAGGAGATAGTAGGTCAAATGGAAAGTGAAAATATCAGAGCGACCCCAAAACACAGAACTATCTGGGTGATTGTTAACCAGCCTTTTTTTTGGGGGGGGGGGTTTCTCTGTGTAGTTTTGGTGCCTGTCCTGGAGCTCACTCTGTAGACCAGGCTGGCCTCCAACTCATAGAGATCCGCCTGCCTCTGCTTCCTGAGTGCTGGGACCAAAGGTGTGCGCCACCACTGCCTGGCCAACAGTCTTAAAGACTGGGCAATATCATTAATTCAGTTTAACAGATGAAATTAGGATGTAGGAGCTGAAGTCACTTGCCCAAGGTCACGCAACTAGCAGGTTGTAGAATCAGGATCTAACCTCCCTGCATTACCCAGCTCCTACTGTTCTGGAAGGTCCCGTGTTTTTGTGAACGCTTTTCCTATTTGTTAACTAATACTGTCATTTTTCCTAGTAGCCAAGATGTACCAGACACAACTGAAAACTTACACCACCATTTCCAATACTTTAAGCACAGCACCCTCTCCATTTTTGCCAATGAGGAGACCGAATTCCTGACACTGGCCTTCGTCAGCCCTGTCACTGGTAAGGACCAGACAGAAGATTTAGTCCTTGGTGTGGCAGCCTCTACAGCCCATGCTTTCGCTCTGTCCCCAGGCAGTCTTTGCCTGGGCTATTTCCACTTGTTTTGAGTATTCAGCCGTGTCCTGATGTTTTTCTTCTTGCAAATGTGTGCAGGGACAGATGAAGAGCTCTCTCATAAACCCTGATGCCGTCTTTTATGATGCCGTTTGTATTGAGGTCTTAGAGGCCGATTCATCTCACTGCCTGGAGAACGTAGCTTTTCAAGGCCTCTTTTAGCTCTTGTTTTGTTGAAGATTACCCAGTGAATCAACTTCATTGGTGATAAGAATCCCACTCTCTTGTTCTAGACAACTCAGGCCTACGCAGCAGAACATTCCCATGAACAACATGAGCAGAACACAGGCCAGCTCAGGAAGGAGGGGCAAAGCCGTGAAAGGACGTTCTCTCCACATAGGAGAGAAAATGATAACGTCTTAGATTTCCATGCCTCCCCCCCACACACACACAGGGTTTAAGTTTTCTTTAAAAAAAATAAGACTCGGATGCCGTGTTTACTTATTTCCCAGGCAATCTTTGTTGTTAGGACAACAAGATCTGTTTGCCTAGAATAGGATTTTCAGGCGTTCTTGGAGGGGGAGAGGAAAACTCGAAGCCTACTCTTGTATTTATATCTGTAGGGAGAAAATGGTTTCCTTGTGTGGGATGGCTCCTAGCACACGAGGAGCTGAATGGCGATGACAGGCAATTACGGTGTTCCGCACTTCGTTCTAATTTGCTTTAATAAGAAAGGCACATAAATGGATGGGATTTTTAGCACCGCGCTAAGCATGTTGGTAGTTAGCATCGGTGAGCACTTGCGTGCGAGGCGCTGAGCCAATATCCTCGCGCACATTATTGTATTGAAACCCCAGGCCAAGTCTGTGAGCTCGGGTACTATTATCTGATAGCTGAGGAAACCAAACTGGGAGAGATCAAGTCAGTGGCCCCAGCTTACAGACCTGGACATTAGTGGATTTGAGGCTTGAATGAAGTCCGTCTTACTCCAGAGTCATTTCCTTTCAATCTCTGTGCTGAGTTAGGCAAATGTTCTGCGCGTGGTGCCTGCTTGGACTCCAGGAATTTACAGTTCATGGGTGAGTCAAAAACCTATGAGTGAAGCCGGGCGGTGGTGGCACACATCTTTAATCCCAGCACCCAGGAGGCAGAGGTAGGCGGATCTCTGTGAGTTCAAGGTCAACTTGACTTACAAAGTGAGTTTCAGGACAGCCAGGAGCACATAGTGAGACCCTGTCTAGAAAAACCAAAACAAATAACAAGGACAATAACAAATAATACAAGTGGCGCTCGGAACATATAGTTTGGTGGTAAAGTGTTTACCTAGCATGTTCAAGACCCTTGGTTTGATTCCCCAGCAACACAAAACAGAAACCATAAGTGAAAAGAAGAAAAGAATCAAAACAAGAAGGTAGGCTGATCGTAAAATAATCTAACTGCCCATAGACCTCAGAAGAGAGAGTCAGAAGATGTCAGATCCCCTGGAACTGGAGTTACAGGCGGTTGTGAGCCATCATGTGGGTGCTGGGAATCAAACCCAGGTCTTCCACAAGAGCAATGAGTGCTCTTAACTGCTGAGCCATCTCTCCAGCCCCTGTATGGGCATTTTTAACCTTTCTTTAGCCTTTAAGTTTATACTGAATTTCTGCCTGTGTTATCTACAGTGTTATAATAAAACATGGACAATTTAGTAAAACATGACAGAGTTATACAGAATTGTACATTTTTAACAAGTAACAGGAAAGAACGCCAGGGTCTATTTTGGTTACTCTAGGGAAGCAGGGTTGCCCAAGTTTTTTTTTTGTTTTTGTTTTTTTTGAGACAAGGTTTCTCCATGTAGCCTTCTTGGAGCCTGTCCTGGATCTCGCTCTGTAGACCAAGCTGGCCTTGAACTCACAGAGATCCACCTGCCTCTGCCTCCCGAGTGCTGGGATTAAAGTCATGCGCCACCACCGCCCGGCGCCCAAGTATTTTTTTTTTCTTTGTCCATAGGCCATCTATTTATGTTTTTATAGATGGAAACAATGAGTTTACTGGACTTACTTAGAAGAGCATGGGTGACCTCAAAACAGCTGCGTCACTTCAAAGTGCCCCCCTCCTTGTGGGTGATGACCTTATGGAAACTGTCTCATGGAGTGCCCCCTAAATTATATGAAGATCACCCTTGATGTTTATAAATAAAGTTTTATTAGGAACACTGCCACATCCATTGATTTATTATTGTCTGCGGCTGCTGACGGCAGAGTTGAGTCATCACGGTAGAGAGCATAGGATAGGTCCTGAAATGTTGACCTTACGGCCTTTTACAGAAAAAGTCTGCCAACTCCTGCCTTGGCATTAATGACTCTAAAGGCCCTCCCATTTAGCCTTGATGGCTATTTGAGGTGGGGGGACCATACAATACAGAAAAATACAGAACTGTGTACCCTCAGCTCAGCATTGACTGTGGTCAGCACTTTGCAATCTGCTTCACAAACATTTATAGTGGAATTAAAACAAATATTATAACATCTTCCTATACTTGCTGTCCCCTTCTCTCCCCTCCCTTCCTTCCTCCCTCCCTATATTTATTTATTTATTTATTTTTAGTTTTTCGAGACAGTGTTTCTCGGTGTAGCTCTGGCTGTCCTGGAACTCTCTCTGTAAACTAGGCTGACCTCAACTCAGAGATCCTCCTACCTGCCTCTGCCTCCTGAGTGCTGGGATTAAAGGCGTGTGCCACCACCACCCATCTTATTTATTTATTATTGTTACTTTGTCTTTTTTGAGACGGGATCTATGTAGTCCTGGTTGCCCTGGGACTCCCTGTGTAGGCTAGGCTGGCCTGAACTCATGGAGATCCTCCTGCCCCTGCCTCCCAAGTGCTGGGTTAAAGGCCCATGAATGTGTCTGTGCACCACATGCATGGACTGCCGAAGGCCAGAAGAGGGCGTCAGATCCCTGGGAACCCGAGTTCCAAAGGGTCGCCACCTGCGATGTGGGTGCTTGGAATTGAACCCAGGTCCTCTGCAAGAGCAGCTGGTGCTCTTAACTACTGAGCCATCTCTCCAGCCCCCTCCCTTTATTTTTATACCATGCTGGTACCTCCTACATGTTAGGCAAGTGCTCTACCTCTGAGCTGCACCCTAGCTGCCTACTTCCTTCTTGGTGTCAGACTGTCATGAATCTAACATGAACCAACCCTCTCCGACTTTTATATCTTTTTGCATAAGCATGCATCCATAAGCATACACCGTGTGGGCATCACAGAACATGCTGCTACCCTCTTGAAATCAGAGCGGCCGTGCTTGGCCTCTGCAAGAGCCCCTCACAAGCCCCAGGCTATTATTAGACCTACACCTGAGATTACAGTCACCCCCCTCCTTCCCTCTGGTGCCCACCCCAAGCTGCACATGGCCCTGGGAGATGCTAGAGTCTACAGGAGGGGGAGGTAAACGAAGGAGAACTCCATCCATGTCGCTTTTGGCAGGTCACCATCCATGGGAGATGAGTAAGCCCAATAAACTCGTTGGTCCACCGAGCCGGGCTTGGATGGAACTGTGTCTTTGATCTGTTGTTGGCGCCCTATTTTGGGTGAATAGACGTTTGTTCATGTCTCCCCAGGAAGTCACTCAAGAGTGGGGCTTAAAAATACACACCGTGCGTGATACTGTATTTATCCCGCAGCCTGCTCTTTTACTCTACGTGTCTCTGTGCTCTTTTCTTGTGGGTACAAGTAGATCTAACACAGTCCTTTTAACGATTGTGTGCTATTCCACCACGTCTCGCTCTGTTTGCTATGACTAACAAATAAACGTGAGCGCATTGAGCAGTATCAGAGGTGGCTATCTCATTAGAACAGTCATCGAGTTTATTTGTCCGGTCCCTGGAATTGTTTGTGAATGCCCCTGCAGCCTAGAAACACTGGAATAATTTACTAACTAACGAGGGCTGGAAATCGACCCAGTTGACAAAGAGCTTTGAATCCTCAGTGAGCTTGACGTCTCAACTCCGATTCCCTTTTGGCTGCTGGCAGGGACTTGCGGACAGCCACTGGTGAACATCCAAGTCTTGAGTTCACTGACCCTCACTCACCCCGAAGGCCACCGGGTCAGCGCGAGCCCTTGAAGTACCTCTTTCCTTCTCCGTTGTTAGCCAAATGGGAGACTAAAGGAGCTTAGGGCTCCTGCAAAGTAAAACGCCAAAAAGGGGAAGAGTGTTTGGCCAGAACAGGATGTGTTTCATCACACGCATCTCAACAACCTTGTGGGGGAGACCCAGAACTTCACTGGGCCGTACAGAGTGATGCATTTCAGGGCGAGCCTGCAGCAGTGGTCAGCGGGGAGGCGGCTGCGGAAAGGGCTTCCCCATAAATGGGCGTTGCCCCGAAATCCAGGGAGGGAACCGCCAGACAGGCTCCTGGGTTTCCCGCCGCCTCGGGGGAAACTTCCCCACGCTCAGAAACAAAGCGGCGTGGAGCAGCCGGCCGTGAACCGAGCCCCACCCGCAAACTTGCGGCCTGTGCGCCCCTGCGCGGGCCCGGCCTCGCTTTCCTGCCGCCGATCGCCTCCTTCCCCCTCCAACCTCGCCTCCGCCCCGGTGCTACTTAAGTCTCCGCGGGACCCGGCGCGCGGCCGAGGCTGCGGCGGGCACGCGCGCCCCACGCCGGGTGCTTGGCCAATCAGCGCGGAGCCCGAGGCGCCGCCGCCGCCGCCGCCGCCGCCGCCGCCGCCGCCACCGCCGCCGCCGCCGCCGCGCGCGAGCCGAAGCCCGGGCGGCTCCTCCCGCGGAGAGCCGAACCGGACCGAGCCGAGCCGAGCCAAGCCGAGCCGGGGGCGCAGAGCGCGGGAGGTGGCGGCGCGGAGCCCAGGTGAGCTGGCCCGACGCGGGCCCGGGGCTGAGTGGGGGACACGCAGCCGTCCGGTGGGTCTCCGGGTCCCGGGGCGCGCGCGGCGCCGGCAGACACAGCCCAGAGGCGGGCCCCGAGGGGACCCCACGTGCGCCGCCCCGCGCCCCGCCACGTGGAGGGCTGCGCCCCCTTCCCCCGGGGCCTCCGGAGCGGGGCGGTGCTTGCTTGGGCCCCGGGCGATGATAGGGACCGGCCTGGAGTTCCGCACGGAGATCGGCCGGCAGGGGCGGTCCCGGGTCCCCGCGACGGCCTAGGCCACCCCTGACGCTTGACAGGTGCGGAACCTGAGCGCGCGGGAGCGTCCCACCCCCGCAGCCTGCAGGGCACGGGGCGACCCCGGCCCTAGGGCTTTGGGTACAGGTGCCAGGACCCCGAGTCTGCCCTCTGACCACCCGGACCTCACAGGCCGGCTTGATCCTTTTGACCTAAATTTACCTCTGGGCTGCAGCGCGCGCCGCGCATGAAGAGTGCATGCTCCGGGCCCTCCCCTGGCTCAGCCCTGGGGCTAGTGCCCCTGTGTCACCCGGGTTTTGCCAAGGTTCTCCCCACCCCCTGGCTGCCCAGTTTAGGGGAACGGGGTGTTTTCACAGCTCTGCCAGCCTCCTCCCGGGCTGCTCTCACTTGGAGATGAAGAGGTGGCACTTTGCAGAGGGATGGAGCTGGGGGTGGAGAACGTCTGAGGTGCCATGGGCAGAGAAGCAGCCTTCTGATCTGGGGGTGGGTCATGCCGCGCATTCATTACCCTAGATGCAGTTTCCACCGTCCTCAGCCTGCACTTGGATTTCTCCCAGTCCTGGAGTAGAAACTTCAGGTGCCCTGGGGCATTAACCATGTCTTTTTACTCCTTCCAACTCTGCCCCCACAGGACTGAGAGGAGGCTTGCTCTGGGTCCCCACAGCTCCTTTGTTCTTTGGAAGTGGCAGGGGTTGCACTGTTCCCAAGCCGCCCCCCTCAGAAACCGTGCGCTTTCAGAATAGGGGGTGCGTTAAGCAGTTCAGTTTGCCACATCTTCCTTCTGTACATTCGGCTGCTCTTAACCAGTGCATCAAAGCGATCATTTGATGAACCCCTTACCTTGGGTAATCCTAGTGACTTTTTTTCAGCCATGCCAGGGGATAGAACCCAGTGGCAGGAACATGCTAAGCGCACCCTCTACCACTGAACCACACTCCCACCCCCTAATGAACATTTATTGAGCTCTTGCTATGTGACAGATACTGTTTTGTCGCCTGAGTTATCTCATTTCATGCTTAACCCCAAATCCTGCTTGTTGGGTCAGGAATAGGAGGTTGAGGTTCCTAACACTCCTTCAGTATTGAAAGACTCAGAGAGGTTGGTTAACTCCTCTGGGATCACACAGACAAGCAAGGCTTCCCTCACCTTCTTGGGGGAGCCCAGGCCTGTTTCCTAAGCAGCGTATGAGGACACAGATCTAAGGAGGTCCTTGCAGGCCTGTCTGAACCCCGGCCTGTCTTTGCCCCCAGTTGTTAGTGGGCTAATAAGAATGCTGTAGTTCTGGGGGAGGGGGGAGTCCCACCCTCCTGGTGGGCATTTGGAAACGTGTGGGAGTGATTTTTGGTTTGTCAAAAGGAGACAAAACACTCTTGGTGTTTAGTGGGCAGGAGCTAGGGAGTGCCACTTGTCCTGTAAGAATGTCTCTACCCTAAATGCCAGTAGGGAGATGTTGAGAAAAATGCCATAAGCCTCGAGGGCTGGGGAAATGGAGAGAGAGCCTCAAGGGGCATTCTGGAGAAATCTGTTCTGATGGGAGTGTACCCCAGAGGCTTCCTGAAGGGGGCATCATTTGTGCCAAGGCTGAAGAGGGGAAGGGGTAGGTAGGGGGAATGGAGTGGGGCCCAACTCCACGGAAGGAGCTTGTGCATTGGATGTAGACAGTGCCTAGGGCTGCTGTCTGGGAAGGGACAGCTGGGTGGGGCAGGCCAAACTTCTGCACCAGGTCTTTCTGCTCGGAATCTGACGTGGCCAGTCACCCTTGCCTTACCGTGAACCCATCCTCGGGAAGGGCTCGGATTGGCAGCTGCTCAGCCACTTGGGACCTCTTTTCCTTGACAATGCCTCCTTCTGGTGGCTCCAGGGTCTTGTGGATCTCATTTCTTCCCACTATCCTGGGGATTTGGGCACGTGCTGTATCACATTTCTCCTTTGAGTCGGAGTCTTGGATTAGTAGGCAAGAGAGCCCCAAGGTGGCTTCGTGCGGATGGTTCTCCGATCACACCTGTGCTTCTTCCTTGGAAGGTGAGGGATTTCTCTTTGAAAATTGACTTCTTAGACAGGATGTGGCTCGGTTGGTGCTTGCCTGGTACCCATGAAACCCTTGGATTGGTCCCTGGGTGTGGTGGTGCATGCCTGTAATCCCAGCACTTGTGAGGCAGAATGGAAGCTAGATCAGAAGTTCAAGGTCGGGCTCATCTGCATAGCAAGTTGGAGGTCTGCCTGGGCTACGTGAGACCCCGTCTCAATATAAATTAAGTGAATAAATACCCCGTCTCAATATAAATTAAGTGAATAAATAATAAGAGTTCAGATTGTTTGTTGATAGACATTGGTAAGGGTTTTGTTTTTTGCCTTGCTAGCAAGCCCTCCACAAGTTACATCCCCAACCCTTAAAAAAAAAAAAAAATCCAGGGGGCGTTCCCTCCTGCAGCGTTTAGGACACTGACGGTAGGTGGTGTGCATCTCTCTCCTCCACCTCATTTCAGAGCACTTGCATTGCCTCGAAAGGAAGTCACGTGCCTGATAAACAGTCGCTCACTCCCTGTTCCCAGTATTCCTCCCTCCAGGCTCGGGCACCGCACATCTGCCGTCCCTAGGATCAGTGTGCTGTCTGTGACCGTGTCCTGTGAGTTGCATCTTATGGAACAGGTGGTCTTTTGTGTACGGCTTCACGGCTTCACTCAACGTCACATCTTCTAGGCTTCATCCCTTTTTATGGCTGAATAATATTCCATGGTCTGAGTGGACTACATTTGGTTCATTTACCTAACGATGGACGTTTGTGTTGTTTCTAGTATAAGGCTTCTCTGTCTTTCCCTTTTCTGGGAGACGGGGGTCTCGTTAGGTAGCCCAGTCTAGTCTGGTCTTCATCTCTTGATCTTCCTGTCTCTGCCTCCTGCATGTGTACACTACCAGATCTAGCTGATTTTCTTTTTTTTTCATTTATAGAACATTTTAAGCAGAGAGAAATGCTAAAGTTTTGTTTTGTTTCATTCGTTTGGACTGGCTTGTATTTCTGAAGGCAGGAAGGAGGCCCTGGGCGTGACAGGAACTGGTCAGGATGCTGCCCTTTACTCAGCCTGGCTCTGCAACCTCCATCCCCCGTTTGGGGGCTCTGGGAACAGAGGTTGTACCCTGGGGAGCTGAGGGGCGCTGGGCCTTGCTGCCTGTGGGAGCCTCTGAGCTGCTGGGGAGTCCTGTGGAACAGATGAGCTGTATTCCAGCATACGTCTCCCTTTCGGAAAGGGAGGGAAGGAAAGAGAAGATTCTGTTGTGCCCCCACACCCACCCCATCCTGAAAGCTGTAAGGGACTATTTTTGTGTGCCTCTTTTTATCCTGGTGGCTGTAAATAGTTGAGAGATGGCGGTTACAGAGATAAAAATGCTAATTCCAACCTGGAAAGGAAAGATGGATGATCCCACAGGAAGTGGGGGGTGAGGAGGGGAGGCCAGGATCTTGCCCTCTGCCCTGAGAGGCTGCACAGGAGGTGGAGCGGAGGGAAAGGTCAAAGTGCTTCTGTTCCGAGACACTTGAAGGGAGGGAGTGGTTAGATAAGGGGCAGGGCGGGAGCACCTTCCCGTCCCTGGTTTGGTTTTTGATCGATTGTTTTTCTGAGCACGGTTTCTCTGCATAGCCCTGGCTGTCCAGGAGCTCACTCTGTAGCCCAGGCTGGCCTCGGACTCAGAGATCCGCCTGCCTCTGCCTCCCGAGTGCTGGGATTTATCTGCCTCCCTGCCCAGCTCTGTTGTGTTTTTAAATGTACACCGGAACAAGCTAGTGGTGGCGCACGCCTTTAATTCCAGCACTCAGGAGGCAGAGGCAGGTGGATCTCTGTCAGTTCAAGGCCAGCCTGGGCTACAGAGTGAGTTCTGGGAGAGCTCAGGACTGTTTCACAGAGAAACATTGTCTTGAAAATAAAATAAAAATTAAAAAAAAAAGTACATTGGAAATATTGCCTTCAAAGCATCTGGCAAAGAGAGATTGCCTTTAGGTTCATCTCAGACCTCAATACCCATTCTGGGTCCAGATGTGAGGGACAGGTGGCCCTATACACCTGGTTTCTAGCCTTGTCCCTGCTTGGGTGGCAGGGGTGCGGGGGGCATGTATACTGGAGGCTGGAGAGGGACGGAGGTGGATTAAACCATCTCTAGACAAGCAGGGATGAGGGAGGGAGAGAGGTGTGGGTGGGTGAAACAGGGATGCCTGTGGTGGGTGCCAAGCTGGGGCCCCCACCCCTGATTGGTCAGGCTGTGCATCCATGGAGTGGACCTCTTCCTTCCCCTGACAGTTTGAAATTCCATTTATGTCTGCCTCTTCCTTCGCTTCAGTGGAAGACGGGGAGGGAGAGTCAGTCGGGAAAGTTCAAGGAAGGGATAAGGGCTTCTGCTTCTCACCTCTAGTTCCGATTCCCCCGAGACACTCACCGTAATACTCATTCACGTGTTTGTCCTTTCCTGTATCTTCAAGGCCTTCAAAGCCTGACCACAGATAGGATTGTCCTGTTCTCTCAATGATATGTGACCCATCAGATCCCTAAAAGTGGCCAGCAGGGACTCAGAAACTCCTTGGTCACGCAGGGTCTCGGTCCCTGGGCTGCAAAGGTCTGGACCTCTGGCTCTAGTCTGTGCCTGCTGGCCTGTCTTGTCTCAACTGCCCTGGCTTTTAGCATCCCTACCTGCAGCCCCCCCCCCCCCCAGCCACTACATTGATTGCTGAAGCAGTGGGCAGTGAGTAAGCTCTTCAACATGTCAGTTTGGATGTGAAATTATAGTCACCTTTTTTTTTTTTATTTAGTAACAGATGATGCCTTGGACTACAGTTAGCAGGGAAAGTGGAAAGAGTTTAGTTACCGTGATGACATTAGAAATTCTGATTTGAAGCCTTAGTGGTGGTGGTGGTGGTGCACACCTTTAATCCTAGCACTCAGGAGGCAGAGGCAGGTGGATCTCTAACTCAGCCTGGTCTATGTGAAGAGACCCTGTCTCAAAAGACCAAAAAAAGAAAGAAAGAAAAGAAAAATTCAAATTTGTTTTTAGTACAAGTTAAAGCCTGTCAAGGAGTTTTTGTTTTCCTTTCTTTTCTTTTTTTGTGAGGTGGTAGTGGTGGTGTTTCAATGTTTCAAGACAGGTTTTCTCTGTGTGGCCCTGGCTGTCTTGGAACTCTCTCTGTAGACCAAAGATTAACCTTCCTCTGCCTCCCATGCTGGGCTTAAAGGTGTGTGCCACCACTGCCTGGCTTTTATTTCCTTAATTTATGTGTATATTTGCGTGAATAAATGCCATCTGTAGGACAGTGCCCACAGAGGCCAGAAGAGAACGTCGAATGCCCTGGAACTGCCTGACATGGGTGCTGGGGTCAGAACTCAGGTCCTCTGTAAGAGCAGCAAGTGCTCTTAACTGCCGAGGACATCTGTCTCTCTAGTCCGCAGTCAGGGAGTCTGGCCGCGTGGCTGCGGAAGAAGCCTTTGCTTCGATTTTGTTTAGTGTGCGTTCCCACCTGCGCCCTCCCTAAAATCCCCTAGCTGTGTGTCCTCCGCACCTCCATCTCCTCACTGGTGAAGTAGGGAATCGTAAGGTTATCATGACAACTCATGAGTCGACATAGGCTTAGTATATGATGCCAATCATCCCAGACAGCTCGTCTCAAGAATTGCCACGGCAGCAGCTGTTACAGCTGTGGCTATCGGGATGCGATTCTGCAGCAGGCTTCTTCCAAGTTAGCCAGCTCCTCAGGTCTTCTCCATCGCTGAGGTTTTCTTTCTCTAAGATAAACAAAACAAAACATGGTAGGTGGTGTTTTCTGCCTAGCCGTCAGCGTGAAGGCTGCCTGGGGTATAAGGGACCAGGCAGCTGTGGAGCAGTCTGGTCTGCATGAGCGCCTTCGGGTGTGAGGAGCTGATCTGTCAGTCTGTTCTTTGTCAAAGTCTCTGGGAAGTGATGCGCTCTGTTGGTTCAAGTCATCAAAAACGCTGGGGCACGTGGGCTGCAGGCACGGATGGATCTGGGTGCCAAATCAGTTTTCCATCCATCGTTCTTCTTTCTTGGTGGGCTTCATTCTACGGCAGGGTTCTCCCCACACCCTCATCATGGATATTCCGCACAGCCCTAAATTCGACAGAAAGAACCTTGCCCCCCTTTTAACACTTAACAAGCAAAATCGCACAGTAAGACCCGTACACTGCCTTGAGTCACGTATGTTCTCTTGAATCCATCACTTGACCAGAGTAGTGGATGCCTAGTTGGGCAGTTTTGAGTCGTGGATGAGGCCCTGAAAGCGGTGTTGGGGTCAGCTCCACGGGGGTGTCTCACGTGGAAGGATGTGTTCCCAGACTAGAGGATTGCCGTTCTCAGCCTAAAGGAATGCAGACTCTAGGCCGGCTAAAGACAGCATCTGACCTTCGGACTGGCCTTGGGATGTTTGAAATATACAACCTCCAGCTTACATTTGTTGAATGCCAGCTGTCTTCTAGAAAGTTCTAGGCCCGAGAATTCAGTGGTGAGTTCAAAGCCTCACTCTGCAGTTAGTCAAGCTGTGTTGCTCTGCCGAGTCTGGGCGTTTGTTGCTGGTACAGTTGGAGGCCGCTGCCTTTGGTCTCCCCTCGGACGGTTCCCAGGAAGGCCTATGCATGCCTCTTTGAGACGCTTTTGACCCGGCCTGTATTTTACTCAGGACACAGTTTGTGACCTCTGCAAGGCTGTGCCCATAACTTTTAGGTTTTGTTTTGTTTTGTTTTCTTGGAAAATGCAGACCAGGGCTGTTGGCTGTGGCACCATGGTCAAGTCCTTGCTCTGCATGTACAGGGGCCCTGAGTTCCGCCTCAGGCACCTCGGCAAAACAAAACAAAACAAAACAAAACTGGACTATTTGAGCTCTGCTTGAAACTACTGTGTGATGCTAGGGAAATCAGCAATTTTTTAAAAATATACATTTGTTGCCGGGCGGTGGTGGCGCACGCCTTTAATCCCGGGACTTGGGAGGCAGAGCCAGGCGGATCTTTGTGAGTTCGAGGCCAGCCTGGTCTACAAAGTGAGTTCCAGTACAGTCAGGGTTACACAGAGAAACCCTGTCTCCAAACAAACAAACAAACAAACAAAATACATTTGTGTGTGTGGTGTGTGTGTGTGTCTGTTCATGAACTCATGTGCTCATACCACAGTGTGAGTGTGGAAGTTAAAGGACACCTTGGGAGTTGATTCTCTCTTTCCACCATAAGGGTTCCAGGAATCAAACTCAGGCCATCAGACTTGGCAGCAGGTCCCTACCCACTGAGCCATCTTGCCATCTAAGCCCTTGTTTTCTGTTGGTAAAGTGAAGAATTAAGAAGGATGACTGTGGAGGCGTGTGCCTAGACTGCAAACATTGCTCGACTCTTTTTTTTTTTTTTTTTTTTTTTTTTTTAAAGATTTATTTTTATTATGTATACAGTGTTCTGTCTGCATATACACCTGCAGGCCAGAAGAGGGCACCAGATTTCATTACGGATGGTAGTGAGCCACCATGTGGTTGCTGGGAATTGAACTCATGACCTCTGGAAGAACAGGCAGTGCTCTTAACCGCTGAGCCATCTCTCCACATTGCTCGACTCTTAAAGCTGGGGTTGTAGGCTCACACACTTGGAATGGTGAAGCAGGTTGTGAGGTGTGGGATGTGGGGAAAGGGAGGTCATGGAACATGGCCTACAGCCTGACCAAAATCACTGTGAGTTATTGCCTGAGTGCTTAAGAGGTGTGGGTAATTTTGTTACCTTGTATGTGTGTGTGTGTGTGTGTGTGTGTGTGTCTGTCTGTCTGTCTGTCTCTGTATGTGTGTCTGTGTATGTGTGTGTGTGTTTGTGTCTGTGTGTGTCTATGTCTGTCTCTGTGTCTGTGTCTGTCTCTCTGTGTGTATGTGTCTGTGTGTGTCTATAAAGCCAGAGGTTGATAGTGATGTCTTGGTCACTCTTCACCCTGATCATTTGAGACAGGGCCTTGGCAGCCACACCAGGCTTTGTTTGTTGGTTTGTGTTTTGTGTTTTGGTTTTTCAAGACAGGGTTTCTCTGTGTAGTTTTGGTGCCTGTCCTGGATCTCACTTTGTAGACCAGGCTGGCCTCGAACTCACAGAGATCCGCCTGCCTCTGCCTCCCGAGTGCTGGGATTAAAGGCGTGCGCCTTCACCCCAGGCTTTTTTTTAGGAGGGTGCTGTGGGGCTGACCTCTAGGTCTTCACGCTTGCACAGCAGGCATTGTACCGAGGGAGCCTTCTCCCTGGTCTCCTCCTGGTTTTTGTTTGCTTGCTTGGTGGGGTGGTTGGTTGACTAGCTGTGGTGGCACATACCTATAATCCTAACAGTCAGGAGGCTGAGGCAGGAGGATCACAAATGTAGCCTGTGCCACACAGTGCCACATGCTCTGTCTCAATTTTTTTTTTTTTTTTTAATTTTAATTAAAAGGAAAAGGGAGCCGGGCGGTGGTGTGGTGGTGGCAGCGGCAGCGCACGCCTTTGATCCCAGTACTCGGATGAACTCACAGAGCCAGGCGGATCTCTGTGAGTTCGAGGCCAGCCTGGTCTACAGAGTGAGATCCAAGACAGGCCCCAAAGCTACACAGAGAAACCCTGTCTACAAAACAAAGCTAAATGTTCAGCAGGCTGTCGGTCCTTTGCAACAGAAACCACACAGTAGTTCCTCCATAGTCACTTGGAGTTTTTCTTGGACCGTTTGGTTCTGTGTTTGATTTTTGAGACATGCCCTCACTGTGTAACCCTGGCTGGCTTCAAACTTGCTGTGTAGGGTGGTGGCGGTGGCACGTGCTTTTAATCCCAGTGCTGGCAGGTGGATCTCTGAGTTCAAGGCCAGCCTGGTTTACAAAGTGAGTTCCAGGACAGCCAGAGAAACCCTGTCCTGTAAAAACTGCTCCCCTCTCCAAAAAAATTTTTTACTATGTAGCTGAGAATGAACCTTGAGATCTTGAACAGCTTCTAATGCCCCTGCCTCTACCTCCAGAGTATCACAGCGTACACCACGGTACCTGGTTTTGCCGTTCTGGGGCCTGAACCCAGGGCTTCTTGCATGCCTGGTCTGCATTTGAGCCTCATCCCTAATTGCTTGTTAAAAGAACAAATGAATGAATTTCCTTTAAGGGCCTTGGGCCTCAGTTTCCCCAGGCGACAGAAGATGTGGCTGATTAGGTCCTTTCCTGATTCCAGGGATGACATCATTCCTGGTCTTGGTAGGATCTGTGGAGCTTACTTGGTCCTTTATGTCCTGGAGTGCCAGGGAAGAGGGGCCCTAAGGACCCTGAGGGACTTGGAGGAAGATGTGTCCCTGATTTCAAGGCTCACCAGCTGAGTTGTCGCACAGCCCCATAGTGGTTCAGCTCAGCTCAGCTCAGCTCAGCATTTGGCAGGCAGTAGTTGCTGATTGGAAACGGCCCCCAGGAAATGGAAATGGCCAGGCATTTCCTGTAGGCCTGTGCCACTTGGCTTTCTGGCACAGGAAGGAACATTCCTCTCATCCTGGCCCGGCACTCGCTCCATCTGCTCCAGGAAGGGTCTGGTCGCTCCGCTGGGTGCCCTGGAGTGAGGAGGGCCTTCTGGGCGGGGCAGTGCTTGCGATCCGTGGGGAACTGCGGGGCTAGGCCAGGCCAGGCCAGCCCAGGACTGCTGGCATTTTGTCAAACCCAGTGCCGTAGGAAGGTCCTCTTCCATCCTGTGTTCCCATCCTGCCCCTCCTTGCAGAGGGCTTAACACCCGAGCGGAGTTACTCCATGCCTGGAGCCTGCTGGGCTTAGAGCAACTTCAGCACCGTCTTTTTATGCTAAACCACTGTCTTTACGTTCAATTTTCTGCTAGAGACGTGTTGGTAGCTTCGTTAGATTCTCCTAGGATCTCTGGCCCCTAAACAAGTCAGAACACTGGCTGAGATGGTAGGGAC
The DNA here is from genome assembly GCF_949786415.1 of Peromyscus eremicus. Taxonomy (NCBI): domain Eukaryota; kingdom Metazoa; phylum Chordata; class Mammalia; order Rodentia; family Cricetidae; genus Peromyscus; species Peromyscus eremicus. The sequence continues at coordinate 12,848,665 of NC_081438.1, read as the reverse complement.
GGGACAGGATCCTTCTACACAGCCCTCTTGGCCTTCTCTGGTTCGTCTCTTCCCTAGACCCGGACCTGCCTGTCTTCCCAGGCAGCCCTAGCCTGTGTCTGGGTGTTTCTGTTCTCCTCCTTCCTTCAGACCTTGAAGGCCAAGCCTGCGTCAGAGGCGGTGGCGAGGGAGGCCCAGGCCAGACACCGGCTTGGCCAAGGAGACTTGATTAAAAAGCAGCTTTGTTGGGGGTGGATGGCTTGGTGTCCTTGGCCTGGAGTAGAGATCGATAAGCAATTGTTTTTCTGTTGGCAAGGAAGAAGAAGAAAAAAAAAAAAAAGCTCCATTGATTCTCACAGGCCCTGCCAAGCCTCGTTTTCTTTTCAGGAACACTTGTAGCCCCAACAGAGGTGGTTCTGAGAGGAAGGACAGGCCGCCTGTCTCTCCTCAGGGTGGCGGAATCCACACAAGAGCAGGTGGACTCACTGGGACAGTAGTTGCTCCGGAACATTCTGGAACGCAGCCCCTCTGTTCGTAGGCATTGTATTGAAGGGGAATAGCTTTTTTTTTTTTTTTTTTTTACCACTTCAGACGTGTGTTCTGAGTGCAGGGCTCATCTGCTCCCCATGATTATCTGGACGGTGTCCATCTTAAAGGTCAGGAGACTGAGGCAGGGAGAGGCTATGGCAAGCTGGGAAAAGGGTAGGCCCTGTCTGTGTGGACTGTGTGGACTTCCAGCCAGGAAGAGGAGCATCACCAAAGGATACGTAAAATAACAGCAGCCAGACTGCAGAGAGTGTGGGACTTGGGTAGACTCGTCCATTGACAGGGACGCCAGGGCAGGGCCCCAGCTCCTGACGGCCTCTGTGGTGCCCTCAGCTGTGGCATACCCTGTCTCTGCCCTCGTAGTGCTGGGGTTGCAGGTGCCGTGAGGTGACACCCAGCTTTTAAGGGGTGTGCTGGGATTGGAGTTCAGGCCCTCAGGCTGTGCTGCAGACACTCCTACCCACTGAACCATCCTTTCAGCTCTTTGTTGGGGATTCTTTCTTTGTTAAAAATAAATTCCATACAATATATTTTTGTCATTTTTTCCCCCTCCCTCAATTCCTCCCAGGTCCTCCCTACCCACCTTCATACTCTTTTTCTCTCTTAAAACAAATAACCAGCCGGGAGGTGGTGGTGTATACCTTTAGTCCCAGCACTGGAGAGGCAGAGGCAGGTGGCTCTCTGAGTTTTGAGGCCAGCCTGGCATACAGAGCGAGTTCCAGGACAGCCAGGGCTACACAAAGAAACGTCTTGAAAAAACAATAGATAGATAGATAGATAGATAGATAGATAGATAGATAGATAGATGATAGATAAGTATAAATAAAGCAAGCAAACAAGAAAAACCCACCACTTTTTTTTTTTAAGTCATGAGTGGGCACATGTCAGGCCCAGGAATGCCGAGGCTTTTCTGATTGGAGGAGTCCCAGCCACCTTGCCTGACACAGTAGATGTTTTGCAAGTAATCCTGAATGGATGATTTCAAGAGGGCCAGGCAACGTTATCGTGTCTTGGCGGGGTCCTTGAGGGAGCCCTGAGTGCGCGCCGCTTTTACACCTTCCTCTCAAGGTTCTCTTCTACCCGGGTGACCCGGGAGGCCATTCTCTTCCCTCACATCTCTGCCAGCACCCACTGGTCTCACAGCACCCAGAGAGAGCCTCCTTGATTAGCACACAGCTGCCCGCCCATTTGTGGATGCCCTTACGTAGCTCCAGCAGTGCCTGTGACATTTGTCCACCAGAATTTGTCAAACACACGCGAGCCAAAGGTTAATATTCTGTCCCCGCGACGCTGAGGATTGACAACCTGCAGCTGTGTGTCGGTCTCTTCTCTCTCAAATTGATATAAAAGTTCATGTGACATAAAATTGACTTTTTGGGGGGAGGAGGCGCAGTGCTGGGGGTAGAGGTCTTCTCCAATCCTCTCAAGCTGCAAGCTGTACCCCAGCCCTCTAATTAATTCCCCCCCCCCTTTTTTTTTTCCTTTTGAATTTGAGACAGTTCTCACTATGTAGACCAGAATGGCCTGGAACTCACAGAGCTCCTCCTGCCTCTGTCTCTGGAATGCCGGGAATCAAGGTATGTGCTACCCTGCCCGGCAGACGAACCCTCCTGAGATCAATAGTTCATTGCATTTCGTACATGCATGGGGTTGTGAAATCCCCACTGTTGTCTAGTTCCGAGACATCTTCACCAGGATGAAAACCTGCACCTCCTGGCCCCCGGAGTGCTCCGTGGATTTGCCTAGTATGGAAATTTCATTTCCCCGGAATTATGCAATACATAAGGGCCTCTTGGGACTGGCCTTGCCCTTGGCATGATGTGTTCAGCTTTGATGGGTGTTGCAGTCACGGCCGGTGCTTCTGGCCCTTTTATGGCTTCGGAGTTTTCCATTGTATGGACCTCTGTTCATCTGCTGACTTCCTTCTCTGAGCTACAGTGTCTAGTGCTGTTGGGGTGTGCCCTTAGGGATGGACCACGTGGAAAGTCTTTTAACTTTTTGAGGACCCACCCACAGGCAGGCAGCCATCTTGGTTTCTTAGGTGGTGCCTGGGGTTTGAACTCAGGTTCTTGTCCTTGTAGGACAGTCAGGCTTACCACGGAGCCATCTCCTCAGCCTGCTTGTTTTGAGACAAAGTCTCAGTCTATAGCCCGAGCTGGCCTGGAGCCCCCACCCACTTACAGTACAGAGGTCTGATAGCACATCCGTGATGCTGTTTGTGACGTCTTACTAGTCCGTGGGAGACGTCTGCCTCAGTCATGGAACATGACATGACAGATACAGGTAGAAGGGTTTCATTTAGCCTATCTAGCATGTAAAAAATAGTCCAGATAATTACTAATTAAAAAAAACTGTGTGTGTGCGTGTGTGTGTGTGTGTGTGTGTGTGTGTGTGTGTGTGTGTGTGTTAGTCTTGTGCCTGTGGCAGTGTGTGTGTGTGTGTGTGTGTGTGTGTGTGTGTTAGTCTTGTGCCTGTGGCAGTCAGAGGCATCAAATCCCTTGGAACTGGAGTTAGAGGCATGGGTGCCGGGGAATCGAACCCGGGTCCTCTGCAGGAGCAGTAGGTGCCCTTAACTGCTGAGCTTTCTCCTTTGCACCAGATAATTTTACTAGTTAAAGAGAAGTCAACAGGAACTTTAGAGATACCGCAGTCAGGGGTGGTTGGTGGCGTGTACCTTTAATCCCAGCACTCGGGAGACAGAGGCAGGTAGATCTCTGAGAGTTCGAGGCCAGCCTGGGCTACAGAGATACCGCAGTCAGCGATCTGAGCTTGAGCCCAGCACTCAGGGCAGCACATGCTCACAAGCCCAGAGCAGGGGAGACGGAGATCGGCTGGCTTTCAGGGTTTGCTCACCAGCCAGCCTGGTCTAATTGGAGACCTCAGGTTCTACTGAGAAACCCTGTGTCCAAAAACAAGGTTGGAGGGCTGGAGAGATGACTCATTGGTTAAAAGGACCTGGCTGGGTTCAATTCCCAGGACACACATGGCACCTTACAACCACCCATAATTCCAGTTCCTGTGATTTTAGTGCCCTTTTTTGGTCTCTTGAACACCCATCACACATGTGGTGCACATACAAATATACGCAAAACAGCCATACACATAAAATAATTTAAAGCCAGGCTGTGGTGGCGCACGCCTTTAATCGCAGCACTCAGGAGGCAGAGGCAGGCAGATCCCTGTGAGGTTGAGGCCAGCCTGGGCTACAGAGTGAGTTCCAGGACAGCCAGGGCTACACAGAGAAACCTAGACCCTGTCTCAAAAAAACCAATAATAATAATCACAATTGTTATTATTATTATTTAAAAAATTAAAAACCACCACCTCTACTGCCAACAAAAAAACCAAGGTGGAGAGGTTTTTTTCTTTGTTTATTTGATTGCTTTTCTTTTCGAGACTGGGTTTCTCCGAGTGCTGGGATTAAAGGTGTGTGCCACACCACTGGCCAGGTGGAAAGGTTCTTTGACAACTGAGGTTGACCTCTGACCTCTGAACATACACGTATACACATGTCAACTCATACACATTCCTACACATATCAAAAAATCAAGAGACCTCACTTATTATTCTCTCTCTCCTGAGACAGGGTCTCTCTGTGGCCTTGGCTGTCCTGGAACTTGCTGTGTAGACCAGTCTGGCTTCACGCTCAGAGATGTGTCTGCCTCTGCCTCTGGGATTAAAGGTGTGAGCCACCATGCTCTCTCTCTCTCTCTCTCTCTCTCTCTCTCTCTCTCTCTGACAGAGTCTCATGTATTTCAAGCTGACCTCAAATTTCATTATGTAGTTTAAGTACATGACGTTGAATTTCTCATCTCCTGCCTCCACTTCCAAGTGCTGGGATTACAGGCTGTCCCACCACGCTATTGTATGTGGTCCGCCACGCTATTGTATGTGGTGCTGGGGATCAAACCCAGGAGTTTGTGTATGCAAGGCCAGCTGGCTGCCACTGACTGAGCTACTGTTCAGCCCCCATAGATTCTTGCTTGATGGAAAGAAAAGTGGGGACTGGGGAGCCAGGTGGTGGTAGACCCAGACCCCCACTGAGTGGCACTGCCCATAGCTGCCAATCCTATTAGGGCCCACAGGGAATCTCTTGGGGCTTGGGGCTCCTTATACTTGTTTCCAATGGGAAGTGAATTTGGGTTCCTTGTCATGGTGTGTGAGAAGGAATGCAAAGAGTACATTGCTTTTTTTTTTTTTTTTTTTTTTTTAATGTGTGTGAATGCTTTTGCCTGTATATATTTCTGTGCACCTCATGTGTGCCTGATGTTCTTGGAGATCAGAAGAGGGTATCAGTTCCCCATGGAATTGGAGTTACTGATGTTTATAAGCCACCATATGGGTGTAGTATTGGGAATCAAACCCAGGTCTTCTCGAAGAGTAGCAAGTGTTCGTAATTCTTAATCATGGAACATTCTCTCCCACCTTCAAAGAATACATTTTTTTTTTTTTTGGCATGGACTGGGAGATCATATCACATCCTATTTTGCAATAGTTTCTTTTTTCAAATACAGCTCTTGTTGTATAGTCCAGGCAGGTCTTGAACTCCTCTTCCCACCTTCTGAGAGCTGGGATTATAGGAATGTACCACCACAACTGGCTGCACATTTATTTTTTATTTTTTTATTTTGAGACAGAGTCTTGCTCTGTAGCTCAGGCTAGCCTGGAGCATACTATGTAGCCCAGGCTGGTCTTTAATTCCTGGTGGTATTCCTGCCTCAGCTTCCCAAGGGTTATACCGCCATGCTGGGCTGCAAGTTTCAAGGAGACACAAAGCAGACACTAGCCTGGTCCAGAGGGAGCGACTCGCTTTCCTGTCCCTGCCTGGCTGACCCTTTCTCTCTTTCTACAGCAGCCGGGCTGCCGATGGAAGTGCCCCGGCCTGGCGGATGAAGTCGGTACACACACCATGTCATCATGTGTCTCTAGCCAGCCCACCAGTGACCGGGCGGCCCCCCAGGATGAACTGGGAAGCGGGGGTCTCAGCCGGGAAAGCCAGAAGCCCTGCGAGGCCCTGCGAGGACTCTCGTCCTTAAGCATCCACTTGGGCATGGAATCCTTCATTGTGGTTACCGAGTGTGAGCCAGGCCAGGGTGTGGACCTCAGCCTGGCCCGGGACCAGCCTCTGGAGGCTGATGACCAGGAACTGCCCCTGGATGCCTCGGAATCTGAGGCACGGCCTCTACTTTCTGGTCGCAAGATGTCCCTGCAGGAGCGGTCCCAGGGTGGGCCAGCCTCCGGCAGCAGCCTGGACATGAACGGACGCTGCATCTGCCCATCCCTGTCCTACTCGCCACCCAGCTCCCCACAGTCCTCCCCCCGGATGCCCCGGCGGCCCACAGTGGAGTCTCACCACGTCTCCATCACAGGTTTGCAGGTTCGTGAGCTGTGAGGTGGGGGTAGGTGGGGACGGGAGGATGACCTGAAGGACAGTGGAGGCTACAGACGGGCATGAAGTCTCAAAAGAAAGGGAACACACAACCCCTTCACATTTCAGCTGCACAAACATTCATTTTTCTCTTTGACCACTCCTGGGTAAGCTTCCTGTGGTGCAGACCGAGGGAGGGTGTCTCCTGTAGGCTGAGGGAGGAGCCACCCTTCACTGCTTCTTCCCCAGTAACGGTTGAACTGCGTCTTTGAGACAGGATCTCACTATGTAGCCCAGGCTGGCTTTGAACTTTCCATGACCCTCTGTCCTCAGCCTCTCGAACGCTGAGATTGTACAGGTGTGTGCCGCCATGCCTGGCATTCGGAACCGCTTTTTTTTTTTTTTTTTTATAATGTTTTAGATTAGTTTGCAAGTTCTAGGATTTTATGTCAGCAGGTTCATTGCTGGAGCGCTCTTTTCTTTTCTTTTCTTTTTTTTTTTTAGCTCAGTTTTCTTCTCCGGCATAATGATTTTGAGATTAATCCACACCATCGGGTACACTCTTGGCCCCAATAGCTACAGATCCAGCCAACCTTGAAAAATATTGAGAAGGAAAAAAAATTTGCAGCTCTGTGAGCCTACGCGGGCTATTTCTTCTTGTCATTAAATGATAATTTAAATAGTTACTGCCTCTGAGGCCTAGAGTCGAGTGCCTTACATAACACTGACACGGTATTAAATGTATAAGGAACTTGGAAATGGTTCAGAGTGTGTGTTTGGGAACAGGAGAGATGGCTCAATGGAAGGATGGCTGCCCCTACAGAGGACCCGAGTTCTATTCCCAGCACCCACATGGAGGCTCACAGTCGCCTTTAACTCCGACTCCGGAGGATCTGATGCCCTTTCCTGACCTGTGGGGACATCCTCCACAGACACACACAAACAGAGATAAAATAAGATGTCAGGGAAGAGGGCTGGGTGTGATGAGGTGTACCTGTAATCCCAGAACTCGGGAGGCGGAGACAGGAGGATCATTGCAAGCTCAAGGCCAGTGCTCTTAACCACTGAGCCATCTCTCCAGCCCAGTGTCAGATTTTTCTAACAGGGTATCTTTTATTTATTCTTTGACAGTTTCATACATGTCAACGTTATATCTTTTTGTTGTTGTTGTCTTTCGACACAGGGTTTCTCTGTGTAGCTTTGCGCCTTTCCTGGAACTCACTCTGTAGACCAGGCTGGCCTCGAACTCACAGAGATCCCCCTGCCTCTAGATAGTGAGCTCCAGACCAGAAGGGCTTTCTCGACTTCCTAGTGCCAAAATGTAAGCGAGAGAGGCTGTATGAAGATTCTATTCTGTGCTAACACAGTGCTGTGCCATTGTCTTGAAGGGACTTGAGCTCTCGCATGCCTGGTATCTTCAGGGTTGTGCAGCCCCTACAGACGCTGAGGGACGTATATTCGTGGTTGATTTATTTTACTTACTTATTTATTTAAATTTTTTTTTTTTTTTTTTTTTTTTTTTTTTTTTTTTTTTTTTTTTTTTTTTGAGATGAGATCTCATTGTATCCCGGCTGGCCTCTGCCTCCTGCGGGCTGGATTAAGGCTCATCCAGCATGGCTTGCTGTTGTCGGCTCCTTCTTATACCAAATCATTTCTCTTGGGTAGTCCTAGAAGCAGAATGGTGGGTCCTGTGGAAGGTGTATGTTAGGAAACAGCTGGTAGGCTGTGGCTCACTTGGCAGAGTGCTCGCTTAGCGTGGGCAAAGCCCGGAGTTCAACCTCTAGCACCCACGGTGATGGACTTCTGTAATCCCAGGAGATGGAGGCAGGAGGACCAGCAGCTCAAGGTCAGCCCAGCCAAGTATCAGTCAGGTTTTCCTTTTTCTTCTTTTCTTTTCTTTTATTTTTGTCTTTTGGTTTTTTGAGACAAGGTTTCCCTGTGTAGCTTTGCGCCTTTCCTGGAACTCGCTTTGTAGACCAGGCTGGCCTCGAACTCACAGAGATCTGCCTGGCTCTGCCTCTCGAGCGCTGGGATTAAAGGCGTGGCCGCCACATTCTGGCCCTAAATATCAGCTTTGAGGCCAGCCTGGAAGTAGGAGACGCTGCCCGCTCGCCCACTTCCGTTCTGGCAGCCATGTGGGAAGTTGTGTGTGCGCTGCTTCTCCCCAGCGCCTGTCTTCATTAGCTGGCCTGCCGTGGCTTTCACGTGCTTTTCCTCAGTGACTCTTCATGCTTGTTGGCCATTTATCCATCTTTAAGGAAACTTCTGTGCAGATCTTTTGCTCAATTTTGAATAATAACCTTTTACGTTTTGAAATTATATCACGTCCCCCTTCCCTTTCCTCTCTAACCCCTCTCATGTACCCGCCCAACCTGTTCTTTCTCCAGTTCATGGCGCTTTTTCTTTGGTTATTGTTACATATATACATATCCCTAAATACATAAGTACAACCTGCTCAGTCTGTATAATATATAATTTCTGAATCTCCCCTCCCTCCCACCCTCCCTCCTCCCTCCTCCCTCCTTTCCTCCTTCTCTCTCTCTCCCCCTCCCTCTCTCTCCCTCTGACACAGGACCTTAGCTGTGTAGCTGAGGGTGCAATTTAGTGGTAAAGTGTTTGTCTGGCATGCACAAGGCCCTGGGTTTGATCCCTAGTGTGCCCCCATGAATATATATATATGTACACACACACACACACATACACACACACACACACACACACACACACACACACACACACTCTTCGTATGTTGGTGTTCACGTGTGCACTGGTGCGCGTGTGTGGGAATGCATATGGAGACCAGAGATCACCTCCTGTAAAGTTACAGATGAAGGTCGTCTTGTTCTTATACAGCAATCTCTCACAGGGACCTAGAGTTTGTTGGTTGGCTGGCCGTGAGCCCCAGGGATCCTCCTGTCTCCACCTTCCGACGGCTGGGACCGCAGATGTGTATCACTATACCTGCCTTGTTTATGTCGGTTCTCGGGATCCGGTTCAGGTCCTCCTGCTTGTCCGGCAAGCACTGTACCACCTGGGCCGTCTCCCCATTCCAGTACGAATGATGTTTTGGGCGGGAGCGTGGGGGTGTTTCCCAATTGTGTAGTCATTACTGTTTTGGTTTTTGAAATCGTCTTGTATAGCTCAGGTCACCTTCAGGCTTGCCAAGTAGCCAACGCTGGCCTTGAAGTCTGGATTCTCCTGCCTCAGCCTCCCAACTGCTGGGACTCTGTGGACTCGAGTCCTGGTTACATGTGTCCCTTTATTTGTGACACAGGCATCTTCAGCTCCTGTGAGAGTCACCTCACCTGTGTCCTGTCTTGCTTTCCAGGACTGTGTGCAGCTGAATCAGTATACGCTGAAGGATGAAATTGGAAAGGTAAATGGTCCAGGAGTTGGGCTGCCTTTGTACCGTGACCAGGGGTGTCCCTGACACTCCAGAGGGAACCAGGAGGGCTGGGCGAGGAGAGGGACCTTTGGAGGCAAGGCTGGTGGGGTGAAAGTGTTTACTGTTCATGGTCTTGTGTGTGTGTGTGTGTGTGTGTGTGTGTGTGTGCATGTGTGTGCACGTGTGTGTGTGTGCACGTGTGTGCATGGGTGTGTGTAGGCTAAAGGTTGATGTCAGCATGTATTTCCTCGGTACCTCTCCACCTTATTCTTTGAGACACAGTCTCTCAGTGAACCTGATGCTCATAGATTCGGCAAGACTAGCTGGCCATCAGGTCCCAGGTATTCTTCTGTGGTTACCTACCCCCCGACCCAGCACTGGGATGATAGGTGTGCGATACCACACCTTGTTTTTTATGTCAGTGCTGGGATTTGAGGTCACGTTTGTGTGGCCAGCATTTTAACTAGTAAGCCGTCTCACCAGCCTTATTTTAAAAAATACCTTTTTTGAGACATGGTCTCGCTATGTAGTCCTGGCTAGACTAGGACTTACTATGTAGACCAGGCTGGCCTCAGACTCACTGAGATCCACATGCCTCTACTTCCCAAGAGCTAGGACTAAAAGTGTGCACCACCACGCCAAACTTATTTATTCACTTATTTTACATTTAATGTTAAAATTAGATGTGCTTCTGCAAAAGTTCAGAAAACTTCCAGAGAAATCCTAAATTACCATGGTGACAGTGCCAGTCCCGTTAATGGTACTCCCCTCCTCCCCCTAATGAGAGACCTTACCATCTGTTTTTCGTTTATTTTTGTTAGTATTATTGCAGGGGCTAACATCTGAAGTGCTAACAGAGGATAAGTTAGTAATATCACTGGCCAGGGTGGACTAACCAACCAACCGTAAGACCATAGGAAGTAGTAAAGGCCGAAGCTAACTGCTAGGCCATGGAGTGAGGCTCCGTGAGTGAAGCAGGCTAGATTGGAGAGCGGGGTGGGGTGATGAGTCTGTGATAAACTGTTTTTGTATGGAAATAAGGTCTGTGTTTGGCCAGACTTTCCCAGATTTTTTCTTTCTTTCTTTCTTTCTTTTTTTTTTTTTTTTTTTTTTTGAGACGGGGTTTCTCTATGTAGCCTTGGCTGTCCTGGAACTCACTCTGTAGACCAGGCTAGCCTCCATCTCACAGAGATCCGCCTGCCCTTGCCTCCCAAGTGCTGGGATTAAAGGCGTGTGTTTCCACTGTCCAGCTATTTTTTTTTTTCTTTTTCTTTCTTCCCCCCCCCAGGTTTTTCAAACCTGGATTTTTACATTAGTCCCTTCCATTTAAATGTTGGCAGCCGATTTAGACTGCAGAACTGGAAAGTCTGACAGAAGGCAGTCTCCGGGTCCCCTGGCCCAGTGAGCTGCAGTCTGTAGCCTGTCAGAGCCCTCGGTTCACAGAGCGCTGCTCTGGCCACTGTGTCACAGGCCCCTCCTTTCTCCAGGGCTCCTACGGTGTGGTCAAGCTGGCTTACAATGAGAACGACAATACTTACTATGTGAGTATCCCCATCCCCATCCAAAGGACAGCTCCGAGCATGGTTAGGGTATGCGTTCGCCCATTCTACTGTCAGGGCTTTTAGAAGGGAACGATGCTCCCATTTTACAGATGGAGAAATGGGGCAGGGAAGGGATTGGCTGAGCAAGTGTCTTTCATACCCTTGCTCTGAGCTGCCCTTTCTGCCTCTTCCATAGCCCCAAGAACAAGGCAGTAGATGGACATAGTAGTACCCTTGTTACTGAGGCTTTGGGGTCAGTCCAGTTAGGTTCAAACCCTGGTTCTAACATGCATTAACTTGCCCAACATGACTTTGGGCAAGTAGCCATCATACCCCTTCCCGGCCCATCGCTCTGGCTCAGTTGTCTGACTCAGTGGCAGGAGTCATGAAGTTCAGGGGTTCCCAGCTGGGTCTGCTCACCAGGAACCTCCAGGGTTGGCACTGGCACAACTCCAGGAGTCTTGTCTCCGCACAGCCCAGGCCCAGCTTGCTCCGCCGGTCACTAGGCTCTCACTGCCTTGTCCCGAGGCACCGAGCCCTGGGAGCTCAGTGGGAGGCTGGAGGAGGAGAGAGCCTCGTCTCCCTCCCTGCTCCCGTTAACTGGACTTGGGGGGTGGTCTGTCCTTCTGCAGGCAATGAAAGTGCTGTCCAAAAAGAAGCTGATCCGACAGGCTGGCTTTCCACGTGAGTGTTGTGGGCTGTGTCCTGAGGGGGCTGAGATGAGATTGGACAGAGCCGGGTGAACGTGATGTCCTGCAGAGACACGCGGGGGAAGACACTACATCCCGCACAGAGCTTCCCCTGAGAGCGGTGCTGAGCTTCTTGCCGTGGGTCCTGATTCATTTTTATTTAAGAGTTTAAAAGGTGAATCTGAGGGCTGGAGAGATGGCTCAGAGGTTAAGAACACTGCTTGTTCTTCCAAAGGTCCTGAGTTCAATTCCCAGCAACCACATGGTGGCTCACAACCATCTGTAATGAGATCTAACGCCCTCTTCTGGCCTGCAGGGATTCGTGCAGACAGAACACTGTATATGTAATAAATAAATAAATCTTTAAAAAAAAAAAAAAAAAAAAAAAAAAAAAAAAAAAGGGCTGGAGAGATGGCTCAGAGGTTAAGAACACTGCTTGTTCTTCCAAAGGTCCTGAGTTCAATTCCCAGCAACCACATGGTGGCTCACAACCATCTGTAATGAGATCTAACGCCCTCTTCTGGCCTGCAGGGATTCGTGCAGACAGAACACTGTATATGTAATAAATAAATAAATCTTTAAAAAAAAAAAAAAAAAAAAAAAAAAAAAAAAAAGGTGAATCTGAGGCCTAGAGAGATGGCTCATCAGTAAAGGCACTTGCCTCCAAGCCTCATGATCTGAGTTTAAATCCCCAGGGATCACAGGGTAGGAGAGAAGCCTGCAAGGTGCCCTCTGACCTCCACCTTCATTCTGTGGCATATACATGCCAAAACAAACAAACAAACAAACAAACAAACAAATAATAAATAAATAAGCAAGCTGAGCATGGACATGAACAAAATAAATTAAAAAAAAAGCTTTACCATATGTCTTGGTTTCTCTTCCTGATGTTCTCATAAAAGATCAACAAAACCAGCTTTAGATGAAATCCTTCACTTTGGCTCATACTTGGGGTGTCTGCGAGATGGGAGCTAGAGGCAGCTGGTTCCATTGTATCTACAGTCAGGAAGCAGAGAAGAGTGAAGGACAGTGTGTATGTAGGCTCCTTTTCTCCACTAACAGCTGCAGGATCCCAGCCAGGGATTGGTGCCACCCACAGTGGATCCGCCTTCCCACCTCAATTAATGTAATCAAGATAATCCTCCAGAGGCCATCTCTCAGGGGATTCTAGATTCTTTCTAGTTAACAACACTAGTCATCACACTTTCGGACCCAGCAACTTCTCCATAGTATCCAAGAGAGAGAAAAAGAAACAAAAGCTTGTGCGTGCACGTGGCTAGCAGCACTATTCACAATATCCGTTCGTTCGTTCGGGGGGGAAACATCCCTGGTGGCCCTGAACCGATGAGTAAGTAAAATGTATACCCATCTGGTAGATTAGTATTCAGCCACCATAGGGCACTAATTTCTGATGTTACTTGGTTGAAAGCATGTTAAGTGAAAGAGGCCAGACACACAGAGTCACTTACAATATAATGCCGTTTCTAAAAAATACCGGGATGCAAATCCATGAGAACAAAAGAAGATCAGCAGGAGGAGGAATGAGATTTTTGGAAAGAGCAACAAAAAATGTTCTGCAGTTATCTAGTGGTGATGGTCCTAAAAACTGCTAAAATAATCAGCATGCAGGGAGCACGTGCCTGTAACCCTAGCACTCGGGAACTGGAGGGAGAAGGATCGGGAATACAAGGCCAGCCACAGCTGCATGGGACCCTGTTTCATAAAAGCACACCCATGAGAAAGAAGAATAATTAAAAAAAAAAAAAAAAGAAAGAAAGAAAGAAAAGAAAACCAGTTGAGCAGTGGTCATGCACACCTTTTAATCCCAGCACTTGGGAGGCAGAGGCAGGTGGATTTCTATGAGTTCGAGGCCAGCCAGGTCTACAGAGTGAGTTCCAGGACAGCCAGGGCTGTACAGAGAAATCTTGTCTCAAAAAACCAACCAAACAAACAGAACCTCACACATTTAAAATGTTGAATTTTTTTTTTTTAACACATACTGGGCCTGACATGGTAATGTACTTCTTAAACCCCAGCACTTGGCAGGCAGAAGTAGGTGGGACTGATTTCAAGGCTAGCCTGGTCTACATAGAAAGCTTCAGGAGAGCAAGACTTGCCTCAAAAATAAATAAATAAAATAATATCAGGAGTTGGGGAGCTAGCTCAGTGGAAAAAGAGCTTGCCATGTAAGCGTTAAGATGGAGTTGGGATTCCCAGAACCCACGTAAAAGCCAGGCTGCAGGTGGGCGTGGCAGTCACCTGTAATCCCAGCTACCACCATGCCTGGCCCTCGTTTTTTGTTTTTGAGACAAGGACGGTTTCAACCTGTGGATCCTCCTGCTCAGCTCCCGGAGTGATGGCTGACAGGTGTGGTACTCCTCCGGCCCCCACCGTGGTCGCTTTACAGGCCGAGGCTCACCTCAGTGGCCTGCCTTGTACACCCTTTTCAACAGCCGAATCTGCACCTTGTCCTGGCCCAGGCTTGGTCACAGCTGCGTCCTGTGCCGCCGAGCCTCACGGGCTTCCTCACACAGGATGTGGGATACAGCGGTTTTCACAGTTGGGTTTCACATCCTTACAACTGACTGACGAGTAACCCGCCATCCCGGCAGGGCTGTCTCCCTTTTCTCTCACTGACTCGTGGGTTTTTTGTTGTTTTTTTCTTCTCTCTGGCTTTCTGGTACATTCGTACCATTTCCTGCCTTGAGGAGAGGGATCATGTTTCTGTCTCTTTTATCCCGAAGAAGAGAAGTGATTGATTTACCGGAGGATTTGTTTTTGGTTTTTTTGTTTGTTTTGTTTTGAGACAGCATCTGGAGTAACTCAGACTGGCCTTGTACTTGGTGTGTTGTCAAGGGTGACCTTGAACGTCTGGTCTTCTCGGCTCTCCCTCCCAAGTGCTAAGATTTCAGGGGTGCCTCACCACATCCTGGTTTGCGCAGTCCTGGGATGTTGGGAACGTTAAGATAGCTGAACCAGACTAGTGAGCCTCGGTCCTTTTGGGTTGGGCATGTGGCCAGAAAAAGGGATCGACAGGGTGAACAGGAGGAGGGCCGGGACTCCCGTCTCCCTGATTTCTAGTAGCGGGGGAAGCGTAAAGAGAAGAAGGCTGCTCCCAGCTCCCAGAAGTCCTTTGCCCTTTGTCCGTTAGCAGCTGCCCTCTGCAGAAGGTCTCTACCCTAACTCTGTGCTTCCTGCAGGCCGTCCCCCACCCCGAGGGACTCGCCCAGCTCCAGGGGGCTGTGTCCAGCCCAGGGGCCCCATCGAGCAGGTGTACCAGGAAATCGCCATCCTCAAGAAGCTGGACCACCCCAACGTGGTGAAGCTGGTGGAGGTGAGCAGGGAGGGTGAGGCCGATGGCCTAGCCCCACCCAGCTTTGTTACTATCTAAACTCCTCATTGCTAAGATCCCTAGAGAGTCAGGGCACAGTAGATGGCTGCCTCCAGGCTGAGGACCTTGTTGCCTCACATACCCTCACACTGTTGCTTCATGCTGCTGTCACTTCCTCAAGACTGCTGATCGCTCCCATTTTACAGATGGGAAAGTTGAGGCTGAGAGTTCCGAGGCTTGTTCTTTACCAACTTCTTTCTCTTGGAAGCTGGTGGGTTTTTCTACTAGATGCACAGGTAGTTGGAACACAGAAGTAGCTCCACACAAGTGAAATCCTGTGAGACCGCTCAGTGGGCAGAGGCCCTTGATACCTGATGAAGGAAGAAAGCCTGGTGATCTGAGTTCCAGCCCCGGAACCCACATAAAGGTGGAAGGGGAGAACTATCTCCACAGAGTTGTCCTCTGACGTCCACGTCTGCACTGTGGTGGTATAAACACACACAGGATATAATTTAAACAGTAACAGTAATAACTTAAACAAAGCAAAACAGTAGTGCTGGGTGTAGTGGCGCACACCTTTAATCCCAGCACTCAGAAGGCAGAGGAGTCAGATCTCTGTGAGTTCCAGGGCGACCCAGCAGAGAGAATGAATTCCAGGCCAGCCAGGGCTACATAGTGAGAGCCTGTCTCAAAAACAAACAAACAAACCAGTAAGAAGTCATGACTGTGCTCCAGTAAACCTTCGTTTATAAACACTGGAGGAGCTGGACTCAGCCCATCCTATATTTAGCCAATCTCTGCTTCAGTTTAGCAGTTCTCATGCTGGCTTTTTTTTTTCTTTTTTTTTTTTTTTTTTTGTCTCAAGATGGCTCGATGCACTTTAAATTCTGGAAAACTTGGTGTTAGCTTTTAGTCACTGTAGCAAATACTTGGAAAAGAACTTCATAGGAAGAAAGATTGATTTCAGCTCAAGGCTGTTTACAGTTCATGTTATTCCGGTTTCATTGTGTTAAGGCTGACGCAGAGCAGAAACATAGGAAGGAGGTAGATAGATAGATAGATAGATAGATAGATAGATAGATAGATAGATGATAGATAGATAGATAGATAGATAGATAGATAGATAGATAGATATAGATGAAGAGAGAGAGAGATAGACAGACAGATGGGATAGATAGATGGATGATAGATAGAGATATAGTTAGATAGATAGATAAATAGATAGATAGATAGATAGATAGATAGAGAGTGAGAGTGAGTCAGGGAAGATATCTTCAAGATGCATGCCTTTGAATTCACCTAGCTCTACCACTACCCAGAACAATATACCAGTTGGGGACTGGGCCTTCCACACCTGAGCCTGTAAGGGACATACCATTTTTGACCTCAGCAGACCTCAATGTGCTGCTGTTCATTGGTTACCCTTATTCATATGTATCCCATTAAAATAGAAATCAGAGCTGGACATGGTGGTGCATACCTGTAATCCCAATGATGGAGGTGGAGGCAAGAAAATCAGAAGTTCATGGTCAGCCCGGGTTACAGATCCTGTCTTAAAACAAACAAAACCAAAAAACAAAAATGTAAATTGTCAAAATTTTATTCATTGAAAAGTAATAGCCCGGGAGCGGGAGGAAAAATGAGAGGGGAATGTGGGGTTGGTGTATAAAATGAATAAGAAAAAAATTTTAAATATAAAAAAGAAAAACAATATATGTGATAAAAAAAAATTTGGTTTTTGTTTTTTGTTTTTTGAGACAGAGTTTCTCTGTGTAGCCCTGGCTGTCCTAGAACTCACTCTATAGACCAGGCTGGCCTCAAACTCAGAGATCTGCCTGCCTCTGCCTCCCGAGTGCTGGGATTAAAGGTGTGCGCCACCACCGCCCGGCAAGAATAATACATCTTTTATGAATAGTAACTATTTTGTTTGTGTGTGTGCTTGAGTGTATTTATGTAGGTGAGTGTACGTGTGTTCCTGCACATGGAGAACAGAAGTCAGTCTTGGTTGTCTATCCTCAGGAAGTGCTGTCCACCTTGTTTATTTGAGGCAGGGTCTCTCTAGCCTAGAGTTCGCCAACGAGGCTGTCTGTCTGGCCAGCAAGCCCCAGGCATCTACCTGTCTATGTGTCCTCAGCACTGGGATTACAAGCAGGTGCCACTGTGCTTCACTTTTTAAAAAAGATTTATTTATTTATTTATTTATTTATTTATTTATTTATTTATTTATTTATTTATTTATTTGGTTTTTCGAGACAAGATTTCTCTGTGTAGCTTTGTGCCTTTCCTGGAACTCACTCTGTAGCTTAGGCGGGCCTCGAACTCACAGAGACCCGCCTGCCTCTGCCTCCCGAGTGCTGGGATTAAAGGCATGTGCCATGTGTATGTGATAGGGTATGTGCACATGCTTGCTGGTGCCAGAGGTGTCAGATCCCCTGGAACTGGAATTCGAGGTGGTTGTGAGCTGTATGATGTGGGTGCTGGGAACGGGAACTCCGTCCTCTGCAAGAACCGTGCATGCCCTTAACCCCTGGGCCATCTCTCTAGCCCTCACCAGCTTTCTTATGGGCTCCGGGGACTAGAATGATGTCCTTGTGTTTGTAAAGCAAGCGCTTTACCGACTGGGTCGTATGTTCTCTGAAACAAACAAAACAAAAAATGAAGAAGAATTATTTTTACACTTTTACTGCTGCTGGTTGTTATTATTCTTTTTCTTTCTTTCTTTCTTTTTTAACCATTTGTCTTACTAAAAGGCATCTGGATTCTAGGTCTGCTTTGGCCCTCAGCCCGCTGCGATACTATTTTGTGCCTTCTAGACCCTGGATGCAAGTAGAGAAAGAGAGTGGGAAGGCCCATGTTGTCTTAGTCTTTTTTTTTAAATTTTAGTATTTATTATGTATACAGTGTTCTGTGTGTATGTATGCCTGCATGCCAGAAGAAGGCACCAGATCTCATAGATGGTGTGGGTGCTGGGAATTGAACTCAGTACCTTTGGAAGAGCAGCCAGTGCTCCTAACTACTGAGCCATCTCTCCAGCCCTGTTGTCTTAAAGTAAAAATAGTTTCCATTTAATAGCCACCCCCGGAGGTGATTTGGGGATCTCCAGGAGAGGCAGATCCAGTCTGGAGCACCTCTGGCCCAGCTTGTCACTGACCCGGGAAAGGATGGTCTTGGCTATGTGAATGGGGCTTGGAAGACGTGGTGGAGAAAGTGATCTTTGAAGTGGCCTCAGCCATTTCCTGGTCAGCAGAGACAACAGAGAAGGACATTGCAGGGAAAGGAACATCGTGTGTCAGGGCCCAGAGCCTCAATATTTGGGGAACATATCCCTGCCTATGGGAGATGGCGGCTGCTGTTGCCAATCCTTGCCTAGGGCCCATTGCCCTTGCCTAGAGGCTACAGAACTCTAGGTGGACCCTGGGTCTAACTTTCCCTTGAGATGGATTGCTCAGCTGTACCTGCAGTCCTGTGCATCTTGGGTGGCTGGGGAAGGTGAGTCACGTGGAAGAGATTGGAGGCCTAGTCTAGCCAGGGGTCTTGCCCAGGCCTCTCCTCAAAAAAGAGAGAGTAGCTGCAAGCTGTTATTCTCTTTCCTGATGCCATTTCTGATCTCAATTCTCCGATGCTGGAGTTGCCCATCTTAGCGGAAGCCCCGGGGTGCATGGTCTGCAGGTAGCCGAGAGTCCTAGTGGGATCAGTTTTCTCCCCAGTACCCCGTGCATCCGATCTTTCCACCCAACTTAGCAAGACCAAGCAGCCATTCTGTTTGTTTATATATCAGGTGTTTCTTCGGTACCTACTATGTGTCCAGCACTTATGAGACATCACCAAGACAGTCAAGGTGGACATCTTGGGACCTGCCCATCAGAGGCAGGAACAGGCATGGAGACATGTCCTGCTAAGGTGGGGGGGGTATGGGTCCACTTCATGGAGGGGCTGCTTGAGTTCAAGTAGGGTTGAACTTTTTTTGTTTTTGTTTTTTTGAAACAGAGTTTCCCTGTGTTGTTTTGGAGCCTGTCCTGGATCTCGCTCTGTAGACCAGGTTTTGGGCCTCCAACTCTCAGAGATCTGCCTGGCTCTGCCTCCCGAGTGCTGGGATTAAAGGCATGTGTCACCATCTCCCGGCAGGGTTGAACTTTTACCCCAAAACCAGGACCTGTTCCTTGGAGATGGGCTGGATTGGCATCTAGGTGTGGGACATTTTGGGGAGGACTTCCTCCTTCCTGCTGTTCTTCTCTTCAGGGTGTTCCAGACCTTGAGGCTAGATGGACTTGGCTATGACATGCTGTGAGATGTTCTGTATGGCAAATGTGTTGCTCTGATTGGTTAGTAAATAAAACACTGGCCAGTAGTCAGGCAGGAGGAAGTATAGGCAGGACAAGGAGGAGAAGAATTCTGGGAAGTGGAAGGCTGAGTCAGAGACACTGCCAGCTGCTGCCATGACAAGCAGCATGTGAAGATGCCGGTAAGCCACGAGCCATGTGGCAAGGTATAGATTTATAGAAATGGATTAATTTAAGATATAAGAACAGTTAGCAAGAAGCCTGCCACGGCCATACAGTTTGTAACCAATATAAGTCTCTGTGTTTACTTGGTCGGGTCTGAGCGGCTGTGGAACTGGCAGGTGAGAGAGATTTGTCCTGACTGTGGGCCAGGCAGGAAAACTCTAGCTACAATGATACTCTGGGAATTTCTGTCTTCCTCCCTGATGAGGAAGGACAGGAAGTGTACCCCTCTGTGGGCACACACCATCACACACTTCCACTTCCTCTTGCTCATGTCTGTTCTTTCTCCCCTTGCTCCTGTCACTGGCCGGCTGTGCCATCAGGTCCTGGATGACCCCAACGAGGACCATCTGTACATGGGTAAGACTGCTTTCCTCCATCCACACTTGAGGTAGCTGCATTTGCCAATGCCCGGGTGTCCCCTCCACATAGCTGCAGCCCCGGAACCACCGAGGACAGGTGCCTCGTTCCTGGTCCAGCTGGTCCCCACAGGAGCCCGCCTGCCTGGCTTAAAGCAGAGCCTGGGAGGGAGTTCTTGCTGGGACTTTGAACATCTGGATCTCCTGTGTCTTCATTTGCAGTTCTTTCTGGAGCACCTGTTGTACGTTCAGAACTGTTACAGGCCCTGAGGATAGATAGCGTGATAAGAAAGAGACCTGTACAGCTGATATCCCAGACAGGAAAGACAGTGTTGAGGAATACATGAGAACTTTAGATATATTAAGGGTCATTAATTAAGGTGATGTCAGAGAAAGTGGACAGACCACTTCATATAGGAGATGACCATTTAACACCTGAATGTCAGGGATTTGGCCGTGGTACATCTGGGGAAAGGCTTTGGGGCAGAGGGAAGAGCAGGTGGAAAGGCCCCAAGGCTTTAAGAAGTTAAAGGGGGGGGAGCACTAGATAAGTAGGGAGAGGACTCAGGGGTAAGAATGGTGAGTTTGGGAAGCCGTGGAGGGGCGTCTGGAGCCTGGGGGCGGGCACTCAGAGATCTGGGTACTGCTCACAGACAGAAGCTCAGGTGTGTCTTCAGAGACCTCATTTATAAATGGTGAGAACGTCGGGAACGATGGCACATGTATTTAGTCCTAGCACTCAGGAGGCAGAGGCAGGAGGACCTATCTCTGTGATTCCCGGGCCAGCCTGGTCTACAGAGCAAGTGTCAGGTCATCCAGAGGCTGTGTCGTGAGACCCTGTCTCTAAGATTGATTTATTTATTATGTACACATTGTTCTGCCTGCGTGCTGTGTCTGCATGGCCAGCAGAGGGCGCCAGATCTCATTACAGATGGTTGTGAGCCACCATGTGGGTGCTGGGAATTGAACTCAGAACCTCTACAAGAGCAGCCAGTGCTCTTAACCTCTGAGCCATCTCTCTAGCCCTGAGACTCTGTCTCAAAAAGGAAGGGACAGGGAAAAGAATTAGACACTTGAGTCAGTTTAAAGGAAAAGATGAGGCTAGCTCAGAGGTAGTATGTTTGCCTCGGATATGCAAGGTCTGGATATTCTGGATTCAGTTCCCAACAACCTCCACCCTCGGTGTGTGTGTGTGTGTGTGTGTGTGTGTGTGTGTGTGTGTGTGTGTGTGTGTGTTGGATATGAAAATACTTAAAAGAGAAAACATTAAATAAATGCTTATTTGCGTGGTTTGTAGATAGAGCCAAATCAAAGACATGGCAAGCAAGCAAGTGAAATCTAATGAAGTACAGCGGAAATCAGAAAATTTCAAAAGTTGTTGGGGCCCAGAGTGGTACTCCTAGAGTAATTTTCTCACTCTGAATTCCAAAAGGATGTGCCTGGGCAGGCTGTTCACTTAACAAACGCTACCACACCCATGCCCCTTCTAGGTTTCTCAGGAAACGTCTCGAAACATTCCCAGAGTAGCCCCCTAAGTGTACTGCAAAGGCGTTGATGTCTCAACGCCGCACAAAAAGAAAATAAAAATAATAGACCTCTCATGGAGAGAGAAGCTGGAGCTCTGGGCTGGTGGAATAGGATGGCGAATCCGTACACTTGGCTGCCACAGCCGTGTGTGCTAAGGACAGAGAGGACTGGGAGTGTCCGCAAGCGCCTTCAACAGCAGGCCAGGTGCTCAAAGGGTAGAGACATCTCTATTCTAGAAATGAAAAAGAAAAACAAGTGCTGGAGACGTGGCTCAGCCAGAGGACCCAAGTTGGGTCCTCGGTACTCACATCCAGTGGCGCACAAGCGCCTGTAAACTCCAGTTTTTCGTGATCTGATGCCTTCTGCCCTCCACAGGCTCCTACACACACAGTGCACATCAACTCAGGCAGGGCCAGGCGGTGGTGGCGCACGCCTTTAAATCCCAGCACTCGGGATGCAGAGCCAGGTGGATCTCTGTGAGTTCGAGGCCAGCCTGGGCTACAGAGCAAGATCCAGGACAGGCACCAAAATAACACAGAAAAACCCTGTCTCGAAAAAACCAAAATAATAATAATAACAATAATCTGAAGCTCAGAGCACTTGCGTGGCATGTACGAGGCCAAAGTTCAGTTCCTAGTCACAAAAAACTAACAGAAATTTCCACCCACCACCACTCAACCCCAAGAGTGGCTGAACTGTCAGTGACTGAAAAACAGACCCATTTGAATAGGTCAGCTGCCTCCATGGCTGGCGATTTATGGTGCTTGGGTGGGGAGAAGCAAGGTAGAGGAATTTTTAAGTTGCAAGCTAAGATATAAATAACCAAGGCAAGAAAAGCCAGGACTTGTAACCACAGTAAGAGCAGACCTGCTTGGGTCCTGGTGTGACTAGAGGGCTGTATTAGTCAGGGGTCTCTAGAAGAATGGAATCCATAGACTGTATGTGTATGTGTGTATATATATATATATATATATATATATATATATATATATAAAATATATATATATATCACATCAATGGTAGATTTATCTATACAGTCAATGACTTTGGCTTTCACACTGGAGAGAACCGTATAGTTAGTTGTTCAGCCTGTGAGGCTGGGTTCCTCAGTAGTACCAGTCTGACACCCAGGGCCTGGAGGATTTCCGTAGGTCAGCTGGTCTTCAGTCTGTGTTGGAAGCCTGAAGAAGTTGGTTCGGATACCAGCAGAGGAATCAGCAGTGACAGCGACAGGTAGATGAACTCACCATCAAGACTGCAAGCCAGGCGAGCAGAAGCGTGTAGCTTTCCTTTCTCTGTGTCCTGGTACCAAAAGTGCTGGCCACACTTAGGTCGGGTCTCCCCATATCAATTAAAGCAGCCAAGACACTGTGCCCCAAGACATGCCCGCAGACCAGCTGGCTATAGACAGCTCCTCATTGAGGTTCTCTCCAGGAGATTCTAGGCCGTGTCAAGTTGAGAGCTAACTCATCACAAGGACATAGCTTAGCATCAGTCCTCTCCGGGTACAAGTGGCAGGAGGAGAGGAGAGCCCAGGATCCAGTCTTCTTTTCTTCCCCCGGCTTTATTTTCCTGCTTGCACCCTCGGCTCGCGTGTGCGTGTGCGTGTGCGTGTGCGTGTGCGTGTGTGTGTGTGTGTATGCATGTGCATACATGTGCGGTTATTCATTCCTGGGGCTCAAACCCAGGGCCTCATGTACGCTAGGCATGTACTGTATCATTGAGCTATATCCCCAGCCCCCCTTTTACTTTTTGAGGCAGGAGCTCACGGAGTTGGCTAGGCTAGTCTTGAACTTGCTCCGTAGCCCAGGCTGGCCTTGAATTTGTGAGCCTCCTGTAACAGTGGGGATTACAAGCCTGTACCACCAGGTACAGCTTTCCTTGGCTAATAGAGTTCTAGAAATAAAGTCCAGGTGTAGGGTCCTGTGGCTCTCAGGAGGTCCTTTGCCTCCTCAGCGGCACCTAGGAACACTGGGCAGCTTTGGGTCGGTAGATTGTGTGTGTCTGTCTCCTCAGCCCCTCCCAGGATCCGTTTCTGTGCTTGGAATGTCTTGAGAGGTGGCTGGAGGGGGCCGTGGATGCGGAGGAGGGAGGCGGATTTTCAGTGTCTCGCTCGAGATGACAGTTTTACCTCTTTCTCTTCCCCACAGTGTTCGAATTGGTCAACCAAGGGTGAGTGTTTATCTCCCAGGCACAATGCCAGGCTTCACCTTCAAGCTGAGTGAGGGGAGCTGGGCTCTGAGGGAGCGGGTGAGCCAGGGCTAGCTGGATCTGGTTTACATTGTTTACCCGCGTGTCACCCTTTCAGGCCTGTGATGGAAGTGCCTACCCTCAAGCCACTCTCTGAAGACCAGGCCCGATTCTACTTCCAGGATCTGATCAAAGGCATTGAGTACTGTAAGCCAGGCCTGTGGGGGAGCTGCTCACCTCTGGGGTAGTTAGCATCCCAGTTAGTGGGCGGTAATTGGAAAGTATTGCATTTCCCGCTAGAGCGGAGGAGGTGGCTGGGAACACGGGAGTGTGTGAGCTGCAGAGGTCTCTCCCGCACGGTCCAGGGAATTGACGGGCTGTGCTTTGGCAATGGAAGCCCTTCTCCCTGCTGCAGAGAAAAATGAAGAACAGTGACATAGTGAGCTTTTGTAGATGTGGGCACACCTGTGCTCGTGCGTGTGGAGGCCAGAGGACCTCAGTGTCTTCCCTCGGGAGCACTCTACCTTGTTTTAACTTTTTTTTTTTTTTTTTTTTTTTTTTGGGGGGGGTTTTCGAGACAGGGTTTCTCTGTGTAGCTTTGTGCCTTTCCTGGAACTCACTTTGTAGACCAGACTGGCCTCGAACTCACAGAGATCCGCCTGTCTCTGCCTCCTAAGTGCTGGGATCAAAGGCATGCACCACCACCGCCTGGCATTTTAACATTTTTTATTTGTTTTTATGATGAGGACAGCCCTTTTTATTAATATAGTATGATAGACTACAGAGACAAACAAAAAATATCTTTTTTTTTTGAGACAGTTTTTCTTTGGTCTGGACCTCACCAAGAGGGCCAAGCTGGCTGGCCAGTAAGGCCTAGGGATGCACTCATCTCTGCTTCCCCGTCACTGGGATTACAAGTGCATACCACCATGCCCAGCTTTTTTTTTTTTTTTTTTTTTTTTTTTTTTTTTTTTTGTCCAATTGGTGCTGGGGACCAAACTCAGATCCTCGTGCCTGGGAGCACTTTACTGACGGAGCTATCTCCCCAGCCCAGTAGTGAGCTTTAGAAATCCAGCACTTTCTATGCAGACTAGGCACCGTGAGGGCTCTGTTTGCATCAGCAGCCTGGGGTGGGGATCCTCCTTCCTCCTGGCACCCTGGTTTCCTCATCTGTGACATAAAGTGTCTCCCCAGGGATCAGCCAGTAGCCGTCAGTGGTTCTGATGGGCTCCTGTTGGCCACTGTGACTTTTACCCCCTACCTATCACTGGTGATGGAAATGAGAAACACATTTAACACAGAGTGAAGCCCTGAACTATTAGTTTTTTATTTTATTTTATTTATTTATTTATTTATTGGTTTTTCGAGACAGGGTTTCTCTGCGTAGTTTTGGTGCCTGTCCTGAATCTCGCTCTGTAGACCAGGCTGGCCTCGAACTCACAGAGATCCGCCTGGCTCTGCCTCCTGAGTGCTGGGATTTAAAGGCGTGCGCCACCACCGCCCGGCCTCTATTAGTCTTTTTACACCACCAAATTCATCATTACCCCAGAATCGGCACTTGGGACTTCCAGACCATAGGATTGTCCGCTTCTTATATCCCCTGAGAAGCCAAGTCCCTCGCTCTGCTTTGTAGTTCATACTTCAGATGAGCCTGCTCTGGCTAGGTTGACTTGCTGACCGTGATGACCATTGGTAAATGAAACTGTGTTGGACGGTCACAAGTCTCAGTGTGCCTGGCTGGAAGCCAGATTCAACAGAAATAGGCTGTGACAGGTGGTTAAAAATTGCTGTAGACGGTTGGTGTTTTGAGACTGGTGTAGACGTCCTTAAACACACTTTCCCCTTATCTCCCAGAGTGTGTTTGGGGTGGGGGGTATCTGGGGCTGGGGAGGTGAGGCATCAGGGGCGTGCTGGGCTGAGTGGCCAAGTAGAGATTCTCATGGGCTTTTCCCGCCCCGTCTCTTCCATTGGTGTCCTCTCCATCTAGTACACTACCAGAAAATCATCCACCGGGACATCAAACCTTCCAACCTCCTGGTGGGGGAAGACGGCCACATCAAGATAGCGGACTTCGGTGTGAGCAATGAGTTCAAAGGCAACGATGCCTTGCTCTCCAACACCGTAGGCACACCTGCCTTCATGGCCCCGGAGTCGCTCTCAGAGACCCGCAAGATCTTCTCGGGGAAGGTGAGTTTGGATCTGCTGAGTTCTGCCTGCGTATCAGGGTCCTTCGGTTCTAAGTAGAAAAACCCAGTGCATGAGATGTACAGAGAGCATGCCCACTGGGTCACGTAGCTGGTGAATCTCATCAGGCAGATACAGGAACTCAAACAAGGGTCGGTATCTGCCCATCTTTGTCTCTGTTCTCCTGAACTGGTTTCCCTGCAGGTGGGTTCAGGCACCAGTACCTCCAGGCTGCTTTCCATCCGGTAATCAACTTCAGTAGCTAGACTTCCCACTCTGAATAACAACTGCAAAGAAACCGACCAACCACTGTGGCTGGGGGAGTTCTCATTTCATTGGCCGTGTCCCAACCAAGGAGGCTAGGAGACAGGGTGTGCTTCACACCAAGAGTGTGGATTAAGAAAAGATGATTTAGCCTTTATTCCCAGCACCCTAGAGGCAGAGGCAGGTAGATCTCTGTGCATTTGAGGCCAGCTTGGTCTACAAAGCAAGTTCCAGGACAGCTAGAGCGGTTAATACAGAAAAACCCTGTCTTGAAAAACTAATAAACGGCCGGGCGGTGGTGGCGCACGCCTTTAATCCCAGCACTCGGGAGGCAGAGCCAGGCGGATCTCTGTGAGTTCGAGGCCAGCCTGGGCTACCAAGTGAGTTACAGGAAAAGGCACAAAGCTACACAGAGAAACCCTGTCTCGAAAAAAAAAAAAAAAAAAAAAAAAAGAAAAACTAATAAACGAACCAAAAAAGAGGGCTGGAGAGATGGCTCAGTGGTTAAGAGCACTGACTGTTCGTCCAGAGGTCCTGAGTTCAATACCCAGCACCCACATGATGGCTCACAACCATCCGTAGCGAGATCTGGCACCTTCTTCTGGCCTGCAGGCAGACGTGCAGACAGAGCACTGTATACATAATAAATAAAATATTTTTTAAAAAAAAGAAGGGGGCTGGAGAGATGGCTCAGAGGTTAAGAACACTGGCTGATCTTCCAAAAACTAATAAACGAACCAAAAAAGAGGGCTGGAGAGATGGCTCAGTGGTTAAGAGCACTGGCTGCTCTTCCAAAGGTCCTGAGTTCAATTCCCAGCAACCACATGATGGCTCACAACCATCTGTAATGAGATCTGGCGCCCTCTTCTGGCCTGCAGTCATACATGCAGACAGAACACTGTATACATGATAAATAAATAAATCTTTAAAAAATAACAACAAAAAAAAAGAGGAGGAAGAGGAGGAGGGGGAGGAGGGGGAGGAGGAGGAGGAGAAGGAGGAAAGGTGGTCCCCAAGGAAGTTGTAGACTTAGTTATCGGACCTGCAAAAACATGTTGTGTATCACACTGATCTCTCTTTTTCTTGCAGGCCTTGGATGTTTGGGCCATGGGTGTGACATTGTACTGCTTTGTCTTTGGACAGGTAAGAGGGTGGCATGGCCCTATCTTATGGCTGCTGTGGGTGGCTGGTCCCCTTGCAAGGAGACAGTTTTATTTGCAAATTGTATCTCCACAGCTGAGTGAACAGCTACAAAGGTTCCTTTGTAATATCCATATCTGTGATGATGTTCTCATCTATATAAAAATGCTTCAGTGAGGAGCTGGAGAGATGGCTCAGAGGTTAAGAGCACTGACTGTTCTTCCAGAGGTCCTGAGTTCAATTCCCAGCAACCATATGGTGGCTCACAACCATCTGTAATGAGGTCTGGTGCCCTCTTCTGGCCCGCAGTCATACATGCTGTATACATAATAAATAAATAAATCTTTAAAAAAAAATGTTTCAGTGAAACAGAAAGACCAACAGAGACTATGGAGACTCTAGAGAGTTGATGAGTTTAGGGCCCAGACAACAAACGCTCCACCTCTCTCCATTCCTGAGCCTGAGGCAGACAGCACTAATCAATCACTGCATTCTTTGCAGCCTTGCTTAGTAATGGTGTGATGTTTTCATCAGTGTTCCTGGCCACTGTTGGCTGGGGATAGAATGGGAATGGGAATCATAGTTCGTAGGGCATTATTGATTTAGGGAGTGGTGTTTTGTCTGCTTGTTGTGGTTCTTTTTTCTACGGTCTCAACATTATTCATGTTCAGAGGCACCTCTTTTTTCTTGTGTCGTGTGTGTGTGTGTGTGTGTGTGTGTGTGTGTGTGTGTGTGTGTGTGTTTGTTTGTTTGTTTTTTTCCTAGACAGGGTTTCTCTGTGTAGCTCTGGCTGTCCTGGAACTCACTTTGTAGACCAGGCTGGCCTCAAACTCAGAGATCCACCTGCCTCTGTCTATGTCTGGTTTTGAAACAAGATTCTTTTTTTTTTTTTTTTTTTTTTTTTTTTGGTTTTTCGAGACAGGGTTTCTCTGTGTAGCTTTGCGCCTTTCCTGGAACTCACTTGGTAGACCAGGCTGGCCTCGAACTCACAGAGATCCGCCTGGCTCTGCCTCCCGAGTGCTGGGATTAAAGGCGTGCGCCACCACCGCCCGGCTTGAAACAAGATTCTTAAACTTTCCTCCACAGGAGCACAAGCTCAAAAAGAAAGAGCCATGCTTTTATTGCTCACAGAATCAAATTCCAGTTCCAGGGAATCTTACTCCCTCTACTGGTCTTCAAGGGCACTGCATGCAAGTGACATACTTACATGCAGATACATATATATAAAATATAATAAAAAATATATCTTTAGAACAATTTTCAGTGCAATATAAAGTTGAGAGAATTCTATGGCAAAAACTCAGAACACTGCCACCTGGAATCTACCATTATATTATAGTACCCGTCTATCTATTCATCATCATGCCCCGCCCCCTTCAGCTAGCAGTCAAACCCAGGGCCTTGTACATACTCAGCACCATTTGTACCACTGAGCCGCACCCCCCCCCCAGTTCAGTACTTACATTTTACAGCCCCTGAGAAGACAGCCAGAACCAATTTCAGTTTTCATTAGTTCAGCGGGTCTTTACCGTGCCAAAGACATTCTAGGAACGCCAGCCAGGAAGCCCTGACCTGGTGTTGAGGCTCCAGTGGAAAGGAGTTACCAATAAATGACTGTAACGTCGGGATTAAGTGCCCAGCTGGGGGATGGTGTGCTGGGCAAGAAGGAGGTAGGTCGGCTGCAGGGAAGCCCAGGGGAGGCCACTCAGGTAGTTTTGGTCAGACGTGACTGGAGAGAACAAGCCATGCTGTTGATGTCGGGGAGGTCATTCCCAGGTAGAGGGTACCTTGGATTGGATGTCTAGTCATAGGGAATCTCCTGTGGGACCTGAGCCAGGCTAAACTCCGATAATCACTCGCACGTATGCACACATGCACGTATGCACACATGCACGCATGCACACATACGCACGCACGCAGCTTCCTTACTGCCCTCTGGGTAGGTGGGTGGGGAAGCAGGTAGGAAACAGCAGCTCAGCAACAGAGCAGGTCAGTGATGTCGTTGGTAAGGGCTGGAGACCAGCTGGACATTCCTGTTACTTCACCGATTTGGGGATGGGGTGAAGGGCAATTGGTGCCTCCTTCCTCTCTAGCCTGGGCCACTGCTGTTCATTTCTCTGCTGTGGTCCCTGAGGAGTGACCCAGCACAGCTGGCCTCCGAAGGATGCAGGTGGCGGCCACTGACCACCATACTCCCTGGCCTCTCCACAGTGCCCTTTCATGGATGAGCGGATCATGTGTTTGCACAGTAAGATCAAGAGCCAGGCCCTGGAGTTTCCAGACCAGTGAGTAGAGCCTGTCTGTCCACCATTCCCTCCTTCTGATTCCTTAGCGGTCCGGTCCCTGAGTTTTCTGTGACCTACCCATGATGTGTCTCCACCTCCCACCCTCCCAGGCCTGATATAGCCGAAGACTTGAAAGATCTGATCACCCGAATGCTGGACAAGAACCCAGAGTCCAGGATTGTGGTGCCTGAAATCAAGGTATTTGACTGCTGCTGCCTATGAAGGCTAGTACTTGAGGCCTGTGGCCTGTGCTTGGAAACGTTTGGCTCCGCCCTGTCCACAGCACCACACCCTCCTGGCATGGCTGCCTTCCCATGTCCTGGAGCCTCTGGGCTGTTGAGTGCTGCTGGGAGCAGGGACTGATGGTTGTTTCCACTGTGGAATCTGTGACCAATCAGCTGGGCTGCCTGTGCTTCCTCTCATTAGCTTGTACCGATGGTGTCCACCCTGAAAGCGTGATCAGGGGGCCTCTGTGTGCTCCATGTACTGGCTGCTGAACCTCAAGTCCTTTCTTTAATATTTTTTTTTTAAACTTTATTTAATGTGCATTGGGGTGAAGATCCCCTGGAACTGGAGTTACAGGCAGTTGTGAGCTGCCATGTGGGTGCTGGGAATTGAACCCGGGTCCTCTGGAAGAGCAGCCAGTGCTCTTAACCACTGGGCCATCTCTCTAGCCCCCTCAAGTCCTTTCTCTGGCCCCATCAAAGATGTAGGCCGGTCCCTGTGAGGACCTGCAGAGAGGGTGGGAGGAAGTTAGTGCGCAGTTCAACCTCCATCTGCTGAATTCTGCCCTGTAGTAGAAAGTGCTTCCAGCAAAAGAAGCCTTGTCCATTACTCCACACTCCCCTGTCAATGCCAAGTACACAACACATCTGGCCCTTAAAAAAAAACAAATCCCAAGATGGGCTGGGGATGTCACTCAGTTGGTAGAATCATTGACTGGCGTGCATGAAGCCCCGGGTTCTGTTTCTAGTACCGTGTAAATCGGACATGGTCGTGCATGCCTACAGTCACAGCATGTGGGGGGTGCGGAGGCAGGATCAGGTTTAAGGTCATCCTTGGTGACCCAGTGAGTTAGAGGCCAGCCCGAGAGATGTGAGACCGTGTCTTGAAAAAGAAAGAAAGACATCTCGAGCTATGCTCCAGGGCTTCTGAGGTGCCTGGCTCCCTTGAACTGGAAGGGTGTCTTTAAGAGGATCTAAAAGTCGCAGAGAAGGACTTGGACCCCAGAGAGGGGCCTCCGAGTGCTCTTCGGAGTGTGCCCTTCCATCTGGGCCCCACCGTAACTCCTTGTTTCCTGTCCCGTGAAATGGGAAAAGGTGCTTGTTCAGAGCACGGCCTCTGTTGTCAGGGAGAGTTGCTGGGGACCAGTTGGTGTTCCTGGGGCAGCTGGGCAAGGGTGATGCCAGGCTCTGGTCATTCCTGCCGTGACCAGGGACCAGATGGAGGTCTGCCTCTGCACATGTCACAGCTCTGCAGCACGCCCCCATTCTCTGCCTCTGCTTTTCCTCATTTCCTCTCACCTCACCTACCCTCCCTGCCTGGATCACCAGCTCTCCCGCATGCCTGACCCAGGCCCAGGCCTCTCCTTCCCGCATGCCCCCTCCCTCCTTGGCACTGCTCGCTGGCAGGGCCTTGTGGGAACCAGCGGCGCCCGCCCGTCCCTCACCCCTGCTATCATTCGTTGAAGCTGCACCCTTGGGTCACGAGGCACGGGGCGGAGCCATTGCCGTCGGAGGACGAGAACTGCACACTGGTCGAGGTGACCGAAGAGGAGGTGGAGAATTCAGTCAAACACATTCCCAGCCTGGCGACTGTGGTAAGGCGGGAAGGTCCCACTGACCAAGCACAGGAACTGAGAGAGCCTGAGGCCGGGTTAGAGAGGGCCGGGCTGGGCACACGCCAGATGCCTGGGAAGCAAGCAGATGTGGGAGCTGAGGATCAGCATCCTGTTGGGAGTTACTCCTGACTCATAGCTACTCATTGGCCCAGGTAGCCTGGGGCTCCCAGGTTTCTACAGAGATGGGTAGCCCCCTACGGGCATCGTACTGCTCTTCTATAGAGATGGGTAGCCCCCTACGGGCATCGTACTGCTCTTCTATAGAGATGGGTAGCCCCCTACGGGCATCGTACTGCTCTTCTATAGAGATGGGTAGCCCCCTACGGGCATCGTACTGCTCTTCTATAGAGATGGGTAGCCCCCTGCGGGCATCGTACTGCTCTTCTACAGAGATGGGTAGCCCCCTACGGGCATCGTACTGCTCGCTCTTCTAGAATTCAGAGCATGTTAGGGGAGAGGAGACAGAGAGATGAGGGCAACCAGACCAGAGTCCGCAGTGGACCTGGAGCCTCAGCATCCAAGACAAGGTTCCCAGCTGATAAAGGACTCCAGAGCGCCTAACTTGGCTTATCTCACATCCGCCACGTGGGTAGTTCTCAGTGCCAGGGGCTCCTCCTTCCTCACGCTACAGAAAGCTCTTCCCGCCGGGCGGTGGTGGCGCACGCCTTTAATCCCAGCACTCGGGAGGCAGAGCCAGGCGGATCTCTGTGAGTTCGAGGCCAGCCTGGACTACCAAGTGAGTTCCAGGAAAGGCGCAAAGCTACACAGAGAAACCCTGTCTCGAAAAACCAAAAAAAAAAAAAAAAAAAAAAAAAAAGAAAGCTCTTCCCAATTATATGACACAGGGTTTCGCTGGGGAGACACTGGGCTCCTTTTTGTGGCCTTGAATCTGGGTCCTGGCTCAGGGAGAAGGCAGCTTGAAGGAGGAGTCTTCAAGCCTCAGCTCGGAGACTGTAGGAGCCGCCCCATCGCCAGCCCCCTAGGAGGGTGTCTGGTTCCAGGAGGGAGACGGGAGGGCCCAGGGTTCAGGCTCTAAGCATCCATAGCCTTCTCAGAAGCCCAGGTTCTGTTTGGCGGGCCCCAGCCCCAGTGGACAAGCAGGCCCCAGGCTCTACAAAGCTAACACCAGCCTCAAGAGTCCCTTCGGGGAGTCTGGGAATTGGCCCCTGCTCTTTCAACTCGCCTGCTCTCTCTTGCTTATCCCGCGCTGTGCCTCCTTCAGAACTTGGGCTCCAGGGCTGGGCACTCATCCATGTTTCTTCTTCTCCCACCTGGGGCTCTGCATGACCTCTCTAGACTCACCCACACCCACTCACCTTTCCTAGTCCACTCTTCACCCACTCACCTCGTTCTGTGTCTCTAGTGGGAGAGGAAGCTGGGTCCGACTCTGTGCCACTGTCTTGAGGGAAAGCATCTGGCCTGGGGGGTCTGGGGTAGGTGTATGTCACTGGAGTGATGCTTCCTGAACCATTTGTAAGTGGTTCCTCAGGGAGGGGAACAGCCATGAGCACAACCCACATGTTCTCTGCCTTCACTGGGAGGCAGGGGGTCATGCCGAGGAGTGCATGTCGGGTGTAATAACGGGACTGAAGGGGAAGTACCTGATGGAGGGACACTAGACCCTGTGATGGGTCCCAGGGGGCTTCCCTTAAGACGTGGATAAAGGGGCTGGAGAGAGGGCTCAGTGATTAAGAGCAACTGCTCTTCTTCCAGAGGACCCAGATTGGAGTCCCAGTAGTCAGAGTTTACAGCTGTCTGTAACTGCAGTTCCAGGGGATCTGAAACCTCTTGGCCTCTGCACGTACCAGGCACGCAAGTGGTGCGCAGATATACATGTAGGCGAAACACTCAATCACGTAATATAAAAGTTAGAAAAAAAGGAAAGGGAGGAACACAGAGTGGCAGGATATAACCTGCTGAGAGGGAGCAAAGGGGTAGACAGCTGAGCGAGAGGAACAGTACAGGCAACATCAAACAAGAAACTTCCAGGCGCTGGAGAGATGGCTCAGTGGTTAAGAGCACTGGCTGTTCTTCCAGAGGTCCTGGGTTCAATTCCCAGCAACCACATGGCAGCTCACAACCATCTGTAATGAGATACATGCAGGCAGAACACTGTATACATAATAAATAAATCTTTTTTAAAAAGTTTAAAGCCAGGCATTGATGGTGCACACCTTTAATCCCAGCACTCCAGAGACAGAGGCAGGTGGATCTCTATGAGTTCGAGGTCAGCCTGGTCTACAGAGTGAGATCCAGGACAGGCTCCAAAACTACACAGAGAAACCCTGTCTCAAAAAACAAAACAAAACAAAAGTTGTTTAAACAAACAAAAAAGAAACTTCCAGAAAGCCCACATTGCTGGAGCATAAGGAAAGTAGAGGTTTAAATCTCGACCCCAAGAGCACAGGAGCACAGGAAGAGCCTGCAGGGTTGAGATTCTGGGAACTGGAGCAGGGAGGAGGGGCAGGTGCTGGGAAGCGTCCATGTCGGGAGGTATGAGGTCTAGGCCCCTCTGCGTACCTGCCATTCAGCAAATAATGAGTGCCATGCCAGTCTTGAGATGACAGAGATGAGCTGGTTTCAGTTCTCAGGGCTCCAACCTTTTGAGAAAGATGGACCCAAAGAGCAGCCTTCTCATGGGATCAGAGGCCAGTGCAGGGCGTAGGAGGACACCTACCAAAGCCCAGAGGAAAGGGGCTGTCAATCACTATAAACTCCCTGGGGACGTGGCTTTTATTCTCAAGTGGCTTTCCTTGCCTTGGACCATTTCAAAGTGAACTATTCATTGGCATTTGGGACATTTTCAATACTGTACAGTCATCTCCCTGCTGCTGAGATGTTTTCATCACATCAGAAGAAACTCCGACTTCCCACCCCCCACCCCCAACGTAGGTGATCTGCCTTCTGCCTCTGTTGATCTGTGCTGGACATTCGGTGTCAGTGGACTCCCACACTCTGTGGCCCTTTGTGTCTGGCTTCTTGCATTAGTGTCGCGTTTCCCAGCCTCACCCATGTGGAAGCGATATCGTAGCTTCATTCCTTTGGTGACTGAATACTCAGCTATACAGATGTGCCACCATTTTTACATTTTCTAGCTGATGGACATTTTAGTAGTTCTACCTTTTACTAAGTCAGTACTTATTTTTCTCCTGACATTTGAAGATTTTGAAAGAATTCTGTGTATATGTGTGTGCGTGCATGTGCAGTTATATGTAGATGCACATTCATGCACACATGGAGGCCAGAAGAGGGCATCAGAACCCTCAGAACTGGAGTTAGAGCCATGCTTGGGATGCCACGTAAGCCCAGCAGCCCGAGTTCAGAGCCTCAGAACCCGTGTAAAATGTCAGACTAATCTCAGCACATCCTTACGAGGAGACATGAGGCAGACAGGAGAATCATCTGGAAGCTCCCTTGCCAGCTGGTACACACACACAGCAGTAAACAGCTAGAGAGGTGGGAGACGAGGCCCAACAGCAGGGATTGGCCTCTACCTCCGCACATGTGCACCCCCCACATCCACACACCGCAAATAAAAACTCTTAAAAACCTTCTTAGGGGCTGGAAAGATGGCTCAGCCATCCACACCCACATGGCAGCTCACAATTGTCAGTAACTCTAGTTCCAAGGGATCCACCGCCCTCTTCTGGTCTCTGCAGGCAAAACATCTATACATATATTTTAGAAACAAACTTCTTTAAGGGCTGGAAAGATGGCTCAGTGGTTAGGAATGCTTACTAGAGGGCCCCAGCACCCACGTGGCAGCCTAAATTTATCCATAACTTCATTTCCATAGAAATTGGCACACTCTTCTCACCTCCAGGCATGTACACAGTGTACATACTTATGTAGGCAGAGTTTCTCTGTATCTCGGCAGCCACTCCCAAATAACCATTCAGACACTTATTATTAATTATAAATGATTGGCCAATAGCTCAGGCTTGTTACTAGCTAACTTTTTTTTTTTCCAGAGACAGGGTTTCTCTGTGTAGTTTTGGTACCTGTCCTGGATCTCACTCTGTAGACCAGGCTGGCCTTGAACTCACAGAGATCCACCTGGCTCTGCCTCCCAAGTACTGGGATTAAAGGCATGCACCAGTGCCGCCCAGCTAGCTAACTCTTACATTAGAGTTACCTCTGCCACGTGGCGGTACCTTCTTTTAGCACGGCATATTCATCTTGCTTCTCTGTGCATCTGCTCACACTCCCAAGACTCCACCCTCCTTCCCAGCATTCTCTTTGCCCTGAAAACCCTACCTAGCGATCAGCCAATCAGCTTTTTATTAACAGTGATAGTAACACATTTTCACAGTGTACAGAAGGATTATTCCATAACATTTCCCCCTTTTTGTCTAACTAAAAAAATGTTTTAACTTTAACATAGTAAAATTATACATAACAAAAACCGTTATCAAGTATGAATTACAGTTACAATAGCCGGTCTATTTGTATTTGGCAAAATTAGAGAAAATACTATCTAATCTTTGTGA
The DNA here is from genome assembly GCF_949786415.1 of Peromyscus eremicus. Classification (NCBI taxonomy): domain Eukaryota; kingdom Metazoa; phylum Chordata; class Mammalia; order Rodentia; family Cricetidae; genus Peromyscus; species Peromyscus eremicus. Next base: position 12,813,045 of record NC_081438.1, on the reverse strand, counting down.
ATCTAAAGTTTTATAACTAATTTACTTTTTTATGATTTCCTTAGTTCTGATACTAAGGAAAAATATAAGTTTAATTATTTAGTCTTTAACTCCATCCATGACCCCTGAAGGGTGTAATGTTACCTAACGACAGGGACATCAACTGCCTAGACAGTTGTCCAAAGTTCTTCTGTGACGTTGGGGCACCCAACTTTGGCCTACAGGCCTAGTATATCTTACAGACATTTCTGAGAAGCAGGAAATTTTGAAGGACTACCCTACCTTGTCTTGGCAAAGTTTGGCAATCAATTTTTTGTGTCCTACTGGTCCAGTTTGGACAGTATACTGTCAGTATTTGAGGCAAGGGCAGTTTCTTTGCCCAAATGACTAGCTTTTGCCATAAATAAATGAACCCCATATGGGGTTTCTTTGATGCCCATTATCTTCTCTGAATTAGATTGGTGCTGTCAGGAGCAGACATGTCTCACTGTCATGAAAAGCCTTAGGTTATTAGACGTATTAAATGTCACATTCTATAGGTCTTTGAAGTGTTTGAAGACCATCTGTCTATCTAAATAGATCTGTGTATGATCTTGTAAACATACCTAACGTGACTATAAGTTTGACTATTGTAGATGACTATTAATCTGTATTTCTTAATTATACATTATATTTTTAAATGAGCTGCATAAACACAATACCCTAAACAAGAGTAGAAACATACATACAGTATAACAAAATTAACTTTTAATTTCTATCAATAAACTAAATCCAAGGCAATATAAAATGTTTTGAGATTAATAGCTATTTTTTGGATTAGAGTATATTAATCTACTCTTTTATTTCATCATTTCTGTATCATATCCCCTTTTTTCCTTTACAAAGAGATCTTTGAATTTGACCGTTTAGCTTTTTTTTCTGACTATGACCAATAACATACATACACGCAGGTAAAGCATTCAAACGTGACAATTTTTTTAAAAATTTAATTTAGAAACAGTTAGACACAAAAGACTTGTAACATTATGGTTCTATTTATAGGAAATGCCCGGAATAGGTAAATCTATACAGACAGGAAGATTGGTGGTTGCTAAGGGCTGTGGGAGGAAGAATACGGGGAATGGCTACTGACAGGTATGGGGTTTCTCTTTAGGGTAATGAAAACTTGAAACTGGATCCAGGTGATGTGGATATACAAAAAACCACTCCGCTGTATACAGTTGGTTTCCACATCTATAAACTCAACCGACCGCTGATCAAAAATACATGAAAAAAGAAAATTGGTCTTGCACCAAACACGTAAACCTGACTTGTCATGCCCTAACAGATTAGGTCTAACTGTCGACAAAGTGTCTATATTATGTTCTGTGTTATAAGTTAGCTCGAGATGGTTTCAGGTACACCGGGGGATGTGCAGACATTATATACCAATACCGAACGCCTTCCTTTAAGAGGCTTGAACATCCGTAGGTTTCGGTAGCCTCAGAGATTCTGGGTTCTTAAAGTGGTGAGTTTATCTTGTGTGAATTTGGTTTCAATTTTGAAAATGTATCATCTCTTACCCAAGAATTATGATATAAATAGCTCATTTCTTGTTGGGATGGAGTGGTCTCAGGTGACTTCCAGCAATGGCTCAGGGGACACACAGGGTCTTGGGGCTGGGTAGGCTGGAACTGGATCACAACAAGCCATACATCTGAGCCTGGCTGGACCTTAGGGCAGCCAGGGAGTGGGCCGCAGGAAGCTAGCTGCCCCCAGGCTCAGAATGGCTCGGGCTGGTGGCTCCTGGGTAGGAAGGGCCTGTGATAGTCATGAGCCCAGGGAGCTGGCGGGGACCAGAGAGGAAAAGAGGGTACATGGAAGCCCCCTCTGTGGCCCAGCCATGACGGCCCCCTTCCTTCTCCCTCCTCAGATCCTAGTTAAGACCATGATCCGGAAACGCTCTTTCGGGAACCCATTTGAGGGCAGCCGGCGGGAGGAACGTTCCTTGTCAGCACCTGGAAACCTGCTCACGTGAGTGACCCCTACCTTCCTTCCAGTCCCGGGGTGGTATACTGGAAACTAGGCCTGGGCCATCCCGGGAGAGACACACTGGGGACATCAGTAGGCCCCGGCTTTGCTCTGGTAGCCTCCTCAGCTCAGTCAGCATCCATCTGTTGGCAGTACACCCACCCTGAAGTTCTACTTTCCTCTGAGAACTTACTCTTTTGCTGGAGGATTCTGGGTTGTATCCATCTGTGGCCCCAGAAACAGGAGTGTTTTAGGGGCATTGTGATGGATGAGTCGTGTGGTCTTGCTCTGGGACTCCCTGTGCGAACATGCGTCCATTCACCTCCTCAAAAAGACCACCCTGGTTCAGGCTGTGTGTGGCAGATGCAGGGGTCTACTGTCTCTGGGGTGTGGGGGGCATCCCCAGAGGTCCCTTCTCACTTCCCTTTTCCCTTCCTCTGGCAATTCCAGCAAAAAACCAACCAGGGAGTGGGAGCCCTTGTCTGAGCCCAAGGTAATGCCTGTCTGCCTGCCTGTGCCTTCCGCCTCCCCTCTGCTGGGACCTGGGGGCGGGCATTGCAGAGCACGTGGCGGGCATCTCCACCAGGCAGACGTGCCTTCAGCCTGAGCTGCTGTGCCTGGCTCCCGGAGGGCCTCTGGGTTTACCGTGAGGGGCATCCAGGGGCTTGGGTCCCATGGCGTGTCATGCATGTGGGCTGGGCTGCGTGCGGTGCATGGCGCTCCACTCGGAATGCCTGTGGACTCACCCGGGTCTTCAGAAGGCCCAACTGGATAGCTGCGTACCATGCACGTCGATGGCAGTGAAGGTCTCTCGTGGCCCCCGGGGCTGTGCTCTAAGTGTGCACACAGCACGGATCAGGCCTGCTGCATTCTGTGGCTCTTCACTAGGGCTTCCTCTGCAATTCTGGTGGCTTAAAAAAACCTAGAACTGAGTCCCATTCTGTCTGTTGACCTTAGCGGGTTGGGGCTTTCTCCTTCCTGCCTGCACATGTCGGCCAGTGTTACTTACAACTTCCAGGGCAGATGAACACTTTTGTTGGGTGGACCTGTTTGGTAACCCTGCCCCCTGGAGTGCCTGCATCAGGGCACTGACCCTGGTGAGGCTGCCGAACTCTATTGGGAGGTCCTGTCAGTCACTTCTCTTGTTAAAAATAGCTTTTTTTTTTTTTTTTGGTTTTTCGAGACAGGGTTTCTCTGTGTAGCACTGTGGCTGTCCTGGATCTCACTCTGTAGGCCAGGCTGGCCACGAACTCACAGAGATCCGCCTGGCTCTGCCTCCCGAGTGCTGGGATTAAAGGCGTGTGCCACCACCGCCAGGCCCCCTAAAAATAGCTTTATTGGGGCCAGATAGATCATTCAGTTGTTAAAGTTTTCCACACAAGCTTGAGGGCTGGAGTTCCATTTCCCAGGACCCATGTAAAGCGCCAGGGGAGGTAGCGTGAGTTTTCTGGGGAGGCAGAGACAAGCCGATCCCTAGACCTCACTGTCCAGTCAGCCTGGCTTCCAAAATCAAAGTGGCTGGTACCTGAGGAGAAGACCTAGAGTTGACCTCTGGCTTCCGTACATGTGTGACGTGTACATAGAACACACGGGAACTTTATCCAAGGCTCAGGCTGTAGCTCTGTGGTAGAGTGCTTGCCTTGGCATCCCCAGAGCTGTGGGTTCCACCCTCCCCAGCACTGCAAACAAATGAAATGCTTAGTTTTACTGATAAGATAATCAACCCCCCATAGTTCCTGGTTGTAAAGTGTGCGGTATAGTCAGTCACTTACACAGCCATCAGCACGGTTTCAGCCCGTGAAGGAACCTTCCTCCTCCTCCTCCTCCTCCTCCTCCTCCTCCTCCTCCTCCTCCTCCTCCTCCTCTGAGCTGTCTCCAATCAGATCTCTCCGTTCCCAGCATCCACTGATGTCTGTTCGGTTTTCTACAGATTTGTCCATTCTGGAGGGTTTTTGTAAATGCGATAATACGGTACGAGGCCTTTCATGTCTGGCTTCTGTCTCTCAGCATATATTTTCAAGGCTGATCCACAGCACAGCATGTGTTAGGACTTCCTTCCTGTTCATAACCAAGGAGTATTTAGATGGACAGTGATATTTGGATCCATTGATGGAAGGGATTTCTCTCTTGGCTGTCACAAATGAATGAGGCTGCTGTGAACATCTGTATGCACGTGGGAACTATTTTCTCTTCATTGGGAATTGGTGTATACGAGGATGTTCGTTGGCCACCTGTATCCTCGGAGCCAGGGGCTCGTGGGATATAAGAGAAGACCTGGGGGTTGGGGATTTAGCTCAGTGGTAGCGTGCTTGCCTAGCAAGCGCAAGGCCCTGGGTTCGGTCCTCAGTTCCGGAAAAAAAAGGGAAAAAAAAAAAAAAAGAGAGAAGACCTGTTGTTTGGGCATGGTGTTTTTGAGAGGAGAGCCAGGGAGGTGTGTCCAAATTAGCAGTTAGACGGTTGGCCACCTTGTTCCCAGATGACCTGTAGCCTCACATTTGTGTCATGAGAAATGGAAGCCTTTTGTGGGCCTTCTCTTTTCTCTGTGGTAAGGCCTGCCAAAACCCAGGATGCCTCCCGACTCTGAGCAGAGTCTGTTCTTTGTTTCTCTTCTGCTGTTTGTGTGTCTTCAGTGAGATCAAAGCGGCAAGATACCCGCAGACTAAGATTGCCTCAGTGCCGTATGCGCCTTTTATTCCCTAGTCAGTGGACACAGCCTCACCCTAGGGCTACCTGCCAGGGCTGGGACTTTGTAGAGCTTATTCTCGGGAGCTCCTGGGCGGAGGCCTGTCTGCAGAGAGACCCAGCCTGCATCTGGTCGGCAGCTTTGAGGGCAGGCTTCCTTTCCAGGAACCTCACCTCTGGAATGTAAAAATAAAAGAGCAGATAACGTCATTCCCAAACACAGGTGTTTCTTCCTTAGGGACACAACAGTTTACCTTCCCTGTGTGGGGACAGAGGCCCCTGTTTGGGTGGAGCCCAGAGATCATAGTTGAGGGTTGGACAGTAGCCTTGAGTAGCGAGGCCAGTGGCTTCCTACAAGGGGGACTCTGCTTGAAAGAAGCATGGGGCTGGGTCCTCTCCTTAGAACTCCCTTTTCCAGCTGCTGAAACTCCATCCGTGGCTGGCACGCCAGGCAGGTCTAGTGGGGTATGAGGGGTTCTTCTGAGAAGGGAGTGGTCTTCCCTTCCCTCCTGGGTGGTGTGGATGGGCTGGGTGTTGCAGGCTTTTCCTGAAGACTCCACGTGCCAGGCCGGTTCATACAGGTCCAGCCACTGCCCCAGGAGCTCACTGTGGAATGACCAAGGAAAAGTGTCCCAGCATCTGCCCTACAGACACTTCTAGCCTAGAGCATAAAGATGGAGCACAGTAGACCTCAGAGAGCACACCCCGCTTTGGGGTGTTCCATAAGTAGTTTGGTCCCCATTTTATAGTTCCTTGCTCTTTGGGGGTCCATCTTGCTCCTCCATTTACAGGGGAGGCAAAGTCAGCTTTGAAATATTTTAAGTGAGCAAGCAGAAATGGGGAGCAGTCTAAAAGAGTGGATGTGACCCACGGGAGCAGGAGCGTGCCGAGGTGGGAGACTGGCCAGGGCTCCGCCATCATTTCTCCAAGCCTTAATGCTGATTTTCTGTTCGGTGAGCAGGCAACAAGGCAGCGAAGACAGCCTCCGGGGCCCCGAGGCAGCCCCCGTGGGGGAGGAGGAAGCACTCTTGTGAAAGGTGGTCCCTGCGTGGAAAGTTGGGGAGTTCCGGCCCCCGGCTCCCCGCCACGCATGCCTCCGCTGCAGCCCGAGGAGGCCATGGAGCCGGAGTAACTGCCTGGACCACCCGACCTGACCTCGCATGCCTGGCTGTGTGGCCCTGGCCCTGCACGGGGCTGCTGCATCCTGCGTTTCCATAGCAGCATGTCCTACGGAAACCAAGCACGTGTGTACAGCCTTGACTGTCATCTCTGGTTAGCTGGGTTTTTGTTTATTTGTTGGGGGATTTTTTTCTTCCTTTTTTCTTTTCTTTTTTGGGGTGTGTGTGTGTGTGTGTGTGTGTGTGTGTGTGTGTGTGTGGTTTTCTTTTCTTTTTTTTCCTTTGTTGTCTAAGGGGACAAAGAAAAAAAAAAGGACTTGACTTCCATGACGTCGTCGACTTTGGCTGCTGGCTGGCCGGACCGGCGGGTAGGAGGAGTTGCAAACCCAGACCAACATGCATTTTGGGACAATTGCTTTTTAAAACATTTCTATGCCAAAACAAAACAAAACAAAAAAACCACCTTCATTGTGAATTCGGAACCATGCCAGATGAACCAAGTAAATGTGTGTGGGGTTTGAGCTGCGCCGTGAACCAAGTGGAGAAACTCCTGCTGGCTGGGGCTACACTTGAGAGGGGCAGTACAAGGTTCGGTGTGACCCGTATAAACCTGAAGCCGGGGCACCTTCCAGAACCATGGAAGAACAGGGCTAGCCCTCAGTAGCTGCAGGGAACTTCGATGTATTTATTTGTAATGAGGACTTTTTAAAATTTTTTTTTTAAATGGGTAAAATTATAGTCTGGAAAACTAAAAGGGCTTGCAGTTGAAATGCTTGAGGGGCGCTCTGCAGCTCCCGAAAGCGTCCAGCAGCTGTTGGTGGCAAAGACTCGTCTGGAGAACCGAACACATTTCTTCATGTGAGCTGCTCAAAGTGGGTCTCTGAGGTCATCCGCTAAGCTACTTCTCGTTGTCAAATGGCAAAAGCTTCAGGGGGAAAGCCTACACGTTCATGTACATTACATGGCTTTAAGACTCAACAGATGTTCCCAGAGTCTCTAACTAGCCTGGACTCTGGAGGAATGCAGAAGTCACATGGCGGAGCTTCCGGGATCTGTCACAGCTTCCACCGCGCGACTGTGCGATGGGGACTGAGCACCCATGAAACCTGGGCCTGTATATTAGCAGCTTTGCTTGCCTGCTGTTACCTGTGCATTCTAGAGACTGTAAGGTTTCTTTCCTCTTAAATACTGTCTGGTTGATAGAGTCAATGAAACGCCACCTTCCCCGTGGGCCACTTCCCTGTGGGCAGTACCGTCACTCAGCTTAGGCACAAATGGCTATCCTTAGGAGCAAAGCTTTAGCGAGAACCACACAGTGACATCAGGGTGCCATTGTAGAGAAAAGCAACAAAACCCAGGACGTTCCTCAGGGCAAAAGACCTTCTTTTTTTTGTTTTGTTGTTTTATTTTTCGTAGCCAGGGGCCTAGAGAGCAAATGTGGACCTTTTTTTGACTTCCAGCCAATATTGGAACTTTGGTAGAGGTGTGAGTACCCAGGGCCACAGAGGAAAACATGAAGTTGCAGGGGGCTTCCAGACTCAGCTTTCCAGTGCTTTGGAATGACCTGGTCATGACTGTCTTGTCAGGAACGGGCCTCGGAAGGCTGCTTTCTGTAGTCTCTTGTCTGGTGAGCCTCCACGTAGGGTCTTCCTGCAGAGACGGGCATGAGGCCTGTTCCCCAGGGCCTGGCCACATGCGGAGTCCGGGCGCTCCTGGCTTCCATTGGGTTTCTTAAAGCTCCTGACTGCATTTTAGCCAGACTTTTCCTGCTGTCACCTAAGCAATTAGAATTAGGGCAAAGACTCCCATGTGTGTGGGAGTCCCCTCACCTGCCTGCATTGTCTCTGTGACCAAGGACTTCCTGTCACTTTTCCCTCTTAAACCGAAGCAGAAATAAGCCAGTAGCTCTAACCCTTCTGGCCACAGATGGGATTTTGGCTAGTTTGCGATAAGCACCTTGTGGTGGTTGAAGCCAACAGGTCCTGAGGCTCAGCCCCAGTCTGTCTGCCTGGACCCTGGCCTGCCTGAGGAGGGCAGGCATTGAGCGGGAGCTCTGCAGAACTCTTCTTGTGTTTACACAACTCTACCGGGCAATGCCCTTTCTCCCCACCACGGAACTTTCCATCCAAGATGTCTGAAGTGGGTTGCCAAGCCATCAGGCAGCACCTCGGGGGTTGAGAGGTCCACATGGGTGACTTTTTTTTCTCAAACCAAGAAACACCAAAGAAAGCTGTGGAAAGGAGCAACCCCTCTCTCCCATCCTGCCCAGCTGCCGTGGAAAGTGCGAGAGGTCCAGACTGGGGCATTAGAGCACAAACACCGTTTTCAAAAGCATCGTCAGGCCGGCCGGCCGGCTCAGCAGCGTCTCTGTGCGGGCCAACAGGATGCCCACAGTCCCTTCCTGCTGGCTCATCCACGGTTAACTAAGGGCAACCTTGGCCTCGCCTTGAAGGAAGCACAAGCCCCACCCTCTTTTCCTCTGTCTTTTCTGCCTCCCCCGTACATCCCACAGGCTACCGGTGGTCCCCAGGCACCTTACAGAGCTCCTCGTTGTCACCTGGGGCTACAGAGGCCACCCCCTACTGGTCTGGCCTTTCCGTGGGACAGAGCTCCTGTCCCCGGACCTTCCTAGAATTAGGAGAACATCTGTACAAGTTGACACCAGGTTATGCCCTCGCCCATCTTCCTGAGGGCATGCTTCACATTGCCAGTACAGAACCAGAACCTCCATTTGCTCCCAAGGTGCTAGGGAAGATTGCCGGTTCCCCTCTTCTCCAGCCTCGTGGGCCCAGTTTCGTGGGACTGGACTTTTCTATTTGGTGACCGATGCCCTCTGCTTCTGTCTTATTGCCCCTCATCCTCTCTACTATGCATTTTCCTTTTATTGGGTGTACAGAGTTAAATACTGTGTATTTATCACTTACGAGTCCGTGAACCGAAGAGAAAAAGATAAGCTTGCGGTTGCTTTCTTTCCCACAGGTGGATAAGCTTCTCTGTAAACTTGAAATAAACAGACAGCAAAATGGTGCAAAGCCTGGGCCTCCTGGGGGTTCTTCCGTCCGTCCGTCCGTCCGTCCGTCCATAGCTGTTCTTTTGTGATGTTTCTGCTTACATTGGTCATCCTTCCCTTAGGCTGACAGCGAGTCGGATGCCCAAGTCACAGTTAATGCAGCTGGCAGATCCCCTGATGTAGGCATGTCCTATGGTGTCACTACTCAGCATGATTCTGAGACCAGCCGTACGCACAGTTCTTGGAAGCAGGGCAGAATGCATATTCCAGGGTCCCATGTAAACTGCTCCCAGGTGAGCCACTGGGAGGTCCAAGTCTGAAGGTAAGGGTAGGATTCTGCGAGGTTGGACATGTGAGCAGCTATGAGACATGTCCTGTGGCTTGGCGTTGTTTTCCTGGCTTTGAACTTCCCTTTGAAAAAGTCCCATCCCGTGCTACAGAAATACGGGCTGTAGTCCCCATCCTCAGGAGGCCGAGGCAGGAGAATTCCAAGTTCAAGGCCAGTCTGGGCTGCATAGTGAGAGTCTATCTAAAAGTAAGGCATAAAGGCTCTCGAGTCAAGAGGAGGTTCCTGTTCAAAAACAGCCACTGAGAACCTGAGGCAGTGGGAAAGCCGTTCTTCAGGGTTCGTCGCTATTCAGACTTCAGGGAGTCCTGGAAGCCCACTCATGCATGTGAGGTGGAAGGATCCTGTTCCCAGCTCCCACTGAAGAGGTAGCGCCAGAGTGTGCTAGTGAGAACAGATGCAGCTGAATGCAGGATGACGCAGGTGAGTGGATTAGTGTCCCAAACATCCACCCTCACACCCTAACCTGAGAAGGTAGCATCACTGCATAGCCTTTGGGATAGTGAACACAAACATTTGTTTTAGTCTGAGTGTGTTGCTGGAGCAGAGCGCCCCCAAACTGCCTAATTTGCAAATAGAAATCCCCCAAATTTCCGGAGGCAGGGAAGTCCACGATCACCATTCCAGCAGATTCTGGGTCTGGTGAGGGCCAGATCTACCAGATGATGTTCAGAACATGGGAAGAGCACCAAGATGTGAAACCCTCTGCCAAGCCCTTTTGATAAGGGACTTAATCCCATTCATGATGGAACAGTGCTCCAGGAGGCTCTGTCTCCTCATCCTCACGTATCAGAGATCCAGTTTCTAAAACGTGAATTTGAGGGGACATACTCTAACCATGTCAGCATTCCTAAACCTTCTAGTTCTGTTTGATCTGTGTTTAAGTAGGTACCTAAGAAATCATTCTTAGGTGTGTCTCTATATGCACATGTCATGTGATTGCCTGTAAAGGAGAGAGGCTGATGTCGGCTCCTCCAGAGCTGGAGTTATAATCAGCTGTGACCCTCCCGATGTGGGTGCTGGAACCTGAACTCAGGTCCCCGCAAGAGCAGCAAAGGCTCTTAACCCCCCAGCCATCCCCAGCCCTGACGCGAGCACTGAAGAAAAAAAAAAAGCCACACAAACCAGAGTTTTGTTAAAACCATGTCATAAATCTTATTTCTACCCCCTCTCCACACACCTACCCAAAGCAAAAACCCAGGTTGGCCATTTATCCAGAAGAAACAGAACATTCCTAACCTATCATACCCCTGAGTACTTGGAAATGAATTGACTAGTGGCAAAGGGGAGGGACGAGCCACTTTTCACAGTACAGAAGGAAGTCAGTGATGCTGTGAAAGCTGCAGGGATGGAAATAGCCCCAGTTGGTACCTGTAGCAAGACAGATGCAGGCCGTTCTGCTTCAAGGTGGGAGTGTGAGAAACTAATGAGGAGGGAGAGGGTAAGTCACGTCCCTGAGATTGTGTTCCCTATAGAACAGTAGTCATTTTATGATGATAGTAGCTGTTTTATGTGAACATACCAGCTATGGAAAGAATACGTACATTCCGTGGGAGCACAACCTCATGAGTTGTGTTAATGAGTTAATCACAGTTCTTGCAAGGCCTGGAGTTGTAGCTCTGTGAGTGGTAGAACATAAGACCCAGAGTCTAGTTCCTAGCACCGCAAAAAAAACAAAACTTGCCAGAAGCAAGCTGAGCCCTCTCCTGAGCGCGGCAGCTGGCCCACAGAAGAATTCACTGTGAAGATTGTCCCAGTCAGATAGTGACAGGGGGCCTCTCCAAAGAAGAGTGTTTATTCAGAGATGGTGGAGGGGTACAGTGCAGGGTGAGTGCTCTGTGGGCCTATGTGAGGACAGGCAAGAAGGTTGAGATCAGGGCTGTTGTGAAGCGCATGCACTTTGGTCCCAGGTCTACCATGGGCGGCGACCAAAGGGTGATTAGGAACTCTGGCTGCTCCCGGAGGTGACCTTTGCTGCAATGTTGTGCTTAGGCATGAGCTTATTATCGGGCAGATACCACATGAGGACCTCCCACCCCAGCCGGACCTTTCTTGTTTGGTGGCTCCATTTGGACGTTGACAACTTTCATAAATGGTAGGAGAGTTCCAGCTCATGTGCTAAGAGACCACACGGAACAAGGATTTTAAAAAGCCATTTCTTTTAATGGTTGGTCCTCGGTCATTTCAACATAGCCCTTCTGAAAGGGAAAGCTGATTCTGTCTTGGTTACCAGGGACAAAGTCTCTAGGTACAGGGAAGAGGAACAGTGCCCCCAGCCTGCTGGCAGCATCTGGAGAACTCCTTTATAAAGTGCTTGGACAGAGCTGCTGGGCCCCTCAGGACTCTGTCCTGAGGGTCTAGAGACTGGGACTTCCAAGGGAGCCAGTCCTGGAGACCCTGGAGAAGATGGCGGTCCCACAGGCCATAGCAGTGTCTTTGTTCCCGGACTGTCACATTACCTCAGGATGCTCACACTATATAACACATGACAGGAGACCCGGCCAACACCACCCCAGGAACCCACCGTGTGCGGTGAGCAAATGAACTCCTCACAAAAGGCGAGGTTAAAGGCTGTCTAGGGAGGAGGAATGTCTTGAGTTTGAGGCCAGCCTGAGCTACATAGAGTGAAAGTCTGTAAAATGTAAAAGGTTAAAAAAAAAAAAAAAAAAAGCCAAACCCCGCAAGATGAGTGCTGTGGTGTTCCTCCGTCATCCCAGCACTTCTGGGGATGGAAGCAAGAAGATTCTGAGTCTGAAGCCCAGCTGAGCTACGGAGCAAGACCCAGGCTCAAAAACGACAAAACAGCCGGGCGGTGGTGGCGCACAGCTTTAATCCCAGCACTCGGGAGGTAGAGGCAGGCGGATCTCTGTGAGTTCGAGGCCAGCCTGGTCTACAGAGCGAGATCTGGGAAAGACGCAAAGCTACACAGAGAAACCCTGTCTCGAAAAACCAAAAAAAAAAAAAAAAGAGACAAAACTAAAACAAGACCCGCTGGGCAACCCTGAGTGTTTGTGGAGTGGAGGACTTTCTCTAGAGACTTTCTCCAGAGAGATGCAGCAGTGATTTCTCCCTTCTCACTGCTTAGATGAGGGCGCTGTGGGGTTGAAGTGTAGGGTCAGGCATCACTGGTCCATCTCACCCGCGAGACCCTGCAAAGGAGGGGTAAACATGTAGCCACCCAGTGTGTGTTTCCACCATGAGTCACCCAGCCACCCAGGGCAGGAGGAGCTTGGTGCTTCTCCTGAGGGTTTCTTAACAATGCAGATGCCTCAAGTTGGTTCTGGAGGGGGTCTCACGGTATGGCACAAAACCCTCATTCCGCAAGAAGAATGTTAGTACCACGTGGGTGTAGATACTGGCCTGGTATCTTATCACAATCAAGGTTTGATTAAAATAAAGCTGTGTTAGCCAGGTGTTGGTGGCACAAGCCTCTAATCCCAGTACTCGGGATGCAGAGGCAGGTAGATCTCTCTGAGTTCAAGGTCAGCCTGGTCTACGGAGCGAGTTCCAAGACATCCAGGGCTACACAGAGAAACCCCAAAAATAGGGGCTGGAGAGATGGCTCAGCGGTTAAGAGCACTGGCTGCTCTTCCAGAGGTCCTGAGTTCAATTCCCAGCAACCACATGGTGGCTCACAACCATTTGTAGTGAGATCTGGCACCCCCTTCTGGCCTGCAGACATACATGCAGACAGGACACAGTACACGTAATAAATAAATCTTAAAAAAAACAAACAAACAAACAAATAACTGGATTTTAAAGAGGGAGTCCACCTGAAGAAAAGTTGGAAATAAATGCTACCACAGGTGGTCGGTTGACAGGTGACAACCTTTGTGGAAGGGCCTTGCCTGGTGTTCCCTACTGGGACAAGAGACGAGACAAGGTATGCAGACTTCTCGCTGCCTGCCGGGAGCACAGCTGCCTACCTGCTCGTAGTCTTCCACATACTTGTACTTCTTGTCCCGGTAGTAGTATCTTTTCTTCATGCAGTAGAGGACTATGACGTCACACAGCACAGTCGCCTGGTTTAGCACAGAACGAACCGGCATGCTTTGCGTTGTGCAGACCCCCCTTCCTTTGAAACCCAAACTACCAAGGAGGAAAGGCATCTCTGAATCAGACCGCACCCCGACCAAGGAAGGGGCTTGGTCTCAGAGGTGGGATGCCTAGGGCTTCCTTCCCTCACCCCTAGAAGCATCCAGTCTAGAGACAAGTTTGAGGCTCAGGGAAGGAGAGTGCTCACTAAAATCTGCTTGCTAGGGAGAAAGGTCCAGGTCCCCAAAAGGAACAACTTGCCACTCACCACCCCTAACAGCGCCAAGCCGGAGCCGACGTTGATCATGGTGGGGATGATGTCAAACTTCCCAGCCTGCGTAAGATAGGAAGAGAAGAGACGTTCTGATGGGGAAAAGCAGAAAATAGGACGTTGGGAGGGCTCCCTCTCCCGGTGAGGTTCAACGGAGGGCCAACCTTTCCAAACACAATGATGTCAAAGCGGATGCCATATGCCTTGATGAGTGTACGCTGCTCGTTGCCAGTGAGGTCCCTGTAGTACTTGGCAAACCTGAAGGACAAGAGGGCAGGTTAAGGAATTAGCGCAGATCTGGGATGCTAGGAGAAAGCTGCTAGGGAGGGACCCGAGTCTCCGGGCACAGCTGGTCTTGGCTAATGCGTTGCTCTGCGGGCTTAGCAGACACTAAGCACCCCAGGTCAGCCTCCCAGCTCATGTGAGGCAGGTGGCAGGAGGGGCCAGGACCCCTCCTGGGGGAACAGAGTGACTGTCATCACCATCTCCCACAGGATGGCAGAAGCCTCTCACTCTGAATGGCCTTCCTGATACAGCCAAGACACCTGCCTCCCTCCAGGGGACCGTGGCTGCCAACAGAGAACTTATGAGCTAGCAGGGATCTGCAAGGCTGCACTGAAGGATGGAGGCCAAGCCAGCCACGGCACTCGCCTCAGCCAGGGAGCTTGACTACAGGTAGGATATGCCACGCCTCAGTGGTTCTTCCTGCCCACCATCTGCTTTTTTTGTTGTTGTTGTTTATATGGCTGGGTTGAGATAATACAATTGAGCTGAAATACAACCACACCAATCACCCACCAAACGAAGGAATTCAAGCCAGGGAGTCTGCAATCCCAGAGCTCCAGTGATCTCTCTTTTTTTTTTTGTTTTTGTTTCTCTGTGTTTCTTTGGTGCCTGTCCTGGATCTCGCTCTGTAGACCAGGCTGGCCTTGAACTCACAGAGATCCGCCTGGCTCTGCCTCCCGAGTGCTGGGATTAAAGGTGTATGCCACCACTGCCCGGCAATGGTCTCAATAAGAACCATGTAGTAATAGAAACGGAACAATAGAAATCTGATTCCCAGGGGAGCGTTCAAATACCTGCCTAGTCTTAGTAAGCCTTAACACCCCAACACAAATTTGATACCACAAATTACCACTAGAGGGAGTCGAGGGCAACTTTTTAAAGACCCACCCGGCAAAGGCACTTTTAATGTACACAGGATTTTGCTGCTTTAAGAAAATGGCAAAGGAGTTCCCAGGCCTCTCGTCAGATTCCCAGGTATCCTGGATTTAATAGTGCCCCCTCCCTAAGCTCATGTCCACCTCGGGCCTGCAAATGTGACTTTCTTTGGAAATAAGGCTTTGCAGATGTACTTAGTTAAAATGAGGTCATACTGGATTAAGGTCCACCCTAAATCTAATGTTCAAGAGGAGGAGGAGAGACCGGGTCAGGTGTGGTGGTGCGTGCCTTTAAACCCAACACTCAAGAGGCTAAGGCAGCCCTATTTCTGGAGGTCGAGACCAGCCTGGTCTACACGGCAAGTTCCCAGCCTGTCTAAAAAAAAAAGAGAAGGTGGGTGTGATGGTGCACACCTCTAATCCCAGCACTTGGGGTGATGGCAGGGGGGATCAGGAGTTCCAGATCATCCTCAGCTACACAGAGAAGAGATATGCAGAGGGAAGAAAAGCATATGACCACAGAGGTGCTAGCATACGTATAAGCTCAGGATTGCTGGGAGCCACCGAATGCGTGGAGAGGCCAGGACGAATCCGGCCACGGAGCCTGCGGCAGGGCAACCTGGCAGACACCCTGATTTTAGACTTCTGGTTTCAGAACTACCCAAGGATAAAATTCCCCTTTTGAACCGTTCCGTTTTGTTAACCAGGGCCCGGGGAAGCTGAGATACCAGCATTTTCAGATCTGAGTGTGGCCCTTTCTTTTGTTTTATTGAGACAGGCTCTCGAGATGCAGCTCAAATTTGTGCTTCTCCGGCTGTGGTCCCCCAGGTTCTGGGATTACAGATGTGTGTCACTCTGCCTGGCTTGATCACAGGCCTCTCTTGAGTCTTTACCCCTGGAACCTCTGCGTGCTGGGGCAGGATCAATTACTGAAAAACCAATTCCTGGACCAGATCCCAATGGCCTTGAACAGAGTCCACAAGCTCATCTGTTCCTCCCAGTAGTGAGCAGGGATGTGACAAAAGATGGCCCTTGGAAGCCTAAGCTACCAGCGTCTCGCCTCTGCCCTGCAAACCTCAACAAAATTAAAAGAAAGGTTTTATTTTTCTTTTATGTGTATGAGTGTTTTGCCTACATGGAAGTGCACCATGTACATGCAGTGCCCAAGAAAGCCAGAAGAGGGTGTTGGATGCCTTGGATCGAGAGTTATGGACAGTTGTAAACTGCCAGGTAGGTGCTGGGACTCAAACCCTGGTTCTCTGCAAGAGCAACAAGTGCTCTTAACTGCTGAGCACTTGTAGCATGAAAGAGCAAGGAGAGTTCTTGTGGCCTGGGATCACATGAGCAAGGCCCTGCTGGGAGTATCCTGCCAGCTTCCTGGCCTTCTTGCCTTGAACGAGTGATACACACATGGGTACTGGTCTTTCGGAGGGGGTGGGGGAGAGATGAATAACTCCATAGGTATCTACTATCACCAACCCCTCCCCACCCCCCCACGACATGTAAGTGGCAAGGCCCAGGCTCACATACCTGAAATTGTAGCCAGGAGACACATTGTGTTCCAGGTCCCGGGTGTCGAGGCGCCGGAAGGAATATCTGGGCAGGCAGAGGGAGGCGGATCTATCAAGGTTACAGTCCCACTTGATCTGGATGCCCATGATGCCTCCCTGTGGGGAAGCAAGAGAGACCCAGCCAGGCTTTCAGAACTCGGGTCCGGGCTGAGGCCAAGGAGGTGTGAGAAAAGCCATCAGGCACCTACCTCAACCGCCATATCCTGGAAGCTGTGCCCGGAGTCCTCCACAATCTTGCCGAGACGGAATATGGGGCAGAAGGGATCCGTCTGGGCGTCATAAATGCACGATTTGAGATAGGAAGTGGTGATGTTGGGGAGGATATTCCTCCTGAAGTCAGGGAAGAAGCAGAAAGTCTGAGTGAGGGGGACCTCAGGGAGAGCCAGAGGTTCTTTAAGAGGCTTGTGAACGCGCATGCCCGGGCCCCACTTACTTGCTGAAATTAAACTTAGGGTACCAGATGTTGTTCTTTACCAAGAGGGTGAAGTTCTCCGCGGCCTTTAAAAAAGCTGGCCTGGAAAAGAATTAACGGTTACTAAACACACACACACACACACACACACACACACACACACACACACACGCACACACGGCTCTGCAATCTTTGTAACAGTTTGTGGTGTCTCTCTGGAGAAGAAAGGGGAGCATCTGGCATTTTCTATTCCCTTCTGTGTAACCCTAGGTCACCAGGCCGTCTAATCTTTCCTCAGAAAAGGCGGGACTTCCTGCCCCAAGCATCAGGCAGTGAAGAACCTGAGCCTTTGCTGAGGCGGATGCTGGCTGTGGCCGCCATGATTCCTTAGCCATCTGCTGGCCTCAGGTTTGTCTTTCTTGGGTGTTCATAGAGAATGGATCCATAGATGTGGTTTCTAAGGCAGAGCACAGGGGCATTCGCCTGCAGGTACATCCTGGCCTGGCTGAAAAGGAAACCATACCACCAGAGGGCTCTGAAAGGTGCCACGACAACTTTTGGCTGACCATACGAGGTCTGTCCCCAAGGGGACTCATTTCTGGAGTGGATTTTTCTCAGTGAGAATCCAGAAATGCAGGGCTGACCCTCTTGTGGAGGAGGCCTCCCCTGAGGCAGATAAGACTTTTGAAGTTATGAGTGGAGTCACTCAGCCCTGCCTTAACAGCAAAGCCACGAGGACCACATTGGGGGGGTGGGGAGCTGAACCCATCACCTCTGCTGCTAAGTACTCTTTCAAGCTCAAGTCCCCATTCCTTATCAAGAGGAAGGGATTATAAAGAATGGGGTTCTCCATTTTTATCATTTGCTGTATCACACGCCAATAACCTGTACACCCTATAGGCAATACTTTCCTTTAAGATTAGCTCACTGTTCTTTTCTTTCAAAAAAGAAAATTGGAGTGAAATGTAAATAACATAAGATTAGCCATTTTAAAACAAGTCCATGTGGTCGGGTAACTGGTGGCGGCTCATCCCTGTCATCCCAGCACTGTAGAGACTGAGATCTGAAACGGGAGTCGCTGATTCAAAAAAGTTCTGACTTAGGGTTTGTTCTCTCTCAAGGTGGAATAACAGCCCATTGTATGGACATACCGCAATTTGTATGCATTCATAAAAGTTCCCAAACAGTGCTATTAAAACTTGTTGAGCTGGGTGGTGGTGGAATATACCCTTAATCCCATCACTCAGGAGGCAGAGGTAGGCGGATCTCTGAGTTTGGGGCCAGCCTGGTCTACACTGCAAGTTCCAGGATAGCCAGGGCGATTCAGAGAAACCCTGTCTTGAAAAACCAAAACAAACAAAAAAACTTGTAGTCAATAATATTGTCTGTCCAGGGTATGTGGTCTGGGGCTTGTTCTTTGTAAGAAATAACAAATCAGCAAGTGATAACCAACACACCCCAAGTCAGAGTTTCCTCCTTGATTTAAAGGGAGGGACTGAATAAGGCAATAGCCATTTTCATTGCCTGTGTGGGCAAACAGATGTTGTGCCTCTGTGCATACCTGGAGGCTGGAGTACAGCCTTAGGTGTCTTCCTCATGAACAGAGTCCACCTCCTCTGACACGAGGTTTCTTACTGGCCTGGAGTGAGCCCCAGAGATCCCTGTGTACACCTCGACAGCACAGGGATTACAAGCACGTGCCACCATACCCCAACATTATCATGTGAATTCTCAGCGTAGATCAGGTCCTTGGGTTTTATCAACAGAGGCATCCCCCCCTATACCCCACCTCTGGCTCCAGCTGCAGGAATACCTTTCTCACTATGTGACCCAATGGTATTTTCTAGACCAGATGCCCCACCAGCTTAGCCTGGCAACCGTGCTGTCCAATAGGAATACGTTGTCAAATACAGCTTTAGCCACGCTGTGATTGGTTTTGTAGTTTCTGCAGATACAGTCTCCATATATAACGCAGACTGCTCTGGGTGCCACCCTCCTCCTGCCCATGCTTCCTGAGTGCTAGGATCACAGGCATGCAGCGCCAAGCTGCTCTACACTGTACGTAAGTTTTTACATTAAAGACGTCATTGCATGTGCACGCACAGAGGTCAGATGACCACGGGCAAGCCGGTTCTCTCCTCCCCCCATGGGGGTTTTAGGGACAGAATGCAAGTGTTATTTTCTGCTGAACCATCTTACTGGCCTGGCAGTCACATTTAAAAGTCAAAGAAGGTGAACACTAAAATGACTGAGCAGGTTGTATGGCTGTGGGATGTTCCGTATGTCAAATGTGTTGCTCTGATTGGTTAATAAATAAAACACTGATTGGCCAGTAGCCAAGCAAGAAGTATAGGCGGGACAAGGAGAGAGGAGAATTCTGGGAAGTGGAAGGCTGAGGCAGAGAGATGCTGCCAGCCTCCGGGATGGGAAGCAACATGTTAAGATACTGGTAAGCCACAAGCCACGTGGCAACTTATAGATTAATAGGAATGGGTTAATTTAAGATATAAGAACATCTAGCTAGAAGCCGGTAACCAATATAGTCTCTGTGTGTTTATTCTGTAGGGTCTGAGCGGCTGCGGGACTGGCGGGTGAGAGAGATTTGTCCTGACCGTGGGCCATCCAGGAAAACTCTAGCTACATTGTATTTATATGCTTATTCGTGTGTGTGTGTGTGTGTGTGTGTGTGTGTGTGTGTGTGTGTGTGTGTGACAACACAGAAAAGCAAAACATGAAGTCAAGAATTTGAGAAAGAGTAGGGGTGAGGTTACATAGGCAGAGTTGGATGGAGGGAAGGAGGGAAATGGTGTAATTATAGTTTAATTTGAAAAACTTTTTTTTTTTTTTAAAGTAAAAGGAGAGGGTGAGAGCCGACTCAGCACAGCAGTGAAGGGCTCTTCCACCTTAGGTCGGGTGGATCACAACTGCCTCTAACTCCAGCTCCAGAGGATCCAGCGCCCTCGACTGGCCTCATAGCAGACACTTGATGGACCTAAACATTTATTTACTTTTAATCTTTAAGAAATTTAATTGAGGAGCTGGAGAGATGGCTCAGCGGTTAAGAGCACTGGCTGCTCTTCCAGAGGTCCTGAGTTCAATTCCCAGCAACCACAGGGTGGCTCACAACCATCTGTAATGAGATCTGGTGCCCTTTTCTGGCCTTCAGGCAGACATGCAGGCAGAACACTATATACATAATAAATTAGTAAATATTTTTAAAAGAGAAATTTAATTGATTAACTACTTGGGTTTTTTAATTAATTTTATATACATTGGTGTTTTGCCTGCATGTATGTCTGGGTGAGTGTGTCAGGTCCCCTGGAACTGGAGTTACAGACAGTTGTGAGCCGCTATGTGGGTGCTGGGAATTGAACCCGGTTCCTCTGGTAGAGCAATCATTTCTCTTAACCACTGATCCATCTCTCTAGCCCTTTAATTGGTTTCTTTGAGGCAAGGTTTCTCTACATAGCCCTGGCTGTCCTGGAACTCACTCTGTAGCCCAGGCTGGCCTCGAACTCACAGAGCTCCGCCTGCCTCTGCCTCCCAAGGGTTGGGATCAAAGGATGTGCGCCACCATGCCTGGCTGCTTAGTCTTTTTTGTTCGTGGGAACATGAAACGTGCTGGTTGTGTGTGTGTTGGGGGTGGGTGTACGTGTGCATGGTACTGTAGCCACCAAAGGCCAGGTATGATAGCTCATGCTGGTATTCCCGATCCTCGGAAAGCTGGAGCAGGAGGCCAAGAGTTCAAGGCTGGGCTGGGGACATGGCTTAGTAGGTCAAGGCACTTGCTGTAATGCCTGAGGATTTGAGTCCTATTCCTGGGTCCCAAACAGTAGAAGGAGAGAGCTGACTCACAAGTTGTTTTCCAAGCTTCACGTGTGCCGTGGCACACTTACACACTTAAACACACACACACACACACACACACACACACACACACACACAAATGTAATTAAAAATAATTGCTTAACAACAACAACAAAAAGAATTTGGGCTATGGAACAGCGTTAACTTAATGTGCCAAAAATTATCAGAGGCAAGAATAACTACATAGAACCTGCCAGAATGATTGTCAATTAGCTTTTGGAAACGCTTAAACTTCAGTGCTCCTCATGAAACCGAGGGAAGAAAATGAAAATACAGATATGGAATTAAACGGAAAAAAAAAAAAAAAAAAGAGGTCGGAGCCATCGCTGGCCACATGAGTCTCTTTCGAAGAAATCAAGACCAAAACCCAAGAACTGTTTCCTGTTGGTGACATGCAACAGACGGTGTTACAGCACCCGTAAGTCACCTGACACTTATCACAAGTGGCAACCCCTGTGGTCTCCCTGCTCTGTGGTTAACAACCACTCTCCCAGGGTGGAATGGCCCCACTCACTGACCAAGAGTGCACCAAAACATCCCAGCACCCAAGCTCACCTCACCCTCTCTGTCACCTCCCCTCCAGGCTGAAAACCAAGGCTAGGGGACCTTGGGTAGGACTCACGTTGGCACGCCAGCGTCATTCTCCACTGGGCACCAAGCTGCCACCTCGCAGGTCTTCACGGACTCATTGAATGGCACACACTTTCCGGTCCCAATTCCTGGGAAGAGGGAATAGGTCCAGGTCCGTAAGAGTCTTGTTGCCAATCTTTTACCTTTGTGTAGTACCGTAGGAGAGCCCTGAGGAGCCTGGGCAGCCCATCTTTCGTAAATTATGGGATTTAGACGGGTTCTAGAGGATGGAGGTAGAACAGGAAGGCTGCCTCGGAGACGGCCACGTATCTGCCAACGTGATACTAAGTCACAGGGAGGGGCGACGTCTGAGGTGTCTGCTGTAACACAGGTGAATGCTAAGAGGGTCCCTGTTCTGCTATTATATGAGGTTCCCCTAGGTTCATGTAGCATTGGGACGGGGGGGTGGGGGGGGAGAGCTGTTCTTCTCTGATGATGGACTAGAACTGAACCCAAGTTCATCCAAACCAATCTTGTGCTCTACCATTGAGCAGTAGCCCAGGTTGGGGCGGGGGTGGGGCGCAGGAGGTAGATTTTTATTTCTGCAACTTCTCTATCTCAGATGCACCACAGGAAGTGTGATGTCACCAGAAGCCACTTTCCCCAGGCTCAGTGCCGGCCCGCTGAGAGGTCCCCAGCTGCTCAGTCACTCACTCTTACCGTTGCTGTGGGTGCCTGCGGAGCCAAGAGTGCAGTCCGAGTCTGAGTTACAAACGGTGGTCTGATCCGGAATCTGGAAAAGGAATGAATAGAAACAGGTTCCATGTGGTCTAGTCCCCCCTCACACCCCCCCCCACAGTTTGCCAGGAGCGGATGTGAGTGTAAAACCTGGGGGGCTTTCCCACCTACTTCTGGACAGGTGCTCTGTGTCTGGTTCACAGTGATGATCATGTTGGTCATGATGAAGAGCGAGTTTTCCTCCTGCGGAGGGGAGAGAACCCTGTTGAGTCACCCTCAGAAGAGGTGAGTGGAGCTGCAGAGAAAGCCAGATGGGGCTGGAGAGATGGCTCAGTGGTAAAGAGAACTAGCTGCTCTTCCAGAGAATCTGGGTTCAGTTCCTAGCACCTACATGGTTGGTGACAATCATCTGCAACACCAGTTCCAAGGGATCTGATGCCCTCTTCTGACTACTGCTGGTACTGCATGCATATGGTGCACATACATTCTGGTGCACACACAGACACATAAAATATTTTCTGGTTTTTTTTATTTTCTTTTCTGGAGCTGAGGGCCAAACCCAGGACCTCATGCTTGCTAGGCAAGCGCTCTACCACTGAGCTAAATCCCCAACCCTATTTTTTTTTTTAAAGCATGCTAAAGGCTGGACATGATAGCACATGCCCTTAATCCCAGTACATAAGAATCAGAGACAGAAGGATCCTTGTGAGTTCAAGGCCAATCTGGTTACATAGCAAGATCCAGGTCAATCAGGGCAGCCATAGTGAGACTGTCTCAAAAATAAACAAACAAACAAATGAATAACTATTTTAGGGAAGAGTCTGTCAGCCAGTAACAGACATTTCTCTCTTTGAAGTGGTTTTGTTTTCTCCTCATAGATACAAAGGTGCCAACCCAGAGTCTCTAGAAAGCAATTCTGTGTATATAAGAGAGAGGAATTGCAAATTATGACCCCCTCATACAAGGAATGACAGACAATGACCCCAGGAGATTTTAATTATATATCCCACCCCCAACCTCCACTGGGTGCTTGGAATTTTAAAGAGCTACTAGAAGCTTCCAGCATGTCATACTTCCTCCCCCAAAAAGCAGAGTCAGCTCTGGGAGCCATTTCGGGGATCAGGTCTCTGCAGCATCCCCACCCCAGGTTAGACAGGTGGTGAATGCTCTGGCACCAGCTAGAACAAACTCTGCTGGAGACAGGCCACAAGGGAGGTGCAGCAGGAGTCTCTCTCCTGACACCGTGGCCACCCTTCCAGGGTTTTAACAGATGGACAACCCCTCAGCTGGTGCCAACAGACGTCTTGCTTCTGAGCCCCGCTCGCTCGACTTAGACGTGTCCAGCTCACGGTCGCCTACTTTCTCTTTCCTGTTGCTTATCTCTTTCATGTAGGGAAATGTCCATCTAGAGATGCATCACATAGATGTGGTGGTTATGTTCCAGTCACAGAGACGGCTCAGGAAGACAGAACACAGCGGCTGGCTGGCTGGTCCCTCCCGTTCAGTCCCAGGAGCAGGGCTTATGCCCTCCTTCCTTGGCCGCAGCGGGTACGCTGGGTGTGACAGTCCCAAGCTTGTTAGGATGGGGTTGGAAGCCACCACTCAGCTGAGACTGGTATGTACCAAAAGAATACTGAATCGCAACCACTTGCGCCAACTGGTTTACATTTTTTTTAAGACAGGGTTTCACTGCGTAGCTCTGAATGGCTTGGAACTCACTAACTCATTACATACACTAGGCATGTAGACAGAGATCTGCTGGGATTAAAGGCACGCACCCCCGTGCCTGGCAGTCTATTTTACTTTTCTGTCTCTTTAGCTCTGGCTTTTCTCCCACCAAGTCCTTCTCCAGAGAAGGCCGGGGAAATGAACACCCTTAAAGAGACTATCTGAAGTCCTTGCTTTCTCTCTCCTCGCTCCAAAGTCAAGTGCTCACAGCTTAACTAATTTGGCCACCATACACACCCAGCCAGCACCTCAGCCATCTGGAGGAGAAGCTAGGCCAGGGTTTGGCCAAGAGGCACATAGCTGAAGAGTCAATGTTTAGCTTGCAGCTTTGGGGCTGGAGATTTGGCTCCATAGCAGAGCGCAAGCCTGGCATGTGTGAGCCCCTAGGCTCCATCTCCATGTCTAGAAAAAGAGACCCAAATGTCAACTTGCATCTGTGTGGATTAACAGACAGTAGTAGACAGACAGGACGCGCCATGCAACAATTTCTTCCTCTTTGTTCCGGATGGAATCTGACCATTTCCTCTTAGTTTGGGTGTGTGGTCTTTAACTGCTGCTGTTTGTATGTGTGTTTTTTTTTAATATGCCCTCTGACGAGCTTTACCTTGTGGGTGTAAGACAGGAAAGCAAACACAGAGTGCGGAAGGTGCTATTTTCCAGCCTCACTTTGTCCAAGACTAAAGAAAGACCTTTGCTTTCTCACCCTCCAGAGCTTGGAGAGGTGGAGGTGTGGGAAAAGAGAGTCCGGGTTGCAGCCAGCCACACTTCAGAGCAGTTAGGAGAGCTCTTGAGGGCTCTCTGTTAGAAATGACATCCCAGAGATCCGGCTGCATTGCTGTCTCGGGCTAAAACAACCTGGGCAGGGAGGTGGCGAACTCTGCGTGCAGAAGCAGGAAAGGGCTTCTTGTGCGCAGACGTCACCGCGACACCTACCTGAGCTGGAACCACATAGTCCGCCACGTCCCAGATCCGGAATCCAAGTTCAGAAGTGTTGGTCACAGCCACCCCTTTGGCCTTGGTGGTCACTGAGCTGACCACAGAGTCAGTTTCCTGGTAGCCCTTTTCCCACACAAACACCCACCTAAAAAAAAATACAGCAGGTCATAGGAGTCAGTAAATTCGAACTGACACCAGGGAGTCTCCGATAGCCACCCGGTGGAAGTGTGGCGTTAACTAACCATGTGACTTGCAAAAGCTGCTGAACTACTACACTCCAGTGTGTAAAATGGGCAGAGTAGCCCCACTGATTATTTTCTGAGAAATAAACGATGTGGATCGGCTATCACAGTCATCGGCACACAGGGAAGGAAGGCCCAGCAAATGCTGTCTTGATTACTGGATGTTTGAGGGGGGTCAAGACACTGTGATCTATGGGAATCACCAATAGTGGGTTATTATAACAGGAGCTTCCATTTGATTTCCATGTAGTAAGCCATTTAATCCTGGCCATTTAAATCATGAGGCACACAGCATTCTTTTTACCCACAATTTACAGAGATAGGAATAGAGACAGAGTGGTTAAGTCACTTACCCAAGGCCATACAGCTAGCAAGTGGCCGACTAGGGATTTGAACTCAAGCCAGAAGCCTTTGAAGCCTCTGATCTCTAGCCAAGAGAATCCTATCTTTTAGGCAACTTTGTCTCTTTAAGACTGGCTTTTGCTATGTAGCCCTGGCTGGTCTGGTACAGGCTATGTAGCTCAGGCTGGGCTCCAATTCTGAAGTGACAATTCTCCCACCTCAGATTCCCAAGTGCTGGAATGATAGGTGTGTGAGACTCTACACCCAGCTGATGTGTGTGCGCACACACACGTGTGTATGCGTGAGATATTGTGTTTGTGTGTGTACGCATGGGCTCACATGTAGAAGCCAGAGGATAACTTTTAGAAGTTGATTTTCTCCATCGTAGACTCTGGGGTCAGATTCAAGCTGTTATGCTTACATAACAAGCATTTTGTTGTTGTTGTTTTCGAGACAAGGTTTTCTGTGTAGCCTTAGCTGTTCTGGAACTCACTCTGTAGACCAGGCTAGCCTCAAACTCAGAGATCTGCCTGCCTCTGCCTCCTGAGGGCTGGGATAAAGGTGTGCGCCACCACACCGGGCTAGCACACACTTTTGGAGACTCAGTCTTTCTGTGCAGCTCTGGCTGGTATTCAATACAGAGCCCAGGCTGGCCTTGAACTTAAGATGATGGCCTGCCTCATTCTCCCAAGCATTAGGATCACAGGCATGCACCATGTTCTGCTCAGGGAATTCATGTTTGTGTTCTTGTGTGTATGTTTGCATGTGAAGGCCAGAGGGCGGCCTCAGGGACCTTCCTTAGAAGATATCCACTTGGTTTGGGGTTTTTTTTGTTTTTGTTTTTGTTTTTTTTTTGGTTTTTCAAGACAGGGTTTCTCTGTGTAGCTTTGTGCCTTTCCTGGGACTCACTTGGTAGCCCAGGCTGGCCTTGAACTCACAGAGATCCGCCTGGCTCTGCCTCCCGAGTGCTGGGATTAAAGGCGTGCGCCACCACCGCCCGGCTTTGGTTTGGTTTTGATACATGGTCTCACCATGGAGCTCTGGCTGGCCTGGAACTTACTATGTAGACCAGGCTGGCCTTGAACTCAGAGATCTACCTGCCTCTGCCTCCTAAATGCTGGGGTTAAGGATGTGTGTGCCACCCCCATGGCTGGCTCCCCTCGTTTTTTCTGAGACAGGATCTCACTGACCTGGGGCGAGATGATTAGACTGGCCAGTGAGCTCCAGAGACCTACCCGAGTCTGCCTTCCCAGTGCCGGGATTACAATTACGTGATACTGCACCTAGTTTTGGGTCTCGAACTCGGGTCCTTGTGCATTGAGTACTTCACCAGCTATGTCCTCAGCCCCTCGGGGAAACTTTTTACAGTACTGTTACTTTTTCCTAGGAATTCTGGTCATCGAATTGCGCCTCTCCTTCTGAAGTAAGGGTATTACTGCTGGGCTAAGTAATTACAGATCTAAAGGCATCCGTGTGCTGGATACCGAACATGAACTGGAATCACTGGGTCCCAGTTTACGCTCAGTCGCTTTTCCTACCTTTCCACTGGAACGAAAGCAGAATGCCACAGGATTGCAGGGAGATAAAATAATAAGGCCAGAGCAACATCCTAAGCACCACACAGCAGTCAGAACCCTAACCCCAAGAGCTGCTGTTAAACTTCCAGAGGACACCAGTCTGCTGTTGTTGCAGAACCAAGAAATGCTAGGGTCCATCTCTTTAGGAGACACCCCTCCTGGCCGGGTGGTGGTGGCGCACGCCTTTAATCCCAGCACTTGGGAGGCAGAGCCAGGCGGATCTCTGTGAGTTCGAGGCCAGCCTGGGCTACCAAGTGAGTTCCAGGAAAAGGCGCAAAGCTACACAGAGAAACCCTGTCTCGAAAAACCAAAAAAAAAAAAAAAAAAAAAAAGGAGACACCCCTCCCGACAAGACTTCAGAAATTGGTGTATTCCGTTACTTTTTCATGGGTTTGTTTGATATGAACCATCTCCAGATCCTCCGCCCGTCCTAAATATGGGTTTCTCTCCCACCAAGTCCTCTTCTGTGGGGCTTTTAGGAACCCACTGGCACTAATGCTCCCTGTAATCCACTTTGACACAGAGCTTAGGCAGACAGTCTAGGAGTTTTAGGAGCCAAAACACTGAGTTGCTAAATTAAGGTGGGTGGGGAGGGAGATATGGTGTCATCATCACATGAATAAGATCACTGGGGATTCTGAGGTCAGTGTTATTTTGAGGAAAGATCTGCTTTATGGAGAAGGAGATTACGCTTTCACCAAGATTAATGAAGTCAGGAAGCTAACAAAGAAGTCAAAAACCGGGATGTGATGAATCATCTTTATAATCCCAGCACTCAGGAAGCTAAGGCATGAAGCTCACTTGCAAATTCCTCTGCCAGCCTGGACTATGTAGCCAGTGACAGGTTACCATGGGCTATATGGTAAGGCCCTGTCTCATAATGACAAAAGTTTAAAGTTTAAAACAAGTCCTGAATTTATATCCTAAGTTGATTTGGATCACAGTACAATGGGTGAGAGTGAAGCGTTGTTTGTTTGTTTGTTTTTTAAGAAATGATCGGGGCAGACATTACTACATAAGGAGACTCCATAACTATGCTGCCCAATAGAAATAGAATACAGTAGGGGTGGGTAGAGTAGTTTAGTGGTAAGAGTCCATGATTAGAAATACAATGTAAGCCAGGTGTGGTGGTGCATGCCTTTACCTTTAGCATGTGGGAGGCAGAGCTCTATGAGTTCAAGACCAGCCGGAGTTACAGGCCAGATAGAGATCTTGTCTCATAAGAAAATAAAAAGGCACTGGAAAAATTAATGGCATATTTTTATGTGGTCCAATAGAGATAAACTATTTTAACATCGTCAGTGTCTAAGGCATCAGACTGGGAACTGGACATGGTAGTGTATACCTGTCATCCCAGCAGTTGGGAGGTAGAGGCAAAAGTCATCATCCTTGGTCACAGAGTGAATAGGACAGCCTGGGTTACACGAGACCCTGTCTAACCTAAGCCCCCCAACCTCCTCCCCAAATAAAGGCTTGTGAGATGTTTCAGCAGGTAGAGGTGATTTCTGAGCAAACCTGAGACCCTGAGTGTCATCCCCAGAACCGCTAGTGGAAGGAGAGAACATGCCTCCTCTGACCTCATGTGCTATGGAATGTGTGTACCCTCACCCATACACAGACACACACACACCAATAAATAAAATCAACATTTAAACAAAGGATCCAGCCCAATAGCACAAGTTTGCCTCATATGCGTAAGGCCTTTGGTTTGATCTCGGGAAAAGGTACTGTTGTGATATTTTACTTTTTTTTTTAAGTACAATATCTAAAATATTTTCAAAACCTAGCGTGTATTTTTCGTTTGCGTGCATTTTAATTTAGAAACAAGCTCGCGCAGTCCGTGGCCGCAGGTGGTCCTCTTACAATGACAACAGGCAGACCCTTCATAGTACAGAACCTGAACAGTGAACAGATGACCCCAGCAAAGCAAGAGCCGAGAGCCCAAAGCTCCGTTAGCGCTCCAGATTCCAGGTGTTTCTAGCTCCAGATTCCAGGTGTTTCTAACCCAAGCTACTTAGTCAGCTAGCAGCTAGCAGCATGTCTCGGTACTGAAGAGTCCATGGTGAACACTGGAACACTCACTTGTGAGCCTTCACAAGTTCAAACCTGGATATGGACAAGGTGTTCTTCAGGTACTGTGGCTGAATCCAAGGCCTCGTGCATGCTAAACACACACTATATAAAAACTTTTCTGGAGACAGGGTCTCGTGTGGCCCAGATTGGCTTTCAACTCCAACGTCCTCTAGTGTCAGCCTCCTGAATACTGGGACGGCAGACGTATTTCATTACGACCACACCAGGCTTCGGCAAGTTACCTCTAGTGCCTGCTGCTTCTGGGCTGACATATGTTGGAAAGGAAACCTGCAATCTTGTGAATTCCCTTAGGCAGTCTGAACAGATTCCAAACTACACACCAAAGCAGGAGACCTGTTACTTTGTTATTTATTTTATTTTTGAGACAGGATCTCACTTTATAGGTCTGGCTGTCCTGAAACTCACTATGCACACCAGGCTGGCCTCAAACTCACAGAGATCCGCCTGCCTCTCCCTCCCCAGTGCTGGGATTAAAGGCTGTGCCTCAGGCATTCTTAACTACTGGGCTAGCTCTCCGCCACCTGTGTGCCTATTTTATTATATACCTGGGGTGGGAAGGTGTCACAAAAATTTCTCAGCTGGGTATGGTCAGGCGCAGAAAGTTTGGCAAGCCCTGCTTTACAGCTAGCTCTATGCTATAAACTGAATCACCGGTTAGCTTGTGAACTGGCAATCAGTATTTTTCTAAGGCTTCCTAAATGGTTCCAAGGTGTAGATGAGGAATCCTTGCTGTAGGCCCTTTAGACGGAACAAGAAAGCCGATCCACCTGCCAAACCAGCAGATGTTGTAGCTGGAATACCTCGAAAGTGGGCCCACGAGGCAAGGTGGCTCCCACCTGCTCTCCTGGGGTGTATTAAATTTTTACAGGTGCATTCAATTAAAATGAAACATTTAATACCTAGCGATGGCAGGGTGTATCTCAACAGGGAGCAGAGGTTAGAATCCGAGTAAGGCAGGTACCATATTGCAAACACTCCAACAAATCAAAGGAAGTGACCTTAGGGCATTTTTGGGAAGCGTGACATCTCCAGGGCATTGGGTTATCAGGAGATTCTTAGAGGACGGGAAACCACAGACCCAGAAAGTACCGAATGAAGATCACAAGGCTTGGTTTTTTTTTTGTTGTTGTTGTTCAGCAGATTTTGAAATGGAAACGACGAGGGAAGATTGTGACCTTTAGAACACAGCCCTCCCTCCACCAAGTCAAAGGACATCACGGAGCAAGTTGAAAGGTAAAAGGGCAAGAAAAGTGGGGTGACAGACTAGCCAAGGCTTAGCTCGCGGGACACCCCAGTGTCCCCCGTGTCCTGCACAAGCCGGTTCCAGGTGGCTGGAGCCCGGGGGAGGGCGTGTCGCCGCCCCTTGGACTTGGGGTAGAGGTCCGGCTTAGCAGGTACACCCCAGGCCCGTGGGGGGGGGGGGGCGGGTGAGCCAGGGGCGCTGCCCAGTCCCGACCGTCTGGGTACCCCCCAGCCGCGGCCCCTCCCCAGGCCCGCTCACCCGATGACGTAAGCCAGGATGAGCAGCTGCACCACGCGGTTCATGAGCCCCACTTTACGGCTGCGGATGAGCACGATGCGCGGCGTGTCGTACTCGAACAGGAAGGCCCCGAGCGCGGAGCAGCAGCCGGCCATGGCTCCGCGGGGTCGAGCACGCCAGGGTCGCCTCGTCGCCTCCCGCTGGGTCCCGGCTGCGGCCCCGCCCAGCAGCTCGGGCAGGCCCCGCGGCGGCGGCGGCGGCGACGCCCGGAAATAGGCGGCGCGCGTGGCCTGGGGTGCGCGTCTCCTCCCCGCCCTCCTAGCAACCCGAGGCCTCCGAGGGCGAGGCTCGAACCCGTGACCCCCTCAAGGCGCTCGAGTTTGCAGAGCGAGAGTGGCTTTGCCCGCAGGGATGAATTATCCCCCCCGGAGCCGGACAGGGGAGCACTGTCAACTTGAAAGTGACCGGGGTAATGACGCCCTCAGGCCTAGGAGGAGTGAAAGGCAGATAGATGGGTTCCTCCACCTTGCAAAGGGCTGCTCAGCTAGGATGCAGGATAATGAGCCACTCCCCTGGGGGAACTTAGGTCAGAGTCACATTCCTAGAGGACCTGAGGGAGCTGAACTTGCTCCGGCTGCAATGGAGGAAGCTGCGCCATGCTGCGTTCTGAACCTGTCCGGTGGGGTGGGTAGTGAGGGGTGGGTGTAAACATCTGGGGCCCTGGGACGTCTGTAGTAGTCAGCCACATGTGCCATCATGTACCCGTCCTAGAATTGAAGTCAGGAAAAATATAGCCGTTCCCTTCATCCATGTTTTCATACGTGTTTTATATTTAGTGTAACCAGTGCACCCACGAAGTGTTAATACGTACCTTCCTTACACCAGGTACTGTGTCCAGTGAACATAGCAAGGAGAGAGAGAGCATCTTGGCCTTGTGCAGTATAAATATGGCAGGTAATTTATACAAGATTTCGGGTTCTAATCCTACTCACTGGTTCTTTTCGTTTCCCGCTTCACATTTCTTTTATTCCATGTGCGTTAGCTTTCGGTCACTGTGACAGAAACCCGAGAGGAAACAAAAATCAAGAAAGACATATGTGGGCTCACGGTTTCAGAGGTTTCCATGGTAGTCATTGGGCTCCGTCGATTTGTCTTGAGATGAGGCAAAATATCATAGCATGATTGGAGTAGACCTCCTCAGTCCATAGCAGCTGGGGACCAGACGTGGAAAGGCGTGGGGACAAGATGTGTCTTACCAGGACTAGCTCCCGATGAACGACTTACTTCAATTAGGCTTCACCTTCCACTTCCTACAACCTCCGAATATTGTGATTGGCTGTTGATAAGCTAGGTCCCTCAGGATGTTCCTGTCACCTCTCAGTGATGATGTCTACAGTTTGGCTAAGACTCCGTCAATACACAAATCGCAATGCCATATTACCACAGACTCGTGTTATCACTAATTCTTAATCTGTGAACTGTTCTAAAAAACACGATGGCCTGGTGTGGTGGCGCATGCCTTAGCCTGCTGGCACTCTGAAGGCAGAGCTGAGAGGATTGTTTAAAACCGGCCTGGTCTACATACCTAGTTCTAGTCCCACCTGGGCTAGTGAGTCAGACCCTGTTTCACTCTGTAGTCAGGGAGTAAGGTACTTGCTGCCAGATCTGACAACCGGAGTTCAATCCCTGGAACCCACATGGAGGAAGAAGAGAACAGACTCCCACAATTGTCCTTTGACCTCTCCACGTGCCACGGCGAATGCATGCACTCCTTCCAATCAACTGTTAAAAAAATTCTAAAACACAGCCGGGCGGTGGTGGTGGGCGGTGATGGCACTCGCCTTTAATCCCAGCACTCAGGAGGCAGAGGCAGGTGGATCTCTGTGAGTTCAAGGCCAGCCTGGTCTACAGAGCGAGATCCAGGACAGGCTCCGAAACTACACAGAGAAAGAAACCCTGTCTCAGAAAAACAAACAAACAAATTCTAAAACACAAGAATAAATATAAGCAATGTGACTTTTCCCTAATTCCTCTTGTCTATTGTCTGTGTCTTCCTGGGTTTTAGATCCTGAGTTTCTCACATGCAGGACAAATGCTCTGCTGCTGAATTACATCCCCATTGCTTCTTATTTTGTCATACCTATTTGGTCTTTTTAAAAATTTTTATTCATTTTTTTCCTTTCTCTCTTTTTTATTCATTTTTAAAGGATTTTTTAAATTATAGGTACTTGTGTGAGTATGGAGTGTGTTATGAGCATGTGCAGGTGGACATTGGATCTCGCGGAACTGGAGCTCTAGGCAGTTGTGAGCTACCTGATGTGGGTGCTGGAAACCAAACCTGGGTCCTCTGGAAGAGTGGTCCACACTCTTAACCACTAAGCCACCTTCTCCAGCCCGTTATTATTATTGTTGTCGTGCATGGTTGGGGTGTGGGGTGAGCTTTGTGCATGTGCATACAGATGAGGCTGGATGAGGATGTCCGATCCCTAGGAGCTGGAATGTTGTGAGTCACCTGACCTGAGTGCTTTAACTGAACTTTGGTCCTCTGTAAGAGCAGTGCTGGATCAACCCCTGAGCCATCTCTTCAGCCCTATAAACAGTCTTCCTTAACAGAACATCTTAGTTTATTTCCTGGCCGTGAGATTCCTGAGATATATGACCTTGGTTTTTCAAACAAAAAAATGTTCCCTGAGTGTGATGGTCCACACCTTTAATCCCAGCAGAGGCAGAGACTGGCCAGCCCAGTCTTAATAGCAAGTTCCAGGTCAGCCGAGGTCTCAGTAGACCCTCTTTAAAAAAGAAATTCAGTAAGAAAACCTGCATCTGCCTCTAGAGATAGAATGAAGTTAGGAGGAGGACTAGCCCAGGAAAAGGAAGTGGTGTGGGGGGGGGGGGCGCTGGGGGTGGTCTTACTCACATCATGGGTATTTACTGAGGCCCGGCCTGCAGTGTTGTTGATGCTGGGGCTTTGGGGGCTAGAGACAGGCCAGACAGAGCTCTGCTGAGATGCAGGCATTTGCAATTGGGAGGAAAGAAAGGACAGCCCATAGGCCTTTTTGGATGTAACTTACAAATGCTTTTCCTCGAGAATGAAAGTACATGTCCAGCCCTGGCTAACACTACCCCACCGTAATGAGTTGGCCCAGCCTTAGGAAGTCCTGAATGTCCCCAGTCTGCTCATGTTTTCTTGTTTTGTTTCGAGACAGGGTTTCTCTGTGTAGCTCTGGCTGTCCTGGAACTCATTCTGTAGACCAGGCTGCCCTCGAACTCACAGAGATCCGCCTGGCTCTGCCTCCCGAGTGCTGGGAATAAAGGCGTGCGCCACCACAGCTGGTAGGCTGCTCCTGTTTTCTATAAGAGCAGACCCAATCAGAGAAGCTGATTCTGAAAAATGATTAGGAAAAGAAAGTTTGCATCTATGTTCTTGCCCTTAGTTGATCTTTCTTTCTGTAGACCAGGCTGGCCTTGAACTCACAGAGATTCTCCTGACTATGCCTCCTGAGCACTGCCACTAAAGGCATGCGCCACCATTGCCCAGCTTTGTTTGATCTTTCTAAAATCAGCTTTAGGAGCTAGGGATGAACCCTGTGGAGGAGAGTTTGCTCTTACATGCACAAAACCCTGAGTTTGACCCCCAGTGTCCTAAGGACAGATGTCACTGAGGGTGTTTGTGTGTGCAATGTGTTTGTTTGAGATGGTCTCTATGTAGCTGAGGTTGGCCTCAAATTTACCATCCAACTGCCTCAGCTCCTCAAGATACGTAGATACGGCACAGACTGCACCCAGCTCACATCTCAGATCTTAATCGAGTTCGGTTGCTTCCTGTGTCATGTGCTCGACTGAGTGTGGTTGGTGTTACGCAACCTTGGGACTTCAGTAGGGCTGTTGTTAAGTACGGGCGCCCACACAATCCAATGAGGGAAGAGTGGGCTTCCACAAATGACACGGGAGCCACGTGCAAAAGAATGAAGCTGAATGCCTGCCGCTGCCAGGTATAAATTAAGTTTGTCTAACAACTATAAAAGGCATAAATAATCTAGCTCAAATTACAGACCTCTTCAATAAAGTCCTAGGTACAGAACTTTGAACCTTGAATTAGGCAGTGATTTTTTTGTTTTTAGATTTAAACACAGAAAACAAAAGAAAGAAAGTACTTGTACTTTGTCACAAAGTTTTGTCCTTTAAAGAAGCAGGTTTCAGTATAAAGACTCCCACAAAGTAGGGGAAGTGCTCACAAGTCACGCATCTCTTAAAAGCCCAGAACCTGAAATATCTCAAGTAATGTTACTTAAAATGACAACACAATATAGAAATAGGCAAAAGAAAAAATTGAATAAGCTTTTCTTTACCCAGGTATATATACCTGTAGTCTGAGCACTTGGAAAGTGGAGGCAGGAGGATCAGGAGTTCAAGGTCATCTTTGGCTATGTAACAAGCTTGAGTCCAGCCAGGGTTACATGAGACCTCATCTCAGACCAAAATGGGGGGAGCACATTTTTTTGAAGCTATGTAAATGGTTAGTAAGGATCTGAAAATGTGATTAGTTATTAGAGAGACAAAAACTTAGACTCAGTATCACAAAATGAGATACCATTTCATTCACATTAGCAAGACTCATGACAAAGATAATTAGCCTGGAGAGTTGGTTCAGCAGCAGATAGGAACACTGGCCACTTTGATTCCCAAGGCTACATAAGCATCTGTAACTCCAGTCCCACCATATCTAGCATCCTCTTCTGACCTCAGTGGGCACCAGGCGTGCATGTGGTACACATATATAAAGGCAAAGCATTCATACACATAATAAAATTTAATTAAAAAAATGGGCAATAGCTGGGCGGTGGTGGCGCACACCTTTGATTCCAGCACTCAGAAGGCAGAGCCAGCCGATCTCTGTGAGTTCAAGGCCAGCCTGGTCTACAGAGCAAGATCCAGGACAGCAGGGGTTACACAGAGAAACCTTATCTCGAAAAACTACACACATATATGGATCTATAGTGTTAAACAGAATTACCATGTGACCCAACAAATTCAGTCCTAAGTATGTATTTCAGAGACATTTTGTTGTTTTGAAACTAGAACTCACACTGTAGCCCAGACCAGCCTGGGATTTGCAGTAATCTTCCTCCTACACTTCCTGAGCACTGGGATTACAGATGCCACACCCTGCACTTCAGAGATTAAAAAAAAAAAAGATTGCTTCTACAAAAACCTCGTATGAATGTTCATAGCAGCACTTGTAAAAGTCAGGAAGAAGATAACCTAAATGTCTCCCAAGAAATGAATAGAGTGGCTTCTACTGGAACCCACCTTCCTGCCGCCACTGACAGATCCCTCTGCTCTGCATCAACCTCTCCACCCAGCCGGCTCCTCACATCCTTCTCCAGGGTCTAACCCGGTGGATGTATGGAACTATGGGAGATCACACTGACTGAGGTAGCCCAGTCCCAGAAAGATTAGCATCACAAGTTCTCTATCAGCTGAGGCTTCTAGCTCCAAATCTTCAGATGTGAGTATAATCCACACGCCTCATCAAGGAAACTTCTCTTTGCAATGGATGGAGACCTTTACAGAAAGCCACAACCAACCAAAATGCAGAGCTAAAAAAAAAAAAAAAAAAGCCCAGTTGTCATGGATACATCTATAAAACAACTCCTACACCCAAGACTCGGGGACATTGCGAGTGAGAGGGCAGAAAGACTGTAAGAGCCAGAGGATCGGGGAGGTTGCTGTAGATTGTTTCTCTCGGTAACGTCAGAAGCTACCCATAAAGTCTCACCAACGTGACTGCCCAAACATGAACTGAAAAAGTACAACGATAATAGACATGTGGAAATGGACAGGGGAAAGACCACGAGGCCTCAACCCTACACAGAGGAATGCAGGCAACTAAGGAATGTTGAGTGAGGATGGGAGAAAAAGTCTTCCCTAGGAAGGATCACACCGATGGCCTATCCAATAACAGATGGCTAGCCCTGAAAACGCACATACGAGTAACATTAGACAAACTGACTAGGTTATATTTGGGAATATATATAATATATCATTACATATGTACATATAATGTACACATATTTCTCATTGTTA
This sequence comes from Peromyscus eremicus, assembly GCF_949786415.1. Taxonomy (NCBI): domain Eukaryota; kingdom Metazoa; phylum Chordata; class Mammalia; order Rodentia; family Cricetidae; genus Peromyscus; species Peromyscus eremicus. The sequence continues at coordinate 12,776,790 of NC_081438.1, read as the reverse complement.
TATTCATATATGTGTATATATATCGTGTGTGTGTATATGTGTGTGTGTGTGCGTGTGTGTGTGTGTGTGTGCGTGTGTGTGTGTGTGTGTGTGTGTGTGTGCGCGTGCGCGCGCACGTGCGCGCGCATACATGTAACAGTGAGGAAAGAGGCCATGAAAGTCGGGCGGTGGTAGCACACCACTTTAATCCCAGCACTTGGGAGGCAGAGGCAGGTGGATCTCTGTGAGTTTGAGGCCAGCCTGGGCTACAGAATGAGTTCCAGGAGAGGCTCCAAAGCTACACAGAGAAACCCTGTCTCGGAAGAAAAAAAAAAAAAAAGCCATGACTTTGAAAGATACCAAGGAGGAGTATATGGGAAGGTTTGAAGGGAAGAAAGAAAAAGGGGCTATGATATAATTATATTACAATATCAAACACTAATAAAAAAGAAATTAATAGATAAAATTGAGTATATCCAACCATGCATGGTGGCTCATGCTTTTAATTCCAGCACTCAGGAGGCAAAAGCAGGCAGATCTCTGTGAGTTCAAGGCCAGCCTAGTCTACAGTGTGAGTTCCAGGTCAGCCAGGGCTACATCTGAAAAAAAAGTGGCATACCTACCTATTAGAATAGTGCTCAGCTACAAAAGGACTGAACTACAGATGCATGGTACACTGTGGATGAAACTTGCAAACTATATTGAAATAGTCTAGATTCAAGCTCCAAATCATATAGTTCTGTTTATAAGTAGTCCTGGGCTAGGCTAAAGTACAGAAACTGGAAGTGGATTGTCGGTTGCCAGAGGCCAGGAGGAAGGAAGGAATGGCAGGGACTACTGCTGAGTAGAAAGTTTCCCTTTGGAGAGATGTAAATATTCAGGAAATGAACCAGTGATGATGCTGAGTTGTACATTTGCTGGGTTTGATCGTGCAGGCCTGTAATCTCAGCTCTTGGGAGGCTGGGGCAGGAGGATTACAAGTTAAGAGCCAGGTGTGTGTGTGTGTGTGTGTGTGTGTGTGTGTGTGTGTGTGTGTGTGTGTGTTTAATACATGTCTGTACATACTGTGTGTGTTTTTATGCTGGTACTCGTATGTATATGTAGAAACCAGAAATCACCCTCAGGAGCTGTCCAGTTTATTTATTTATTTCTTTTTTTTTTTTTTTTAAAGATTTATTTATTTATTATGTATACAATGTTCTGTCTGCATGCATCCCTGCAGGCCAGAAGAGGGAGCCAGATCTCATTACAGATGGTTGTGAGCCACCATGTGGTTGCTGGGAATTGAACTCAGGACCTCTGGAAGAACAGCCAGTGTTCTTAACCTCTGAGCCATCTCTCCAGCCCCCTATTTATTTATTTCAAGGCAGGGTTTCACTATGTAGTCCTGGCTGTCCTGGAACTCACTATGTAGACCAGGCTGCCTCAAACTTACACAGACATGCCTACCTCTGCCTCTCAAGTACTGGGATTAAAAGCGTACGCCACTACCCCAGGCTACTCCACTTTCGTGTTTTTTGTTGTTGTGGTTTTGGTTTGGTTTTGAGACGAGGTCTTTCACTAGGACTAGAGGATTGCCAGTTTGGCTAAGCTAGCAGGCCAGTGAAGCCCCAAGACTCCCCCTGCCTCCATCTCCCCAGTGCTAACAATTACAAGTGCATGCTGCCACATCTAATTGGTTATGTGTGTCCTGGGGACCAAACTTAGGTCCTTACGTTTTCAGAGCAGCTGCTTTACAAACTGAGCTCTCTCTCTACCTCCAAAATAATTGTTTTAAAGGTTAATATTCCGTTTGAGACAGGATCTCACGTAGCCCAGGCTGGCCTTAAACTTGCTATATAGCTGAGGATGACTTTGACTTTCTGATCTTTCTGTCTCCATCTTCCAAGTGTCAGGATTACAGGTACACACACCACCACCCCTGGCCCAGTGGTACACTTTAAAAGATCAAATGTCATGGCATTGGGTTATATCTGCCTAATAATAACAAAGGAATCAGGAGTAAACAGTCAAGACCCGAGGAAAAACAAAAGTAGGTAACAGAACTCTTGTTTGTTCACAGGGCGCACCCCCAAGGCCTCACAAAGACTGTATTTATTTTAGATAAAACAGTTCAGATAGTGTGATTATCTGGTTTCTATGTCAGTTGCTAAGCCCTTTCTTCCCTCCCTTTTCTCGTCTGTCCGTCTCCCATGGGTGGCCCAGCAGCCATTTACGCGCTGTGTGACCTCATTTCCCCAGCCATAGCTGATCGGACCCCAGATGGCAGCCTGCCCCAAGCCTGGCTAGGCTGAGTCTCTCCAGTATTGGGCGTTGCATCTAGGAAGTTCTTTGTTTTCTCCAGGCAACTGGAACCGGGTTGACATAAGCACCACCCACTTAAGAAGCTAGAAAGGTCCATTGCAGGGGTCAAAATGAAACCGATTAGCCAAGGAGCGGGAGGCTGAGTATAGGGCTTCCTCGGCTGAGGTACCGCTTCCTGGCCCTGACCTCTAGGTTCACTTCTGTCCTGGAGAGAATCTGCTTAGGGGCTGGAGAGATGACTCATAGATTAAGAGCACTGGCTGCTCTTCAGAGGACCTGGGTTCAATTCCCAGCACCCGCATGGCGGCTCACAGCTGTCTGTAACTCCAAGATCTGGCATCCTCACACAGACACACATGTAGGCAAGACACCAGTGCACATAAAAGAAAATACTCGCCGGGCGGTGGTGGCGCACGCCTTTAATCCCAGCACTCGGGAGGCAGAGCCAGGCGGATCTCTGTGAGTTCGAGGCCGGCCTGGACTACCAAGTGAGTTCCAGGAAAGGCACTGGCATGCTGAGCAAGCTGCACTCCACTGTTGAATATTTGTTTCTAAACTTAAACAAGAAGTCTTCTAAAACTTGGAATTGCAGAAACATGGTGCTGGCCCTTGTGGCACACATCTGTGACCCTGAAACTTAGGAGATAGAGGCAGGAGGGTTTAGGGGTTCAGGGTCAGCCCTAGCTACATACAAAGTTTGAAGCTATATGAAACCTTGTCTCAAAAACAAACAAAACAAAACAAAACAAAACAAAAAACATGGCTGTGGTGCTAGGATTCAACAGATTGAAAATGTCACCAGCAATATAAGTGTTAGAACAAATGTTTGCATGAATGCAGAAAATTAGAGGAAGTGGGAGGCACAGCCCGAGGCAGCTAATACGAAGTGGCAATAAATATGTTAGCAGTCCATAAAAAGAAATGAGTGTCTATAAAAAGCAGAGCCAGGAGCTCCAAAGAGCTCATCAGTCTGGGATCATTTAGTCAGGAGACCAGCAGTGGCACACCCAGGTGTGCCTTAGGGTGTCGTTTAGTTATAGAGCATGATAAGACTGGCATTCACCACAGTGGTATTCGGTCACGAGGGCCCATCAAATGAGATAATAGTCTCTGTCCGGAAGTATCTCTCACAAAATAGTATCTAAATGTCTAGGCATTTAAAGATACAAGGTTCACTCACTTGGTACCAAGATGTTACATAGATCGTCACTGTGTGACACCAGACTGGTATTCGCGGTGTCGATGTGTATCTGTCTACACACTCAGGACATCTAAACCAAGGATAAGCTGAGAGCAATGGGGCATACTCTACAATTTTGCTGTCTCTTCCCCCCGTGCAGTTGAAATTGAATCTCTGGTGAAACCAACCGACCATGGCTCTTCCGTAATCCTAGTCTTGGTGGGGGTGGGGTGTGGCTCAGGGAGAAGGTGGTGAGTTGGAGGATACCCTGGGCTACATAACAAGATCTGGTCTCAAAGAGACCACAAACAAAACAACTTGAAATGTCTGAGTCTTATTATGCTGACTGTAGATACCTGTGTAGTTGTCCTGAGGTAAATTAATATGACATAATCTACCAGTGCTTAGATATGTATTGTGCACATGTTTGATTTGCATTTTCATAATGAATGGTGACATCATAGGACAGACACACGTGGGGCTTCCTTTCATGTGTACATGGTTGAAACATATGTTCAGATCTTTTGTTCATTTAAAAACCGGGTTGTCTTTTTTGTGATGTAAAAGTTCCCCGTATACTGTAGGCAGCAATCAGCCGTCGGATTTCTAACCTGCCAGTGTCCTCCTGTCTGGTAGGTGGGGAATTACAGATGACTGAAATGGAGAAAATGAAGCCCAGAGAGGGAGCAGCCCAGAGACAAAGGCCGAAGACCACAGAGACTCACCTTGAAAAGGTAGACTGCGGTCCCGCTCAGCCTGCTGCTATTGTGTAAAGTATAGCTGCAAGGGAGGCACGCACGTTCTTGGGTGATGAGCTCTCTGGTTTCCCCTGGGCTTGGGGGGCTTCTAGTGCCAGCACTGGGAAGGCCGAGGCCAAGGCAGGTGTGTGGTGTATGCCTGCAGTTCCAGGAACTTGCAGGCCGAGATTGGGAGTCAAAAGAAAACCTGAATGTAATGGGATTAATTGCCGACTTTTTGACTTAATCTAGCCAACTTCAGGGAAGCGCCTGGAAGCATGTGTGTTCTTTTTTGAGGGAGATAGGGGTTAAAGTCCAGGGTTTGGCAGGCTGGGGAGATGGTTCAGTTGGTAAAGTGCTTGTCTCAAAAAGATGACGTTTTGAGTTCAGATCCCTAGCACTCTTCACTTGTGTGAAGCCAAGCATGGGGCATGTCTGTAACCCCAGCTCTGGGAAGGCAGAGACAGGAGGACCCCTGGAGCTCATCAGCCACTCGAAGCAGCTCAGTGAGAGATCTTGTGTCAAAAAATAAGGAGAGAACTGAAGAGGACCCTCTGGCCTACACACACACATACACACACACACAGACACAGACACACACACACACACACACATGCACGCACACACTTACACATATACACAAACACATACACAAGCACACACAATACACAGAACCTAGGACTTTGTGCACTCACACATGCTAGGCAAACACTCAGTCAACTGGGTGAGGAGCATGTATACTGAGCCAGTGTCCTACAGGCCCATTGACACCACCCCACCTCCCCCTTTTTCCTTCCCAAGCATTTGCATTTCCCAGCTTCCTTCTGGAAACGGCAGCGAAACAGGGACTTCAAGAGCTAGACTGCTGGAAACCAAGGGCTGTGCAGGAAGCCACAGGAGGTGGAGGCCCTAGAGCCGAACTGCTTGGGCTCTTTCTTGTACTGGACAACCTCAAACTTAGTGGAAGATTTGAATAAAAAAAACAAAACAAGACTGTCAGAGGTGTACCTCTGTCGTGGTTCATCTCCTTAGAAAACCCATTTGTTTTTGATCTGAAGACAAATAGAAATAGAGACTGTTAATCTTTTTAGCCCTTCAGTCATTGTTATCTGAGTAAATAGCCTCTAGCAGCCCTGAACTCAACACACTGGTAATTCAGGCCTCTTTGGCTCTTAAGAGCAGTTTCTGTTTGCAAAGCATTATGGGAGTGATACCCAGTGTAGACAGAATTTTCTGTCCTGCCAGCCCACTCCCAAATGACCATATAGAGACATATTAACTATAAATGCTCGGCTGCTAGCTTAAGCTTGTTATTAACTAGTTCTTATAACTTAAATTAACCCATATTTCTTATCTGCGCTCTGCCATGTGGTGGTACCTTTTGTCAACAAGTTCATCTTGCTTCTTCTCTTTATCTCGAGTCTCCCGAGACTCTGCCCTCTTCTTCCCAGCCTCCTCTTAGTCTGGTTCTCAGGCCTGACCTTATCCTGCCTCGCTATAGGCCAGCCAGCTTCTTTATTAAACCAATCACAGTGACATATATTCACACAGTGTAAAGGAATATTCTACAGCCCAGAATCCCACTTTACAGCTGAATAAAAGCTCAAACTCACTGTGTCTGACAAGCTCTTCTACAGGTCACTTTGCTTTTCCTGTTTCTTGGGCCTCCCTCTATCAGTCCTGAGATGACAGTTGATAAAGCTGGCCGAAAAGAGAGAAGGTTCAAAAGACTCCAGAGCCATCAACTTATCACGTTTTATTTTTTATTTTTGGTTGTTTGGATATAGATAAGAATAGTGCCTAAGTCTACACAAGTAAATCACAAAGAATTCTCTTAGGGTTTTACAATTTTGGGGGAGGGAACATGTCTCCAAGACAGGCACCAAAAAACAGAGAAACCCTGTCTTGAACCTCCCCGCCAAAAAAAAACCCAAAACAAAACAACAAAACAAAACCCAACTAACAGACTTTTAGGAGAACCTAGTTCTCGATCCTGGCTTCTTAAACTCTGGGTCATCATTCTGCAGGGATTGCAGAACTCAGTGTGGGATTTGCAGAAAGTTCGGCAACAGTTAAAGGTTTCTGAACACGCACCAACCCCAAATTAATTCAAAAGAAACACACGGTGGATCCGAGGTGTTTCCAGCAGCACCCAACTGTGCCATGTGGCAGAGCTTCACTGAAGCCCTGGTTCTAGGCATGCCCTTGAACCATATGGTACCAACGAACAGCCGCCTGAAATACCGCACATTCCAGGCTCTTTTCTGTGATAGATTGTAGTGTTTTCACTGTATGTTCAAAGTTCTGCTCTTATACAAACAAAATGGTCTGATAACAGGAAGCAAAGACTAGTATTTTCCTACTGTCCAGTCCTCAGAATGTATTAAATTAGTCTATCCATCCGTTTTTTGTGTCTCAGGTTGGCCTTGAACTTGTAATCCTCCTGCCTTAGCCTCTTCCTGAGTGCTGAGATTACAAGTGTGTACCAGCGGTGCTAAGCCTCATAATCCTAAACAGAAACTTCATTCCCATGAAGCAGTCCCCATTTTCCTGTCCCCTGGGTTCTGGCAACCCCAAATCCACTTTCTGTTTGTTTCCGTGGATTTACCTATTCTGTATATTTCCTATAAATAGACCTGTGATGTGTGACCTTTTGTATTTGTCTTTTCATTCAACACCGTGTTTTGAGATTTATCCACAATTTAGCATGAGTCGATATTCTGCCCTTTTCAGGGCTGAATAATATTCCAGTGGGTGGCTACATCACATGCTGCTTATCTGTTAATTCACCAGTAGACACTGGCCTGTTTTCTCCTTTGTGAGTAATGCTGCTATGAACACAACGGACAGGATCCCTTCAGTCTCTTTTCCGTTCTTTCCAGTATCTGCCTAGGCATATATTTACTGGATTATATGGTAATTCAGTGTTTAAACTTTTTCAGAATCCTATTTTCCTTCTTTTCTGACCTATGATATGTGCAGTTGTGGCACTGTTAGCCAGGCATTCAGAGTTCTTTGAGAGGCTCCACGCAATAACAAAGTTTGGTGACAATGAGCCATTGATACCTCTGATCCCTTGACCTTTCCCAGGATCCACTCTCTGTTCCAGCTGGGTAGAGCTGCCAGAAGCAAACAGAAGCCTCTCCTTTAGGAAGAGCCTACCCAGCTTCACTGTGTCAGCTCAGTAGAGACGGGCATGCATGCATCCAGCGAACGCTCAGCGGAGACCTGTGCTAGCTGTCTCTGGGGCCAAGGAAACAAAAGTCCTTGTTTTAGTGAGCTTGTACTCCAGTGCCAAGAGGCAGAGAGTGAACAATGCAGATAAGTCAAAGTAGCCAGGGGAAAACCGCTCTGGTTCATGACCATGAGTGTGTAATAGTCTTGGTACTTTAAAAATCTCTTGTGTGACTATATGTGTTTTTTTCCCAGACACATCTCTACAAGCTTTCCGTCTTAATAATCTTTTTAGAAGACAGCCTTTAGTTTTGTTTTCTCAAATTTTCATTTCACTGATTTCTACCCTAGTAGTTCCCTTTTATGTCTTATAGTTGGTCCTGTTATTCTCCAGTGTGTTAAGTTGAACGTTTAGATAATTTTTTCATCTTTCCAGTTCCCTGATGAATTATTTAGGGCTGTGCGTTTCTTTCTGTCTGAAGTATCGCTTTAGTGGTGTCTACCTGCTTTGACTTGTAGTGTTTTCATTATCTTTGATTCCAAAAGTTTCCAGGAATCATTTAGCAATCATTTATAGGGGTTCCAAGTATTTTTTGAAATGTGTCTTTTGAAAATTCATCTTGAGTTTCACTGAAATGTGCTTGAAGAAACTGTTCTGTGCTATACTGAGCACTGGGGTGTAGATGGCCTGATGCATGTCTGCCTATTTTTATAAATGTTCCATGGACCTCCTAGAAGAGAAAGTACATTCTTGGCAGAGTATTGAATTCTCTGTGTATCTGTTATCAGGGAGGAAGCAGATTTGAGTCATTTTTTCTGATAATCATGCGTGTGTGTGTGTGTGTGTGTGTGTGTGTGTGTGTGTGTGTGTGTAATATTCTAGGCAAAGAGAACAGCAAGAATGAAGGCGGTGAGTAGGGATGAGCTTGCTATCCATGTTCCAGGAACACAGAGAGAATGAATTTGGCAGAATGGAGTAGGAAGGAAGCGGTGGAGTTCAGGCTCTGGGGGGTCATCAGCGGCCAGAGCAAGTGGGGCCTTGGAAGCCATGGTGTGGACTTTTGCTGGCACAGTGGATTCTTGACCATTTACCAGGTGGTGTGCTAAGCACTTTGCATACACTTAATGTCAAGTATAAATTGAAATTCATCTTATACAATGGAGAGAGCATTTTGAGATTAAGAGTACCCAAGAGGTCCTAGTCAGCCTAGTCGTTTCCTTTTGCAAATAAGAAAACCAAGATGAGCTGGGTGGTGGTGGCACACACCTTTAATCCCAGCACTTGGGAGGCAGAGGCAGGTGGATCTCTGTGAGTTCGAGGCCAGCCTGGTCTACAAAGCGAGTTCCAGGAAAGGCACAAAGCTACACAGAGAAATCCTGTCTCAAAAAACCAAAAAAAAAAAAAAAAAAAAAAAAAAGAAAAGAAAACTAAGATGAATTTTGGACAAGTTTCTGTAGTTCAGAGCATAGTTCTGGATACCCACCCTCAGTCTTTGAAGGAGTATTATGAGTTAAAGACTAGCCTAGACTACATAGCAAGTTCCAGTCCAACCTGGGTTACATGGCAAGACCTTGTCTCAAAGAAAGGAAAAAGAAGAGTCAGTGTTCATAATTTTATTCAAATGTTATTGAATTGAAGTTGAAAGGGATTTATCTCATGAACTCCATTGTAAAACAAAACCCACTTATCCATCCAGGTATATATTTTGTAAATGTAAGTTTTTGAGCCGGGCAGTGGTGGTGCATGCCTTTGATCCCAGCACTCCGGAGGCAGAGCCAGGAGGATCTCTGTGAGTTCAAGGCCAGCCTCGAACTGGTCTACAGAGCAAGATCCAGGACAGGAACCAAAACTACACAGAGAAACTCTGTCTCAAAAAACAAAGCAAAACAAAACAAAAAAAAATGTAGGTTTTTGCAGATCCAAGTTAGTTTAAGTCAATTTCCCCAAAAGGATTCCCCTTCTTCTCAAATGCTCTGCTTGCTCTAATTTCACCCCTTACTGCTTCATTTCCACGCGTGGGTCTGTTTCTGTGAGAGAGCTGCTTCAGCCTTCCCCGCGTTCCCTGAGGCGCCACTTTGATTTCTAGGACAGCTTATCCCAGCCCTTTTTTAATGGGACCTCTGTGCCCCATTCAGAAGTCTTCGAACCCACGGCACTGACGGCTGTGGCAGTTTCCCCAACCTGCCGAGACAGCACGTAAGGCGGGCGCCTGCAGGGGCAGCCCCTGGTGTTGAAACACCTTCAAAGGAGCCTTTCCTAGATCTCAGCTGAGACTTTCTGGCAGGGCCAGAGAGATGGGTCAGCGGGTAAAGGCACTTGTCACCAAGCTGGGCCACCAAGTTCTGCTCCCAGAACCGGTGTGGTGGAAGGAGAGAGCTGGTTCAGTGTGTTGTTTTCTGACCTCCGTATGTGTCCACCACGGTACATTCACACCCAGACACACACACACACACACACACACACACACACACGCAGAGTAAATAAAACATGTTTAAAAACAAGCAAATCACAAAGGGGCTGGAGAGATGGCTCAGTAGTTAAAAGAACGTGCCGCTCTTCAGAGAACCCAGGTTTGGTTCCCAGCACCCACAAAGCTATCAAGTGGCTGGAACTCCAGTTAGAGGGAATCCAGCCATGCTTACTTCTGGACGTCCATTTTGCTTCCACAGGCACCAGACATGCACAAGGTGCACGGATATGTATGCAAGGCAAAATCCTGCATACGTTTAAAAAAGTAAAGGAGAACAAAAGCAGCAAAAAGAAAATAAGGCTAAATGGTTGAGAACACTTGCTGTTTTTGCAGAGGACCTGGGTTCGGTTCCCAGCAACCACATGGTAGTTTACAACCATCTGTAACTCCAATTCCAGGACACCTGACCCCTTCTTCTGACATCTGATGACACCAGGTACACACACACACACACACACACACACACACACACACACACACGTGTGTGTGTGTGTGTGTGTGTGTGCAGGGAAAACACTCATATAATACAAAATGAAGCAAACCAACCAACAACTTTGTGCTACAAAGTGAGCATGGCCAGAGGCATTTCTGTCCATCACTTTGATCTTTTACATGGGTTCTCCATGACATTGAAGGAAGTACACCCCAAAATCCTCCAACCGTCTTTTCTTTTTAAAACTATGACCTTGGGCTGGAGAGATGGCTCAGAGGTTAAGAGCACTGACTGCTCTTCCAGAGGTCCTGAGTTCAATTCCCAGCAACCACATGGTGGCTCACAACCATTTGTAATGAGATCTGGTGCCCTCTTCTGTATACATAATAAATAAATAAATCTTTAAAAAATAAATAAATAAATAAATAAATAAATAAATAAATAAATAAATAAATAAATAAAGCTATGACCTTACACTGAGCATCCTCAAGAAAGTACTCCTTAACTCAGCGTGCTCAGGAACAGATTCCTTAAGGGGGCATGCTTAGACATGGGCACAGCCAACCCTGTGTGAATGTGTACAAACCTCATGCTCTTTGCTCCACAAGGTTATCGCTTTGGAAATGACCCTGTGGTCTCCTTGCCATCTTTTCTGCCTGGGCTGGGTTGGCTTGGCTTGGCACTCACTAAGATGGGACTCCGTTAGGGTTGGTTACAGAGCCTGTTTGCTCTTGCGGTGACACTGTAGCCATTGCGGGTGAACCTGAGCAAGCCAACTTCTCCCCGTGACACACAGAGTCCTGGACTCTGCAGTGGGTACAGGGCCCACCTGCCACCTGCCTCCCAGCCTGCCTCGCGGTCAGAGAGCTGAACTCTGTGGACTTTACCCTTAGTGCCTCATTGGAGGAAGTGCTGGATGAAGACCAAATGGATGCCTCAGGCGAGGTCCAGCCTGCGATTCCACACCAACAAAGCCAAAAGGAAGAAAGAGTAGTGGGGAGGGTGGGAAGAGGAGAAGGAGGCAGCAGTGACCTGTGAGTTGGAGGCCAGCCTGGGCTACATAGAGACACCCTGTCTCAACAAAAAGAAAATTCTCTCATTTACAGAGACAGGGTTTCTCTGTGTAGCTCTGGCTGTTCTGGAGCTCACTCTGTAGATCAGGCTGGCGTTGAACTCGGAGATCCACCTGCCTCTGCTGGGATTAAAGGCGTGTGCTACCACCGCCTTGCCCAGTTGTTTTTACTTTAAAAAAGTTGTATTTATTCTGTGAGGACTTTATACAATATAAGATCATATTCTTTCCCTCCCTCAACTCCTCCCAGATCCTGTTTGTTTTTACGGATATTGCTGCTTCAAATGGTCATGAGCGCCAGCCTGCATTCAACCCAGAGGGTGTGTACTGAGAAGCAGAACTGATGACTCATAAGACAATTCCATTTTCACTTCTTTAAGGAACTATTAAACACAAGTATTAGATTTTGTATCCAGAATTATTTGTCACACCATAGGCCATGACGGCACATGTCTGTAATCCCAACATTCAGGAGGCTGAGTCAGGAGGAGCCTGAATTCAAGGCTAGCCTGTGTTACCTAGCAAAACCTTGTCTCAAAAGGCTAAGGACTCAGGGCTGGAGAAATGGCTCAGAGGTTAAGAGCACTGGCTGCTCTTGCAGAGGACCTGGGTTCAATTCCCAGCACCCACATGGCAGCTCACAACCATCTGTAACCCCAGTTCCAAGGGATGTGGCACCCTCAAACAATCATGCAGGCCAAAACACCAATGCACATAAGTCTTAAAAACAAAACAAATAAAACCAACTAAGGACTGGGTGCTGGGGGAGATGGCTCAGCAGCTCTGGGCTCTTTCTGAGCAAGTCTGAACAAGTGTGAAGACCTGAGCTCAAATCTCCAAACCCATGTAAGTAGCCAGGCATTTGTTTATACACAGTGCTGTGGGTGTGGAGAGGAGGATCGCTGGGGCTTGCTGGTAGCCAGTCTAATCTAGGCTCCCTGAGATACCCCGTCTCAAGGGACTGTGGTGAAGAGATAGAGCAGGACATTCAGCATCAGGCCTCTGGGCTCCATGAGCACCTGAGTGTGTATATATGCCACATACGTGTACACCATACACATAAACACACACACAGAAAAACAAGTGCAGGCTAAGGATGTAGCTCAGGAATAGAAGGCTCGCTCAGCACAAATCCATGTAGGAAAACTTGGAAGAGAGCCTTTGCTGGATTTCTGGATACAAGAATCTACTAACCTTTTCTGGAATCTCTCAGTGATTGAATTTGTTCTTATCCACGATACATTCAAATTCCAGTGAAGAGCTAGGCTACTCTTTATCTACTTAAATGTGTATTCAGTGTTGTGTTAGTCAAGGCTCTCTACAGTAACAGGACTTATAGAACAACTGTTTTATATATACATATATATGTGTGTGTATAATGAATATATATATATATATATAATGTGTGTACATATGGGATTTATTAAAACAACTTACACACTGTAGGTCCAGCTAATCAACAACGGCTGCCTGTGAATGGAAAGTCCAAGAATCTAGTAGTTGCTCAGCTCATGAGGCTGGAAGTCTCAGCTGGTTTATCAGTATACACTGGAATCCCAAAGAGGTAGGGCTCTGCTGCCGGTGAAGGAATAGACTTGCTAGCAAGGTGAGGGCAAACAAGCAAAGAGCAAAACCTCCTTCCATGTCCTTATATAGGCTTCCAGTAGAAGGTGTGGCCCAGATTGATTGACTGGCCTGGAGAGATGGCTCAGAGGTTAAGAGCACTGGCTGTTCTTCTGGACGTCCTGAGTTCAGTTTCCAGCAACCACATGGTGGCTCACAACTATAGATGAGATCTGGTGGACTGGTGGACTCATCTGGCCTGCAGGCATATATGCAGACAGAACACTGTATACAAAATAAATTAATAAATCTTAAAAAAGAAGATTTGACTGATTGATTTCCCTTTGTTTTGATTCGTTCTTTTTTTTTTTTTTTTTTTTTTTTTGAGAAAGGGCCTTATTGCTTATTATATAACTCTGGCCGTCCTGGGACTCTGAACTCACAGAGATCCACCTGCCTGGGCTGGGATTAAAGGTATGCCCCGCCATGCCCAGCAAGAAATATTTTGAAAGTACTTTCAGATTCTTCTCTTTCTTTCTGTCGGGAGCACCAGGTGGCTTCTGGGTCATCCCATGTGATCCCAGAGTTCTGAGTGATGTCTCCTCCCCACGGTCCCCCCTTCTGCTAGTGTATCCAGGGGACTGTTATCTACAGCGCCACCAACTGAACTCAGGCCTTTCCACGTGGTATTTTCCCTCTCTTTCTCTCTTCCCCTGAGCTACAGCCCAGGGCCCAAGAGGGCCCAATGCCCCTCCCCCATCGTTTATGTGTGTCTGTGTATTTTTGCACATTTGCATGTTTGTCGGTATGTGTGGGCATGTTCGAGCACATGGAGGCCCAGGGTTGAAGTCAGGAATCATCCTTGATTTCTCTTCCATCTTAATTCACTGAGGCAGGGCCTCTCAGTCAAACCCAGGGTCTTGCCAGCCAGTTTGCTGGGGGGACTCGCGGTCCCTGCTTTCCGAGGCTGGAATCACAGACGTCCCAGTCACCATCCTCACCTATCCCTTTGAGACAGGTCTACCTATGTACCTCACCCTAGCCTTGAAGTCGAGATCCTCTGCCTGAGCCTCCTTACACGCTTGGACTGCAGGGCTGTGCTACCGTACCTCACCCAAGGACAGGTGAGTCTCAGCTCTCGTGATAACAGACAGCCCAGGAGTGGTTCTCGGTAGCTTTACAACTTGGTCAACAACCTCAGCCCTTTTATTTTAAGGTTTTTCTCAGCTCATCCCCCATGGGATCGTCGCTTACTTTCTTCTCTGTCTGGGGGATGAGGCAGGCAGGGCTCTGTGGGATCTCAGCCTGGCTCACACCGTGGGATCCATGGGAACGACTTCTTTTCCCTCGGGATGTGTCACTTTGCTTCAGCTAGTGAGGCCTGCCCACATCTCACGGGCCTGTCAGGCTCTCAAGATGACATCTGAATCTACGTTGTCTGCCTCTCTTTGAGCTTCTGTTTTGTGAAATGGGATCACATGGTCTGTGAAGTAAAACAACTACAGCCACACAACACCGAGCACTAAACAGCTAAGATCAGCAACAGTTTATTACCCACAGGTACTCACAGCTCTGGAAGGGACAGCTAGCACACCATCAGAGCCCCTTACAGCAGAGTGAATGAGAGCTTGGCTTTGCAGTGTCCAGAGGGTGAAGAGCTGTACCGGCTTCATTCTTTCTTTTTTTTTTATATAAGATTTATTTATTATATATACAGTATTCTGTCTGCATGTTTGCCTGCCTGCCAGCAGAGGGCGCCAGATCTCATTACAGATGGTTGTGGGCCACCTTGTGGGTGCTGGGAATTGAACTCAGGACCTCTGGAAGAGCAGCCAGTGTTCTTAACCGCTGAGCCATCTCGCCAGCCCCCAGCTTCATTCTTTTCCTATGATAAAAACACTCTTGACTAAACGCGGCTTGGGGAGGAAAGTGCTTATTTGGCTTACACATCCAGGTTGTGATCTGTCAAAAAGGAATGTCCGAGAAGAAACCTGAGCAGAAACCACGGAGGAACACTGCCCACTGACTTCTTTTTTTTTTTTTTTTTTTTTTTCGAGACAGGGTTTCTCTGTGTAGCTTTGCGCCTTTCCTGGAACTCACTTTGGAGACCAGGCTGGCCTCGAACTCACAGAGATCCGCCTGCCTCCGCCTCCCCAGTGATGGGATTAAAGGCTTGTGCCACCACCGCCCGGCTCCCACTGACTTCTTATGTGGCTCACACATTCACAGGTGCATGCTTAGTTAACTTTCTTGTACAGCCCCAGGCCACCTGCTGAGGGATGGTGCCGCCCACAGTGGTCTGGGCCCTCCTACATCAGTTAGTAACCCAGACAATCCCCAAAGACATCCCCACAAGCCAGTCTGATCTAGTCTGTTCCTAGACTGAGGCCCTTCCTCTCAGGTGACTTTATGTCAGCTTGACAATTGGTGCTTCACGAGAACAAGGACCCAATTCTGAGGGAGAATGAGATCGGCTTATCTGGCCAATTCCATCAGTGAGCAGGAAGTAGAGCTGATCTGTTGGACAAGGGAAGGTGTCTAACCAGACCTTTCCAAGGAGGGGCTGAGGAGGACCAGTGGTCAGGTCATTCTGCACATAGGTCACATTCTCCCATTAAAGGACCTCAGGGCATCACTTGCCTTCTTCAACATGATATATACCACAGGTTGCAAGTTTTCATTGCTCAAATCATTTGATCCCTGTCTATGCTCATATATCTCCTTGGAAGGAATAACCTCATCTACTGGGAAAATGAATGAATTCATTGAGACCCGGGATTCTTCTGGGAAAAAAAAGGAATCAAAGAGAAGACTTAAATAAATGAATTTAAATCCATTTTTATTATTAAAATAGTTAAGAAAATTTACATTGCCAACCTGAAATTAGGAAATGTTTAGAAGATGGTTCCCGTTAAAGGGAGAAGTGAATTCACCCTGAGTGCTGCATGAAGTCAGTCACCTGCGTCAGGAAGCGTCTCACTCCCTTCTGACTGAGGAAGCCATGAATACCGGGTAATGGACAGATCAGAATGCGGCTAACAGCAAGGAACTGGATCCTGCACACTGGGCTGCTCACGGCCCAGACCATGGCAATACCCACACAGGAAGGATGCACGTACCACTGCAGCTGCAGAATAGCATGTCACCCTCACCACAGCACCAGAGACCAAGGCAAAAGAAAACACTAGAAGGATCCAGTGATCATTCACTATCTGAGGCCTCAACAAGGTAATATAAGCACACTAGGAAGGAGGCATTGAGATGAAGGTATGAAGATTCTGAGGCCACAGGACGGGAAGCCTGTAGCTCTTACATAGAATCCTTAGGCTAAAAAGTTCAACTCTGAGGTCAAATACAGCCCACTTTAAAAAAAAAAAATATCTCCAGACGGGCAGTGGTGGTGTGCACCTTTAATCCCAGTACTCGTGAGGCAGAGCCTGGAGGATCTCTGTGAGTTCGAGGCCAGCCTGGTCTACAGAGTGAGATCCAGGACAGGCTCCAAAACTACACAGAGAAACCCTGTCTTGAAAAAAAAAAATCTCCAAAAAGATAGGAAAAAATAAAAATCAAAGTTGGTGCAACTAGTGTGATTCCTGAGTTTAAAGCTAGATAAAACTCTGGGCTTAAAAAAATAGGTTTTATCCGTGCTGTTTTCTATCACTACAGTAGAAGTCTCTGTTTTTTAAAAATTACATCATGTACTGGGGTTGGCCAGTGTTTGCGTGTGGAAGTCCGAGGACGCCTTGGGGAGTCGGTTCTCTCTTCCCATCACGTGGGTCAGGCCAGGCCACCCAGCTTGTCAGCGAGCACCTTTTTCATTAAGCCATCTCGGCCCCACCCTTTCAATCTATAGTTATCGCCTCTGGCTCTTAAAAGTCTCAAAATGGCAAGTCTCAGAGTAGATCATCAGTCACAGTATCTCATAATACTCACAGTCTCTATTCTGCGGAAGAGTCGTTTAGAAACAAGCAGCCATGTCTAACGGAAAAAAACGTAAAAAAGAAATCTTGAGGCAGGACCCCCAAATCTGTGACTGGCCACTCTTACGTGCTTAGCAGTTGCAGAAGACGGTGAAGGGTACTGGCTTTTTCTTTAAAAATTAAATTATTTTATTTATTATCAGTGTGCATGTATGGTGTGTGTGTGTGTGTGTGTGTGTGTGTGTGTGTGTGTGTGTGTGTGTGTCACATGTGGAGGTCAGAGAACAACTTTTAGGAGTTGGTTCTCCACTTCCCCCACAGATTTCAGGGGTTGAACTCAGGTCATGAGAATGCGTGGCAGGCCCTTTCACCACTGAACTAGCTCTTTATGTGGATGCTGTGATCCAAACTCAGGTCCTCTTGCTTGTGCCGAAAATGCCATTACCCTCTGAACCATCTCTCTAGCCCCTCTTCCCCGCCTTTTTTAATTATTATGATTATGATTATGATGATTTTATTTTCTTGAAGACGTGGTTTTGAAGCTGGAGAGGTGGCTCAGTGGTTAAGAGCACTTGTTACTATTTCGGAGGACTCAGGTTCGGTTCCCAGCACCCACATGGTGGCTCACGACCATCTGCAACTCCAGTTCCAGGGGCTCCGACACCCTCTTCTGACCCCCACAGGCGCCAGGTATGCGTGGTGCACAGACATACATGCAGGCAAAACAGTCCACCTTCCTGCCTCGGCCTTCTGGGCACTGGGATTGCTCTGCACCTGGCAGGTTGGGCTGCCTTTTAAAGTAGCGCTCAGATTGCGTCCACACTCGTTGGCTGTAAAGTCCAGGCTGTTAAAGGCACAGAGGTGGCTTTTACCAGTTTCTGACAATAGTCACTTAGAACCATAGGCTAGCAATGAGGATCAGACTCTATCTTGTATACGTTAGATGCCATGGCTTCTAGGCTGGGTTAACGAGTCCTCTTATAACTACCCAACAGAGTGTTACATTTTGTGGTGATCCCAGGCCTCCATGTCCACCTCTTGTCCCAGTTACCTATTGCTGTGTGATAGCCCTCTCCCCCCAAATGTAATGACTTAGGACAGGAGGGCAGACCTCTGGGTGGACTGGGCAGTTCGAGCTTGACCGGACTCCTGCAGTTCCAGTCACATGTTATAGGGGCTAGAATCACCCAAGACAGCCTCTCTCCCTGTGTGGTGACTGGGCTTCAAGGTGATGAGCTGGCAGCAGGTTGGGTACTTCTCCGTGGGGCTGCTCCGGCTTCCTCGCAACAGAGAAGCCTCCTAGAGTCAGACTCTGAACTTGGGCTGGCTTCCCCTCAGCCAGAGTTCCAAGGATAGGAAGTGGACGCTGTTAGCCTCTTAAAACAAGGTCCTGAAATAGATGCAATGTCACATCCACTACTGGATGAAGCCACCAGAGCTGCCCATAATGGGGAGGGGAAAACAATGTTTTTGGGTCTTGAGGGTCGTGGGGGTGGGTGTCAAAGAATCCGTGGCCATCTTTAATCTCTCAGGGCATTCTCAAATGCCAAAGGTTTAGTTTTTAGGGTTGGATCTTTTCATCCATGGAGCGATGTAAACATTTACAAGAGATCGCCTACGCCATCTCAATCTGTTCTCAAGCTAATTCAGAGAAAGCAGGCTGGGAAATGAGGACCCTATGTACACATTCAAGGTTGAGGGTGGCACAGCAGCCAGGCTCGGACTCCAGGCTCAGATCTGCATCTGGTTCTCGTTCATGTGGCGAGGGCTCGTGCGCCTGTGGGTTGGTCTAATCAGGTCTTCAACACACAACGAGCGTGCAAGAGAGGCAAGCTAAGTTCCCTTTGTCTGAAAACGCGGCTCTAGGTCTTTACGAGAGAAGCTGCAGGAGGAGCCACCATCATGTGCCAGCTCTTCTGTCAGTAGGGACTCTTGAAGCCACTGTACTGCCCCTCCGTCTTGGGGAACTCCTTCCGGATCCGCCAGCGACAGCAGCTGGGCAGGATGGCGAAGTCAGCCATGTCCTGGGAGCCGAAGCGCCAGATGGCATAGCACCTGTACGCGCAGTGCCGCTGCCTGCGGTTGCTGACCTCTTCCTCCAGCGCCAGCAAGGGCTCCTGGTAGAGCAGGAGGAGCCGCAGGGTTTGTCTGGACAGCACGAGCTTCCAGAAGAGCTCTGAGGTGGTGATGCAGGGTCCCCGCTTCCTCCGACAGCACAGCTCCTCCAGGGCCCTGCGATGCTCCGGCAGACGGGACGGGAGGCAGTTTCCACACTGGCACCAGCCTGGGCTGTCCCCGGACCTGGGGGCCACCTCTTCCCGAAGCAGCTGCATTTCCTCGGGTTGTCCAGGAACGGGAGGTGAGTCGTGGAGAGACAGGGATAGCCTAGACAGGTTCGTGATATCCATCTGAGGCCTCTGAAAAAGTCAAGTTTCCAGACCCTTCAGCAACCACAACCCATTGGGATTTAGGTTCAGTAGCTGCATCAACCTATGTGATCACATGTAATATTACAGCGACTGGAGTAGCTATCACCTTTTTATCTGTATCGGGGTGGGGCAGCTGTTCTGCCACTGAGTCTGTTACGAACCTCTTGTAATGCAAATATCTGTCTCCGCTTTACGTATTGGAAAATGAAATTCAGAAAAGCCGGGTATCAACGGGGACATGGCCTCTTGCCCTGGCTGCCTTTGGAGGGTGTGGACTGCCTTCTTCATGGGGCTGACCTCTCAGAAAGGATCTTACTAGGTAATATGTTTCTTTGGTGACTGTTGTCTTCTAAGGGAGAGCAGGAACTATGTTTATTTGCTCCATATCCTTGGTGCCTGGGGCAGTGCCCAGCACACAGCAGACGGTAAGTATTTGTTGACTCGTTCCTAATATTGCCGTGCCTGCCAGACTCTCTCCACTTGTTATCTTCCTAAGTTGCCAGAATTGCCACACCTAGTCTATGTGACATATGTCTTTACTCACTGCGTGAAGAGTATGTGAATGGTCATAGCAGCACTATTTATGAAAGGCTGAACAACCCCAGGATCCGCCGACTAGTGGGTGGATAAACAAAAGGTGACCTATCCAGGCAGTCTGTCTATCCACGAAGACTACTGAGCCATAAAACAGACCGAAACAGTGGCAGACCGAAACACATAGCAACATAGATGAGCCTTGAAAACGCGATGCTAAGTGAAAGTGAGACATGAAGGATCGCATAGTATATGACCCATCTTATGCAAATTTCTAGAGTAGACGGACCAATAGGAAGTAGTGGAATATTTAATGATGCAAAGATGTGTTGCATTCTTTTATGTTGCATTTATTTAACTCTGTGAAGCTGTGTTACTTTGCCTGTCTAAAACACCTGATGGTCTAATAAAGAGCTGAACGGCCAATAACGAGGCAGGAGAGAGGATAGGCGGAGCTGGCAGGCAGAGAATAAATAGGAGAAATCTGGGAAAGGAGATCTAGGAGAGAGAGGGGCGGGGAGAGGAGGAAAGGAGGACTCCAGGGGCCAGCCACCTAGCTACACAGCTAGCCACAGAGTAAGAAGTAAAGAAAGGTATACTGAAACAGAGAAAGATAAAAGCCCAGAGGCAAAAGGTAGATGGGATAATTTAAGAAAAGCTGGCAAGAAACAAGCCAAGCTAAGGCCAGGCATTCATAAGAAAGAATAAGCCTCTGTGTGTGTGTGTGTGTGTGTGTGTGTGTGTGTGTGCGCGCGCGTGCGCGCGCGCGCGCGCGCGCGCGCATTTATTTGGGACCTGGCATTTATTTGGGACCTGGGTGGCAGGCTCCGAAAAAGTAAAAGAATAAAACAACCACAACACCCAGCCTTTGTAAATCAGTAAGTTCCAGCAGCTCGGAAAGCTGAGGATCATCCCTGGCAATTCACCAAGACTTTGTCCTGAAATAACACAGGGGTGTAGTACTCAGTAGTACTACATTTTCCCTAGATATTCAAGGACCTAGGTGCAAACCCCAGTATTCCCCAACTTAGACCAATCATTGAAATTCACCTTATAACAGGAAAAAGAAAATCTCACAGATTATTTAAAAAGTAGAAAAATATTTTTAAATTCCTTATCCATTCATGATAAAACAAAACAAAAAAACTCACAAAAGAGAAATTTCTTGAATCTGATACTACATTCTTTTTTTTTTTTTTTTAAGATTTTATTTATTTATTATGTATACAGCATGTATGAGTGCAGGCCAGAAGAGGGCACCAGATCTTATTACAGATGGTTGTGAGCCACCATGTGGTTGCTGGGAATTGAACTCAAGACCTCTGGAAGAACAGTCAGTGCTCTTAACCTCTGAGCCATCTCTCTAGCCCTGATACTGCATTTTTAAAAGCTCACCAAACACCCCTGGCAGAGAATGAACTAGCCAAGCTGTCCGCTGAGACGGGAAATGAGGTCGAAGCCTGTGCTTTGTACACTGGTGTGGAAGCCCACTGGGGCCCAGCCAGTGCTGGGACTGGCAGGAGGATTCTTTCCTGAAGCCTCCAGGGGAACCAGTGCCCTGCGGAGACCTTTAACCTCAGCCGGTTAGCCTCCAGCCTGGAGTGTAAACCGGCTGTTGAAGCTGCCTAGTTTGTGGTCGCTGGTTATGGCCACAGGAAATCAATACATCTAGCAAAAGTGCCCAGCGGCCGGAACTGTGGGGAACACACACGGTCACAGCCACCTTGTAGCTGGCTGTTGGTGTCTTTTAACACAAAACATATGCCGGCTGTGACTCTCAGGTGATCACCTGACAGAATGCCATATGTTTGCCATCATGGCATGATTGACATTTGCCCCCATACTAGAAACTTCCCAAATGAACTTCCATGCTGAAATGGGTAAATAAAATGAATGTTTATCCAAAAAAAAAAAAGAATGTTTACAAAGCAGAAATTATACAAAAATGAGCATGAACTATCACGGTATGGGATGTCAGATAACTCCCTAAAATAATGGGTGATAGGAGTCAGACTTGCAACAGAGTGTGTTTTACGACAGGGTCTCACTGGGTTTCCCAGCCTGGTCTGAACTCCTGGGTCCAAGCGATCTCCCTGCCTCAACCTCTCAAGTGCTGGAGTTACAGGTCTAGACAGCTGTACCCAGCTTGTACAGTTCTTTTTTACAATTCTAGAATCAAAACTAATCTTTAACCTGGGTGGTGGTAGCGCACACCTTTAATCCCAGCCCTCGGGATCCAGAAGCAGGTAGATCTCTATGAGTTCCAGGCCAACCTGGTCTCCATTGGAGTACCAGTCCATCCAAGGCAGCATAGTGAGACCTTGTCTCAAAAGAACAACAAAAACCTAAATCCTAACCCTTAGATGCAGGATGAGGACTGTTTTTAAGAGAAGATGGCAATTCAGGAGAGGCATAAAGGGGACTTCTGGAATATTCCATCTCTTTCTGTCTTTCCTCCTCTGGATAAGTACTTTATTATTAAATCCCAGCACTTGAGAGGCAGAGGCAGGCGGATCTCTGTGATTTCGAGGCTGGCCTCATCTACATAGTGAGTTCCAGCACAGCCAGGGCTACACAGAGAAACCCTATCTCAAAAAACCAAAACCAAAACCAAAAAACAAACCAACAAAACCCCCAAACTCTACTATGAGCTACACAAAACATCTCACTTTATTAGATTTATTTGCGTGTGCGTTTGTGTGTGTGTGTGTGTGTGTGTGTGTGTGTGTATGTGTGTGTGCACATGTACCACAGGAAATCAGAGGCTAACTTGCTGGAATTGGTTCTTTCCTTCCCCATGTGGGTCCCAGGGATCCAACTCAGGTCCTCAGCTTTGGCAAGCAAGCACCTCCACCCTCTGAACCAACCCACCAGCCCCGAAGCAACTCATTTTTCAATCTGGGTGCTGGTTCCATGAGTATGTTTACTTGGCTAAAATTCATCAACTGTGATTTATATAAATATCTCCAAGTGTTTATATTTAAGAGCAAAATCTCCTAAAAAAGAAGACTAAATGTTTTCACTTACTGGAACTTCCTGGCCTTTGACAACTTGCAGACTCTTCCCGAGTAGCTGCTGGTCCACCATGCGAATGTAGGGTTCGTCCACAAAGGACACATACTTTAATGTCTAGGAGAAGAAGGACAAAAGTCTGCTGTGGAGCTGGGCGGTGGTGGCACACGCCTTTAATCCCAGCACTCGGGAGGCAGAGGCAGGTGGATCTCTGTGAGTTCGAGGCCAGCCTGGTCTACAGAATGAGTTCCAGGACAGGCACCAAAACTACATGGAGAAACCTTGTCTAAAAAAAAAAAAAGTCTGCTGTGTACGGAAGTTACAAGAATCTCCTGTTCAGATGTATGTGAACTCATCTGCTAATCACACTGACCACACGACAAAGCAAGCTAGCCAAGACCTAAAGGGAAGTCAGACACGGAACCCCGTGCACCCTAACTGGGAGAGCCATCCTGGCCACAGTCCAGCGAGGCCCCACACAGTGTAACGGTCTGTGCTGAGTCTCCCCAGTTCAGTGTCCATGGGTGCAGTCTCTGGGGGGCTGTGGAGTTGAGGCCCCAGCACAATGTAATGGCCTGTGCTGAGTCTCCCCAGTTCAGTGTCCATGGGTGCAGTCTCTGGGGGGCTGTGGAGTTGTCTTTTATTTGTTTACATGTTTGTTAAATTTCACTCATCTGGGAGGGGCCATGTTGAGCTTTAGTTACAAATGTGAAATAATCTTCCTATTCCCCTTCCTTCCTCCCTCCCCTTCTTCCTTCCTTCACCCTCCTTCCTTTCCCTTCCTTTCCCTTCCTTCTTCCCCCCTCCCTCCCTCCCTCCCTCCCTTCATTCATTCCTCTCCTTTCTCTCCCCTCTCCGTTCTTCTCTCCTTATTTTCTTTTTTGAGTCAGGGTCTTATTCTCCAATCTGGACTAGCCTCAGATTCGACATGCTCCTGCCTCAGTCTACCTGCTGCTGTAACTGCAGGCCAGCGGCACACACTGAGCTTCGCTGAATTTTCATTTCCATCACGAGCACAAAGACAGTAGACAATAAACAATGAACTGCAGGCGGGGTTTGGCCCCTGGGAAAGGGCAGCGATGTTCCCAGGGAAACAATGTAACCCTCTTTGTGTTCAAGGAGCCAGCGGTTCCTCTGTGGGGAGCGTGAAAGTGAGTGGAGTAGACCTGCCTCCCGAAGTCCAATTAGTAAAATCAAAACAGTAGAGGCGTGCCTACCCTCCTGCCTTAGGCTCTCTGTCACAAGCCACCAGCAACCACTGCTGTCAACACTCTTGTGTGGGTCCAGGACACACATATGCATATACACATGTATATGTGTGAAATACACATAGAGAATGCATAGAAGTAGATTGTGTGTGTAGTTGCCTTTTGAACCTATAAATGGTGATATATAGTTCTTTTATTTACTTTTTGCCTCTCAACAAAAACATCTTGGCTATTTGCTCAAGTTATCACGTATACCTAAGTGGTTACAGCAGATTCTGAGGCCAGCTAGCCTCATGTGGAATCCCGGCTCTACCATAAACTGTCTCTATGACTCTGGACATAGTAGTATTTAAGCTCAATCTCTCCTCCCTCACCCATCTCTGCTTCTCACTCCAGACCTGTGAGTGTTTTTTGTTCTGTTTTGTTTGAGACAAGGTCTTATTCTGTAGCCTAGACTAGCCTTGAACTCAAGGCAATCCACCTGCCTTAGCATCTCCAGTGCCAGGATTATAGACATGAGGCTCCACATCCAACTTTCTGGGTTTATTTGTTGTTGTTGTTGTTTTAGGTTGCTCTGGAACTCATATTCTTCTTGCCTTAGCCTCCTGTGCAAGGGTGTGTGTGTGTGTGTGTGTGTGTGTGTGTGTGTGTAGCTAAAGGTTTTATTTCTTTCTTGCTAATAATACTGACCTGAGTGATAACTGGTATTATTTACTATGGATTTATCATGGCGTCTTTCACCATTCACCCAGTGGACATTTGGATACATGTTGTTTCTTCCTATTATTTATTCGTTTATTTTGCAGCACTGGGGATCGAACCCAGGCCTCACACATGCTGAGCAAATGTTGTATTACTGAACTATTCCTTCGCTATTAGTAATTTAACAAGCAGTATTAATAATTTAACACAATTTAGTGACTATCCTAAACACTATGTACATCTGTGTAAAGGTTTCTCTAGAAAAGTATGGAAAAATGGAAAAACCAGGACAAAACACTCCCATTGAAATATTATTAGTCACTGCCTTATGATTTGTTCTTGGAGGTGATTGTACTATCTGGGGTCAGGGAGGGGCTGTACCTATTTAATAAATGACCAAATCTGGACCGGAACGTAAAAATTCATCTTCCCGGATGGGTGGTGATGGTGCACACCTTTAATCCCAGCACTCGGGAAGCAGAGGCAGGCGGATCTCTGTGAGTTCGAGGCCAGCCTGGGCTACAGAGTGAGTTCCAGGAAAGGCGCAAAGCTACACAGAGAAACCCTGTCTCGAAAAAAAAAAATTGTCTTCCCCATCTAAGTCGGTTTTCCATTTTTACTTCTTTTCTTTCTCAAAACCGAAGGACTCATCAGAGAGACAGTTGTTTGGGGTTGTCAAAGAACTGACCCACTTAGGGAAGAAACCGTGATTATGGTCTATTTCCCCCACACACACACTTCTAAGCCACCTAGAAGAATCTGTGTGTGTGTGTGTGTGTGTGTGTGTGTGTGTGTGTGTGTGTGTGTCGGGGGGATCTGACAGGGGCAGCATGCCTTACCCGCTTCGGCTCCACCACCGACTCACACTTCTTCCTGTAGTAGTACTCGTTGACTGCACAAGGTTCGCAGCATGCACAATAGGGGTAAACGCTGGACCTGCAGAAGGCACTGGAGTATGTGTTGATGAGGAAGTCAATGAATACAGTGGCCTGTGGAAAAGCAGACACCGTGCCGGTGAGACGTCCACTGCCAAATCATGTCCTTCGGTGTTTTTGTGGCTGTTGTGTTTTCAAGCCTGGGTCTCACCATGGACACCTGGCTAGTCTCAAGCTCACAGAGATCTGCCTGCCTCTGTCTCCTGAGTGCTGGGGTTAAAGACGTGCGCCACCACCAACCCCCAGCCTGAATCACTTTCTTAAAGGGCGGGGAAGAGAATCTCTTACCAAGCCAAAGTAGGACAGTGTGGATCCAATGTACACAACCAGCTGGATGATGTCAAATTTTCCTCCCTGAAACAGAGCGGGGAGCATTATTACTCAGCTGAACTCTAAGTGGCGCCTTTTTTTTTCTTGCTAACTTGCAGTCGCTGCATCTAGCATGCGCAGAAGCCTGCGATAGCATTGAGGCAAGCACCGGAGTGCTCAACTGTCACAGAGACCAGGAGACATCATGCTTCCCCTTTCCGCCATCTAGAATGTTTTAGAGAGATGTGGTCGGTCTGTAAGGGTTTCAGACAAGCTCTCCCATGGTGTAGGATAACTGGGGGAGCAGACATGTCTACATCCATCTGCCTTTTTGTTTGTTTTTGTTTGTTTTTGTTTTTGTTTTTGTGTTTTTAGACAGTTTCCTCTGTGTAGCCTTGGCTGTTCTGGAATTCAATCTTTAGACCAGGCTGGGCTTGAACTCACAGAGATCCGCCTGCCTCTGCCTCCTGAGTGCTGGGATTAAAGGCGTGCGCCGCCGCCGCCGCCGCCGCCGCCGCCGCCGCCGCCGCCGCCACCGCCACCACCGCCACCACCACCACCACCACCACCCAGCCCATCTGTCTTCTTATTGGTCTCTTTAAGGTCTGCTCTCAGTGGCTTTTCTATTTGCTCAGTTATATTTTATGGGTTCTATTCTCTTCCTTCCTATTTATTTATTTTGAGACAGAGTCTTACTATGTAGCCTTTACTGGCCTGGAATTTGGTGTGTAGACCAGGCTGCCCCCAAACTCACAAGATCACGTGCCTCTGCCTTCAGAGTGCTGGAATTAAAAGTGTGCACCGCCACACCCAACTTTGCATATCATTGATTCTTTTGTTACAGTGTAGCATTAATCACATGCTGCCAAGCATGGTGTGCTTTATGTGGTGGAGATCAAACCCAGGCCTTCTTATCTTCCATAGGCACGCATTCCACCTGCTGAGCTACACCCCAGCTCAGTATCAGATGCGGTTTATTTATTGATTTAGTGTGTACACTGTCTGTTCTATGTGCACTCGTATGTGTACAGGTGTGCTTGCCCATGCATCCGTGTAGAAGAGGTTGATTTTGGAGTATCTTTCCTCAAACTGTGTGATTGCTTTTGAGATGAGTTTCTCAGTGAATCTGGCTGACCAGTGAGTCCCAGGAATCCTCCTATCTCTCCCTCCAGTGTTGGGATTACAGGCATGCACACACTGCCGTGCTCAGCCTTTTGCCTGGGTTCTGGGGGTCTGAACTCAGGTCCTCATGCCTGTCGGTAAACACTTTACCCTCTGAGCCATCTCTCCAGCTCCGCATTAAAGTATCTGAAAAGCTGAATATTAGAGCTAGGTGTATTGGTGCACACCTATAATCCCAGCCCTTAGAAGGATGAGGCAGGAGGATTGGGAATTCAAGGCCAGCTGGCTACGGAGCAAAAGCCTGTCCCAGAAAAATAAAACAAAGGTTGGATATTTGGGTTTTCCCTCAGTCACATTTCATGTTCTTCAGATGGTTTGTTCATCAACAGAAGCCCCAATACATTTCTCCCTCATCTCATTCCGCTGGTGAATTGCGCAGAGCCAGCTACTAATTCCAGCCGCTAGCAGTCACTCCTCGCTACGTTCACAGTTAGACAGTCACAGGAAAGAGAGACTTACGGTGCCGAAAACCAGGATGTCAAAACGGATCCCATAGGCTTTGATCAGTGTCCGCTTTTCCACGTTGTTTTCCTTGTAGTACTTGGCGTACCTACGGGAGAAGAGCAGCCACGTTTACAACACTCTGTCTGGAAGTGCTGCTGTCTTATGGGGAGAAAGAGCAAACCAGTAGCCAGTGCAGTCCTCCTCATTGGCCTTTGATGCCTGCCACAGTTGGCAGAGGAAAGACTACAGTCCATCCCTCTGATTCCTCTCTGCCCAAAGAGTGACCCCAAGTTACCTCACCTGCTTCCATCATCCCTGAGTAACAGAAAATTGGCTTTTAATTTCCTATTAAAACATCCAACATTTGCCGGGCGGTGGTGGCGCACGCCTTTAATCCCAGCACTCGGGTGGCAGAGCCAGGTGGATCTCTGTGAGTTCGAGGCCAGCCTGGGCTACAGAGTGAGTTCCAGGAAAGGCGCCAGAGCTACACAGACAAACGAACAAACAAACAAAAATCCAACATTTAAGGCAATATAAAATCAACAATAATCAAAGAAACTTTAAAGAGTAACTTCAGGCAATGTGTTTATTTCTCTCTTCTCTTTTTTTACTTTTAGACAAGATCTCTCTATATATAGTCCTGACTTCCTGGAACTCACTATGTAAACCAAACTGGACTCAAACTCAGAGATCTGCTTGCAAATGTATATAAGCATCTCACAGTGAGCGTCCCCTGACTTCCTGGCAGTCCTACATCCCATGATTAGCAGGCATCCTTCTAAGCTAAAGGGGATGGGAATTTAGACTGGAGGACCATAGTGAAGCCATTCGGGATGAAAGCAGAGATTGGCGTGGTTCAGCTATGTATGAGGTGAGAGATTCCTGGAGCGGGCAGAAGTAGGGGAGGCGAGAGAGGAAGACCCCCTCCCTAAGCCTTCAGAGAGAGCACGGCCCTAGGGTCTCAGACCTCCCGTCTCTATGAGAGAATCAATGTAGTAAGCATTCACTGTTCACGACAATCGCCTTAAGCAGTTTGTGGTAATCTGTTACAGTAGCCAAGGAAACTCATACTTATCCATACATGTTCTGGACCCGAGAAATGCATCTTATACCCCAGTATCACACATATAAATCAGTGAGGTTAGGGTTAAGCTCGCCAGAGGAGGACATTCTTGCGTCGTCTTTACTTTAGTGTGTGTTTGTGTGTGTGGAGACCGGGGGTCCGCACTGGGTATCTTTCTCCATCCCTCCGTATCTTATTTTGTCAGTCATGTTCTCTCCCTGAACCTGCCACTCACTAGCTTGTCTGGACTGCCCAGCCAGCAAGTCCCATGGATCCCTGTCTCTGCTTGCCCGGCACTGGGATTCTAGCCACACATCACTAGGCCTGGCTTTTTATATGGATGTTGGGAGCCGAGCTCATGTCCTCCTGGCTTGCCCAGCAAGCTCCTTTCTGACCGAACCATCTCTCCAGCCCCCATAAATCTTTTTCTTGAGGACAAAGTTACATAATGTGAACTTTTTAACTTCCTGTAAAAAGAGAAAGCTATATTTCCCCAAATACCTCATAGAGTCTGTAATTTCCTTCTCTTTTGTGACGCCGTTTGAAAAGAACTTGTTCTCTTGCCTATCAGATCTCCACAATTTATTTTTGGCCAAAGAGTTCTCCTGGTGCCTATTCAACAACAAATCTGCTAACGCTTTATTCTAAAAAAATACTGACGTCATAACCCCTCTTGGCTTCTAGGGAGCTAAGTCCCACCAGGAGCGGATGTTCTTAGGTTCAGCTCAGAGAACAGGAGGACGCTGGCCAGTGTCTGCGTGGTACATTACCCTGCATGCTTTGGCTGAGTGCTAAATAAAAATGCCCAGGACAGTCAGGGGACCATTCTTCATGTCCTCTCTTTCTTGCTAATGGCCACAGCCTCTTCAGCACATCCCCCTATTCAGTAAGGGTGATCACAAAGTTACTGGAACTAAGAGCCTCTTCCTGAGCCAGGGACGAAACTCCACTGACCCAGAGGAGGCAAAGGGCCTCAGTCAGCTTGATGCTGAGTCAAGGGTCTCGAACTCGGATCTCCACAGTGGCCAGGCATAAAGGATGCAGGTCACAGAGAAGGACATAAAGAGCTCGGCCAATGGGAGTGGGTGGGGCGGGGGTGAGGGGACTGTGGTTGGTATGTAAAGTGGAAAAAAAATTGAAATAAAATTGAGGGAGACCAGCTCCCTCTTATTTCCCTAGGGTACTTTTGAGCAGGGAGAAAAGAGGAATTTGGAGATAGAAAGATATAGGTAGAGAGATAGACAGAAAATACAGGATAGCCTTGGGAGGGCCTGGGTCCAAATCCACCAGCCCCTTCTGTCTCTACTAAAGGGCTTTTTAAAGAAATGCCAAGGGGTGGAGCAAAGGACCTCCCCCCAGCACAGCCTAGTGCAGACCATCCCAGACACCTGGTGACCACACACGTGATCTATCCATCCCCTTATGAGGCCCTGCTGTGTAAAGCAAGCTCAGATCTCACTAGAAAACCTTTGTGGGCTCCCAATAGAATGTAAAAAACAAAAAACAAAACAAAACCAAAAAAAAAAAAAAACACCAAAAACAGAAAAACAAAAGAAGGACATAAAGAAATGGTAAGGACAGTGTCAACGCAAAAGCTACATGCTCTTTCTCCAGGGCCCACACCCAACTCCAGCCAGTACTGTCCTAGGGCATCTATCTGGGCCCAGCGTTACTTAAACTTTATAAACTCTTCATCAAGCACGTTAGCTTTTCAGGAAAAAGAGGAAGCCCAAGTCTATGTGTAGATATCACAAGGTTTAAAACATTCTACAGGTACAAAGAGACAAATGGAGTCTCCAGGAGTGTCTAGTGCAGGTGTTTGCTAAGTCAGGGGTGAGGAGGTACTGTGATGCTCTGCACCATAGCAGGCACCCAGATGAGGCCCCTGACCCCGGTTCCGGGATGGAGCTCTGAGGATAGGCATCTGCATCAAGCAGGGTTCAAATTCGAGTGAATAGCAGAATCCCATGGAGACTTGTGAAAATGTAGATCACAGACCCGCCTATGTACAGTCTGAACCAGGAGGTCTAGGCCAGGCCCAGGAATGCGCATTTTTGAGTCACCGTGTGATGCTGCTGCTGAGTGCTGTATTTTGAGAGTTGCTAGTCTAGATGGGATGTAATAGGGATTCACAGATGTGACTTTGTTTCCCTGAGTTTCCTCTCAGAGCCCAGGCTCCAGTCCTCCCTCTTAACTAGAAAAGGGAGCCATACCTGCAGGGCCCCCCTCCTGCTCGGAGAAGCTTCCCTGGCCACAACTTCCCATCGCATTATCTTGCTTGATTTTCTTCAGAGAACTTTACCATCATTAGAAATGCCCTAGTTAGATCTGTCTGTTGGTTCTATAGAGATATCATTTGCATTACTTACAATGCATAAGTCTCTGTTCAGTTTTTATCTTTTGTTTGTTTGTTTTGAGGCAAGGTTTCTCTAAATAGCTCTGGCTAGCTTGGGACTTGCTGTGTAGACCAGGCTGTCCTCAAACTCACAGAGATCCACCGGCCTGTGCTTCTGGCGTGCTGGGATTAAAGAAATACACCACCATGCCTAGTCATGGGTTTTGACAAATGAATACCTTGTGTTTGCATCCAAATTCCTTCAACTCAGAGCACTGCATTTCCTCAGAAAACCTTTTCCCAGCCCACAACCCACTGTTCTGTCTTCTCTCACCAAAGACAAGTCTTGTCTACTTTTTAAAAAAGAAATTATTTAGTGTGTGTGTGTGTGTGTGTGTGTGTGTGTACATGCACACTCATGGCCTACATGTGGAGGTCAGAGGACAACTTGTGAGAGCCAGTTGTACCCTTCCACTATGTGTTCTGAGGATCAAACTCAGGTCTCTGTGCTTAGCCGCAAGCACCTTACCCACTGAGCCATTTCCTTGGCCCTACAATTTTATCTTCGTGTGGTTTTAATTTGCATTTCCCTAATGACTAGTAATGTTGATGAGCTGTAACGTTTTATTTGCTTACATTTTTGTCTGTGTGTCCCTTATTAGAATACAGCAGCAACCATGAAGTCACAACCTTGTCTTTTCTGTTTGCTGACTCTGCCCATTGGCACATTCTATACTGGTACCTGAAGTTGTAGCCGGGGACCAAGGACTCATTGGTATACTTGTCATCCAGGCGGCGGAAGCTGTATTTGGGATAACAGTGATGGGACCAGCTGTCCAAGTTGCAGTCCCAGTAGATCTCAATGCCCATGATTCCTCCCTTGGGGGACAGTCAACAAGAAAAGTCACTTAAGTCTGTTGGGTGTGGGTTATGCACCAGTAATATCACTGTTCTGCTTAGTAATATTATTTTGGGGAAGGTTTTCTCTCTGTGGGGAAAATGCTCATTAATGCTCATTAAAAGGCGGTGGTGGCACACGCCTTTAATCCCAGCTCTCAGGAGGTGGAGGCAGGCGGATCTCTGTGAGTTCGAGGCCAGCCTGGGCTACAGAAAGAGTTCCAGGACAGCCAGGGCTACACAGAGAAACCTCGTCTCAAAAAAAAAAAAAAAAAAAAAAAAAAAAAGATGAAGGAAGGGACTACCAACCAATAAATAAACACAAAGAACACAGCTGGGAAGGTAAAGCAAACGTGCATTCTCCCCTGGAGCCTCCAGAGGGAGTGCGCTGCTGTTGACACCTGAGTTCAGCTCAGATTCTACTCCAGGCACAGAAGAAAACATGTTACTTTAAGCCATACATCAGTGGTGATTTGTTACCGCAACTACAGGAAAAATACACCAAGTAGCTCACTCAGGATTGTGGGAGTCCCTGAGAATGCAGGTGAAGCCCTTGGCATGGGCATGATTTACCAAATACAAACAAATGTGAGCCAGGATGTCAGCCTCTACCATCAGGCACTCCATTGGACATTTGACAACCTCTACCTCCCGACACACGTACAACCGCTGTGCAAAAACCCCACCAACCTGCACTGCCACCTCTGAAAAGTTCTCTCCTGCTTCCTGGAAGATGTCCCCGAGTCGGAAAATGGGACACTGAGGGTTCTGAGTCTTATGAAAGGTGCAAAGGATGCCGGTATCTGGCAAGATGTTTCTCCTGTGAAGAGATGCAAACGAACAGATGTTTTACCAACCATCTCTCTAAAGGGACAACCGGTACCTGCCAAGTAGCGCTTGCTGATTACCGTGGGGTAAATGCTCCCACCACCAATGGGACATTGTTGAACTTGACGTTGATCTACTACAAACAGATCTATCGCTCATTGGTGTGAGCTGTGTAGCAGCTCCCTTTTCTCCTGGGGACCCTTGTAACATGTCCTCTTACATTGTGCTAGGAACAGTCTCTGACCAACAGCACATTGCAGAACTGGATGGGTATCACTCCCAGAGATTAGGGTTTCTATCTCAGTTACCTTGCTCATCTTGCTCTGGTGAAGCAGCTACCACATCCTAAGGAGACTCAAACAGTTCTTAGGTGAGAGGAGCATGGTGAGGAACGTAGCCCTGCTGCCTCAGGCACATGGGTAAGGCTGGAAAAGGACTCAGCTCTGATCAAACCTAGAGCTAACAGAAGCTCTGACTGACAGCTCTGGAAAGAGCATGAGCCAGAACCACCCAGCAAAGACATTTCCAGATTCCCAATCCACAGATGAGAGAGAGAAAAAAGCTCTTGTTAATTTTTAGTCTCCCTAGGTTTGGGATCATTTGTTCCACGGCCTTGATAACTGATCCATACAAACTGACCCATACAGCCCGGCATATGAGATGCTTACGTCGTATAGTTGTGCCCGGGGAAGTCAATGTTGTTCTTGATGAGTACAGTGAAGTTTTCAGCGCTCCTCAGGAGTGCAGGCCTGGGAGAGAAAAAACCAGGATTGGTGACCTCAGGGACAAAGAGTTCATGGGACCAGAGGGTTATGGCTTTGAGTGGAGAGAAATGAATACAGCCACTTCCCAAAGTTCTCCATAAGGCCTGTAGCTCCTCCCAGAGGCCTTCTACCTTCTCAAGACCCCCATGGCAGTTACGGTGTCATGTCCAACACTGATACAATTGCATGCTTGGCTGTTATGCAGGGATGTGTGAACATCCGACAGCTTAGCTCTCCAAGGGACAGAGGGGAAAGAGCCTCACATGTCACACTTGCTGACACCATGCCCTAAGTCTTCCCACCGTGGCTGGAGTCAAGCCCCCGTCCACCGGTAAACCTGAAACTGAGACAAGCTAAGCATAATCGGCTTTGAGCCAGGGCCCGTCAGCTCTTGAGCACCCATGTTTGAGGCTTCCTGGATAGGCTTGAAGTCCCTGCAGGGCTGAAGGATAATTTTATTTTCGTATGCCCAGCCTTTATCACGAGGACCACAGACAGAATTGTCTGTATCATTCATTCATTCATTCTTCCATCAGCGGCTCTGGGTAGCATTTAGTTCTACACTGAGTTAGAGGAATCAGAATTCCAGGCCGCAGGAAGGCCACCTACCCACCAGCCAGTCAGCCACTCATTAGCAAATAATTATGGTATGGAACGTGGAGCCGGGGCACCAGGGTACGGTGATGAACAAGACCATCAGCGGTTGATAATCTATGAAAGATGGAGGCTGGCTGAAGGTTAAAATGCCGAGCAGTAGTGGCCCATGCCTTTAATCCCAGCACTCGGGAGGCAGAGCCAGGCGGATCTCTGTGAGTTCGAGGCCAGCCTGGTCTACAGAGCAAGATCCAGGACAGGCTCCAAAACTACACAGAGAAACCCTGTGTTTGGGGAAAAAAAAAAAAAAAGGAAGAAGACATGAGTTATTAAATGAAGATCTCAGTGCCAGATGTGGGATACTTCCCTATGAGAAACTGTTGTGGGTGGAGGGGGCAGGGGTCCTGTTGCCATTGGTCCTGGTTGCTCATCATATGTAGCTGATAAGACTGTATTACTGAAGTCATAACATACTTTGGACATGGAGGAATCCAGCTGGAACTGACCTGGAGATTTCCTCCTTGCCTCCCTTCTCTCTCTCTCTCTCTCTCTCTCTCTCTCTCTCTCTCTCTCTCTCTCTCTCTCTCTCTCTCTGTGTGATGCATGTGTATACAGGTGCACAGGCCTCAGAATGCTGATACCAACAGGCCAGCAGTTGGTATCAGACATCTTCCTCCATCATTCTCCACCTTACACTTTTTTGTTTTTGTTTTGTTTTGTCTTGTTTTGTTTGTTTTTTCAAGACAGGGTTTCTCTGTGTAGCTTTGTGCCTGTCCTGGAACTCACTTTGGAGACCAGGCTGGCCTCAAACTCACAGAGATCCGCCTGCCTCTGCCTCCCGAGTGCTGGGATTAAAGGCGTGCGCCACCACCGCCCGGCTTCCACCTTACCTTTTGAAGCAGTGTCTCTCACTGAACCTAGAGCTCACCCATTTGGTGAGCTAGACTGACTGGCAGCCCCTGCCTGACTCTGCAGCCATCTGCTGCTACACCTGGTTATTCACGTCAGTACTTGGGATGCAAACCCAGGTCCCCAGGCTGGCTGGGCAGGCCCTTGACTCACTGAACCACCTCTGCAGCCCTGCTTCCTCATATTCTTTGTCATTTAATGAGCACGCATGGATCAGAGCCAACCCTTCCAGAGCAGCCATGATAGGCAGGGCCTCCTAAGGGCAGTCCAGGTCACAGCTACATGCCAGCTGGTTCAGGACTTCTATAACATGTTAAGAGCTGGTGGCGTAGAGGTCTCCAAACCAGCACTTTGCAGCTGGGGCTATGCTGATCAGAGACGCTCAGGAGCCAGGGAAAGGCCTCACCTGGCGCTGCCAGGGCCATTGTTTGTGCCCCTCATCATGGGACTCACCGGGGGGCTTCTTTCCCCTCCTCAGTGGGACACCATGCAAAGACTTCACAGGTCTTCTCCTTCTTGTTCTTATCATCATAGGGTACACACTTGCCAGTCTGGATTCCTACAAGTTTTAAGGGGTTGAAGAACCACAGATGTGAATGTACGGGAAGAGGAGTATCTCTAAGGGGCACCATGTACTCAGCCCACACAGACATGATGCTACACTCTTGTTTTTTTGTTTGTTTGTTTTGGTTTTTTGAGACAGGGTTTCTCTGTGTAGTTTGGTGCCTTTCTTGGAACTCACTCCTAGTATCCTAGTCTGGCTTCAAACTCACAGAGATCCGCCTGCCTCTGACTCCCAGGTGCTGGGATTAAAGGCGTGCGCCACCACCGCCCGGCTCACTCTTTTTTTTTTTTTTTTTTAAAGGTTTATTTATTTATTAAGTACACAGTATTCTGCCTGCATGTACACTTGCAGGCCAGAAGAGGGCACCAGATCTCATTACAGATGGTTGTGAGCCACCATGTGGTTGCTGGGAATCGAACTCAGGACCTCTGGAAGAGCAGCCAGTGCTCTTAACCTCTGAGCCATCTCTCCAGCTCCCTCTTCCATGAACCCCACCCTCCTCACATATGCACTCCAAGCCAAACAGAACACTTGACAAGACATCTTTAGAAAGGCCCAGAGATAGCGCAGGGAGATGCTGGAGTTTTGTTTGTTAATTTTTTTTTTTTTTCAGAGCTGAGGACTGAACCCAGGGCCTTGTGCTTGCTAGGCAAGCACTCTACCAGTGAGCTAAATCCCCAGCCCTTGTTTGTTAATTTTTGCAGGGAGAGATGCCTGGGAGAGAGTTCTGTATACAATAATGTATCCTATACATGGACTGAAGTATGGCTTCTCATGTGGCATTTGAGTGCCTCCAGGGATACACAGCTCATCTGGGGATGTGTGAAGCCACATGATGAACTTGGGGAGCATCTTTTTGAAGTGTCAGGAAGGGAGAGAGCTGATAAAAGGCCAGCCACATTACAATGATTTCCATGGCAACTCACGTACGGCAGCACTCAGGTGCTTTTCTGTGAGCATGAGTGTGTACATTGTAACCACTGGTGGCTCTTACTTCCTTGTTTTGAGACAGGGTCTCTGTATTTAAGCTCCGGCAGGCCTGGAACTTGCTATGTAGACAAGGCTGGCCTTGAACGCATAGAGATCCACCTGCCTCTACCTCCGCCCCAGGAATGCTGGGATTAAAGACCTGTAGGACCACACTAGAGTCTTAAGCCTTTTAAAGTTAAAACACGAGGCAATGTCTTTTCGCAAGGTTGGGACTGTAGCTCAGTGGTAGAGTGTTTACCCAGCCTGCAAGAAGCCCTGGAAAGAAAAGAAAAGAAAAAAGAAAGCAGGACAGAGGGAAGGAAGGAAAAGTAAAATTAAAAAGCTAAACGCCCAGGTTTGGAGGTTCAAGTTCCTCCGCCCTTGGGGAAGTTCTCCAACAATTAGACCCTGAACCTACATCTCTCCCCGGGGCATTCAAGCCACGCTTACAGGCTTCAGCTGGTCTGTTGGGGACAAATCAGGGGACAGACAGCCTGACCTGTGATTTGGTGGAAGAAAAGGCAACTGAAAGCCGGAGGCTGAGGACTCGAAACTGGACATCAGGAATGTCACAGAGACGCCAGACCACCCCGCCTCAGCAGTTCAGGGAAAGGCAGAGAAAAGTACCTTTGCTTAGCGGGTCCATCCACCCCTTGATACAGTCCTTGTCAGAATGACACTGTGTACCTCGGCGGGGATACTGCAGGAAGGAGGGCAGGAGAACAGAGAGTGAGCATTGCATCCCCAAGACCCCACAAACCCCTGCTCGCCACTGTTCACTACAGCACTGCGCCCAGGGGTCAGAAAGTGAAAACGGACAAAATCCATCGGGGTTTGACTGGACAAATTAAAGGTGGCTCATTCATAAGTGGAGCGAGAGTGTGTGTGTGTGTGTGTGTGTGTGTGTGTGTGTGTGTGTGTGTGTAAGCCAGAGGTCAATGTCAGGTGTCTTTCTGTCACTCTCCACCTTATTTTTTGAGACAAGGTCTCCCACTCAGACTGTAGCTCACGGATTTGGCTGGGCTGGCTAGCCCTTCTATCAAGCCCCGGGGATCCACCTGTCTGCCCATCTAGCACTAGGATCATAAATGAATACCGCCATATCCCGCTTTTTCTGTGCATTGCCGAGAATCAAACTCAGATTCTCATGTGTGAATGGCAAGTACTTTAGTGACTGGCCCATTTTCCAGCCCCATACGTGGAGTCTTGTTCAGCCAGGTCCTGGCACGTGCTACATCATGGACTGACTTCAAAACAGGATGCCGTGTGAAAGGGACCAGACACAGGCGGCCACATCCTGTATGGGTCTATGTATAGGAAATGTCCTGGATAGCCAAATCCACAGAGGGAGAGCAGACAGGCTGTCAATGGCTCTGGAGATGGGGAAGAGACTGGTCACTAATGGGGACAATTTGTTTAGGGAGTCAAAGTTTTCTGGGGAGGGGGTGTGGAAAGTTTTCCGGAATTAGGTAATTATGGTGATGGTTTACATGATGTTGAAAAAAAAAAAAATCACCAAATTGTATACTTGGAAGTCAGAGGTTTTGAAAGTGTATGAATTATATCTCAAAAATAAAAATGTAAACAGCAGATGTCAGGGCAGCCAGGAGGCACTTTCAGGGATGGCCTTTGGGGTAGAGAGCA
This sequence comes from Peromyscus eremicus, assembly GCF_949786415.1. NCBI lineage: Eukaryota > Metazoa > Chordata > Mammalia > Rodentia > Cricetidae > Peromyscus > Peromyscus eremicus. Next base: position 12,738,634 of record NC_081438.1, on the reverse strand, counting down.
GGTGGCGAGGTTGAGGTTGTAGTGGCCCTGCCGCCACAGGACCGAGAAGCTGACAGGTACCAAGGTGCAGCAGACCATGTGGGAAGAAAGGGCATTGCTGGCACCCTCCTGGCCGGAGAAGATGGGTCGGCTGTGTCTGGGGCTGAAGGATGGAGTAAAGGAAGAGAAAAGAGAAGGTTTAGTGTATGTTTGAGTTCATGCAGCAGGTGCAATGGCCAGTCCCGGGAAAGACAAACACACACAGGTGTGCAGTGGTCATCTGGGCATTTGGTTGGTTTTTGTTTGTTTGTTTGTTTGTTTTTTGAGACAGGGTTTCTCTGTGTAGCCCTGGCTGGCCTGGAACTCACTCTGTAGACCAGGCTGGCCTCGAACTCACAGAGACCTGCCTACCTCTTCCTCCCAAGTGCTGGGATTGAAGGCATGCGCCACTACCGACCAGCTCATTTGTGTATTTTTATAAGATCAGGGCAAGGATCTAGGTCTTGAGTCCAGGTACTCCTGTGTTCTGCGAGAGCAACTTCCTCTGTGGGTTGTGTTACCTTGGCCAAGTCATTTCACTTCCTCTAGGCTGTGTTCGACTCATCTGTTAGAGGAGGGTAAAGTGCTTTGACTTGTATGGATGCTCTGAAGATGGAAGTAATTTTGGAAAGAGGGCTTAGCATGTAGTCCTTGCTCAATGAATAGTTCCCAGTTTTCAGACTCATTTTCTCTTTACTGCCTGGATTGCTTTCTTTCTGTGGTCCACTAGGTCCCTGGGTTCTCCTCTTGGTAATCCCTAAATTCTACTATGAACCTTTTACCTGCAAAGCCTCGGTCACATCTCTACAGCCTAACTACCTGCCCGACTCATAACAGATCTTGATCATCGTAGTGGGAATGAATGAATGAATGAATGAGTGAGTGAGTGAGTGAATAAATGATTATATACTATGGCTTTTGGGCAGTTGTGACTTTCATTATCAACTATAAGGAACTCCTGAGGAAAAAAAATTAAACCAATTCTATTTTTGTCTGTAAAAGAAACTCTAACAACATTAGTTTTGTGTTTGTTGCATGGGTTGGAGAGGGTCTCAGTCACTCTCCTGACCAATAGATGAAGTGTTTCCCTCCCTTTGGAGCTGGGCCTGTGTGTGATCACAGAACTCACAGAACTAACTTGGTGCCAGCTCCAGGCTTAGACCTTCCTCTGCCCTTCTTGGCTCTGGGGTCGCTGAGCTGCAATTTGGAAAGTTGGCTACTCTTCTGGAGGAAGCTTGTGGAAAGACTCTGAGAAGAGAAAAACCCTAGAGAGTCCCCGGAAGTGAAGAGGTGCTCAGCACTTTGAGCTGCCAAATGATGCTTAAAGGCAGTGGCTTTGCAACCACAGTTCTGTGAGAGACAAACCAACAGAAAGCCAGTCACCCAGCTGAGCCCAGCCCGCCACGGAACTGAGACTAAACCAAGCTGTGTGAACCCCTTCAGGTACACAGGAGTTTGAAGAGCTGAAAAGAAGCCATACACATTCAGGTGTACATTAGGGCTTGGCCGCATTTATTGAGATGACCAGAGATAGTGTGAATATTGACAAGCAAAGAGAGGAGGCACATGTCCAGGTGGAATGACCCAGGCCAGACTGCAGGTCGGCTAAACTCCCCTCCCCAGAGTCATGTGGTACCCTCCAGGCTGGCAGTACCCCTGTGGAGGGAGGCCTTGGGTTTCATCTGCTCTGGGTGATTATTTTTGTTCCACAAGCAGCACATTTTCTGAGGGCTTGTAGTGGACCATGAAATGTCTTAAGTGCTTTCTTGTGTAAAATAGGGCCTAGGAGTTACCCTCCTGAATTTGTGAGGCTCTGATGAAATGTGAAATAACACACATGCCTGGAATCATGTTGTTGTGAGCTGCACAGAGAGCCTGTGAAGGTAAGAGCAGGTGTTCACACAGGCCCCTAGACTAAGGAGAGCAGACAAAGATCTCTTTCCCAGAATGCATCTCCCTCTTGGCCTCTCTGAGAGGGTCCCCTACTTACCTCAGGACACAGCTTCTGTTCTTGGCCTTCTGTCTTGAGAAAATTCGTCATTACAAAGAACGAGTTCCCCTGCAGAGAGAAATAGAGGGGTAAAGGCAAGACCTTGGGGAGCAGAACTCCTTAAGCAGCATATGTTTCGCTAAGTGCCGGGGGCGAGCCTTTGTACTCTGAGAAGCCTCTAGAAATCAGCCGTGGGCAGCATGGACTTTGCCAAGGGCTTAACATCAAAGCTGCAGGAATTGTCTCACCGGGCAAAGGGGGAGCAGGGGAGCTTTCAAATGTGGGGAGCCGTCATTTCCCGAGCCAGCCTCGAAAAGCAGCTGTGTTATTTTCCTGACACAGTAAAATCCCATTAAATTGAGACTCTGGAGAGCTGGGGAAGCGGAGGTGGGGTGTGGGCCGCACCCTGGGCAAGCTGTTCAGATTTCTCCGGGCTTAATGGAAGGCTGTGGGGCTTCCCACTACCTGGGCAATCAGTGGCTTTTATGGTTTGTAGCTAGAAACTAATAGCAGCCTGGGCCTGATGGTTTTGCCAAGTGCTCTGGCTCCCCAGGGTTGCACATGGGTTCCTTTGTTCCTCCCACCCCCATCTGTTCCTAACTCCTGGGCCTCGCTTTTATTTCTCCTTTTTTGGTGAATCGCTTTCATTTCTCCTGCGCTGCAGCCTCAGCCCGCCGGCCGCACACTTCTCTGCGACCTACACCTTTTCTCTCTCTGTCACCACATCCTTTCTTTAGAAAGACTCAAGAACCTTCTTCTCCCGGGGGCCTTTTCGGTGACAGAAGGTCATCACACGAGCAGATGCAGATGACAAGCTCGGTGCCCTTCTGAATCCTGGCTGAGCTGGCCCTGCGGTGGCCCTGCGGTGGCCCTGCTTCTAAAGCCGCTTGCTGGCTCGCTCGCATGCGCATGGGCGCGCCGCGAGTGAATCAGATCCCATTTGGAATGCGCCAGGATGCGCTATTTCCAGCAGCCCCCTCCCTGTAGGACCCGATAAAGCAAAGACGCAGCTTCTTTGAGCTGCTGGCTGTGACCCAGTTTTGCAATTTTTAGGTTCTCTCAGTTGGGATTTTCATAGGCTTTAAATAGGGCCAACGTTTTTCTTTTTCTATTGAGACAAGGTCTTACGTATTCCAGATTGGCCTCAAACTCACTGTGCTGCTGAGGGTGACCTTGAACTCCCAGTTCTCCATCCTTGACCTCCTGGGGCTACAGGCTTCTACTCCCACTGGTTTTATGTGGTGCTAGGGATTAAACCCAGGGTTTCATGCATGCTAGCCAAGCATTCTACCAGTTGAGCTAGATCCCTAGTCCCAAGCCAACTTTTTTTTTTTTTTTTTTTTGAAATGAGGCTCTTTCCGTAAGGAAAGGGAGAGAGAGGCAGTGACCAGGGATGAGTCCTGGCACCAGCTGCCTGGGGCTCACCTGCAAAGGGAAGGTGTAGTCTGCGGTATCAAAGACGCTGTACAGTGACTTCAGCACCCCACCCTCCATGACATTCTCGGTCACCTCTGCGATCCCTTTGACCTTGGTGTGCACGGAGCTGATAACAGATTCTTTCCGCTGATACAGCTTGTCACTCACCAAAGCAAAGCTGAGGACAGATGAAAAAGTGTCAGTGGTTTTCTCACAACCCAGGGCGGTGGTGTGGGCTGCAGACTCTGTGGTCGTGGGAGCTGCTTCTGCCCAGCGACCTGCTTCCGTGCGACGCTCTGTCTCTGCAAACTGGGACCAGCAGCTGTACCCCCTCCCGCCCCTTAGTATTATTTCCTACTATAGACAGAATTTCAACTCAGTCCCATTCCTGGTGGGTTGACTGGCTCTGTCCCAGGGTTCAGGAACACCTCAGCTCTGCTTGCTCTTACTTCAGTTCGTTAGATTTTTTTGTTCTGTCTGTTTGAAACAGGGTCTCTCTATGTAGTCCTGGTTGTCCTGGTGTAGACCAGGATGACCTTTGAATTCACAGAGAATGCTGGGATTAAAGGCATGTGCCACCACACCCAGCAGGTCATTTCATTTATAAGAAATATGCAAAATAGATAAATAGATTATTTATGGATGGATATGCAAATTTATTTATAAGAAATATGCAAAATAGATAAATCTATTATTTATGAAGATGGATAGTAGCAGGAGAGAAGAAATGGGGAATGATAATGAGAATATTATTTGCTTTTAAGATGACACTCTGTCTCTGCAAACAAAAATAGCCAGGTGGTGGTTGTGGTGGCGGTGGCGGCGGCGGCGCATGCCTTTGATCCCAGCACTCGGGAGGCAGAGACAGGTGGATCTCTGTGAGTTCGAGGCCAGCCTGGTCTACAGAGTGAGTTCCAGGACAGGCTCCAAAGCTATACAGAGAAACCCTGTCTCGAAAAACAAAACAACAACAATAACAACAAAAAGACAAAAATATATTGGTAGATAAAGGCATTTATTATATAATACCAAGCATGTGTTAAATGCCACCTGTGTGTTCACTTTAAAATAGTCCTTTACTCCCCACGCCCAAGTGGTCAGTTTTATGCTATATGAATTTTACCTTGATAGGTAAGATAAAAATTGCACACGCCTTTAATCCCAGCACTCAGGATGCAGAGGCAGGTAGATCTCAGAGTTCGAGGCCAGTGTACAGAGTGAGTTCCAGGACAGACAGAACTACATAGAGAAAACTTATCTGAGAAAAAAATTCACACATTTTTATAGATATAGACATATGTCTATAGAAATATCAAAACAAAGGAACAAACATGAAATTCATGATGATGTTTACCAGGGGAAAGAGAACGGGATGAAGGATGAGTTTACAGGGAGCAAAGCTGGATTAGTATGCTTAAGTTTTTTAAGTTGCACAGTAGCGTGTAGGTATTATATTATTCATGGCACATTTTAGTGTTTCTCCAACAGTGATGAAAGAAGAAAGAAACTGGTCCAGTGAAATGGCTCAGTGAGTTAAGGCCCTTGCCAACAAGACTGACGACCTGGTTCGATCCCCAGAACCACACAATGATGGATGGAGAGAACTGACTTCCAAAAGTTGTTCTCTGACCTCCACATGCACACCATGGCACATGAGCATGCACACTGTGGCATATGAACACAAAATGTGAACAGTTTATTTTAAGGTGTTGGTGCTAGAAATCCAGATTCAGGACCCACCCAACATGTATGATACACAGCTTAATAGAACCCTGTAGACAAATACAGTTAATGAGTGTTCAGTCTCACTTCAGTCTCAAAGCACATACAAAATACTTGCAATGTTCTTTCAAGTTATCCCTTGCAACATCCCCCCAGAACAACACATGCTCTACCATTTGGAAAGCTCAAGTCTGATGTATCATTTCCATTCTAGAATGTGCAACACATAATCATCTTTAATAGAATCCAGCCCTGTCAAAATCATAAAGCCTTTGCAAACATAATGGACCTTTGTATCATAATGAACATGAAATTCTTCCCCCCCCCCCCACCCCCCGAGACAGGGTTTCTTTGTGTAGCCCTAGCTGTCCTGGAACTCACTGTGTAGACCAGGCTGGTCTTGAACTCACAGAGATCTGCCTACCTCTGCCTCCTGCCTGAACACGTGCTGGGATTAAAGGCGTGTGCCACCACCAGCCATTGAGCATGAAAATTCTATTAACACATCCTAAAGATGCATCAAAGGAGAAAAGAGAGTTTGCAGTATCTTGCCCGTTAGAAAGAACAGTCTAATGATCAATCCAGTCATGAACTCTTGACCTTGTGTGATGATTCAAGAGACACCAAGCTTCCTCTCTGGGCCATGGGCTCAGTCCTTGAATGAGGTCACAATTCTCTAATCTCTAATCCTGGTGATTTTAGCTCTAAGGAACTGATGTTCAATGCATCCAGGTGCACACAAAGTCACCAGGCCCTGGAGCAAGCACAGTGTTAAGGAGCCAGGTATCTAGCTGTGCCTGGTAGAATGGGGAAGATGGAGAGGTGGGGAGGGAAGAGCTGGAGAACCTGGCCGGCACAAGAGACCTGAAACAGGGGAAGTGAGAGAAGGTAGCCAGGAGAGAGCAGAGGTGAAGAGGGAGGTTTGGTCCTGAAGCCCTGGCACTGGCTCTCCCCTGACTCACCAAATGTACGCGCAGATGACCACTAGAAGGATTTTCTTCAGAGTCCCAACCCATACACTTTGGATATGAAGGACTTTCACCGATGTGTAGCTGCAGAGCTGGTCCACAGACAGCATGATGAGAAGGTCCTCTCTCCCAGCTCCCCGGGCAGGAAGTGCCTCTCAGCAAAGTCTGCCTGCCTCTTAGAAGGAACCCTGAGTTCTGAGCAAGTGAAAGAGAGGCCTGCCTTCACGTTGGTTTACTCCACAGCTAGCCCCAGGACCTCGCTCCCGCCTTTGCGGCCTCTACACCCTCATTCACGTTGCCAGGAGCATTTGTCGGGGCCTCTTCCTGAGGTGAACGGACAGGTCAAAGGGCATGCACATTTATGTCTCAATTTCTTGGGTCAAACTACAGAAGGCGGCCTTGTCTCGTGCAAAGCAAAAGTGTGCACCCGGCCTTTCACAAAGGTCTTGATAGATAAGGGCATGGTCGCACGGGCGTGGCCGAGGCGGTGAAGGGTCTGGGTGGCACCCTGGGCATCGGTATGGCAATGAGGATAGATGTAGCAGTTGTGAGAAGCCCCCTGAAGGAGAAGGGCGCAGAATGGAGCTGTAATGTGGTTACAGAAAGAAGGGGGCCCGGCAAGCTTTCCCTGGGGTTGCTAGCTGGTGACAGTGAAGGTGACAGTGACCACAGTGGTTTGTCATTTACGCCATCCCTTTCCCTCTTTTCCTCCATCTCTTTCCCATCTGCATTTAAGTATGACTTCTCATCTTAAAAATACAGCCTCCCTCCTCCCCACATTCTTCTACCACGCGCAGGGCCTGGCTCCTCCTGTGCAGCCCAGTCTTTTGAAAGAGTGAGTCACCACATCCATTTCCGCATCTCCATTCACTCCTCCACCCACTCCAGTCTGGCTCCCACCCCCACCGCTTCTCCGATGCTTCCTTGGCCAGCTCACTGCCTTCCCGGTCCGGCAGACATGCTACAGATGCCATGGTGGCCATGGACCGCTTCCTTCCTTCTCCTTCTTCCCTCAGCCTTGAGGAGCCTACATTCTCCTGACCTCCTTGGATCTCTCTGGCCTCTCCATCTCTGAATCCCTTGGGACCTTCTGCATCTCCCTGCCCCTTGGATGGTTAGCACCACGCAGGGCTCTGGTCCAAGGTTCTTGCTTTCGTTTTCTTGCTAGTCAGTTGAAGATGTCCATGGCTCCGATTACCATCTATAGGCTGGTGACATATAATCTATCTTAAAGCTCTGAAAGCAAATATCTATACAATCAAAATGCACAGCTATGAGCCTCATATACCATTCAAACTCAAAGCCTTAAGCTCAGAACTTAGCCTTTGACTCCAATTGCTTTTTCTCCTGAACATACTAACTCCAGGAAGATATTCCACCAACTTCTCATCAGCTGCCCAAGTCAGAAATGCGACACATTCTTGACCCATTCTCTCTGTAAGGGTCATACATTGTTCATTTATGGAAGCTGCTCCATTGTGCCACAGCAGAGGCTTCTGGGTAGACTGGTGTATACTCAAGGCTTCTGGTGTCCACTCCAGCCAAGCCTCCCCAGCTGCTAACACAGCACTGGACCATGAGTTGACTGCATGGGGCTGGTGTTACAGTGTCTCAGAGGGGAGGCCCAGGGTACTCCTCATCCATCCTCTTCCTCACAGATCCTTTCAACTGTAAATCCTATTGTTTGAGCTGGGCAAGCATGCCACTTGGGTGGTAGCAGCAGGAGGTCAGCTGCATTCGAAGTTACGGCTGATGTTGCTCAACTCCACCTGTCCTCTGTCGCCTCCTCAGTTCAGATCACCATCAGTTCACAGCTGCATGATCCAATACTGTGTGACCTCCTGCCAGGCCTGGTCCTGTCTCCTCCACTCTCCAATCTGAGCATGAAGTCTGGATAAGATGTTCAAAGTTCAGTCTCAGCTCTGCCCCTGACTATCTCTGTGACTTTGGTCACCAAAGAGATTTGTAAAGGTTGTTGGACAATTAATTCCAAACCAACAGTCCTTCTCAGTGGGAACCAGGCACCAGGGCCTCAGCTGCCACTGCCCCCCTAAAAGAGCTGGATCCTATCAGTAACCCTTCCTGATTGCATGTTGCCAAGGATTTGCCGATCCTGATCTCTAGCAATGGTACCTTATTGGGGAAGAGTCTAGACACATGAATGAGGACTTTGAGATGGGGGATTACCTTCGGTTACTTGGGTGAGTTCCAAAAGCCCACGTGTCCCTGTCAAAGAAGCAGAGGGCAGTCTAACACCCACGCAGGGAAAAAAGGAGGCATTATGAAAACAGAGCAGATAGAGAACGGAAGAGGTGGCCTCCTCTTCATGTTTTCCAGCACCCTCAAGATAAAGCTCAGTTCTGTCCAGAGTCTGGGCCCTGCTGGTTTCTGCAGTTCCCCGGGGCCTCCCCTCTGAGACACCGTAACACCAGCCCGATGCAGTTAACTCATGGCCCAGTGCTGTTAGCAGCGGGGGAGGCGGGGCTGGAGTGGACACCAGAAGCCCTGGGTGAGCACCAGTCTACCCAGAAACCTTTGCTGTGGTACAATGGAGCAGAGGAGCTGGCGGCCCGGCAGCTTCCATAAAGCTAAAGAGAAAGGGATTGTGCTTATTTTCTTTCTTTCTTCCTTCCTTTCTTTTTCTTTCTTTTTCTTTTTTTTTTTTTTTTTGAGATTATATGTTTCAGAATTTTTTTTTTTAACATTTTGGGGCTAGACACAAATTAAAGGACATCACAGCGGAAATAGTCAGAACGTTTAGCTGCTTGCCCAGTGTCTCTACCAGTCCTGACCAATGAGTCAGCGAGCATGCCTCTCTTTGGTCTTGCATGGGTCAGACAAAGGCATCCCCATCCACCGGACGCCTAAGCCATCTCTCCCCATAGCAGGTCCATCTCAACTTGGTCCACATCTCTCCAACTCTACCTCCCGCTCTAGCCCATTTGGGTGACTCCAGCAGTCTCTCAGGGGCGCGCTTGTACCCCATTCTGGTCCTGCTACATGTCCCCTTCCCTCTGCACAGTGGCACTGGAGCCTTTAGGTACACCAGTCAGATGGCTCTGCTCCCCAGTGATAAGTTCTTCTGAGGATCACAGTCCAGCTTTTATCCGCCCTGGCTCCTGCTCCTCCCTCTGTATGTCCTTATTGTCCTTCTTATTTGCTTCCTCAGATCTTTGCACGTACTGGCCTTTGGGTCCCGCGTGTCACGTGACTGGACTCTTCTCCTACAGGGGTCTCCTCCTCAGTGGGCCTTTTCTAATTCTCCAGCTTCCCGAACTCTATCATATCACCCAGGGCCAAGGTGATGAATGGCACATTTCATTTCCCCTGAGGCCATCCAGCGGGGCCTGGGTTGGGTTTGGTATCCGGTATCTTCTCCACCTCCAAGGCAGCTTCACAGAAGAGGCCCAGCCTTCCAGGTATGAGGCCACCCTTTGGGGAACAGCCAGCCAGTCAGTCTGGGACTCCGTACATACCTAAGCACAGACACACCCTCTCCCCAGCAAAAGACAGCCCGAGGCTTCAAAGGACAACGCTGCTTGCTGGTAGTGGAGGTTGGCTGGGCCAGGAGGAGAAGCTGCTGTCAGTGAGATCATTCTTTGGCCACTGAAGTATTTCTGAGATCAGTCTCCAGGAAAGAGGTGGGGAAAATTCACAACAGAAAGCAAATATCTCTTACCGCTCAGCACCAAAGCATCCTGTGGCTTCTGGGCTCGTGGAATAAAATTAAAGACAGTGAGGTTACAGGTGGCTTGGTTCAAACAGTAGCCCCCTGGTCACAGCAAACCAAACAGGAGCCCAGCACCAGGGGGGACCAGCAGGTGCTGTGGAAGGGGCTAGCCTTGGCAACAGCCGGAAGCATAGTCTCCACAGCTGTTTCGGGGCTGAGACGATATAGACAAACCATGACTACAAGCAGGCCCCAGACTCCCCTGAGATCTCTTACTTGTTTATTATTTTTATGTATGTGTGTGTGCCTGTGTGAGTTTATGTGCAACGTGTGTGTGTGTGTGTGTGTGTGTGGCCACAACGTTTCAGATGCCCTGGAACCAGAGTTACAGGCTATTATGTGTGTGCTGGGAACTGAACCCAGGTCCTCTGTAAGAGCAGCCAGTGTTCTTAATCCCCAAATCATCTCTCCACCCCCAATCTCTGGCTTTTGAAATTAATTTATAGCCAGGTGGTGGTGGTGCACGCCTTTGATCTCAGCACTTGGGGTTGGGGTTGGGGTTAGGGGCTGAGCCAGGCGGATCTCTGTGAGTTCGAGGCCAGCCTGGTCTACAGAGCGAGATCCAGGACAGGCACCAAAACTACACAGAGAAACCCTGTCTCGAAAAAACAAAACAAAACAAAACAAAACAAAATGACCTTATAATAAACACTTTATTTTTGCTTGCTAACCTTCCTCCTTTCTCTTTCTTTTTTTCTTTTCCCCTTTCTCTCTCTTTCTTCCTTCCTTCCTTCTTTCTTTCCTTCTTTCATCTTCCATTTATTTTGGTAACAGATTTTTTTCCCCATTGAGATAGGATTTCACACAGCCCAGACTGGCCTCAAATGCCATTACATAGCTGAGGCTGCCTTTGTTACTTTGTTGAAACCCTTACATTGTCCAGAAAGCAGAGCTTCCGGTGGAGCGGCTGGAACCCATTCTCCAGCTCTGAGGAAAGCTGCCGTTTTTCCCGTTTATCTCAAGGTAAAGGTGGTTGACTCATTTTAGGAGCCCCGCTGGGTAGAAGGTTTACATCTTGATGAGCACTTAGGACAGTAAGGCATTCACTCTGAGAAGCAGGGAGAGTGAAGGTTGATAAAGGGATCCCTGGACCAGCTAACCCCTCACGTTTATGGCGGGCACCTAACTGTGGGGTCATTACACTATTGAAATTGCTCTCTCCTGCGGAATCTGCGTAACTGAATTTGGGGGTATTCAACATATGTAAGGCTTGATTCCAGTGTGTGTGTGTGTGTGTGTGTATTTGATCTAGTTATTTTTTTAAAGATGTATTTGTTTGTTGTTGTTTTTAAGTTTTTGAGACAGGGTCTCACTATGTAGCCCTGACTGACCTGGAACTCACTCTGGAGACCAGGCTGTCTTTGAACTCACAGAGATCTGTCTGCCTCTGCCTCCTGAGTGCTGGGATTAAAGGCATACACCATAACACTTGGCTGATTTATTTATTGTTATTTTGTACATGTGGTGTTTTGCCTGCACTTATATATGTACACCATGTGTGTGCAGCGCCCACGGAGGCATTGAATTTCTCTGGAACTGGAGTCAGAGGTGGTTGTCAGCCAACCACGTGGGTGCTGGGAACTGAACCTAGGTTCTTTTTTTTTTTTTTTTTTTTTTTTTTTTGGTTTTTCGAGACAGGGCTTCTCTGTGTAGCTTTGCACCTTTCCTGTAACTCACTCTGTAGCCCAGGCTGGCCTCACACTCACAGAGATCCACCTGCCTCTGCCTCCCGAGTGCTGGGATTAAAGGTGTGCGTCACCACCGCCTGGCTTGAACCTAGGTTCATAACCATTAAGCCATCTCTCCAGGTCTGGAACTAAGTGTTCTAAGGAGTTTTCATAATTATCTGTTTGATCTGCTTTAAAGAAACTATGTGTTGGACAGGTGTAGTGGCATATACCTTTCACCCCATCATTAAGAAGGCAGAGGTAGGCTAGTTCCAGGCAAGCCAGGGCCACACAGTGAGACCCTGTTGCTAAATAAATAAACAAGAAATCCTTTACTGGACCTAATAATGCCACAAAGTCACAAAGAACTGGGACACCATCCATATATTAACACAAAATGAGCATTTCCTAACCAGTGCTCTTGGCCACTGGTCCTTTGCCAGCTGGTCAAAGGAGCATCTTATTTTTTAATTTTGACATAGATGTTTGTCATCGATATTTATTGGATAGTAAATACACAGACCAAATAGTACCACCCCTAATAATAATAACGAAAGCCAAATGAGGGTTTGCCAAATGCCATAGAGTTCTCTAATAGCTTTGTTATTAGCTCATTTAGGAGTCCCAGTGATTGGCCCCATTTTATAGATGAAAACACTAAGACCCAAAGAGGCAGAGGAGGTTGGGGAAATGGTTCAATCAGTGAACTGCTTGTCACCAGTGCATGAAGGCCCGAGTTCTCACATGAAGGCCAGGTTTGGTGGCATATGCCTATCACGACCGTGCTGGCAGATCAGAGAGAAGGAACTCCCTGGAGCTCACTGGCTGCCAGCCAAGCCAAATGGGTAAACCTCGGGTTCAGGGAGAGACCCTGTCCCAAAACAGTAAGATGGAGATCAAAGAACACATGTAAACATCTACACACACGTGTGTGCACTTGCACATACAGATGGACACCTCCAAAAACATGCGGGGGGTGGGGGTCGGGAGGTTGAATCCACGTTTCTACATCTTAAACCCAAGCATGGTCGTGGTTACTCTGAGGCTCAAAATAGAGGATGGATATAAAAAAATATCTATTCTGCTCACAAAGACAATTTCTTAGAAATAGCTACCAGTTGTGGATGGCTCCCATCAAAACCATGATAAGAGGTGGACTTTTTCCTCTTTAGCTATCCAAACATTATGTGAACAGACACAGACACAGCGGCGTGCTGGTTGAAGTGACTTGACCAAATGTATCCAGGACCAGGACTATATATATATATAACATAGGCCACCTTGGAGCTTGAGCAGTGGCTCTTGGGGCTGTTTGCTGTGCAAGTGTGAAGACCCACATTCAACCTGCAGCAACCACGTACAAGGTGAGCATTGTAGGAGGTGCCTGTAATCCCAGCACCAGGGAGGCAGAGCCTGTAGGAACCCGCCGCTCAGTGGCCAGCCGATCTGGCTGAATTGGTAAGCTTCAGGGCTGTTTTTGTTTTGTTTTGCTTGTTTTTGGTTTTGGTTTTTTGAGACAGGGTTTCTCTGTGTATAGTTTTGGTGCCTGTCCTGGATCTCGCTCTGTAGACCAGGCTGGCCTCGAACTCACAGAGATCCGCCTGGCTCTGCCTCCCGAGTGCTGGGATTAAAGGCGTGCGCCACCACCTAAGCTTCAGGTTTTGTGAGAAACACTGTCTGAAAAAAATAAATAAATAAGGAGGAGAGCTACCAAGGAAGTTGACCTCTGGCCTCCACATACACACTTACCCTCACAAACAAGTACACACACACAGAGGCCACTCTCGATCTTAATAAACCACAGCACTTCCGCATGTTGTGTCAAAAGCACCATGGTTACCATGGTCTGAGAAATACAAGGCAAAGCCACAGGAGAGATCACATCACACCTGCGAGGTTAGTTATGATCAGAAAGCCACAGTATCGCGTGTTGATGAGGAGGCAGGACCGGAGCCCTCACGCTCCGGTGCTGTGAAAAGGGGAACCTTTCGTGCAAAGCAGCCCATCCGTGCCTCAGAGAGTGACATGCAGCTGCCGTGTGACCCAACAAGTCCCCTTCTAGGTAAGCCCAGGAGAAATTAGGGCCTAGGTCCGGATGACAGGAATAGCAACAATCCCACGTCCATCACCTGACAAATGGAGAAGTAGTTTACACACAGTGGACTGTTATCCAGTCATAGAATCTGGACAGCATTAACACAAGTGACAATGTAAGTGAGCACTGAAAACATGCTAAGAGGAAGAGCCAGTCACAAAGGATCGAATGCTGTGTGGTTCTGTTGATATGAAATGTGAAAAATAGATAAATCCATGGAAACTAAGAGACAGTGGCAGATCGAAAATGATGGCTAGGGGTGGGGAGATTCGTTTTGGGAAAATGCTTTGTTGTTGTTGTTTTGGTTTGGTTTTTTGAAGACAGGGTTTCTCTGTGTAGCCTTGGCTGTCCTGGAACCCACTCTGTAGACCAGGCTGGCCTTGAACTCAGAGATCCACCTGCCTCTGCCTCCATGCTCGCTGGAAATGTTCTAAACTTTCTTTTTTCTTTCTTTCTTTCTTTCTTTCTTTCTTTCTTTCTTTCTTTCTTTCTTTCTTTCTTTCTTCCTTCCTTCCTTCCTTCCTTCCTTCCTTCCTTCCTTTCAACCACCGTACAGCTCAGTGAAGACACTGGAAATCATGAACAAGGACACTGTAAATCGGTGAAAGTCCAAGGTACACATTGTAACTTCATAAGCTGTTTTTTTTTTGTTTGTTTGTTTGTTTTTGTTTTTGTTTTTTTGAGACAGGGTTTTTCTGTGTAGCTTTGCACCTTTCCTGGAACTCGCTTTGGAGACCAGGCTGGCCTCGAACTCACAGAGATCCTCCTGGCTCTGCCTCCCGAGTGCTGGGATTAAAGGCGTGCGCCACCACCGCCCGGCTTCATAAGCTGTTTTAAAGGGGCCCCTCGATGCTCCAAAATAACACTTCCAAACCTGGTCCTATACCTCCTAAGCTCAAGGATGACTCAGACTCCCCAGGGGAAATCCCCACCTCCACTCTGGGAGCCCAGGATGTTGGCCTGTGTCTCCAGGTTCCTCAGGCATGCCCTGCCCTGCTCATCCTGGCATCCCTGGGCTGCAGTTGAAAAGGCTGAGGGGAGACACATAGCCCGCTGCCCTTTCTTTGTGGCTTGCTCCAGCTGCAGCCAAGGGCAGCTTCCTCCTCCCGTTTCCTCTAAGCCAGCTATGAGAGCGTGTGTCTCAGATTTGACCACCACGTGGAATCCAGCAAGAGCACCTGCAGCTGTACCCTGGGGGTGTCGGTGCTGTCCAGTGCTGCAGAGATCTGCCCATCCCACACCCCACGTACCTCACATAAGAAAAGACGATCACGTGCAGGAGCCACTTAACGGTGCCATAATTCATGCTCTGGATCCGGGTGACTTTGTTCGTCTCATACTGCAAGACGTCACTCCAGCTGCAGCAAGCCGGCATGGCGACAGGCTCGCTCTCTGTTCAGGCTGGACCTTGGCTAGACCCTCCCAGGCTAGACCTCAGCAAACACCCAGCTAGGTCGGAGCAGCCAAAGAAAACGCACCAAGTCTTAGCAGGAACACTGAACTTCCAGTTCTTCCAGTGACTGCAGTGGGGGCGGGTCCTGGCAGCTGCCCCAAATGTGAGTGGAATAAACAAGAACCAAGTCCTACTGGCTTGGCTCACAGATGACCCCGCCCTGCCATCCTCCCCCAGATACCCACACAAAGATGGTGTTCAGGAGATGGGCATTTTTTAAATTCCCCCTCCCCCTTTCCTTGTGCTCTTTTGAACCCATTTCACTTGGGAGAAAGGGGCTGCCCTTCAAATGTCATAAGACCCTGTGTGACTCAGAGAGGGGCCTAGATGCTTCCACTGCCTCTAGCCCTGTTAAGACTCATCCGTTTTGTTTTCTTTTGCTGGTCTTTCTTGTTGGAGACAGGTTCTCACGCATCCAGGCTGGCCTCAGATTTGTTATTTACCTGAGGCTGGCCTTGAACTTCTGATCCTCCTGCTTCCACCTCCTGAGTGCTGGGGTTTGTGGTGTGCGCCACTACAAATCCCAGAAATTACCCGTTCATTTTCCACAACCCTTTGTTCAGTCCACACGTACAGGTGCACGGGGTGAATGAATGGCAGCTTTTGTCCTTCCCCGCTCCTGGCAATACACTGGTCTGCAGATGACAGTGGGCGGGATCAGATTCATTATGCAATGGGAAGA